>NC_092817.1:1322500-1972500 GCF_023375885.2 Dermacentor andersoni | reverse complement strand
AACGGCCATGTCCTCTACTGTAGAGGTATCCCTGATAAGAAGCAATACGGGGTAGGATTCCTAATCTTACCGAGCAACATTGACAAATTTTACAGCATCAACGAGAGGGTAGCAATAGTGGTAATCAAACTCAATAAGAGGTATAGATTAAAGGTAGTACAAACCTACGCTCCAACGTCCAGTCACGACGATGACGAAGTAGATCAGTTTTATTAAGATGTAGACTTAGCGATGAGAAAAGTGCAAACTCGGTATACAGTAGTAATGGGTGACTTTAATGCAAAAGTGGGGAAAAAGCAGGCGGGTGAACAGGTAATTGTCAACTACGACGTCGATTCTAGGAACGCTAGAGGAGAGATGCTGGTAGAATTCCCAGAAAGGAATAAGCTGAGAATAATGAACACCCTTTTCAGGAAACGTAGCATTAGAAAGTGGACCTGGAACAGCCCTAATGGTGAAACAAGAAATGAGTTGACTTCATACTTTCTGCTGATCCCAGCATAGCGCAGGATGTAGAAGTGATCGATAGGGTAAAATGAAGTGATCATAGGTTAGCGAGGGCTGGGATTCATCTGAATTTGAACAAAGAAAGAGTAAAATTGGTCAAGAAAAAACAGGTCAACCTTAAGGCAGTAAGGGTAAAAGCGGACATATTTAGGCTGCTACTTGCAAACAAATATGCAGCCTTAGAACAGAGAGATGATGATTATGACATAGAGGTAATGAATGGAACCGTAACGTGACTGGCTTCAGAGGCAGTAATTGAAGTGGGAGGCGAGGCAGCAAGGCAACCCGTAGGCATGCTGTCCTAAGTAACAAAGGACCTAATAAAGAAACGACAAAGAATGAAAGTGTCCAACTCAAGAGATAAGATAGAATTCGCGGAACTGTCAAAATTGATCAAGAAGGCGAAAGTAAGTGATATTCTAAATTATAACGTGAGAAAGACTGAGGAAGCCGTAAAAAGTGGACGCAGCCTGAAATCGGTGAGAAAGAAACTTGGCATAGGACAAACCAAGATACATGCACTGAAAGATAAGCAGGGTAATGTCATCAGCAATCTCGAAGATACAGTATAAGCAGCGCAAGAATTTTGTACTGACCTGTACTGTACCCAGAGGAGTCAGGATACCTCAATTAGAAATAGTAATGAACAGGATACAGAAACTCCTCCTATAACTAGCGATGAGGTCAGAAAGGCCTTGCAAGACATGAAACGAGGAAGAGCGGCAGGAGAAGATGGAATAACAGTATATTTAATCAAAGATGGAGGAGACATAATGCTTGGAAAACTGGCGTCTCTTTATACGAAGTGTCTATATATCGACTGCAAGGGTCCCAGAAAACTGGAAGAATGCAAACATTACACTAATTGACAGAAAGGGAGACGTTAACGAAGTGAAAAATTATACGCCCTTTAGCTTACTCCCAGCATTATATAAGATATTTGCCAAAATTTTCTGCTGTAGAATGAGGGCAACACTGAACTTTAGTCAAACAAGGGAACAGGTGGGCTTTAGGAAGGCATACTCTACAATGGATCACATCCATGTCACTAATCAAATGATCGAAAAATGCGCAGAGTACAATGAGCCTCTCTATATGGCTTTCATAGATTACGAAAAGGCGTTTGATTCATTAGATATACCAGCAGTCATAGAAGCATTGCGTAATCAAGGAGTACAGACCACTTACGTAAATACCATGAAAAATATCTACAGAGATTCCACAACCACCTTAATTCTACACAAGAAAACTAGTAAGATACCTTTAAAGAAAGGGGTATGACAAGGAGACACAATCTCTCCAATGATATTCGCTGCGTGCTTGGAAGAAGTAATGAAGCTGTTAAACTGGAAAGGTTTAGGAGTAAGGATCGATGGCGAATCCCTAAGCAACCTTCGCTTTGCCGATTACATCGTTCTATTCAGCAACACTGCGGTCGAGTTACAACAAATGATTGAGGACCTTAAGAGGGAGAGTGTAAGAATGGGGCTGAAGATTAATAAGCAGAAGACAAAGATAATGATTAATAACTGGGCAAGGAAACAAGAGCTCAAGATAGCAAGTCAGCCTCTAGTATCTGAGAAGGAGTACGTTATCCTAGGTCAACTAATTACAGAAAACCCTGACCACGAGAAGGAAATTCACAGAAGAATAAAAATGGGTTGGATCGCATACGGTAGACATCGTGAGCTCCTGACTGGGAGCTTACCGCTATCATTGATAAGGAAAGTATACAATCAGTGCATTTTACCGGTGCTGACATATGGGGCAGAGACTTGGAGACTGACAAAGAAACTTGATAACAAGTTAAGGACAGCACAAAGAGCGACGGAACGAAGAATGCTAGGCATAACTTTAAGAGACAGAAAGAGAGTGGTTTAGATCAGAGAGCAAACGGGTATAGACGATATTATAATAGACTTCAAGAGAAAAAAACGGTGTTGAGCAGTTCATGTAATGCGCAGATTAGATAACCGTTGGACCATTAGGGTTACAGAAGGGATACCAAGAGAAGGGAAGCGCAGTAGAGGACGGCAAAGGACTAGGTGATGTGACGAAATTAGGAAATTTGCGGGTGCTAGTTGGAATCGGTTGGCGCAGGACAGGGGTAAATTAGAGATAGCAGGGAGAGGGCTTCGACCTGCAGTGTACGTAAATAGGCTGATGATGATGACGATGATGATGATGGTGGTGGTGGTGGTGGTGGTGATGATGATGAGCGGTCAATGAAAATCTCAATGACGCTGTCTTTTGCAGAATTTATTTCGCGGGATCAGCTGTCACCGGTCGTCTATTGTGAGTAACTGTACCGAAATTATAGCCGCAACAGAGAGCACTTATAAAAAGCAGCAGTTCTGCGAAATATACGAGTACATTAGCAATGTG
Organism: Dermacentor andersoni; assembly: GCF_023375885.2. Taxonomy (NCBI): domain Eukaryota; kingdom Metazoa; phylum Arthropoda; class Arachnida; order Ixodida; family Ixodidae; genus Dermacentor; species Dermacentor andersoni. The sequence goes on along the minus strand of NC_092817.1, from coordinate 1,969,608 downwards.
AAGATACAATGGAATATACAAATGCGAAGATAGAGCTTGATAAAGGGCAAGAAAGTGTCAATGGAAACAAAATTCACTGCATGTATACACAAAACCTCGCAACAAGATATTTAAATATGCGTATAAGTCTCGAATAAATCTACATACCTAAGAAAAAGTCACTGTATGTAATGCGTCATACAAGGCAAATAAACATGTTGCGCAATCACAGATTCGAAGATCACAGAATCCTAAGCCCCCTCCCCCCTTGCCTCGATTGTCCCTGACGTATCGCGTGCGACGGAAGGCGGCACGCCTTCCTCGCCGCTTTTCGCCCTTGTGCACACAGACTGAGCCACTCTCGTTGGCTCACCCATGCCTTCCCCCCCCCGCCCGCTCCGTTACGCTTTCACTCGCACATACAGCATGCGGCGCGCGGTTTAGATGCTATCGCCCTTCGACCTTATAGAGGACATCACGGCGACGGCGATGGCGGGAATGCGCCCGGAGCGCCTATATAATTGCTACAACAATAATAAAGAGTATCCGGCAACTGAAGCGTCCCGTGGCCCATTACTTTCCGCAAAAGAACGAGTAACAATATCGAACTTTCACCATGCTACAATTCGCTGCGCCGCAACGTCTTTTTTTTTCTTCTTTTCTGGGGCGGGGGCATCGAAATGAAATAAGAAACGCAAAAGAAAGCACGTTGGCCACAATCGAATGCCTACTTTTGGCACCTAACATGATGGTTTACATAATGCTTTTTAGCGCAAGAACTCGAAAGAAAGAAAACAGAGAGAAGCAAAAGGAAATGAAAGACGAAAACTACCCTTACAACTCTTTTTTCCGGAAACAGAGCATCCTGTATATACACAAACATACACATGCGCAAACGCATAAAACACGCAAAGAACGCCAGTCAGCCGAAGGCATTGTTATCACTTCTTTATGTGCTTAGCAATCTTAATTACGAATCATAAAGTGTAAGTTAGGTTTGACTCCCGCAAGCTAGACCAGTGGTTTGGATATGGCAGGCCTCTAACAGTTCACGTGCTGTTTTGTTCTTGCTTCTGCCTGGGATACTGACATTAAAAAGCAGTGGTTCACAGTCGGGACAAGACCAGCAATGCGCAGACAAGCGCGCAGTCGTATCCTTCTTTAAAATATTTGCGTGCTCTCTCATTCGGTCGTTGATGCAGCGCCCAGTTTGCCCAATGTAGCACTTGCCACAGCTGAGAGGAAAAAGACAAACAACTCCACTGGAAAAACGCACGTAACGCTTAACTTGCTGTACTGTACACCCGTTCGTACCGCCACCCGTGATTCGGGGGCAGAAACGGGCCAGCTTTCCGTCGCACAAAAGCGCAAAAGAAAACACGCGATTAATTAGCATAGCGCGTTGTAGACTCGTCTTTCCAATAACTACTCCCAACGTGGGAGTAGCCCGCTCTATGGCACCTTGCGTCCCGTAGCTCGCAGGACCTTTCATTAAAGTTATTCCATCCATCCATTTTTCTGCAGTCTATTAGTATTTGACAGCTCCGAGACTTTGCTGAATCTCGACGTCTGGCGCTTTTGCTAGTGTTGGAATGCCTCTGGACGCTGACACACCTTCCACGGTATCGTGATTCACGCACAGAAGACGCTGGATGTATAGGAGCTGAATTACGGAGCTCGGCCATCGATGCGACGACCGTAATCACAATTACAGCAGGACGACGAAGGGACTCGAGCATCTTATTCCAAACTGTCACTTCGCTTTGGCGACTGCTACGCCTGGAAGGCTCCGCCGACCTTATGCGCCAGTGCTCGGCCAGCTGTTCGAAAGCGGGCGACAGAACGCGAAGACGGTCACAAAGCAAGGAAGCAAGCGGCCACGTACGGCTCCCGTGCGGTGCCGTTATACTTGCGCGCAATTGGGACACTCGTCATTGGAAAACTACTCGAACCTGCGAAATGCTGCATTGAAGAACAACGTTTTTACGTTCGTACAATACCGACGACTTATTTGATTATTATGCCACCTGAGTGTACAGCATAGCGCATGTTGAGCAGAAAAGCTGGTAGAGGCACGCGACACCCCGAGGCACGACTGAACTGCGCAACAAACTGGCGCAGCGCGTGTGTTGTGCGAGACCCTCGCTGGTGAAGCACGCAGAGCAGCTTCGCACGAGTGTGGCCACCGCTGCGACGGCAAAATGGCTCACCTGCGGCGGCGGACGGTGCTCCCTCCTCGCGGCGCGCGTGGCACAACAACCGCCACACAGCGGAGGGCGGGCCGCTGCAGCTGCTCGAGTCACGTGGTGCACGGAAGAGTGCGCATGCCCCGTGGAGGACCGGATTTCGATCTTTCGGGGATCAACTCTCTCCTCATCGCATCCTCCTCCTGGGAGGGGGAACCTGTTTGACCCGGTTTCGGAGTGAACCAGCGTAACGGGACCTAGCGGAGACGCCGTGGCTGCTGGGCGCAGGCGTCGTTCCGTTTGCGCGCAGAGAATCATCGTACGCTAAAGACTAGCGCGACCATTACGCGCGGGCTTTTGTCAGAAGAACATTCGTGGTACGATACCCCTTCCGGAGGCTTCGGGAAGGAAGGCCGTTCTACTACGGATCACATCCGTGTAATCAATCAGGCAATTGAGTAACCTCTGGAGTGCAACTAACCTCTCTGTATGGCTTTCATAGATTACAAAAAATCATTTTATTTAATGGAGATATGAGCAGTCTTGGAGCCATAAGTAGTAGTCAAGGGTTACGGGAAGCACGCGTGAATATCTTGGCCAATAAGCAGACTACGAAACCCGCTTAAACAGAAATGACGGATTACTGGGACAAGCGTACCATATGGTTGGCCACCGATCGGAACCATGTTAAGAAACTTCGTTTAAACGCAACGCTTCCTTTTCTCAACTCCGGTTAACATAACTAGAACCGAAAGCTGACCTACCTCATCGGTCGTCATACTTCATATGAAACGGGAGTAGGTTGATAAGCATGTCAATTGGTGATGCCACATAGTCAAGACAATCCAACCTGTAAGCTCGTTGCGCAATCGTGGCATTAGCGGTTGTTTCGCAGCTTTCGCGGTGTCTATTTTATGCGTTCCTTGGCCATATGGCGACAGTCAAAAAGCGAGAGCACATGAACCAATGTTTTTTTGCGAAAGAAGATGTGCTATTTCAAGTAAAGTCCAATATGTCTTTTTTGTTTTTTGTTTTTGATTTTTTCACTGCAATCATATTAAAACACTCGAAGTTTTTCAAGTTGAACGACATTTCGTAATTTTTGAGTCCTTCGCATAAGCGAAATTTCTGATAAACAGAGTTAATTTTTCTCTCCTTTCGAGTTCCGTTCAGGCGGAGTCTACTTACTGATGAAGACTCTAAAGGTGCTCCACAAGAAAAGCGGGAAAATGCCGATCAAGAAAGGAGTCAGACAAGGAGGCACAATCTCTCCAACGCTATTCGCTGCATACTCAAAGGTATTCAACCTATTAGGCACGGAAAGGACTGTGAGTGGGAAGCAACAGCGAATATCTCGGCCACCAGCGGTTTTCAAACAATATCGTCCTATTGAGCAACGCTGGAGGTGACTTGCAACAAATGATTAAGGACCTCAGTCGGAAAAGTGTTACAGTATGAGAATCCATACGCAGAACACAAAAACAATGCTCAGAAGCCTAGCAAAAGAATAACAATTCATCATTCGCAATCAGAATCTAGAATATGTACAAGAGTACGTTTATCTAAGCCGATTGCCTACAGAAGGCCCTGATCACGAGAAGATGATTGGCAGAAAAATAGAAATGGGCTAAAGCGCATAAGGCAGACGTTACGAAATCACAACAGACGCTTACAGCTACCCTTAAAGAAGTGTAGAATCATTGCATTCTGCAGAGTATCGGGCGGAAATCTGCAGCTTAACAAAGAAACTCCGGAAGTAGTTGAGGACGACGCAACGAGTGATGTAACGAAAAATATAAGGCGTAATGTTAAGAGAAATGAATGGATGACAGTGTATATGAGCTTAGCAGGTATTCTAGTTCACATTCGGAGAAGAAAAAAATGTAGATTGGCAGGCGATGCAATGCGGAGGGCCGATGAGCGGTGTTCTGTTATACGGTGGGTTCCAAGGGAAGAGCAGTCGAGGACGGCAGATAATTAGGTGGTTTGAGGAAATGAAATTTGCAGGCACAACTTGGCATCAGCTAGCGCAAGACAATTGGAGATGGGTGGGAGAGGCCTTAGGGGCCCTGCAGCGGACATACAAATAGGCTGATGATGCCAGGCACATGACGAAAACTGCACACTGACGAGCAGCAGAAACTTGAGGATTCACCAGGAACTCGACTCGAGTAACATGCACATTATGGGCACATGCAGGGAAGCCAATCTCTGCAAGCGTAACAATAAAGTGTTCAGGTATTTCTAAGCAGAATTAAATATCGAGTAAGGTTATAGTCACGGTAATGTTCATATTCTGAATGTGGAAGAACGGACAAATTTTACGTCAGAAAGCATGAAAACACATAAGTACATCGATTCAAATAGGGGCGTGGAACCCAACTCGGACCTGAACTATCAACATTACCCGAACCGGGACGTTCGACCACATCGAACCGCACCTGAGCCAAAAGCGAATGTGAAAATTAATTAATTAATTAATTAATTAGTCATTAAATAAATTGCTATGAGGCGTTCGCCTAGCAGCACTTGATGCAGCGGTAGGAGTAAAAAAGTCAGTCGGAGGTATGGTGAAGCAGTCGAGCAAGCGCTTCCTGTCGTCTTCCACTTTCACCGGCACCGTGGCCATTGCCTTCAGTACAATCACTCCACACCGAAAGGTGAGTCATGCTTCCGATATATGGGCAGGATAACACAAAGGACGGTCGTATCCTTCGTCGCGGCACTGCTTGAGCCGGGAGACAATTTCCTGTCTCCGGCAACGCTCGTCGTCTTATAACTTCCTTTTGTCCGTGTTTTGTGTTGCGCTGTAACGAACCTTACAATGAATCCTAACCAACTGGCACAACCTGCCGTCTTGATGCAAACGCTGATCTGAAGACGATTCCATCGGCTCGATGAGGTAGTTCACCACGGATGTTTGTTGCAGTACCCGATAAGGACCATGTTGCTTAGAGAGCAGCTTAGAGGAAAGGCCTGGAGGAGTAGACAGCACCCACACCCAGACCAGCAAGCTGGTAGCAAAGCATGTAGACGTAGTGGATGCGTCGTGGCGATGCTTTTGGCGCCACTGGTCTTGGAATGTGAATGAACGAGCGAGCTGGCAACATTCTTCGGCGTATGCAGCCGCTCGGGAAACAGTCTTCGACTCCTAAGCATCCGGCCGGTAAAGTAGAATTGTGTCCATATGTCACAAAAACCTACAAGTCGCTCGCCGATCCGGCTGCCAGGCGCAAGCCGACGGAACACAGGGGTCCGCTTTACGCTTCGCCCTGGCCTACAAGCGAGAGGTCTCTGTGCAACATTTATTTATTCAGGGTTGGTCAGCCCGAGCAAGGCGCCCGTGTATCGGTGCGTCGGCAATCACGAAGCAACTCGTTGAAGGGGGATAACAAGCATTTAATCATACACAAAACTGATCACGGACAATAAGGGAACAAAGAACTCAAAGTAGGAACGAACAGAATTGGCGAGAAGCACACACAATTGGAAACACGACCAGAACATACAATAATCAGGCAGGGTTACAACAACAGTAAACAAAGGAGTTTAGAGGCGCAGGAGTCATTGCGAGTTAACAGAACAAAGAAGAAGAGGACAAGCCGGCGGACAGACCATATCGGAGCGCGGCGAAGAACGGGGACGGCTCGTGTGGCAGTCGTTGCGGCGATGGCTCGAAGGCGGCGGGCCCGGCGCGATGAAGCGCGCGCCTCGCCGTCAGGAATTCGGCCCCGCACGCCGCAAAGACTCACACAACCTTCTTCGCTGCCTCTTTCCAACCGACTGTGACCCTTCCCACCGAACCGCCAACGAGCTGGCGGAGGGAAGACGCTGGTTAAAGACAGCGCTGTGCCCAGCGGTTATTTACGGGCGTTTTTTTTCTCGGTGCCACCGAAGACAGCATGCGCACTGTCGATTTATGGCCCGGCCGTCTCCGCGATCCCGACCAGCGGAAGCGACCGAACAGTGGACACGGCGCACAACTCGCTTCACCGTGCGCTCTGCCTGCTCCACTCTGGTAATCTTACACCGCGGCCAAGCCCCGACTCCGTCGAAGGGGACAGCGAAGCCGCCTCCGAAGAACAGCCGCTTGCGCGGCTCACAAAGCCGACCGTCTCCAGATGCCCCTCGACCCTGGGCAGCCCTCTCCGCCCTCTCTCGCGGCCTCTTCTCGCGGCCTCTTCCCGTAGCCTCGGAACGGGATGCCCGAAAAACGCACTCTAAAGAAATATATATATATATATAACATGGTTGGCGCCGGTCTGTGACACCATAGTGCATCAAGGTTCGTGTCCGTAAAGGATAAAGAAAGGTGAGAACCCAGTGGTTCTTTGCGTGGCAGTATTGTAAGCATATGTGACGAAAGGGCACAATCCCATCCCAATTCGTGAAATTAGAGGAAACATACATGGCCAACCTCTCTCCAACGGTGCGATTAAAACGCTCGGTCATCCTTTTAGTTTGGGGACGATAGGCGGTGAATGATGCGACGCTACTTTAGCAATGTTGTAATGACGTCGGAGAGGAAAACGCGACCGCAGTCGCTCAGCAATTCTCCATTTCTTAACATTAGATTTTGTAGGAGAAAACTGGCAGCGTCTTTTGCTGTAGCAGATGACAGGGCTGAAGTTTCAGGGTACTGTGTGAGGGGTTCCACATATAATCAAGCTTTTTTCGCTTGGAGTGCTGGGAAGCATGCATCAAAGCCGACTCGGTCGAACGCTCGAGCGCGGCATTGCAAAGGTTGCAAGGGGCCGGCGGCAGTGGTGTCCTGCGTCATTGGCACATGACCGCATATACTGGCGATAGCTGGTGGCGGGAGTATGCCTTCACCAGGTCTGGCCATTTTGAGCCGACAAGCGCAGAGCATACATTGCGTGATAACGATCGTGTCTGCAAAGTACTACATCGCTACGCGCCGTAGAAAGATCTGAAATTTCAAGCCGGACGCCATTCTTCATTATTCCCGCCGCGCTCCGAGCCGGAGGATGACGTACTCGCGTCCCTGCGCCTGCGTACTCGAGTCCGCAGTGTGACATTGCTCGTGGTGACACGTGACTTCGAGAATTATTGAAGGCACCATCTGTTATTTGTGCGATCTGTTGCTTGAATTGACGAATTGAAGTTTATATAAATAATAAAACACACAAACGGAATGTCTGCGTGCTTTTTGCTTTACTTCGCACCGAAGCAAAATAGGTGTACTTTCGCTTCGTCTGCTTGTTCGCACGGTTGTGCGGTCACGTGCGCAGGTAACGAAACTATGCCATTTTCTAGCGTGTTCCAGCGCGTGATCATGCTCTGCGATCCGCTTGTTCTGCCTCGGTGTTCGTGTAGCACTGAATTATACCGCTAGTCATGTGTCCTTGTGCACAGCGCGCAATATCATGCGCTGCGCGAAACGATAACAGCTAAAACCCCTTAAACTTCGTAAAGTAGTGCCACGCTATGAAGAATACCGCCTCCTCCTCGCGCGCTCTGTCCGAGGCCGACGCCGCGTCGCTATTGGCCTATTAGCATCACGTGGGCCCTCGCGCCGTGCATCAGCGCCATTTTTGCTCGAGAAGCGTCTACGGAGTGGCGATCGAACGCATGTTAGCGCCGTTGCTACGCTCGAGCAGTGTAGGCGGCGACACGGTCGAGGAGGGAGCGTGAAAGAGAGGAGAAACGAGGAGGAGTGAAGGCGGAGAGTGTCGCTACTTTACGAAGTAATGCCCCAACCACTGGCACGCGCTGGAAAGCTTCGGCGCGCGCCGCTGAGTCAAATGCGTCAAAGCGTCGGTCGGGAACACGGCGAAGCGGAACGTCGCGCAGCGATTACGTCTACTGCCGATGCTAGAAGTTTGCCGACGCGCGGCGAAGCTGCGCCGGCGTGCACCAATGAGAGGCTGCGACGAGTCCCAGGCGTCAACCAATCGGAGGCTGCGGAGCCTCCGGCTGCTAGGCCTATGATGGCCGCCCGTACGAAGGCGCCGGCACCAACGATCGTCCGAGTTCCTTGGGCGTACGACGCGCGCGACAGTGTTCCTGAAAGACAGTGTTGTAATAGTATGCCGACGACGACACGAACGACGACCGTAGGTTGTGGCAGTGCGACGTGGATCCGAAGCGACCTCGAACGACGCCGACTAATCCAACCTGCCCACTGGGTTCCGCCGGGCTCAGTGCGATCGTCTGCTAAAACAGCCAACCGAATCACGTTTACCGCAACGTCTGCGCTTGTTGTATGTGTATTTTGTTGTGCTCAAAACGAATGGAAACACGTTTACGAGCTCCGAAGTCTGGATAATCAACACTCGCCTATCGCCGATGTTGTTTACGTTACGCGTAGGCCTAGCGCGTCCATCGAGTTCGTAACTGGCGAGTGAACGAACTCACCTGAGAAACTCTGTCGAAGGAAATGAATTTTCATGTCCGTTTGGTGCTGCAGTGATTTAAAATATGGCACTCTTGACTTCGTGTGACCTGTGATGTGGTGAATGAACCGTGTGGAAGTTGGGTTGGTCAACCGCGGCGTGTTTCGTGTGGTGTCGGTTGACTCAAGTTTAACGGGCAAGCTCTGCGCTGTTTCCAGTGGTAAAGATAACTTCCGAAAGCGAAATACACTAGTAGCCGAACTATTGGAAGTACTTACATAATCAGCCGTGCCGCCTGTTTACCTGACACTGCGCTCTTCTATTCGGCATGTGAATCCAGTTCAGTACAAGTTCACTGTACTCATTCACTCACTTCTTTCTAGTGCGTCCGTCTTTTGGGCTAGTTGGGCATAAATCGCTCGTGAAGCAATCAAGAACACTGACGCACTGAAGCATACGTGACAACGCAGTCATGTTTGAGTCAGTGTGTCCTTATAGTTGAGCACTGCAAAAAGAAATTATCTGTTTGCAACGTGTGCCCTGTGTGCAGTGCATAGCAGGACCTGCATCATGCAAGACCTACTCATGTAGCAGCGTATACCACGATTGCTTCGATGCCCGCTTCAGAAGCGGCAAGTACTGAGTCAATGAAACTGTAATTGATTTTTTATCTCACTTTTTGCTTATGAAAAGTGTAGATGGTGTGAGTGCATTGTGGGGAAGGTAAAAAGGTGTCATCAGTGTTTTGTGCAGTCAGTATGCTTAAACTGCTGGAATCCCTTCAGCCTCTACTAAAATGTTTCTTGCTGCGATACTATAAATTGTAGTCAGGACAAAGATCTACTCAAACCAAGTTACTAATGCATCTGCGCAGAATGTGTTTGATCAACAAGTTAACGCTTCCACAACAACAATATGCCGATGCACAGCATATGTGCTTTCAATAAATACATTCCGTAAAGGTGAACGACTGGGCCTACAATATCAAACTTTGTAGTAGCACCGTAAAAAGTGCTGCCATGCGTATCAGCTACAACGAAACTGCTGCATGTCCAACCTTCTTCCTTGGAGGCACTTCTATAAAGACTGTTCGGGCCCTTCCCATTCTGGGTGTAGCATTTAGCTGTTCTCTCAACTTTTCCGCATATGTCACCAGCACTGTATGTAAGCACCGGCCTGGGTTTGTGTCTTGTGTCTCCCTTCCCTGATGACCTAAGGTTTTCCGAGCACTCTACGCTTCTATCATTCTGTCACGACTTGAGTACTGCTCATCAGTATAGTTCCCGTACCAAACTCGCGACGCTAACAAGCTTAAGCTTGTTCAGCGCCGGACAATACGCACCCTTTACTCCCGTCTTTTCGGTTGTCACAAGCTCATGCCAGCCTTCGAGGATTGCCTCAAACCCCTCAAGTAGCACACCCTGCAATACCAACGCAACATTGCACTAGTCTATACTGCAGGGTGTTTGACGTCTCTCTGGACAGCACTAATCTTTCTTCAGTTCGCCTGAACAAGTGGTCAGCACAGCCTGAGCCCTCATCACGCCTCTATGGCCCGACACCACAACTCCATGATTATATCTGGCCTGCAGAGCTTTCTCTCCACCCCCCTGGCGATTTGGATTCTCCTTCCTTGGAACCAGACTTCATTGGCACTCCTGTGTGTTGTGCACCTGTCGAATGTGTGCGTGTGTGCCGTGCTGTGTTATTGAGCAAGTGTGTGTGCACGTGGAGGGGAAGGAAGTGTCTTCTGCATCCTGCAAATTCCTGCTTTAGATGGCTGGTTATCAGATGCTCTAACATACAGGCATCAGCCTTCTTTTTAGTCTAGTGTGCCAAGTTACCACTAAGATTATTATTATTATTATTATTATTATTATTATTATTATTAGAATCATCACATTGACCACATTGATTGTGTTGAAGCCAGCGTAACACATAATTCAAAATATTTCTGGAGCTTTGTGGGCTCTCTCTTCTAAAAGGAGTGCCAAAGATGTACGTCTTCTTCATGAACATAGTGGTGTTGTCTCGAACACTGCTGATGCCTTTGCAGAACATTTCTGTTTGCTATATGGTGTGAAATATGCTTCAAGTAACCTTCCTTCTCAGTCTGGCGCAGTGTATGCTAACAGTCAATGAAAACCTCGTTTCTAAGTATATGAAGTGCCTTAAAGCTTTCCCTTTCTTGTGGTGCTAATGGTATTTCCTCCACAGAGCTTAACCCTTTGAGACGCTGTCTACACAACTGGGCACAGCAGGAGCGTGCATCAATAGCAAAAGCACTGATGAAAGTAATGGTATTTAAAATGTGTTTCATACATCTTGAAACACTTATTATGGCAACTGTGCTGCAATTTTGAATAATGTGCAGAATCTTTTAACAAAATGAGTGGGAAGGTAGACGGCTGGGTGTTGTTACTCTGTGTCAGTGTGTTGTATGTAGCGGGTTCACTTCTTTCATTGTTTTTTACAATGTCGTGCACCAGGCATAATTGTCAAGTGGCTGGATAAGTGCTTTTCAAGCTTTTCAAAACACGAAATAGTACATGTTTTCATATTTTGTGTTCCTGTAGTGAGTTTTCGCATGGAGTCGAAATTTTGTAAACTTGAAAAAACTCGCTAAACAATTGAAAATTCTTAATATTTGCTGCAGCTGTACACTTTCTACGATTCTGAGTATGCAAGAGATGTGGTAAAAGCAACTTTTCAATCAACGGGATAAAGTGGTGTCTGAAAGGGTTAAGACGTATGGAAGCATACTTGTTCCTCGTTCTCACAAGCATCTTCAATAGTTCCCTAAAGTCTAGTACCTTTTCTAGCACTCGGAAGGTAGCATGAACATTGCCCATGCACAAATCAGGTGCTAGATGTGCAGTTACTAACTGCCGACCTATATCTATCCTCTTCAGTGCGTCAGGTGTTCGAATCGATATGGGATTCCTCGCTTTCTGTTAGTGCTAAGAGCATTTTAATAAATGAACAGCATGACTTTGTGTGCCGACATTTCAGACTGTCAACAGTGTTCACCACTGCATCGACTTCCAAAAAGACATTTTTTCACTCTCAAACTGGTGCAGAAGCAATAAGTACTCTTAAATGCTTCCAACACTATATGGCATTAAGTTATATGCACAAAACGCACCATGTGAAATTTTGATACACCCTACGTGATGCTCCACTCCTTAGGGTCGATGAAATGAAAGATCTTGGTGTGTACTTCGACAAAATGCTAAGCTTCTCTTCACATAGATAATTACACAAGATGCCCTTCACGCTCTTGGAATTGCATGCCGTATATTGCATGATTTCCACTCACCTGTTGTGTTTCTGAAATTCTGCTGTGTGCCTCCAACTACTAGAGTATGCCTCTGTAGGAGGGGGGGTGCAATGAGCAAATCAATTCTGACCTCATTGAACGCATCCAGAATAAATTGATGTCTATCTTCAAGCACCACTTTTGCCATTCTGGCGACCACAGTTGAGCCTTCTCAAATATACTTCAACTCGCACCTCTAGATTCAAGTCTTAATTAATCGCACCTTTTGTTCCTGTATAAGGTGGTGCATGACATTATACATTCCTTAAAGCTTCTTGATCATATGCCGCAACACTATACCAGGTAGCATTCCACATTCGTTGCCTGGGCTTGTTACAAGATTGTGCTAATAAGACTCGACTCCAAAACATACTTCAGAGTTCATTTCCTGTGTATTGTGTATCTGTAGATAATCATGTAGGATTAACTCCCTTTTACTTTTCCGCATTTTCGTTTTTCCCTATTTGTTTCTCTATCTTCCATTTTTTTGTCTACTACATTCATGTTTTCTCTACATTTTGTCTCACATAGTGCTCGTTAAGTGCACCAGTACAAAGGCTCTCTAGCTGTTCCTGGGCACTACAATAAAAATTTGAATGATTGATTATTATCGTAGTATAAAATTGTGCTTTTTAAGTATGTACTAGTATACTATTTTAGTGCAGTAGCTTTCGTGCAATTAAAAAAAGGGCATGAATTAAGAAGAGAGTGAGAAAAATGATAGATGAAAGGTAGGGATGTTAACCAGGACTGAGCGCGCTTGGCTGCCCTACACTGGGGAAAGGGAAAGGGGGACGGAAAGAATAAAAGAAGAGAAAGTCCACTGGGGATATCAGTCGGTCACTCAGTCTGGATCACAGACGCTGACTCAATCCGGTATCTTTCAAATATCGCAGCAGCGCTTTTGTGGCCTTTTGTAGCTGCGATATGCGAGGCCATGTTCCCAAGATCTTGTTCAAGGTGAACAGCTTTCCATCTAGCTGATTGAGAGCTCTGCAGAGGTCTTGCCTTTCATCTTCAAAAGATGGGCAGTAGCACATTAGGTGTTCTATGGTTTCCTCGACACCGCAGGCATTGCACTCGGCGCTATCAGCCATTCCAATCAAAAATGCATATGCACTGGTGAATGCGACGCCCAAACGTAAGCGGCACAGCACTGTTTCCTCATTTCGCAGAAGACCTGGTAACAGCCGCAGTTGCATAGAGGGATCGAGGGAATGCAATCGATGTTGAGTGAATTCACGTGTGTGCCACTTTTCCAATGTCAAAAGAGTGCGCTAGCTTGCCTAAGTGTTGGGCTGCGTCGGTCCGCGATAAAGGTATAGAAACAAAGGTTGCTCCTTCGTGGGCTTTCCTAGCAGCTTCGTCAGCGAGGTCATTGCCGGAGATACCGCAATGACCAGGCAGCCACTGAAACACGACGTCGTGTCCTTTCTTGATCACGTGATGGTGCATTTCTCGTATCTCCGACACGAGTTGTTCACATGACCCGCGACGAGGAGATGACAGAAGACATTGTAAGGCCGCCTTTGAATCGCAGAATATTGCCCACCGATTAGCCGGTTGGTTATTAATATAATCAACGGCACCTCGGAGGGCAACAAGCTCCGAACCGGTCGATGTTGTCAAGTGAGAAATCTTGTATTGGATGCTTAGTGATCATGATGGTATAACCACTGCGCTGGTGGAGCTGGTCTGAGTGGAAGAACCATCCGTATATATGTGGACTCGATAAAAGTAGAAAGTGTGCAAACAATCCAGAGCTGCTTGCTTCAAGGCCAAGGTAGGCAGGACGGTCTTCTTTCTTATCCCTGGAACCATAAGACGCACTTGAGGTTGCTTTAAACACCACGAAGCTGAGGTTGAATGTGCTGAGGGTGTGACGCCCGATGGTAAGGTGGTGGTGGTGAAAACTTTTAATTGCTGCAAGGGAGTTTGGGAGCCACAGAGTGGCCCCGCTACATGGTCGGCGTCCCTAGTCCGGGACATCGCATGACAATGCCCCGTCTCTCGCCCGTTTCACCAGAACCCTTTGGGACTCAAGCGAGGATCAGTTGAGGAGGGCAGTCTCCCATGCCTCTCTGGAAGGGGTAGGGGAAGGGGGGAGGTGGGGATTTTGAGTACATGCCCACACCATGTGGAAGATATCACAGGTCTCCCCACAGTGCGGGCATCGCCCATCCGTGTTAGGATCGTAATGCTTTAAGATTGCAGGACAGAGCAGAGTACCTGTCTGCAGGCGCCTTAAAGTTCGCTCCTCCGTCTTACTCAGCCCCTTGGCAGGGGCCGGGAGAAGGCGGTGGTTGTCGCTATAATGCGTTATTATTTCCCTGAATCGCAGCAGCGGCTGGTTAGTCTCCGAGCCAGAAGAGCTGGGATGAGGAGCCCGGTAAGTAAGCGCTCGGGCAGCCACGTCAGCGGCCTCATTACCTCGTACGCCCTGATGGCCAGGAGCCCAAATGATTCTTTTCGGTGTTGGATCAGTGGCAGTCCGTCTTAGAATGCAAGCAGCTAAGGGGGAGGTCTCCCCAGCCAAGTAATGATCACATGCTTTTCGGGCGATGGTAAGGAGGCACGATGGATGCTGACCTTGTTGGAGAAGGACGCCTGTGGTCGTCGTTCTGGCATGAATTAAGAAAGTGCAATAATATGCTATGTGCCTGATCATATGCATTGTGCTATTAATTTCTTCTGAGTTTTAATAATGGCTGGCTACTGTATGCAGTGTTGTGCAATAAAATAATATGCCACAGCAATTATTGCGTGCCTCGCAGAACAAATTGAATATATCTTTCTCAGTCAAAACATCATAGCAGGCTGAAAACAATAAACTGCAATTTTTCTTTTTGTGGTGACGAAGTTTATAAATTGTGAAAATAACCTGTTTATATATTTCTTATACTATGCAAATGAGCTGCTCCCATACATTCGAATAAGTGCTTCAATAGTACGACTTGGCAAAGGGCAACGAAAGACTCCTATTAAAACCCTCTAATTCTCAAGCTTGTATTATCTGACGGTATGTCATTTCATTAATGTAAAGAAAGGCAAACTTGATATGTGGAAACCAGTTACAATAGAACATGGCCCTTACACTGTGAAAATGTTTTGTAGCAATACACTCAATGTGAAGGCCTCCGGATGCGGTGTTGATGCATCAAAACAACCTAGAATAATAGAGGCGCTCCATGGGCTAGATTTGACAGAATCAAGAATTGGGGGGAGACAAGATACGAATTACATACATTTTAGCTATTCTAGTTTTTTTTTTTTTTCTGTGAGTGCTACAGGTGTTTCAATTCGTTTGTGCTGATTTTCTCAGAACCCACTTTTTCACGTTTCTTTCATGTACCAACAAGCATAATTATATTGACACGGATGCTTTATCTGTGTCCGGTTACCGTATTTCACCGGCTAAAAAATGTTAAACGTTATCGCTCGCTGCACGATGCGCCTGAACGTATCGCCGCCAGCGGAAGCGCGCATCGCCGAAAAAAAGAAAAGCGAGGAGAAATAAAATACTGAAGGCGCAGCCCGTGACGTATGTGTCACGTGATTCTCGAGGTCCAACATGGGAGAATGCAGGGAAGGAATTTCGCTTGCGAAGGCTAAACGGGGCGACTGGAGAGGGAGTCTCGCTATGCAGTGGAGCCCGCCTGCTGAAATCATGGTTTCGTGGCACTGAAATATTTCTATCTCGGCTATTAATGAGCCGACTTAAAAAAAAAATTTGCGGCAGAACGCTCCCTAGAGGACACGTAACAACTTCCAGCGTATAACCGAAATTTGCTATGGGTGACGGGCCTCTTAAAGGGCGTCTGAATGTTTTCGACCTGAGCGATAAACAATGCGGGTGTCGTATTGTTGTAGGCGTGATGCCCAATGAGCGAGCCGACCAGTTGCATCCTTTAGTGAAAATAACCAGCATAGGCATGATGGTGGGTCACGATGTCAAATGGACGCCCATACAGGTAAGGGCGAAACTTTCCGAAGCCATTCATATACTCTTCGAATCTATTCTTGTGTTGTGCAAGAACAGCGCTTAGCCCGATACCACTAGCGTGCGTGTGGATCTCAGTTGTAGCAGAAATATCGAAATGTCGCAGTACTGGAGGCCAAGTGAGAAGGCAGCGCAACTCTTGGAATGCGTCGAAACAAGCCGGGGACAAGTCGGATAGGCCAGAACTGCAGGTAAGAAGCTGGTTTAAGGGGGAAATGATGGATGCGTTGGAAATATGAGCATAAGCCGATGAAGCTGCAAAGCTCTTTCATGGTAGTTGGTTTGAGGAATGCAGATACAGTTTGTAGGATCCGGGAGGATACCGCCTTTTGAAACTACATGGCCGAGAATAGTAAGCTTGGGATCGCCGAAGTGGCATTTGTTCAAATTTAGTTGCAGTCCTGCAGTGAAGAGGGACGCAAGGGCTTGCTCGCAGTGCGTGAGGTGCGACGCAAAGTCCGCAGAAAAACCACAATGTCATCTAAATAACAATCTCGAGGCAGCAACGCGAGCGATAACCACCGATCTGGAAACTGAGAAGGTGGACAGTAGACTCGCCCACATGCTAGAAGCCAAGCAATCGTTACTGCAAAGATGGAAAGGACAACGCTTGAACCGTCGGCTGCGGAAGAAGATTGCGGAGCTGAACTGGAGCATCGAACAGCACTGCTCCACACTCCATAGCTAGGCAGCAATGGGGCGAGATCTGCAACATGACTGACGGGCAGGTACGCAGAGGCGGCTCTTGGAACCTTCTGAAACACCTCTTGGACGACGCGAACACCAAGATCTCGTGGAGGGACGCGATGAGCAAGCTGCTATACGGGGCATGCAAGACCGAAACACCGGACGAGCTCGTGACAAGACTGACGGCCAAGTACCTCCCCGTGGCGGATGCGGCAGCTACCGAGGACTCGACCTCCCAATACTCGGCTCGACCTAACGCGGAGCTTGATGCCGACTTCACCGCGGAAGAGATCATACAAGCGCTCAGAGTTCTCATCAGCCGATCTGTACCGGGGCCGGATAACATTACCAACAAGGCCCTCCAAATCTGGACGAGAGCGGCGCGGAACAGCTCACTGCGATAGTTAATAAGACGTGGCGTTCAGGCAAAGTTCTCATAGAATGGAAGACGGCCAAAACAGCCTTGATACCAAAACCCGGCAAACCTCTCAGCATGAAAAATCTGCGCCCAATCTCGCTTACATGGTGTGTGGCGAAGACCACGGAGCGTGCGGTGCTTAACTGTATGAAGCCTTACCTGGAAGAGAACGAGATATATCTCGCAACATCATTGGCTGTCGTCAGAGGCTGGCTACGCAAGACGCTATGAAGCTGGTCAAAAGCCAGATACTAGACAGCACAACAAGAGGCGTCAAGGCCATCCTAGGCCTAGATCTAGAAAAGGCATTTGATAACATACGGCACTCCTTCATTCTACAACGAATCTCAACACTCGGACTTGGTCAACGTCTCCATGACTGCATCTATGACTTCCTAAGGAGAAGGCAAACCTCGCTACGAGTCGGGTCCACGCAGTCGGAGCCAGTCGTACTGGGCGACAGGGGTACTCTGCAGGGCTCGGTGATATCCCCTACCCTCTTCAACCTGGCCATGATAGGATTGTCCAAGCAACTGACTCGAATCGAGAACCTCCAACATACCATCTATGCAGATGACGTGACCACGTGGGCGGCAAAGGGGAGCGAAGGACAAATCGAGCACACTTACAAAATGACATCCGAACCACTGAGGAGTACCTGAGCATTCTGAGCAGCTGAGCAGCTGATCAGCTGATATGTAGACCCAAGAGACGAGGGCCCAAACCGAAGGGATGGGACACAGGCGCCGACCCATGCGTCCGCCTGTACACCGCTGAAGGCAACGCGATTCCGGTGGTCGGTCACATCAAGATGTTGGGCATGACAATAGAGGCGAACGGCTCGGACACCATCGCAGTCGCTAAGCTCACCACGAAGGCCGAGAACGCCACATGCTTACTGAGACGAGTGGCCAACCGGCATCACGGGCTCAAGGAGGACAACCTGCTTAGACTGGCACAGCCCTTCGTAATCAGTCCCTTCGTGTACATCGCGGCCATGCACAATTGGTCAAAAGTGGAGAGATACAAGCTTGAAACGCTCCTGCGTAAGGTCGCTAAGAGAGCCATGGGTCTACCCATGCACACGAGAACGGAGCCACTGGACGCATTAGGCATGTATGTACCAGGCACGTACCCAAGGGGGGGCCCGGGGGGGCCCGGGCCCCCCGAAATTAGGACGCATACCCCCCCCCCCTCCCACACCCACACTTCCCGTCCACGCCACCACTTCTCAAACGCATTCCTAAAGCGCCACCAAATCAATGTTCAGACTTGACAGCTATTCGGCGGTCAACATTTTGCTGCCTTTTTCACTCCTTTTGGATGGGGTAGTTATCGGGATCTACTGGCATGTGAACGACAGTTTCCTCATTGATTCCGTGCCCGCGCGACTAACTCGAGATGCATTCAGTTGTCGCCGTCTAATCAACGGTCACACGCATAGCTGTTGGTTCGTTAGTTCAACCTTCTTTGTTAAGACTGATCTAAGGACCAGGAAAGAGATTCGGTGATTCGGTTCGTGGTCAGCTGGTCTGTACGCACGTGGAACGAGCTGCGGCCGGATAAAACGCCAATTGCGTTTAACATTTCCTTTTGCTTCATTATTTCTTCGAGTGACGGCTCGCCGAAACGCTGACAGATCCTCAAAACCATATGCCCGTGATATGGGTTAGATAAGGTGGAAAATAAAATAATGCGAGGCAGCGTCCATCATCAAACGCTGCAATAACCCTTAAACTCATGGGCAATACGACTTTCACCCATTAACTTGTCTGGTTTTTTCCTAATTGTACACCTCTTTTCGTGCAAAATTGCCAACTGGAAACGAGAGTAGCAAGGAGTTGAGAAATTAAGCGATCTACTAAGAGAGAGAGAACAGCCAGCCAAACAGGAAATAAAAGTGAAAATTAACAAATTTACCCATTGTCTACGAAAATATTTATGGATCAACATTTTTTTTTATTTAACTAGGAAGTAGAGAAAACGCCACCGGAAGTGGATGACGCTTATACAGTTATCATTCGAGCCGCCTGACGTAGCCTCTTCTCTGCTGTGCTTATATATATAGGCGTCTTTCTAACCTTCAGCGGTGGGCGCAGTACGTTTAGAATCCCAGCGTCCTGTGCCCTACGCGGTTGTATGGGACTGGCGGCCACGCATCGTTACCTAACTTCCCAAATAAATATACGAGTCAGTTGTGGCACTTGCTGGAGCAGTCAACGAGGGATCCAAAGAACTGTGATTGTTCCGCAAATGTATATTTTTCTCTATAATTCTTCCAGAGCGAATTCAACAAACACAACTATAGTCGGCTACAGCTTAAAGGGACACTAAAGGTTAATATTAAGTCAATGTGGACTGTTCAAATAGCATCCCAGAAACCTCGAAACGCTTGTTTCATGCGAAGAAGAGACTTATTTTAAGAGAAAATGCGTTCTGAAACGTCCGCGTACCTCTACCGCTGTTCAAAGCGCCTGCCCTCCGATCAAGGAGTGGTGACGTCACGGTCTCATAGTGACGTTGCACCGTCGGTGAGTAAAACGGCGGCCACAAACGGCGCTACGGATTTTCTGCGCAAACGCAAACGCGCGGCCAGAAACAGAGCCAAGACAGAGCCGACAGCAGCGCGAAAGCGGTACTGTGGTGGCTAGCGGAAGGGAAAGCGCGCGACGATAAGCTGATTCTTCATTTTATGACGCCAACTTCGACGCTCGTGGCAATGGACGACCCTGACAACGACACATTGGTTCGCGATGCCGGGCTCGACTTCAGCGATTTAAGCACTGATGAACGTGACCTGCTGCTGAGGGCTCGCGCTGCCGGCGTCGTTGCGTACTACTGCGACGGCAACTGTATGTCATGGCTGCAAATATTCGCACATTTGTAGCTTTTCCTTCGTGAAAACCAAATGCCGCACTCACCGCCCTGTCTTCGACTTGCAGTTGTTCTTGCGCTTCGGAGAATTCAGGCAAGACCAATGAAACAGCGCTACGGGAAAGCATTGCTTTGAAAGGCACTCCACACGACTTCAGTAAGTCGGCGTTGAACTCGTAATCCTCTGGACGAAAGTCCAGCGAGCACAGTATGCGATTTTTCGGCTCTTTGCCTACGCGCTGTGGCAGAGGCATGCACGGCACTTAACCACTTCGAACGGAGGGGTTCACTCGTTGGTACACAGTGATAAGTAACGTAACGAACGTTGGATTCGTCGCTGCAACTGCCCTTGGCCAAGTTCCGCGGACCGTTCGCGCATGCCATGACATCACATGGACGTGGCATACTCGCTGCTTGCTCCAAATGCAAGTTTCGCGAGCCAGCGGAACAAGCGCAGCACAGCGCGATAACGAAACAACTTAAACCCCAAAGCGCGCACGGCGCAGAGTCGAGTGCGCAAAGTCCAGCGAAAACGAAATCTTTCGACCACCCATATTACTCAAGGGTAACGCCAAAATGTATTTTTTTTCTTTGAATCGAATTGAAGTAGACAAGTACCATTTTTTTCCGTCTTATAATCCAATGAAATGATCTTTTTACTACGAGTAGAGTACTAGTGACATAAATTATGATGAGGAGTGCCGTCGTCATCGGGCTAGTACCGGAATGTCGCTGGGGGGTCTCAAATCGTGTCATGCATTTACCTCAATTTCTCGGTTACTAAAGCTCTGTTCGCGATTATATTGACGCCTTAGACGTTCTGGCTTTATCACTTTAACTTGACTTCATAGTAACCATTAGTGTCCCTTTAAGTCCGCCAGCCACTGTTCCTCCGCGAGGCTGCAAATAATTCGTACTTCAAACTTTTTCTGTTACCCAATTAAGGCGGTAACCACAAAATAAAATTATTAACGCGTAATTTTATACCTTTGCCCTCGCCTATTATAGGGGAATGGCGAAAGCCTAATTCTTTATTGAACTAAAATAACATACTTGCTTCTCTGCAACTATTTATTGTCAAGTTTTACTTCAGTTGGCGGCGAAGTTTCATGAGTAAAACGGCTTCAACAGTGAAATGAACTGCACCGCAAACTGCACCGCAGACTTTTGAAGAGTGAGATGCTCAGACTCCATACACTTTGTCCATGTCTGTTACACACCTCATTGCTTCCGCCGATGAAAAGACTCTTCAAGAACAGCAGACGCTCTGGAGGTATCAAGTACGATGTCATTTTGAAAAGCCCGCATGACGATTTTGTTTGCTTCTGTGATTGGCTGGCGGAGTAAAACAACTCCGCGCGGTCCGTGTGCCTTGGTTGCCAACTGCTGCTTTCTTTAAGTTGTATTCTACTAAAGTAATTTTTATTTTACGCTTTCGGTTCTTGTTCTTGGCACTGTTCTTCCTACGCTTCATTCCTGCGCGAATCCAGTTGACATGGTTCCTTGTTTGCCAAGTAAAGGAGAGGGGTATTGCATCGGTGTAGCTGTAAAACACACCTTATTTTATTTCTCTTCTGCGGGTTTATACTTGTTTATGGCGAATGATGGGTGTTATTCGCATTTCTACTAGTAAAAGTACCCCCCCTCATTTGCATAGAAAGGTGACCTTGGGTTGCCCCCCCCCCCCCCCCCCCCGCGAAAAAAAATCCTGGGTACATGCCTGGCATGTACAACACGCTGAGCGGGATTGCAGAGGCACAGGAAAGGACACAGATCACCAGGCTGTCCGGCACACCTGCGGGCAGGTGGATCCTACGAGAAATCGGCATCGCGCCTCGGGAGAACGAGTGTAACAACCACGGGCTAACATACGACCAGAGGAAAAATATCACGGTAGCCCCTCTGCCCAGGAATATGAACCCAGAGCACAACATCGACAGAAGACTTGCTCAAGCCAAAGCACTCTTCCGACAGGCAGCCGCCTCCGGGAAAGCATGCTGCTTTACGGACGCAGCCTGATATCCTGGCAGACGAGCCTATCCTGGCGGTCAACACAGATTGCACGGTCATCAGTGCGTGCATGGTCCGCACTGATAGCCCTGAGGTGGCCGAGCAGGCGGCCATCACCCTTGCACTCCTAGAAGACGAGAAAAGCTTGGTATACTGCGACTCCAAGAGGGCAATTCTGTTTTTCGGAACAGGCAGCATATCCCCAACCGTCGGCATAACACTTGGTACTCATCACCTCACCCCACACTACATCAATTGGTTCCCAGTACAAATGGGACGATTAGAGGGGCTGCTCCCTAACCTCAACGAGACGGCATACGAGGCCGCACGAGACCTAACTCACCATGCGAGCCTGGACTCCCTCTCGGCAGGATGGGCGAGCGGGGCGACCCCCTCGTCACTTACAACGATCTCACCCAGCATTATAAGTTAGTCAAGAGAACCATGCCACTACCGCACAAAGCACTCAATGGACGTCAGACTGGAGTTTTGCAAGACGCGTAGCGCCACCTGCCGTTGCGAAGAGGCAGTAATTGAGTAGTGCGAAGCCCGACTCCCTTGCTAAGTTGCCTATGCAGCTAGCGACTGCGAAACAACGATTTAACTAGATTTTGGTCCATATTGCGAGTGTTTTGCGCATTTAACACCCAGACAGAGAGCTATGAATTTCTACGCTAGTCGTACGCGCCGCTGAACTGCCATTAAGCGCTTGCTGGCAGACTGATGGCGGAAACGACGACAACCGCGATAGCTCCGCGCGCTACGAAGAAACGCCGCAATCGACGCTACTGTTGTGTTGTAAATTGCCATGAACGTGAAGGGCGGAATAACAACGTTCAGTTTTACCGATTTCCATCGCGATCGTATGAAGGGGAAAGGCGAGAGCGCTGGATACGGGCCGTTCAATCTGTTGTGTAATCGATTACTTGCATTCCCCACAACACAGTGGCTCGCATGAGAAAGTGCGACAATTTTGTTCTTCTGTAATTGTGTTGCGTGGCCCTGACGGAGGACCGTGGTAACCAAGCAAAAACTCAAGAATCTGCAGCCGCCACTTCGCTGGTAACAGAAAAGGCAACTTTGCGAACCATCCTGCTTATGTGCTATCGATATCTCAACAAGTGGAATTGAGAGATTTGGCAGGTCAGCTTAACCGAACATTTTGGTTCGTTTATGAATTCAAAATCCTGTTCTAGAGCATCGTTGTATCGCGAGCTCATTTCTACTTTCGGTATTGTCCTGCGCCGATACAACAAGCACGCTTCGCAACGTGCTGAGCCTGCTCGACTGCGTTTTTCAAACGTGAGCAATAAAGTTGCTATAGGAGCACTGGATCAGTAATTGCGAAGTAACGCACGTGTGTAAAGAAAAAAATGTCGCGTTTATTTACATATGTTTGTGCCCGCTTGTTGCTCGAAGCGTCTGCGAAAACCAAATTAAGGTACTGCGCGATGCGGTAGCTCCTGCGAGAAAGAAAGATGCAGCGCGTAGGCACTGTAGGAAGCTTACTTTCGTTATGATCGCACGCTGTTTGCTGCCCTGGAAAAGGCTATGAAAGGATTTACTCTCTGTAAATAATTGCGAGACAAAAAATTACGATAAAATACAAAAAGATATAGGAGATACTTAAGTCTTGTGTTCAGGACATATTCAATATGAATCAATTTGAAATGCTTAGATTTTTATGCTGATATGCCTATAGACAAACCTGATGCTCTCTGTACTTGTGAGTTGAAGCGCGCCGAAATAACACTTGACACTTTATTTTATATTGTACACGTACTTCGCCCTGCTGAGCTTCCTTTCGGAAGCGTGGATGGGCGGAAGAAGCTTTCCAGGTCCTTGATTTTTAGGAAACCGTGCCTCAACACAAACGAAAGAGAAGGGTCCATTGTGGCCTATGCACCTTCGCTTGCGGACAGCTCTCCTTGCACTACTCAGTTTGCGCCAAGGCTGCGATGGGGGCGCTGGTGACGGGTTTTTCCGCAGCGCCGCCTGGGCAGAGTCTGAGGTCTATAAAGCACAAGTCAAGTACACGCGGCTTCAGACGGCCACCTACCCGTGCCCGGCCTTCCCGCACAAAATATTTCCGGATGCGCACCCTCACAATGCATGTCGCTACTATAAAGATATAGCTAGCCTTGCTCACATGCTCTGGGGTTGTCCCGTGGCGCCGGAAGCCAGGACCACCAAGGAAGAGCGGGACCGAGCTCTACGCAGTTCGGACCTTGAAGCACAGCTCTGGGCTGTCCATCGGGCCCGCGACGCGGCGGAGGGGCATGGCCTCTCTGTCGCGACGTTGAAGCGGTCCGCTACGCACTAATCGCGCGCACCAACGGACCTCAAGAAAGTTATCCATCCGTCCGTCCGTCCGTCCGTCCATCCATCCATCCATCCATCCATCCATCCATCCATCCATCCATCCATCCATCCATCCATCCATCCATCCATCCATCCATCCATCCATCCATCCATCCATCCACCCACCCACCCACCCACTATAACAACATATTTCACATAGTTTACTCTCAGCGTGTGCCTACCTTTCACGCAAGAAGCCGGGTCGGGAAACTCCATCGCGGCGACCGCGCGCAGTGGCGTTCACTGTACGTATTCAGTAAAGAGCTAGCGTCTGTAAACGATTCTGTGATTATTATATCGGCAGTCAAAACTTCCCTCGTTCTTAGAGTACATACATAAATGTCCAGGAGGGCTGCCGCGTGGTGTTTTTATTGAGCTCCGTAAGCGAAACCTATGAGGAGCGCGCCGCGTGATCCCTCATAATACGCAAGGGAGGCGCTTCCGACAGATGGCGACTCCGTAACTCCTCGCCCGCAGAGACATTTCCTACGGCTTTCATGGGCAGCTGGGTGTCGCGTTTCGCATGCCCTTCTGCCATCACCACCGACCGAGGCCGCCAGATTAAATTGGCCCTATACACCACACTTGCCAACATCCTGGGACGTTCGACACATCCATACGACGGCCTACCGTCCTTCCTCGAATGGCATGGTGGAACGACTTCACCGACAGCTGAAGGCTGCCTCACCACTTATCAGCCAAGTGAACGCTGGCTCGTCCACCCTCCTTTCGTTCCTTCTAGGCATCCTATCAGCACTGAAGGCTGACCTGGGTTGCTCATCGGCTGAACTCGTCTACGGCGTTCCCACGCGCCTTCCTGGAGAATTCCTCGTGCCGTCGTCGCCACCTTGCACCTATAATGCTTCCACCTACATTCGGGAGCTGCATACCACGTTTTGCGACCTTGCTCGTGTAATTCCTGCTGACCGGCACCACCGGTCTGTATTTGTCAGCCAGGATATGGATTCCTGCAGCCACGTCTTAGTTCGGCGGGACCAGGTGCGCCCACCTCTCACCCCGGCCTACGATGGACCATTCCACGCTCTCCATCATGCGCCTAAGATGTTTACGCTGGACATTAACGGTCGCGACGACGTCGTGGCTGCTGACCGACTTAAACCTGCCTTGTCGCCGATCTTGCGCCCGCGGTCTGGGCGATCGAATCTAAGCATGTTCACTGGGCGGCTCCTCTGGCTTCCGCGTCGCGGAGGGGAGCCCTGCAGTGGCCCTTGCCTCGGGCCGCAGGCCACAACTCCCTCCGCGTGCAGCATCCGCCAAGGAGGATGAAGTTAGATCCCGGCCGCGCAGCGTGTGCCGCGCGATATAAGAATTAAAAAAAATAACAGTTGAAAACCCGATGCTGCCGGAGCTGGGTCTTCCTCGCATCAGCTCCGACATCATCTTTGAAGTCATAGAAGTGCAGAGGAAAATTTGTTACGCAGAAGTACTCAGAAAAACATGGATGAAAACAAATGGGCAGCCAAAGTGCACAAATATTTGTACCTCAAAAGCGTGGACACGGAATGGAGGAAGTGACAAGAGAGTTGACAACCAAGTACAGGGTAATTTAAAGTGTAAATAGACAACCAGGATTAAAAAGAAAAGAAAGTGAGAGAAACAACGGTTAATTGGATGGAAAGGACGGGAACAAGAACGGACCACAGAGATTTACAAAAACGGCATAAAATGAATCAGGAGGGCAAATCTATAAGATAAGACAAAAGGCAGAGCCATAATTAACGAGCTGAGGAGAAAAACATGTCGCACGACGAGGCATGTGCGTGCTGCAACAAAATCCCGGAAACGACTCAACCCTAGAATTGAAAACCGCCGTCCCGACACCTCAGAAGTCACACGCCTGCAAAGCTTTAAAGTGCACTTTGTTTACTTGCAATGAAAGGACTAATACGTACAACTGCTCAAAGGAAGCACAGCTTCGCTGGAAATTGGGCTCTGATTGTGCAGGGTCGCTCAAGTGTGTTATTTCCCAGCTGTGTCACAGTGCAGCACGGCACTGAGCCCGCTCCGGTCTGCTGTTGCTCTGCAGCATCTCGTCGCGTTGAGAAGCCTCGAGCGTTGCCGCGTTCCGCTCGTTTCCATCGTCCCGGGTCACGTATAACAAGTGCGCGGGTGTCCTCGCGGTGACCGGGGCACCGCATTGCAGAGCGAAAAGCACGCGCGTTCGCGCACCTAGGGGGCTTCCTTTCTTGCTCGAATGGCGAGCACGTCGTGACGCACATGCCGCCCTGATAGCCCGGTCGCTCCTGTCGGAACGGCGACAATTGCGGATATGAAGAAAGCTTAAAATGGGTGTTCTGAAGAAAGCGTAAATGCTTTATCGTTCCCGCTGTTCTGGCGAACAGCGGGAAAGATAACGAACGAACTCTTTGCGGTACTCATAGGTACAGACATTCCTGCCGCGCCGATACTTTTGCTGTAATCTTCAATAAAGAACCAAACGTATGCATGTCCAGTTCGCGGACATTGAGAATATATGTGAAGTGAAGCATTCGTAAAGTAGTTAATTAAGTGCTATCAAACTGCTCATCCTCTGCTGCAACGTGTGCTTGCCCTTGAAATCATTAACATGCGCACTGCTCGACCCACGTGATATGAACGACCGCGGAATAGCACGCTGTTTCCGGGACCGGCCCACATTTAGTGTCAAGCCATCTCCTGAATCAACCCAGTCATACGTCGGCTGTAATAGTCTATGCTAGTGCACCGTCCACAAGGCCGGGCCTCCTTAAGGCGCGACGTCAAAACGTCAGGTGCTAAGCTATCATATGTCATATGCCCGCGATGCAGCATTTGGCCCTAGTTGCATATGCATTAAACCGCGCCGTACGCGTGATTATGTCGCAATACATATGTCCACAGAATCATACCGCGCTGCATCTGCGGCGTTTACTTTTTTCATATAGCGCGAGTAACATGTATACAACAAACCATAAAATTGCGACCACGTCCGTATCGGCCGTAAAAGCCGTATCGTCTCGTCAGGGAGACATCTCGTTGTATTTGCGGTTTGCAGCACGTATGCATAACGTGAAAGAACACGCGAAAGCACGTAATATCAGCACGGGAAGCCAACGTGAGAAAAACAACCCTTCATTTACGACGAAGCGTGTCAGCAAACGCATGGAAATCGCGGAGCCGACTCTGATCTATGCGAGTTTTTATCTGCCACGTTGCTCATGGTAGCACCATTAAAGGATTCTGGTCCGGGATTGCGCAATGCATGCCTATCCACAATTACAGTTGTTTGGATTTGTTGAATGGCAGACGAGATATGGCATAACAGACAGGAGAACATCAGCTGTGCATAGTATATTCCGGTGGCGTTGCGTTGCTGTTCGATCCTGGCCGCAGGGGCCGATGGAGCAAAGAACGCATTGGGTGCATGGCGAAAAAATACAGGTGGTCAAAATTAATCCGGAATCCTCCCCTATGGCATGCCTCATGATAATATTGTCACATAGTAGTGTTCAAGTAATTTAATCCAAGCACCACTCAATTTAAACCAGACGCCAGCCAAAATAACCCAACGCCAGTGAATTTAATCCAGGCACAACGGAATACAAGAGCATTTGAATTTAAAGACTTCTGAAAATTTGCTAACATATTATGAGTTAACACCTTGAAAATGAGAGAGCGAGGTGATAGACCAGTAGCTTTCCTGCCACGTAATTAACGACAAATTTTGGAGGTTTTTATTTTCTACTTCGTTATGAGAGCGACACAGCAGATGACAATTCTCGAAATTATTTAAGAGGAAACGTCAGAGAGAGGCGCTAATGATACACATGCGATTTGGTCATAGCTATTAAACGAAACAATAAAGAGTGATTCGATTATAATCACTAGGCCCTCGCTTAGAGGCTTCGGTCGCAAGCGAATACGATTCACTATTGTACTGCGATATCCGCAGCCCCCAATCAAATACCTTGTCATCGGTACCACTAAAGCACTCATGAGTAACATTTAATTGCATAATACACCTAGCTGATATGGTCGAGTCACTAGTGAGCACAAGTGAAATACAATGCGCAATTCGGGGTTCTCGGTGTTTTGCGCAACATAACGTCATATATATCCAATGAAATGCGATAAATCGAGTGACTCACTATGCCTACTATAAACTCGTATGCTTAAGTGACTGGTGAATATTTTTCACCTATTTTAATATCACTGAGGCAGCTTCCAGTCGCAGGTCCCGTCAGTAGTATCAATAAAGCTGTAGAAAGATGAGCACTTTTGTGTTACCACTGCCGATACCGCCGAGTTTTTAGCGATCACTAGGGATGCACTCAGAGCGATGTGCTCCAATTTTCATTCAGAATAGCGTCTTAGATATCAAATGAAATGTCATTCAGACGGCGATTAAATAACTATAAATTAAAACTATAGGAGATGCTAAGATTTATTTATTATAGTGATGAAGAATCGCTTTTTGTAGTGTGATGGTCACAGCCATCATTCATGCACGCCGTCAATGGTATAAATGAAAGTGTCCATAAATTAGAGTTTTAATCACTCAACATTGTTAACATCACAGAGCTATTAATGATCACTAGAGATAAGCTCTGTTCGGTGTTCTTGTACTTTTATGCTTCATAGCGTCATGCTTCTCAAATGAAAACTCTTTTAAACAACGATGCAATTATGATCATTTACGATCAGTGAGCATTTATTCTGCTACCGCTACTACCTGATAATGAAGGGTAATTACTGATCACTAGTCACAAGCTCAGTTGTTTGTTTTCGTACTTCTTACAGCGTAAAAAGTCACATATTGTTACGGAGGGAGACGCAGGCGAAAAGCTATGTACAAGTACATTTACAATAAAATACGCTGCGCTTGGCCAAGAGGCAACAGCCCGCGCTAGTTTCTAATCGTCGTCGTCGTCGTCTTCTTACTGCTCGGCTCTTCCTCATTGGAAATACTATCCCGTAGCACTATCCCCGGCGGCAAAAGCGCCGTCCCGGAGCGACTAAATGCCGGAGTCTGAAGCAGTGTAGTAGGTCTTGAGCCTACTGACGTGCACGACATCAGTAGATGCCAGAGTAGATGACGAGGTTGAGCTCACAGGAGCAATTTCGTACGTCACAGGCATCACCTGGCGCAGCACGCGGTAGGGCCCTGTGTATCGCGAAAGGAGCTTTTCGGAAAGTCCGACGTGACGAGAGGGCGACCACAGGAGCACGAGTGCACCACGCGAAAACTGTATGTCACGGTGGCGGGCGTTGTACTGACGCTGCTGCGTGGTTTGTGAGGCCGTCAGTCGAGCACGGGCAAGCTGGCGTGCATGGTCGGCGAGGGCGATGGCGTCGCGCGCATACTCGGTTGTTGAGATCGCAGCAGGAGGAAGTACTGTGTCAAGGGGCAAGGTCGGTTCGCGACCGTAGAGTAGGTAAAATGGAGAAAATCCGGCGGTGTCGTGCCGGGAAGAATTATAAGCAAATGTGACGTAAGGAAGGGCAACGTCCCAGTCGTGGTGGTCCTTCGAAACGTACTTGGACAGCCTGTCGGTAAGAGTACGGTTTAACCGCTCTGTCAGGCCATTGGTTTGAGGATGGTATGAGGTAGGCAGCTTTTTTGAATAGAGCAGGAACGCACAATGTCGGCGATAACTTTCGAGAGGAAGTTACGACCACGGTCAGTAAGCAGCTGTCGCGGGGCGCCATGCACTAAGATAATGTCACGCAAGAGAAAGTCCGCGACGTTAGTGGCGCAACTGGTAGGGAGAGCTCGCGTGATAGCGTATCGGGTGGCATAATCAGTTGCGACGGCTACCCATTTGTTCCCAGAGAATGACGTGGGAAAGGGACCGAGGAGGTCTAATCCAACACGAAAGAACGGTTCCATAGGGACGGTGATCGGCTGGAGATGACCGGCAGGTAGCACCTGAGGTGTTTTCCGACGCTGGCAGGGATCACAGGCAGCAACATAGCGTCGAACGGAGCGAGCGAGACCAGGCCAATAGAAGCGGCGGCGGTCGCGGTCGTACGTGCGGGTTACCCCAAGATGTCCTGCAGTGGGTGCGTCATGCATCTCAAAGAGCACAGTCTGTCGTAGATGTCTTGGCACGACAAGAAGAAGATCACGGCCATCAGGGAGGAAGTTCCTTCGGTAAAGAATGCCGCCCTGGAGGACATATCGGCGAACGGATGCGTCGGTAGGTGTAGAGCGCAGACGCTCGATGAGTACTCGCAGCGATAGGTCTCGGTACTGCTCATCGGCGATGTTAGCGAAGGCAGACACAGAGAAAATGCCGTCGGCGGTACTACTGTCGGCGTCGTCAGGCTCGTCTACCGGGTAGCGAGACAGGCAGTCAGCGTCCTTGTGTAGTCGGCCAGATTTGTAGGTGACAGAGAACGAATATTCTTGGAGGCGTAAGGCCCAGCGACCAAGTCTTCCTGTAGAGTCTTTCAATGAGCATAACCAGCAAAGCGCGTGATGGTCTGTGACAACGGAAAACGGTCGGCCATATAAGCATGGGCGGAACTTCGCAACCGCCCAAACTAGGGCCAGACACTCACGCTCAGTGATGGAATAGTTGCGCTCCGCGGGCGAGAGGAGCCGGCTGGCGTAAGCGATAACACGGTCTTGGCCACGCTGGCGTTGTGCCAGTACCGCGCCAATTCCGTGACCGCTGGCATCAGTACGGACCTCGGTAGGCGCAGAAGGATCGAAATGGGCCAGAACGGGAGGCGTTGTGAGAAGGTCGATTAGAAGCGAGAATGCAGAGGCCTCGTTATCGCCCCACTGGAAAGGGGCGTCTTTTTTCAAAAGCTCGGTTAGTGGTCGTGCTATGGCCGCGAAATTTTTCACGAAACGGCGGAAGTACGAGCAAAGGCCGATGAAGCTGCGCACATCCTTGACACACTTTGGAAGAGGGAAGTGCGTAACAGCATGGATCTTGCCTGGGTCCGGTTGCACTCCGTTCGCGTCAACGAGATGTCCAAGGACGGTAATTTGGCGACGGCCGAATTGGCACTTCGATGCGTTGAGTTGCAGACCGGCTCGCCGAAAAACGTCCAGGACTGCTGAGAGGCGCTCGAGGTGCGTAGGGAATGTTGGGGAGAATACTATAACGTCGTCCAAGTAGCACAGGCACGTGGACCATTTGAAACCGTGAAGAAGGGAGTCCATCATGCGTTCAAAAGTGGCAGGAGCGTTACATAGACCGAACGGCATCACTTTGAATTGATAAAGACCGTCGGGTGTTACAAAGGCAGTCTTCTCGCGGTCGAGCTCGTCCACGGCAATCTGCCAATAGCCGGAGCGAAGGTCAATAGAGGAGAAATAGCGAGCATCGTGGAGGCAGTCAAGGGCGTCATCAATCCGAGGTAGGGGATACACGTCCTTTTTGGTAACCCTGTTAAGGTGCCGATAATCCACGCAAAAGCGCCATGAGCCATCCTTCTTTTTTACCAGTACAACAGGTGACGCCCATGGACTACATGACGGTTCAATAATGTTCTTGGCAAGCATTTTGCGAACTTCGGTGTGAATAACTTGACGCTCAGCCGGTGATACTCGATACGGGCGGCGATGAATAGGAGGGGCATCGCCGGTATTAATGCGATGTTTGACAGCTGTTGTTTGGGCCAAAGGACGATCGTTAAAGTCAAAAATATCTTGGTAGGAAATCAGCACGCGGTAGAGCGCACGAGCGTGCTCGGAAGGCATGTCGGGTGCAATCATTTTCTGTAAGTTGGCGATGGTACAAGTTGCCGACTGCGACTGTAGAGGAGGATCGGCTGAATGGTCGTCTACTGAAATCGATGCTACAGAGTGATCCTCGAATGAGCAAAGTTGGGCCAGAGACATCCCGCGTGGCAGCACTTGTGTCGTCAAGCCAAAATTGACCACTGGCAGGCAGACGCAATTCGCCGTAATAGATAAAACTGTATGAGGTACTGTGATCCTGTGTGTAAGGAGGACGTCTTGCAAAGGAGCCGCGATGTAGTGACCGTCGGGGACTGGTGGGGATGACACGAAGTCAACGTAAGTCAGTGCCGAAGGTGGCAAGCGAACGAAGTCGACGGAACTGAGGCGAGTAGGGTGTTGTTCAGCGGGATCCAGAACAGGCAGGTCGAGGCGGAGAGTACTGGCGGAGCAATCGATGAGAGCAGAATGTGCGGAGAGGAAGTCTAAGCCGAGGATGATGTCGTGGGGACAGTGAGCGATGACTGTGAATAGCACGATTGTTGAGCGATCGGCGAAGGAGACGCGGGCGGTACACATACCAATTACGGGGACTGTTCCGCCATCGGCGACACGGACAACAGGCGTCGTGGCGGGCGTGATAATTTTCTTGAGCCGGTTACGAAGGTCAGCGCTCATTACGGACAAATGCGCCCCAGTGTCTATGAGTGCAGACACAGAAACACCGTCGACTTGCACGTCAAGAAGGTTCAGATGAGTGGGCAACGTCAGTAGAGGATTTTGCGGCGTAGGGAGCAATGCAGCGTCACCTCGAGGCGCTGCATCGTCTAGTTTTCCAGCTGGGAGCGGCGTCCGAAGGGAGTCGGCGAATAGGAGCGACGGGGCTGGGGAGAGCGAGATTGTCGTCGTTGGGGCGAAGGCGAACGAGAATAGGAGCGGTTCGGTGCAGGAGAAACAGCGGCGGCGTTATCGGAGCGTGCGGCATAGGGACGAGAAGGGCCGCCTGGGGGGCGAGAGTAGGCAGTATAAGTAGGCCGGGTCGGGGAACTCCAGTGACTGCGACAGTGCCGAGAAATGTGCCCGATTCGATGGCAGTGGAAACAAATGGGCTTGTCGTCAGCAGTGCGCCATTCAGATGGGTTGCGGAAACGTGGTGGGTAAGAAGATGCGGTACGGGGCGGAATCGAAGAAGCCGGGCGGGTATCAGGACGATGGGCCGAGCAGATGGTGTGAAGACCCACGTTTTCGAACTCTTGGCGGACAACTGCCTGGATCAGTGAGACCGTGACTGCAGATGTGTTGGTGGGACTGGAGTCGAAGGCAGCCGGATAGGCGGCCTCGATCTCACACCGGACGATCCTGGTAACATCGGCAGTGTTGTTGGGACGAGGAGTGTCGGCACAGGAAGATGTCGCTGGGGTGTTGGGCAGACGGGCAAACTGCTGGTCAATACGTCGGCTTTTAGCGAGTTCCAGGCGGCGGCACTCTTTTATAACAGCATCCACCGTCGCTACGTTGTTGCAAACGAGCAAGTTGAAGGCGTCATCGGCAATGCCTTTGAGGATGTGGGCAACCTTGTGGGACTCAGTCATGTGGGTGTCAACTTTGCGGCACAGAGCCAAGACGTCCTGAATGTACGTGACATAGGGCTCTGTTGACGTCTGCACACGGCCGGAAAGCGCCTTCTGCGCGGCAAGTTGGTGACCGTAGGGGTTGCCGAACAAGTCTCGAAGCTGTGTCTTAAG
Source organism: Dermacentor andersoni (assembly GCF_023375885.2). Classification (NCBI taxonomy): domain Eukaryota; kingdom Metazoa; phylum Arthropoda; class Arachnida; order Ixodida; family Ixodidae; genus Dermacentor; species Dermacentor andersoni. Next base: position 1,935,998 of record NC_092817.1, on the reverse strand, counting down.
TGAATCCCAACTGGTGAGCTCATCTTCGTGCGTGCGATACCAAACTCTAGGTGTGCCACCGAGGTAAAATACTACGTTGGCGAGCATAATAGTAGGGTCCCACCGGTTATTGCGGCTGACGTGTTCATACAGGCTGATCCAGTCATCGACGTCTTCCCCATCTTTGCCCAAGAATACGCCAGGATCACGGGGAGCGGGGAAAGCGATGTAGGTCGTCGAAGAGGCAGCAGGTGTCGCAGGCGGCTGAGTCGAGTTGTTGTCGCCGGGAGCCATGAAGGAAGGCTCGACGTACCGTCCACTGCGAAGCTCCGTGACGAGGTACAGGGAACGTCCACCTCCACCAGATATGTTACGGAGGAAGACGCAGGCGAAAAGCTATGTACAAGTATATTTACAATAAGATACGCTGCGCTTGGCGAAGAGGCAACAGCCCGCGCTAGCTTCTAATCGTCGTCGTCGTCTTCTTACTGCTCGGCTCTTCGTCATTGGAAATACTATACCGTAGCAATATGTATGAAATTAAAATTGAGTCAAATGTTCAAGTTTAATGACTTGAAGGTGCTAAGCATTTGTCACTAGTGATCACGAGTCCCTTTGGTATGGCAGCGGCAGCCATCAATCGTGCACGTAGTCATTGATATCTATCAAAATGTTATTGAATTAGCATTTCTTCTGCTACCATTGCTAGCTGATATTAAAGAGTGATTAGTGATCACTAGTGATAAGCTCAGTTCAGCGTTCCCTTACAGTTACAGATTATAGTGTCATGGATGTCAAATGATAATTCGAAGGATGATTCAATTTTTATAACCCCTGGGGATGCTAAAAATTAGTGAGTAGTAATCACGAATCACTTCGACAGTGGTAGCCATCATTCGTTCATTTTGCCATAGGTGAATATTATTCCTCTGAGATTGCAAATGTGGGCGAAATACTGTTGGTCAATGGCGACTATGTTCACTTCATTTTTCTTGACTACTTACTAATCACAGCTTGATGGACATAAAATGAAAGGCCGCTCAAAAGGTGATTCAATTATGGCGACTAGGAACTGACATGTTTGAGCGAATTGACGCAAAGAAGCCTAGGTGAGGTTTAGTGGTCAACTTTCTGAATTTTTAAGCCTTTCTTTATCTATAACGGCGCAACTGGCGCCAATTGACTTGAATAAATAAATGGAAACAAAAATGTTAACGGTAGCAGGAGCAACGCTTCATCAATTGGCTTGTAGTAGACTGATGTGCAAAAGAGCTGATTCGAAATTTAGCAGAAAATGTTAGCATGTTTAAGTGCCTTTAAACTCGTATAATGCAATTGATTGCGTTGCAAAGGCGAAGCCTGTGAATCGTTCATGCAAATGCTGACCATAAGAGCTATGCGTAGATCTGTGGGAGGAAAGCTTTATTATTATAAACCAAAAGCACTTTGTTGGAAGACTATCGACTTTCCTTTGAGTACATCACTGAGCAGTTTTCACATATCGCGGCACTCTAAGGCAGCTTGCACAAAAGTGTAGTTTTGCCTGTCGTAGGCAGTGCACTCTACTCGCAGGATGTGCTGCATTGACTCTCTCGCGGCGTCAACCAACAGTGCCCGGCAATGCTGTTTCTTGGAGATACCCGGTGGTGTCGTGAAAAGACGGTCTCGCCATTCGACAAGAAAAGCCTTCACACCAGCCTTGAACTTCGAAAAGCTTTTTCGATTGGACTTAATAATGGGTGGTAGGGTGGAAGCCGCTGCATTGAGTGCTTATTGGTGGCCAAGACAAACTCCTCAGCACGCCGGTGCGCTGACGCGTTGTCAAACAGGAACACAGCTTCACTGCCAGGTTCCTGATGATGAAGCTTTTTGAACAGATCATCTAGAAATTCGTTGAATGCAGCCGAGAGGATCTTGTCCACTAAACTCTAATGCAGAAGGCCATTTGCAGACATGCAAGCCAAAAGATTTATATTCGCGGCCTTTCTGCTGGTTGCAAGACGAATAGCTGGGGCGCCTCGTTTCCCTCTGGCAAAACTTCTTACGCACCACACCTTGAAATTCGTTTCGTCAATGTAGTACCGCGTGACTGGGGTGCCCTCGTTTTGAAGCCATTGAGTGAACTTGCGGCGCTCTTCCTTGACATCAGGACGGTTACGGTCAACCGGCCTCTGAGTAACTAAAGTGTATAACCATGGCCATCGAGAAGCCGATCGATGGTCGATTTGCTGATTTCGGTACCGGGAAACTTCTCTGTCAAAGACATCCGGATTTGCATAAGCGTCAAGGATGGATTCTTTTCTAGAATTTCACGCAGGGTCTTGACCAACAACTTCATTGACCAACAACAAATTGAAGGCCAACATTCATATCTTGCCCAACAACTTCACAAAAATCGTCGTAGGTACTACGGCCCGCAGTATTTTGGCTGTGGGCAGCCCTGAACGAAAACGAAAATTAAATTGTGTCTGAGTGACGCTGATCTCCCCACCAAATTAGAAAAACGGAAAACGCCACCTGCCTCCCTGCTGCGCGGGCGCCAATGTTATGACAATAACGAGTTCTCCTCATTCTGATCAATAAAGCCTTGTTTTTATTTGCTGCTATACGGACAAACGTGATTATACGAGCTGCGGTGCCACCAAAAGATTGGGAACAGAATAGAGCACGCTTCGCGTCGATTCTTGGCGTCACCATAAAAAAAAAAAAAAGAAAGACCGCGATGAAGCTCGTGCCAGCGAAACCTGTTGGTCTGCACTCGCAATGGAGAGGGTTGAGGGATCAACCTCACTGGTCCACTATTTCATATTTCTTTCGCTCCTGCCATACTGGGCGCCGCCCGTAGTGCCAAAGTACTGTAGGTTGTAGCACTCAAAACGATTTTGTTTAAGAAGTTTTTGTTGAGTTAATAATATGACTTTGAGTCCTCAATTATGGAATTGAAGTGCTTCCTCTATAAGTACTAGTTGAGGGATTATTAAGGATATGGTGATTACTTATCTGCCATATTTATCACGCTACCGAATTCTTAGTAATCACAAAAACACATAACTTCATAGAATATCAGGAAATATCCTTAAAAAATTCGTTTTTTTTTTGTAATATTCTGCGCAGCTGACACAGACACTGTACTTGTGACATGAAGTCACACAACAACAACAGTTTTCTTAAACTTTCGAGGGTAAGAAGGAAAGCGCGAAACATAACGGCAGGTTTCGCAGCAGCTTCTCGGAGCGAGCGGGAGAGGGGAAGTAAAAGCGAGCTGAACATCGCGGTGCCCACGACTATATACAGCCTGTCGAGTCGTACGCTGCCAAACTCTTCGGCCGCACCGAGTCTGAAGACTTATGCAACAACGCTCTCATAGAACGCTTCGGTGTAAACGCGAGAGCCGGGCGCGCTCGTTGAACGCCCTCTTGCTGCTGTCTTTGTTCGTCTTCGCTGCGCGTTCTGAACGGAAGAGGGACCCAAGAGCCTCAACGCCTTACAACGCCTCACTGTATGTTTAGCGACTCCTGCTCCCAGCATGAACGCACGGCATGAGCGCACCCCACGTGGAAGGTTCCGCTAAGGCGAATAGTTTAGCGACCATTTTGCGAATTAAATTTTTTAGCCCACGCATTCGTGCAAGCATCTCGTGGGGTGTTGATAGAGCTGCAGCCGACAATTCTTCGGCGCAACGCATCGGGTACATGAGCCCGGGCTACTGGATACCGGAGCATTCTTTGCCATTTGCGCCCAGTCAAGCCGGCAGAAAGAGGGGCGTCTTCAGGCGTATGACACCCGCCCCCCCTCTGGCCCCTTGCACCCGAGGCCCACGGCCCCCCGGCCCCCCCTGTTGCTACGCCACTGCACATCTTCAGTGGCTTTCTTGATGACCGACGTCGGAATTCTACGGCAGACATCCGTTATCCTTGCTTTGAACTAATGTGACGTCCATCTCGATCATCTAAGCGCGCTCTTTCACATAATCCCAAAGAAAGAAATCGAGTGGAGGGAGGTCAGGCTACCTAGCCGGCTAAATTACAGGCCCATGCCTTCCAATCTACTGCGCATGAAAAGTCGCGTCCAGCTAGTTTCGCGCTCAGCTGCTGCTGTGTGCAGGTGCCCCATTTTGCTGATACCACAGAAGTGGAAGACGTGACAACGGGACTTCGCTGAGAAATTATTCCACCACTCCTTCGAGGGTTTCGTACAGGCAACGCTCTCACTGTGTGATCGAAGAAGATGAGACCGATTATAGCACCGGCATAAATTCTGAACCCCACATAGAGCGACCACTGGTACTGGTGCCGGTTGCGCTTTACGCAGTGTGGATTGCCGCCACTACAATAGTGTGCATTATGAAAATTTACCTAGATGTTTCTGCGAAAATTGGCTTCATCTGTGCACATGACGTTGCTCAAAAAGTCCGGTGACTCATCGGCTTTCGTGAGGACCCAATTCGAGAAATCTAGACGATTATGCTGGGCCCTATCTTCCAAGCATTAGTACTCGTCAAGGTGGTACATGTGAAGGGCCGCGTTATTTAGAACCCTCCAAACTGATATCGTTACTAATATGGATGAGATAGTTCAAGTGGCTGAAGAGTTTTATAGAGATTTATACAGTACCAGTAACACCCACGACGATAAGGAGAGAGAGAATAGTCTAGAGGAACTTGAAATCCCACAAGTAACACCGGAAGAGGTAAAGAACGCCTTGGGAGCTATGCAAAGGGGGAAGGCAGCTGGGGAGGATCAGGTAACAGCAGTTTTGTTGAAGGATGGTGGGAACACTGTCCTAGAAAGGTTGGCCGCCCTATATACACAATGCCTCATGACCTCGAACGTACCGGAATCTTGGAAGAACGCTAACATAATCCTAATCCATAAGAAAGGGGACGCCAAAGACTTGAAAAATTATAGACCGATCAGCTTACTGTCCGTTGCCTACAAAGTATTTACAAAGGTAATCGCAAATAGAATCAGGAATACCTTAGACTTCTGTCAACCAAAGGACCAGGCAGGATTCCGTAAAGGCTACTCAGCAATAGACCATATTCACACTATCAATCAGGTGATAGAGAAATGTGCGGAATATAACCAACCCTTATATATAGCCTTCATTGATTACGAAAAAGCATTTGATTCAGTCGAAACCTCAGCAGTCATGAAGGCACTACGGAATCAGGGTGTAGATGAGCCATATGTAAAGATACTGGAAGCTATCTATAGCGGTTCCACAGCCACCGTAATCCTCCACAAAGAAAGCAACAAAATCCCAATAAAGAAATGCGTCAGACAGGGAGATACGATATCTCCAATGCTATTCACAGCATGTTTACAGGAGGTATTCAGAGACCTGGAGTGGGAAGAATTGGGGATAAAAGTTGATGGAGAATACCTTAGCAACTTGCGATTCGCTGATGATATTGCCTTGCTTAGTAACTCAGGAGACCAATTGCAATGCATGCTCACTGACCTGGAGAGGCAAAGCAGAAGGGCGGGTCTGAAAATTAATCTACAGAAAACTAAAGTAATGTTTAACAGTCTCGGAAGAGAACAGCAGTTTACGATAGGTAGCGAGGCACTGGAAGTGGTAAGGGAATACATCTACTTAGGGCAGGTAGTGACCACGGACCCGGATCATGAGACTGAAATAACCAGAAGAATAAGAATGGGCTGGGGTGCGTTTGGCAGGCATTCTCAAATCATGAACAGCAAGTTGCCACTATCCCTCAAGAGGAAAGTGTTGTTACGTTTCGCCTACGACGCGCGGTATAGCCGGCGCGGATGCAACGGACGCCGGGGCTTCCTTCAAAGCGGCGGACATTTTGGCGCGTTCGGAGCTGCCGCACAGCCTCCCCGCCAAGCGCGTCCAGGCGTGTTTCAGTGCCACGTGTCTTCGTGTGTGCGTGTGTGTGTGTGTGCCCACGCTTGTCAAAGCGCGGCAGCCGGGGAGAGGAGCTCCCCAAGTGTGAAGCGAGGAGGTCTGACAGGCGCCAGCTTGGCGATGCGTCACTACACTCGTCTCAACGTGTCTCTCAGTCTGTCCGTACCCGCCGTCACGTGCGCATCTGACGAGACGTTCCTCCTTGCCCTCAGCTGCGAGACTATAAGAGCAGCTGCCCCCGGACGCCGAGAGAGAGGCTCCGATTTCTTCTGTTGAGTTACGTGCTCTCCCGTCTCTCCACTTCGGTCGACCTGACCGGCCGCTCTTTTGCGATGTTAGAATAAACAAGTTGTTCTGTTACCAGTCGACTCATGCTTTGCCGGGACCTTCGGATGCTTCCAGTTGTGCCCCAGGCCGCCAGGCCAACGCTACCCTTGGGGCTTGCGACCCGTTTGCAATAACGGGCGTCAGCACTGAGGTTCCAACAACTCGTGCCAGCGGTGCGATTTCCAACAGCTGGTTGCCAGCGGTGAGATCGCGACAACGGAGGCCAGCAGCGAAGCGATGCGGTTGACTGTATGCTGAGCAGCACAACGACCATCCGGGAGCAGTGCAACGAGCCCTGTGTGATGACTGGTTGCCTGCAGCGGAACGACTGCGCTGAATTCTTGGCTGCGAGGTTTGGTGAGTGCGGGACTTTCTTCTTCTGAGTTTTGCCAGGCTTTTGTTAGTGTCAGAAACAGAGCTGGTAATTGTGGTTGTCGTTGCTGCCGGGTTAGTTTGCGGCAAGACAATAGTAGGCAGTAGAGAAAGCAGCATTCAGAGCAGCCATGGATTTGAAGTCGTTGCGCAAACCGAAATTGCTGGAGCTTGCAAGAGAGTTGGGTCTGGATGTCTCAGACAAACTCAGAAAACCAGAACTGCTAAGGGCTATTCTTGAGTTAGAAGCTGAGGATGACGAGCTGTCGGAATGCCTTGAGACCATTGAGGAGAGGGAGACGGCAAAAAGACAGGAGCGCGAACGTAAAGAACAGATAGAACGAGAGCAACAAGAGAAAGAAAGAGAGCGCGACCGTCAACACGCTTTGGAAATGAAGCGTCTCGAGTTAGAGATGGAACGCGCTCGTAATGGAAGTCAGGCACACGGTGCAGGAGAACGAGTATTGTTCAAAATGACTGACCTGATGCGGCCGTTTAAGCTTGGAGAGGACATTGGTTTGTTCCTGGTTAACTTTGAGCGAACGTGCGAGAAGCAGGGGTTCTCTCGGGAAACGTGGCCACAGCGCTTGCTCACTTTGCTACCCGGCGAGGCGGCCGACGTAGTCGCTCGCTTGAATAGAGAGGAGGCAGAGGATTTCGACAAAGTGAAATCGAGTCTGCTAAAAAAGCACCGGCTGTCAGCGGAGGCGTTCCGTCGGAAGTTTCGGGAAAATGAGAAAGGCAAAAGTGAGTCATATACAGAGTTTGCCTACAGGCTTATGTCAAACATGCAGGAGTGGCTCAAAGAAGAGAAAGCGTTTGGTGACCACGAGAAAGTTCTGCAGTGTTTCGGGCTAGAACAGTTTTATAGTCGGTTACCTGAGAACGTGCGGTACTAGGTCTTGGATAGGCCAGACGTTAGTACGGTGGCTCGAGCCGCTGAGCTAGCCGAGGAGTTTGTGACGCGTCGGGCTCGTGGAGCTAAGGACGGTCAAAAGGGTGAATTTGGCTCCAAGTTTGAGAGGCCGAAGTTCACGCCCATGAGAGCAAAGGGGGACACACGTAGTTCGGATGCGAGTGAAAGCAGTCCGACCGAACGTAAGGAGACGGCGGCAGCCGAAGCCGAACGCAGAAAACGGTTCGAGATGAGGCAAGCGCGCGTTTGTTATACGTGCCAGAAGCCGGGTCACTTTTCGGCGCAGTGTCCAGAAACAAAAACAAAAGTCGTGTTTTTGTCTTTATGCAGCACTGACGAGAACATGAAGCTTCTCGAGCCTTACATGCGAGACCTCCTCGTGAACGGGAAAGAGTGCCGAGTGCTTCGCGATTCCGCAGCTACAATGGATGTAGTTCACCCCTCTTACGTAGAACCCGATATGTTCACGGGCGAGTGCGCATGGATCAAGCAAGCCGTGGAAGCTCATAGCGTGTGTCTGCCCGTAGCAAAAGTGCTTATTGAAGGACCTTTCGGAGCGCTTGAGACGGAGGCCGCAGTGTCATCTATGCTGCCCCCCCAGTACCCGTACCTATTTTCGAACAGGGCCGATCACCTCCTGCGCGAGAAGGGGCTTTTGTTTGGTGAGGCTAGCGTTCAGGCCTTAACCAGATCGAAGGTTCGGGAGCTCGCTGCAAAGGCGGTAGTTGCGGGGCCGACGTTGTCGAACAATGAGAAAGGGTCAGAGGCGCAGCAAGCTGATATTCAGAGCACGCCCGAACTGAATAAAATGGAGCCTGTAGCGTTAAAGGCACCAGATACTGGAGAGGAAATTCCCGATGCGGGAAAGTTAGAAGAGCTATCTGCAGATTTGCTCATCGCGCCTACGTCAGATGGACTTAATAGGTTGCTAAAAGTCAGCCGGTCGGCTTTGATAGCCGAGCAAAAGAAGGATGGCAGCCTAGAAAACATACGCTGCATTGTCAAGGAAGGTATCGCCAAGAAAAATGCTCGCTTTGTGGAAAGAGGTGGGGTCCTGTACCGGAAGTATCTAGACCACAGAGGAGTGGAGTTCGATCAGCTGATCGTCCCTCAGTGCTACCGTCAGGATCTGTTGCGCTTGTCGCATGGGGGTTCGTGGTCCGGACACCTAGGAGTTAAGAAAACTAAGGACCGTCTCTTGCAAGAGTACTATTGGCCAGGGTGTTTTCGGGACGCAGACCACTTTGTGAAGACATGTGACACCTGTCAGCGGGTGGGCAAACCAGGGGACAAATCGAGGGCGCCGTTGAAGTTGGTACCTATCATTACGGAGCCTTTTAGACGGCTCGTTATTGATACAGTGGGACCTCTGCCGGTAACAGCCACGGGGTACAGACACATTTTGACTGTGATCTGCCCAGCGACAAAGTTCCCTGAAGCAGTGCCGCTTAAAGAACTCAGCTCAGTTGAGATAGTCAATGCACTACTGTCCATATTTGCGCGAGTTGGTTTTCCTGCGGAAATCCAATCAGATCAGGGCACAGTGTTTACTAGCGCTTTGACGACAGCCTTTCTCGAAAGGTGCGGGGTAAGGCTGTTACACAGCTCAGTGCACCACCCCCAGTCGAATTCCGTTGAGAAGCTCCACTCCGTCATGAAGCGCGTGTTGAGAGCATTGTGTTTTGCACAACAAACTGACTGGGAGCTGTGTCTGCCTGGGGTGATGTTTGCATTGAGGACCGCGCCGCATGCGGCTACGGGGTTTTCGCCAGCTGAGCTAGTGTACGGTCGCTCGCTGCGATCTCCGCTTCGCATGCTTCGAGACGGATCACTGCCCTCTCCAATGGCTGCAGACCATCTCTTCCACAAATGGCCGCCTCCTGCGCTGGAGCCTAGCTTTGCTACAACATTCCTTTGAGGTGCGTTACAAAAAGGGGAGTCTCAACGGTAACGCCGATGGCTTAAGTCGAAGCCCCTAACGTGAGAATCAGCCTCAAAATTGTTTGTTACTGATGTTTTTCTTCCTGAGGCAGGATTTTTTTTAACATATTGCTTTTGTGTAGTGTTTCAAAGTGATGATGTGCTTTCTAGTGCAATTTTCCGATTTGTGGACGCGTTCTGAGTGCTGCTAAACTACTGCAAGGAACTAGGCAGTAGTATAAAAGGGGAAAGAGCCTGGCAGGGCTTAGTGAGGGTTGTGCCGTGCTTGCTGACTGAGCGGTTGAGTTTCGGCGTAGTTCTAACGCTTGCCGGGAACGAGAACAAAAACGTCAACTCTCCCGAAGTCACTTTGCAGTGTCCTGTGTGAACCTGAACGAGAGAACGAGGCCTTCTCTGTGCGCTGCGCTCCAGAATCGCCGAAGGACGACCGACTTCGGTTATGAGCATCATCAAGCGACATCCCTCCGGACAGCGGGTGCAGTCCCCTGACCATCGGGATCTCCTTCCCCCGGCGGGGCGGTCTGTTACGTTTCGCCTACGACGCGCGGTATAGCCGGCGCGGATGCAACGGACGCCGGGGCTTCCTTCAAAGCGGCGGACATTTTGGCGCGTTCGGAGCTGCCGCAAAGCCTCCCCGCCAAGCGCGTCCAGGCGTGTTTCAGTGCCACGTGTCTTCGTGTGTGCGTGTGTGTGTGTGTGTGCCCACGCTTGTCAAAGCGCGGCAGCCGGGGAGAGGAGCTCCCCAAGTGTGAAGCGAGGAGGTCTGACAGGCGCCAGCTTGGCGATGCGTCACTACACTCGTCTCAACGTGTCTCTCAGTCTGTCCGTACCCGCCGTCACGTGCGCATCTGACGAGACGTTCCTCCTTGCCCTCAGCTGCGAGACTATAAGAGCAGCTGCCCCCGGACGCCGAGAGAGAGGCTCCGATTTCTTCTGTTGAGTTACGTGCTCTCCCGTCTCTCCACTTCGGTCGACCTGACCGGCCGCTCTTTTGCGATGTTAGAATAAACAAGTTGTTCTGTTACCAGTCGACTCATGCTTTGCCGGGACCTTCGGATGCTTCCAGTTGTGCCCCAGGCCGCCAGGCCAACGCTACCCTTGGGGCTTGCGACCCGTTTGCAATAACGGGCGTCAGCACTGAGGTTCTCAACAGTGTATAACAGCTGTGTCTTACCAGTACTCACCTACGGGGCAGAAACCTGGAGGCTTACGAAAAGGGTTCTGCTGAAATTGAGGACGACGCAACGAGCTATGGAAAGAAGAATGATAGGTGTAACGTTAAGGGATAAGAAAAGAGCAGATTGGGTGAGGGAACAAACGCGGGTAAATGACATCTTAGTTGAAACCAAGAAAAAGAAATGTGCATGGGCCGGACATGTAATGAGGAGGGAAGATAACCGATGGTCATTAAGGGTTACGGACTGGATTCCAAGGGAAGGGAAGCGTAGTAGGGGGAGGCAGAAAGTTAGGTGGGCGGATGAGATAAAGAAGTTTGCAGGGACAACATGGCCACAATTAGTACATGACCGGGGTAGTTGGAGAAGTATGGGAGAGGCCTTTGCCCTGCAGTGGGCGTAACTAGGCTGATGATGATGATGATGATGATGATGAAACTGATTACTTGGATATTTGCACCTGTGCGGCCACGTCCCGCACGCTAGCATGAGGGTTTGAGGCCATAAATGCTACAACATCCGTGCGTAGGCTAGGACTCAAAGGTGGAGTCCTCTGCTACTGTTTCTGGATGCTTTTCATAATTTCTGATGATAGTCGATGCGTTTGGTCTACCGCCATAATTTCATGACTGATACAGATATTTGCGGCCTTCCTCTTGTTGCCATTTGCAGATCCCAAGGCAAGGATCATGTTTACCTTCTGCTCATTAGAGAAAGACATGGCGACTGGGACGAAAGAAAACGCACCTTTGAACCTCTGAACTGAAGTTGTCAATTCGATTTTATGGTGATAGGTTATATGACAAAAAAAAAGACATTCGTTCACTTTATCTACGCTAAGACAACAGCTATCACAGCTTCTTTCCAACTGACACCAAACACGACGTGTTATTCAGTCGGGGCGCGGCAGATAAGGAACTAACTCGATCACGTTTTTTTTTTTTCATTTATTTCCTTTATTTCATTCTGGCTAACTCGGAGGGAGCCTGTTTGAGGGCGCTGCTTTATGATCTGGGTGGAATTTCAATCACGTGGTATTCTCCATATTTCGCGGCGTTTATTATTTTTTGCCACAATTTAAGGGCTGTTCAATTCCGCCCAAAATATATCGTGTCAAGCGGCGTTCATGGCCGCTTGCGTACGGGAGACTCCGAAACCACGATGTTAGAACCATTGAGAAATACTATGCCGTGCCACCTGCCGCGATCATCAAAACCCGTATACCGCGGATAGTTCAAGCACGTTTTCAGGCATTTGAGATATACTAAATGATCTTAAACTGACTCTACCGACATGCCTCGCGCCGACTTTCTAATGAGAACCCCCTCCCCGCCTCCCCAAAAATTGCAGAGCTGAAGGAAGAGAAAAGGGATGAGAAGGTTTGCAGTAGCACGCAAACAATAAGAAAGAAATAACGTAACGTCAACCGCTGCAAAGTTCACATACAGATTTTCATCTAGTCAAAAGTCGTAGTTTGCGTCCACTTGTTTCTTTTACATTAGCACTTATCGTTTTCGTGGGGTTTCGTTTGTACTCCTGTAGATCACGAGCATGTATTCTGGGAATGGTCGTCGGTACGCCTGTAGGGTTTGCCTAGCCGAGTTCACGGCCGTCTGCGCACGTGCGATTCCGGAACTACGAGGCCAAAACCATTTAGAAATGGTTCTACAGTGAGTTACCTATCGTTATCAGGAAAACACATCTATCGCGGATAAATCAAAGAAGTTTTAGGCATGTCGGAGATTAGCAAACGACGAAGAAAAAGAATGGATCGTGGGCTGCTGCCTCTGCGCCTGGAGCCAAGAAGTGCGCGCACCTTCACCATCATCATGGTATCTTTTGTGTTCGTCTCTCGCCATTAAAAGGCTTTGTTGGGTGTCTCGCGGCTCCGTTTTTCTGGCGACGCGACCTGTAAGTGGCCTGCGTGACAACGAGCGGATCCCAACGACGTGGACAACGAGCGAAGGCGCCCACGAGTTTCTTCTAGTGTGAGCGGAGGAAGCGGGCGGAAAGGGTGGAAAACGTTTAATTGGGCAGATTTACAAAGCACGGTCACAAATCCAAGGCCGCAAACAGGGAGTTTCCAGCAAGGTCATCAAAAATGTCATCAGCCCAGGGAAGTGGCTGCAAGACATTCACTGCCATTTGGTTCAGAGGTATATAATTCACAAACAGCCTCTTTTTGTCGTTTTGCGTCACTACCCCTGCTGGGAAGCCCCATGGGCCATAAGATGATTCAGCACAATGCGTTGGCGGGCTAGTTGGTGCGAATCCATGAATACTTTGTTTAGCGCAAAAACGACAGAGACAAGAAAGACGACAGGACAAGGCGCTACTCTCAACTGACATCATTTTATTGCGTCACTCCTTTATAGACCGCTCAAACCAGAGGAACATGCGCAGTGAGCACCATGCGGTGGAGCCACCAACATCCGATCCCAAGAGCGCACTCATGCGACAGAATCCAAAAAACCAAATTCAGCGCTGTACAAGGTTAAGGAAGGCACACTAATGCACTGTGACCCCAATGACTGAATGAAAAAAGCTTCCGATAACTCTCGGGCGGTGGTGTCACGGCTCTTTTTCAAAATCGTGGTATCACGAAACATGGGTTTGCACTTGCATGTTTTACAATGCTGAGCCAAATGGGAACCTGTGCCTGTTGGTATGGATCGCTCATGTTCTCTAAGGCGCTCGTTAACACAGCGGCCTGACTGCCCTACATACACTTTGCCACATGACAAGGGAATCTTATAAACCACACCGACTCTGCAATCTACAAACTTCACGTGGTTCTTTTCACAATCAGGTTTTTTACTTATTTTAGAAATACGGCTGCACAACATTGACAGTTTCTGAGGAGCGGAAAACACTACCGGAATTTGATATCTAGTGGCGACATTCTTTAGATTGTGAGCCACTCTGTGGCAATACGGCACAACTTCAGGCCTCTTCTTTTGTATGATGCGGTTACTTTTGTGCCGCTTCCCTTTCAGTTTCTGAAGCAATACCTCCGAGACTGACGTCACCACCACACTTGGGTAACCAGCAGCCTGCAGCCTATTTAACTGAGCAATGAAACTCATTTTCGCAGAGTGATGACTTAATGAAATCTTGTCATCACTCTGCGAAAATGAGTTTCATTGCTCAGTTAAATAGGCTGCAGGCTGCTGGTTACCCAAGTGTGGTGGTGACGTCAGTCTCGGAGGTATTGCTTCAGAAACTGAAAGGGAAGCGGCACAAAAGTAACCGCATCATACAAAAGAAGAGGCCTGAAGTTGTGCCGTATTGCCACAGAGTGGCTCACAATCTAAAGAATGTCGCCACTAGATATCAAATTCCGGTAGTGTTTTCCGCTCCTCAGAAACTGTCAATGTTGTGCAGCCGTATTTCTAAAATAAGTAAAAAACCTGATTGTGAAAAGAACCACGTGAAGTTTGTAGATTGCAGAGTCGGTGTGGTTTATAAGATTCCCTTGTCATGTGGCAAAGTGTATGTAGGGCAGTCAGGCCGCTGTGTTAACGAGCGCCTTAGAGAACATGAGCGATCCATACCAACAGGCACAGGTTCCCATTTGGCTCAGCATTGCAAAACATGCAAGTGCAAACCCATGTTTCGTGATACCACGATTTTGAAAAAGAGCCGTGACACCACCGCCCGAGAGTTATCGGAAGCTTTTTTCATTCAGTCATTGGGGTCACAGTGCATTAGTGTGCCTTCCTTAACCTTGTACAGCGCTGAATTTGGTTTTTTGGATTCTGTCGCATGAGTGCGCTCTTGGGATCGGATGTTGGTGGCTCCACCGCATGGTGCTCACTGCGCATGTTCCTCTGGTTTGAGCGGTCTATAAAGGAGTGACGCAATAAAATGATGTCAGTTGAGAGTAGCGCCTTGTCCTGTCGTCTTTCTTGTCTCTGTCGTTTTTGCGCTAAACAAAGTATTCATGGCCATAAGATGGTCGGATGATGTCACTCTCAAGCAGAGTCGCTGTCTGACGCTCGAGAAATTGTCTATCACTGGCTGTGTAAGGGCACGGCTGTCGACCGTAGGGTTTGGCGTCAGGCAGCAGCTTGATCTCGTGTTCGATGCCTTCATAGAGACCGATGTCTTCAGGGCTGGTGCTGAAAATACCAGCATGTCGTTGTACAATGTGCTTCATGGCTGCTTGTTCTTCGGGATTGAGCTGAGCTCAGAGGCAGATGTCAGTCAGGGGATCGTCAGGGACGTTATCAAGTGGGTCTGAAGGCAACGGGCTGGAGGAGCTTGTCTGGAGTGGGCTTGTGGGGCATGTGGTTTCCAGTTGAACTAGGGCTGCCTTGTTGAGCTGGCTCCACAAGGGTTCATTCTCGTCTGGCTCATGCTCGAATTGAAGCGGCTCTGCCGTGGGCTGCGAGGGATCAAAACGTGACAATGCAGATGTGGTCAAAATTACTGCATTTGACATTCTTGGCAATAGTTCCTCTTTGCACTGTACGACAACGTTGGTAGATGGTTGGCAGATCACAGGCAGCTTTGGAGGTTTGAAGTGGAGTTCAGCTTGAGCTGCGTAAAATCAATCCTCTCCTAGAATGAGGGGAAGGGCGTTCCGTTCAAGGACGGCTGCTTCGACAACTGCAGATAGAGGTCCAATGGCGATCCTCAAAAAGACAGATCCTTCCGGCATGACGGAGCTTCCACCAACGACAAGCAAAGGTGGCTTGGTCCACGGTTCGATGTTGAGGTTTGATGCTAAGCTTGCTGCAAGAATGGTGACATTTGAGCCGCTGTCTGGGAAAGCACTGATCTCTCCCAGTCCTTTGACTTGAGCGGTAGCGACGGCACATCTGAACTTGGATCCATACAGGGTGTCATCGACACGGCCAACACAGGCTGTTGGTGCTTTGGGGACTGTCGGCTTGTCACAAGAAGGTTGCTTTGGTGAAGTACATTTACTTGCAAGGTGACCCTTCTCTTGACAGTTGTAGCACACCGAATCTCCAAAAGTCTTGTCCTCTTCTGTATGCTGGGGAACCATACTTAGCTGAAATGGCTTCGTACCTCGACTCTTGGTCCGCAGGTGGTAGGCTGTTAATACGAGGAGGCTGCGTCATGCGTGTGGTGTACTGGAACGTAGATGGTCGAGCAGTCTGTGAGGAGTTCACAGTACTGTCAATTCTGGCAGTAGCACTCTGGAGCTGGGGGCGTCCCGGCTGTCTCGCGAATTGCTCTGCTGACTGCGGAGATCGGATCAGGCGGGCGTGGTCCAATGCTCTGTCCACTTCGGACACAATGCTTCGGACACACAAATCGTCCACGGTACGAGGTCGCTGAACAGCGATAGACGTGGCTACCTGGTCGTCACAAAGCCTTGAACGAAGTATTCGATGAGTTCCTTGTCAGTAATGGGAACTGGACAGCGTGACATGATCTTGAGCTTTGCAAAGGTGTACTGCTGCAGGCTCTCTCCGGCTTTTTGTGTGAGGGCTGTGACCTTCTGTTGCCACTGTATGATCGAAAGTTGCTCGCCGAATTGTTCTTGGAGTCCGGCCTTCCAGATGGACCATGTAGTAAGCTGTCGCCCTGTTGAGGCATGCCAGTCTGCTGCGACTCCACGTAGCTTTCCTTGCGCTATGGCGAGGAGAGTTGGGTCTTCCCATCGTGCAAGTCGTTGGATGCGCTCGAGCTCTTCTATCCAGTGCTCGAAAGTAGGAAGTAGGGGTACCACTTCCATTGAAGGTAGGCAGCGAAGCTGAGAGGTCTGGTAGCGTTGTCACGTGCACTGGGTTCGCGTGAGTTGCTATCGTGGTCATCATAATGGCCTTGTTTTGGTGAAGAAAAGCTGCCATGCGCTGCATGTTCTCTGGTGGGTCTGACGTGAAGGTTGGCATGGCTGGGAATGGCGTCGTAGGCGCTGGTATGGTCGGGAACGACGCTGAATTTGCGGCACGCATGGCGCGGGTTCGTTGTTTGGCGGTGGGTCTTGCGCGGTATCAACCAGAAGTCGGTCGATTAGTTCCTCCTTGTTGCCGGTTGTGGAGAGGTTTCGGCGTTGCAGCTCAGTTTTAATCAACTGTGCATTCAAGGTGGCGACTTCTCCTGCGGTGGCAACACGCCAGTTGATGAACGACATCGTTGTTGACACGCCGGGCTGGGTAGGCTTAGGGTCAGGGTAGGCTAGGTAGGCTTAGGTTTGGCGTTCAACAGTGCTCAGTCGAGGGCACGACGACTTACTTGGCGGCGAAGTGGCTGTGGCAGGTTGCGGATGTCGACTGTGCCATGTGTGAGCGGAGGAAGCGGGCGGAAAGGGTGGAAAACGTTTAATTGGGCAGATTTACAAAGCACGGTCACATTGTACAAGGCTGAAAAACCCCGGCTCTCCGCTCTTCTTCGGAAAAACGTCCAACGGCTCTGAGGGTTGCTTGACCTGATCTCTGAATACAGCTATGTTTAGAGCTGAAGCTCACACTAGAAACTGCAGCCGGAGCAACCTGATACTCATCGGAACCACACCTAGGGAAGCAACTCGCGGAACCGGCTACCTTACGAGCAAGCCGCAGTCCTCACGAAACATGGACCACCTCAAAGCGAGACTCTCTGCTAGACGAACCCGATCAACGAAAATCATGAATGCGGCAGCGACGCTGTTGGAGAGCAGCTGCAACGACCGCACGGCGTTCAGCAAAGTTATAGACAAGCTCGTCGCCAGCCGTGACGAGCTTCGCAAGATCAATGCCGAGCTTGAGGACGCGATTCCCGTCGAGGATGGCAGCAGTGGCGTGAATAGTACTGGATCATCCGCATGGACTGACAGCAATATCTTTTTGCTGCAGGTTCGGTAATCAGTTCATTCTGATCATCCGTCTTCTATCTACGTCTTGGGACTACCTGCCACGTGCGGTCAAGTTTCGCCCTTCGGCCGCTACCCCGAGCAAAGCGCTGACCACAAGACGACACGTGCGGACTGTTCCTAGCTGCTGGTTTGCTGAAACATTTTGACGTCATCAGCGAAAAGGCTACAAATACCGGGACCTTGTTGGACACCGACCAAATGGCAGCAGTGGCGTGAACAGTACTGGATCATCCGCATGGACTGACAGCAATATCCTTTTGCTGCAGGTTGGTGACATCTGTTTACTCCTTTTGTAACTTCGTCACTACACTTGAAATTGTGCCACGCCACTGCTGCCATACGATAGCATACCAGTGTTTGTTGTAACTTACTGTTGGTTATCATGGCAAAAATAAGCAAAGAATTGGTATGTGCCCTTGAGGACCTGAAGAGAGAAATTAGGATCCACCTCAAGAATTTGAAAGATTCTCTGGAACGAGACTTTCGAAATGACCTCAGAGAAATAAAAGCTAATCTAAAGTTTACTGATGACAAATTTGATGAGATGGTAACTAATCTGAAAGCAGTTCTAGAAAAAAATAAACGCTTGCGCACTGAAAATGACAACCTAAAGTCACGTTGTGATCAAATAGAAAGTCAAGCGAAATCTAACGAGTCTCGAATCGTGGACTGCGAACAGTACTTGCGAAACGCCAATATAGAAATAAAAGGAATACCAGTCAATGCTAATGAAAAACTGACGGAAATCATGATGAAGCTAGGTGGCTGTATTGGGGAGCCCATATCACCGTCTGATATTGACGTGTGCCACCGGGTTTCAATACCAGGAAGCCAAACTGGAAAGAGCATTATTGTCCAGTTTGCACTCCGAAGGAAACGAAATGTTGTGCTGGAGAAAGGAAGACGAAAGCGCCTAACGGCTAATGAACTAGGGTTTTCTGAATCTGTTCCCATTTACGTCAATGAGCACCTGTGTCCTGAACGGAAGCGCCTCCTTGCGCAGGCCATTGCCAAAAAGCGTGAAACAAACTGGAAGTTTGTTTGGGTGCGTGATGGGCATATTTATGCCCGCAAATCTGAAAACAGTGCCAGACTAAGGATCACTAGCTCGAATGATTTGAATAAAATAAGCTAAAAACATGGATTCCCCCATAAGATGCCTCGAACTTCCTTCTATCGCAGATCTAAATAGCGTTTACTGTGAAAATAGCGTTGCTGTTTTTCATATGAACTGTCGTTCTGTGTGCAACAAGACTGATGAAATACATAGCCTGTTTACTTCCCTTAATTTTTCGTTCCATGCAATAATGTTTACTGAAACCTGGTACCACGATGATTCAACATACTTTGTGTTAGACAATTATACTCACTTTGCTAATAACAGGGAAACTCGATCGAAGAGGTGGTGGTGTATCCCTGCAAATTGTGAATTCGCTTCCTGCAACAATACTTGAGAAATTCACGTTCTGCACTTCGGACTGTGAAGTGTTAACCGTTCAGAGCGACAAAAATATATTTTGTGTTGTCTACCGCCCTCCAGACGGAAAACTTGAAAATTTTTTTTCATCGTTAGAAGCACTTTTTGATTATGTGTCTATAAATGAGCACGTGCTATACCTTTCCGGTGATATGAATATTGATATGCGAACCGCGTCACCAGAGCAGACAGAATTTGCTTCTTTATTTGATTCTTACGCTCTTGTGAATGTAATTACTGTACCAACGCGCGTAACTTGTTCCACTTCAACTACTTTACATTTAATTATCACTAACAAAGATAAAAGCACTATAACTTCCGGAACTTTGATAACTGACATCAGTGATCATTTTCCAGTATTTTCCTTTATTGCTAATACCAACCCCAAACATGCTTCTAAATCACCGGTGTCTTATTATAGCTGCATTGATTCAAAATCCCTCGACACCTTTCGTAATGAAATATGTACAGCCAACTTTTCCCATATATTGTCGCTACCTGACGCAGATGTTGCGTACGATGCACTAATGATTGTGTTAAACCAAATATATCAAAACTGCTTTCCTTTAAAATGCTGTCGCAAACGAAAATCGAAGAAACCATGGATTACGAATGCCTTATTGAAAAAAATAGAAAGAAGAACGAAACTATATGCGCAATTCATTAAATCCAAGGATCCTGTGAAATTGTCTCAATATAAGAAATATCGCAATAACTTGAACAAAGAACTACGTCAAGCCAAGTACGAATACTTCAGCTATTCGTTCTCAGATAATTCTAGCATGAACCCTCAGCATCGATGGCATCAACTAGGTAAACTGCTTGGACGTCGCTACAACAGTGGTCCAAACTGCATTATGCGCGATGGTGCTGTGCTGACAGGGCAGGATCTCTCAAATGCTTTTAATGATTTCTTTGTGAATATCACAAATACAGCAAGCTCTCCTATTAATTCAACAAACACGTCAATTCACCAAGCACCAGGAGTCTCGATGTCGATGTTTATGTCCCCTACAACCGAAAATGAAATAATTTCTGTATTCAGAAATCTTAAAAACAGTAGGGCTTTAGATATTAACGGTTTTCAAATAAAACCTCTAAAGTATGTAATTGATTTGTTAGCCCCAATATTAACCCACATATTCAACCTTTATCTCAGTAGTGGAGTATTTCCTAAACAGATGCAGATTGCAAAAGTTATCGTGATACACAAAGGCGGCGATACCTCTGAATTGTCAAATTATAGGCCAATTTCTATTCTACCGGTAATTTCTAAGGGCATAGAAAAAATTATTCACACGAGAATAACTACTTTTTTAGATAAGCATTCCGTTTTGTCGAATGGTCAGTTCGGGTTCAGACCAAAAAGATCCACTGAGTTGGCACTGCTCAAGCAAAAGGAACTCATCATAAATGCTTTTGAAGACAAGCTCCTTGTCCTCAGAATTTATATTGACTTTTCGAAAGCCTTTGATTTAATCAATCATGACTTGTTAGTAAACGAACTAAACCACTACGGTATAAGAGGGATTCCTAGTTTTCTGATACGGTCTTACCTTCAACATCGTAAACAAATTGTAGCGCACAATGATGCTCTGTCTGATAGCCAATACATAAAATCGGGCGTGCCGCAAGGCAGCATCTTAGGCCCTTTGTTGTTTTTAGTTTACTTAAATGATATATTTTACACTAAGCTACCGGTGAACCTTACTGCCTACGCTGATGACCTTACGGTGCTCATTACGGGTAGTAGAGAAAATGACTTATCCTCTAGAGGTAATGAGTTTTTGCAATACATGTGTCAGTGGTCGCAGGAAAATTACCTAAAGGTGAACACAAGCAAAACTAAAGCCATAGTATTTCGAGCGAAAAACAAAGTTGTAAAAGATGTTATGCTTAGGTTTGGGAACAACTATATTGAAATCGTGCGTACTATCAAATGTCTGGGAGTAACCTTCTCGGAATCGCTTAATTGGGATGCCCAAATTAATAACATAAGATCAAAAATGAATAAAGTGAATGGGGTGCTATGTCGTCAACGGTATGTGCTATCAACAAGAATTAAACTATTAATCTACAACGCTTTCTCAGTTCCAATACTTAACTATTGCCACACTGTCTGGGGCACAAGTACGAAGCATAATTTATCCAAGATTATTGTTACTCAGAAACGTGCGATAAGATTAATTGCTAACATACCATGGTATGCCCACACAGAAAGCTATTATTCCGAGTTTAACATCATTCAAGTGCCTAATCTTTATGCCTTCAGATTAATTCTTATGTACAAGAATGCTATTAGAACAAACAACGCAGATATGTTGACACTATTCAACCTTCAAAGCCATGTGCCCATGTACAATGTACGCCGTTGCACCGCTTGGTCTACACCGTTTTGTCGGACTGTGTACCGTTTTCAATCAAGCGCCTATAAACTTCCCTGTTAGCTTAACACACTTGAACGTAATAACATCTCACTGGAAGAAATATCGAAAAATAAATTTAGTGTTTTGCCGCTCCTGCACTAATGTATGGTGTTTCATTCTGTTTTTGTATGTCGCGCTATTGTTTCTTACATCATTCAATGTTAACAAATGCACTAAGGCTGTTGTCAATTTTGTACGTATATTTTCTTACTGATCCCTACTGTATTTTTTCCCTTGTACGTTCACAAATTTTGCAATGTACTCCAATATTTCTAGTATTCTCTGCGTTTGTCATGATTAAGCTGTTTCTCGTCATACTGTCATGTGGGGCGTAATGGGGTTTTTTTCAAGCCGCTGCATGCGGTTTTTACCCGTACGTCCGCTCTCATTCTGTATTCTGTGGAAAGAGAGAAATAAACATTATTATTATTAAAAAAAATTATCTTGAAAGAGAGCACGAGTCTCCAGCGTATTATGACGGCCAGACGCTTGAGACCCTGACACGCCTCCGGGGTCAGCTCGCAGGTCTAAGCGTCGTAAGCACGGTGCAGACTCCTCCCTCGACGACGCTCAATACGCCACCTGCCCCACCGACATTTGTGTCACAGAGCTTCGGACCGCGTCTCCCAACGCTGACCATCAAACTCTTCCATGGGGACGAGTGTCAATGGACGTCGTTTTGGGAGCAATTCAACGGCGCGGTCCACGCGAATACAACTCTGCGCAATTTCATTTCCTCTGCAACTACCCGCTAGGGGAAGCAGCAACTGCCATTGCCTTACTGTCAACGACTGAAGCGTGTTATGAGACTGCCATCCAGCTGCTAAAGCAGAGGTTCGGGGACAGGAGCCGGATTGTACAGCATCTTTTCAGAGCGCTCCGCGAACTGCAGCCCGTGACGTCTCCATCGGAAACAAGGCAGTTGCGCGGGCTGTACGACGGATTACAGCTGAATGTGCGTGGCCTCAACATCCTAGCAATTCCAACTAGCAGTTTTGCGGCGATGCTCTACGACGTTATGATTCAATCCCTGCCACACGAAATCGCCGTGGCGTTCCACCGCCAAAGCCGTCTCCAGGATGACGCACAAGGCACGGCATCCTCTGCTTCAGGGGAGGCAACCACAACGTCTTGCAAGAAACTCGAGCAGCTCTTGCGATATACACAGATAGAGCTCGAAACAAGAGAACAGTGTGCTCCATCAGCATCCTCCTTCAGAGGCGGCGGGTCCCACAGAAAGAATGTGCCATCGTCATCAGTCCTGTATACATCGGAAGAACCGAAACAAATGCGCAACGAATGTTTCTTTTGCAAATCTACAAGACATGCAACCGAGGCATGCAGGGCTACCTAGACCATATAAGAGAAAAAGAACAGGCTGGCTCAAGCTATAGGGTGCTACCGATGTACTATAAAGGGCCACCGCCCAAACGAGTGCCGGCGGAAGTTGCTGTGCGTGGAATGCAAAGGGAGGCATGCTTCAACGATGTGCGACCCAGTTTTTCGAGCGACAAGGGGCGAGAAGTAACATAACGTCGTATCTGATGCTACCAAGCCAATGAAATCCGCGGTCGACTGCCGTTACAAGCTGTCAACTTGACGAGGCCATTAATTTACAAACTTTTCGTTCTTGGATCGTCGGTTTCAACGAGATGCCTTATATGAGAGGCATCTTCGACGGAGGCAGTAAACGCACGTTCATTAAGGAGGACCTGGTGGCGCTGTTGGGACTAAACATCATTAGATAGACATGCCTAGCGGTGAACACGTTTGCGTCAGACGCTCCTTCTCGTGTGAGAAATTGCAATGTCGTCGAAGTTCGTCTACGTAGTCAATTTGATCACAGCGAGCACATCATTGAAGCGATAGCCATGCCAGTAATTTGCCACGACATCCCTACCACGGCTATGGAATGCTCCTTCGCAGCCTAATTGCGCGAGCAATGTTACCGGCTGGCGGACGATCAAACTGTGCCTCGAGGGTGTGGCGAGAAAGGCATCTTAGCCTGCTCATAGGACCTGATCAACTGTGGAACATACTGAATGGCGACATCACACGCAGCATGGAAGTGCAAGGATTGGTCGCGGTCAAGACCACTCTCGACTGGACACTACAAGGTCCTGTCTCGAAAACGAGCTTCATAAACGGAACATTCGAAGTGATGATCTGCGTCCTGCGAGTGCAAGCTGGAGAGACTAAAGGATTAGACCAAAGCACACTGGAGTCCTTTTGGACGTTGGATGCTATGGGAATAGTGCCAAAGGAAGCAACTCATGGGCACGCAGACACATTGGCTGTTTTCCAACGCAAAATTGCAAAGATTGGAAAGTGGTACTAAGTAGCTGTGCCGTGTAAAGAACCGGATATTGAGCTGCTACAAGACAACTACAGCGTCGCACTCAATCGTTTACGAAATCTGGTTAAGCGCATCTCGAAGCCCGAAGAATTAGCTTGAGAGATACGATACGGCGATTTGTCAGTACATTGTTTCCGGCCATGATGAAGGTGTACTTGACAAGGAATCGATAGATGGCCCAGCGTACTACATGCCACACAGGGAGGTTATTCGTGAGGACTCACAACCAAGCCCCGCGTGGTTTTTGATGCGTCATCTCACGCCAAAGGAGAGAGATCTCTGAGCAGTTGCCTCGAAACTTGCCCGAACCTAAATTCGGACTTACTGCAGGTTCTCCTTCGCTTCAGATGGTACCTAGTGCCCATTACAGCAGGCATCGAGAAGGCGTTCCTGCAAGTGGAGATATGAAAAGAGGACCATGACCTGTTCAGATTGCTGTGGTTTGGCAAAAGTCCTGCTGTTCCTTTCAAGGAAGAAGCAGTAGAGGTTTGATGTATGACCAGAGTATCCTTTGGATTTAGCGCGAGTTCATTCATGCTTACAGCTACTATACAGCATCACTTGAAGACATAAGTTCATCCCGAGAAAAGGGCCGTAGCACAGCTACTTCTGAAATCCTTCTACGTCGATGACCTCATATTCGGAGCGAATGACTTAGAAGCAGCGGCGACTCTTTACAAGTGCGCGAAAGAGCTGATGGATGATACTGGCATGCCTTTAAGAAAATGGAGCTCAAGGTGTAGGCGACTGTTCGACTCCAATGATGCTCTTACCCCTCTAGCCTATGAGAAGGCTGGACATCAAGAGAGGGTGCTAGGGATGGGTTGGTCGAAAGCAACAGACGCCTTCTTCTACAACGCAGAGAAATTTTTACTTTCTTGGAGAAGGCAAAGGACACTAAGCGTTTTGTCCTCCAGACAGTGTCGAGGGCCTACGACCCATTAGGATTTCTCGCATCATACGTAGTGCGAGGGAAAATGCTGCTTCATCAGTTATTGGTTTCGAAGGTCGGCTGGGACGAAGATCTTCCTGATCACATTGCGGCAAAATGGCACGACTAGAGAAACGAGTTGATCCATTTGCCCAAAGTCAACGTTCTCCGTCACCTCATGAGCGGAGTGGTAGAACCGCGTGACCTTTAGCTACATGTTTTCGTCGACGCAAGCACGAAAGCGCACGGAGCTTGTGCATACCTTCGTGTAGAAGATGTGAATGGGAGCATGGCTAGCACACTGATTGTAGCCAAGTCAAGGATAGCCCCACTGAAAGCTCTATCCTTGCCGAGACTAGAGCTAATGTGGGTGTTAACAGGAAGCAGACTGTTAAAATATATAGTGGAAACCTGCGGAGATTTAATGCCAAGAGCGCAATGTTTTCTTTGGAGTGACGCAGGCATAGAGCTTGGCTGGTTACAGCGAGCGCCTTCGACTTTAGACGTCTTTGTGAAGAACTGAGTCACATAAATTCTGTCTGTTACTTCGGAGTGTAGCTGGTGACATTGTCCAGGACAAACCGATCCTGCTGATATGCTGACCCGAGGTGTTTCCTTAGACGCACCGGCAACCGAGGTAGACTGGTGGCAAGGACCAGCTTGGCTGAGTAAGGACTCAGAAAATGGCCAGCTGTGAAACATTCACTGTCCCAAATCAACGACATCCTAGGGATAACAGCGACAAAACCAATGACGCTTCACTCTACAGGAAACGCAGTGCAGTTAACCCCACTGCTAGACGCCACGAAGATCAATTCACTGCACAAGCTTCTCCGTGTCACAGCATGGGTGCAGCGCTTTGTCTCCAACGTTAAGTGCAAGATTAAAAAAGTGGGAGTTATCCCTGCTGAAGAAATATTGGCCGCTGAGGGATATTGGATCCGGCAAGTTCAAACTGAACCGTTTCCTGAGGAGAGAAGTTGGCTGCTGGAAAGGCAAGGTCCGCCCAGTAATTCATGGGTAGCACAATTACACCCATTTCTCGACGAGAACGGGCTTCTACGCGTCGGTGGAAGACTACAGAGCCTCACAGACAGCCAAGACGTGAATCATCCATTGCTACTTCCAAGTTGACATCGTTTCACCGAGCTGGTATTTGCGGATGTCCATCGTCGAGTCATACATGGAATAGAAACTGCGATGATACACAGCGAACGATTCTGGGTCTCAAGACCACGACAAGCGGCAAAGAAAGCAATCAATCGATGCCTGATATGCATCCGTTTTCGTACAAAACCCACTGTGACGCTGTACCCGCCGCTTCAAGTCTGCCGGGTCGAAAGGACAAAACCTTTCAACACTACAGGACTTGATTTTGCCGGACCATTGCATGTGAAGTCATCCGAGAGCTCCAACAGGAAAATGTACATCGTATTTTTCACATGTGCAGTAACACGAGCATTGCATTTGGAACTGGTCTCGGATATGTCTTCCCCTGCGTTCCTGTTGGCATTCCGGCGTTTTATTGCAAGATGAGGACTCCCAAGTACCATTTACTCCGACAATGCCTTAACCTTTAACAGAACATCGCGGGAGCTACAAAAAATATAGAAAGTACTACGGCAAGACAACTTTCAGGCTGACATTGTGAACCAAAGAATTCAGTGGAAGTTCATCATCGAAGCAGCCCCATAGTGGGGAGGCTGGTGGGAACGGTTGGTCGGAACCGTAAAAATGACACTCCGCAAAGTTTTAGGTCGCAGTTGTCTGTGCGCAGAATAAATTTCCACTATTATTCCTGAGGTTGAAGCGGTGCTCAATTCACGGCCTCTAACGTATTCTGATAATCAGGCAGACGAGCCGTAGCCCTCACGCCAGCGCATTTCCTAGTGGGACAGCAACTTACGACGTTACCAGAAGGAAAGACATTGTCAGGCCTAGTAACCAGCCACAATCGTAACCACTATCAGCGACACTTTCAACATCGACAAAAGAATGAGGAATGACTTCTGGAAGCGATGGAAACATGAATTTGCTGCGACTATCATCGGCTGATCGCTCACCCACGCATCACTCAAGAAATATAAAGGTCGGCGACATCATAATAGTCGACATTCTGTTTAATCCGATTACAGGGAGGCGAAGCCTTCAAGAGGCCAGTGCAGAAGCTACATTGTCTAGAACTACGCATGTCACAAGCTTTGAGGCCCCGGTGGATGTCGGAGATTAGCAAACGACGAAGAAAAAGAATGGATCGCGGGCTGCTGCCTCCGCGCCTGGCGCCAAGAAGTGCGCGCACCTTCATCATCATCATGATACCTTTTCTGTTCGTCTCTCGCCATTAAAAGGCTTTGTTGGGTGTCTCGCGGCTCCGTTTTTTCTGGCGACGAGACCTGTAAGTGGCCTGCGTTTCGCAACAAGGCATTTATGGCCCTCTGAGCTGTACTTGTCAGCGATAAGGTAGCCTTGCCGCCTATGGGATTATCTGACTGAGCTATGTCGAATGCTCGGTTGCCATAACCGAAAGTTCGAATCCCTCTATAAGGGTTTTTTTGACGATGGTGAGCTTGAAATTCCCCTCCTCCAGTGCACAACATCTGCAGGCTTGGAGTGATGCCTGTCACCGGCAAAAGATGCAGAGAGCGAGTGGGGCTGTACTAATCCAGGTACAACCAAATTATGAAGGCGCACTAAACTTCAAGATACTCCCTCACTAGAATAGGAATTGAATAGAACAGGAATCACCCAATGGCCCTCAGTCCCTAGCAGCTGCGGAGCACCTGACCAAGGCGGCGGTCAGACCTGTAGCGCAGCAGAGGGTGCCAAGAATCTCTGGATCCTGACAGGCCGCCAATGGAAACTGGCCCTAGCAACGTTTAGCACCCGAACCCCCTCGAGTGAGGGTAGCTTAGCAAGACTCTTCGAGGAACTATCAGACATTGCTTGAGATATTATCGGCCTTAGCGAGTTCAGAAGAGCCGGTGAGTTTTATACATTGCTGAATAACAAACATGTGTCCTCTGCTATAGAGGTCTCCTAGATAAGAAGCAATAAGGGGTAGGATTCCTAATCCATACGGACATAGTCGGCAGCATTGACGAATTATACAGCAATAATGAGAGAGTAGCTGTAGTCGTAATCAAACTTAATAAGAGGTATAGATTAAAGGTAGTACAAGCCTACGTTACAACATCTAGTCACTATGATGAGGAAGTAGATCAGTTTTATGAAGATGTTGAATTAGCGATGACAAAAGTGCGAACTCAGTACACTGTAGTAATGGGCGACTTCAATTGAAAAGTGGGGGAAAAGCCGGCTGGTGAACAAGCAATTCGTAACTACGGCGTCGATTCTGGAAACGCTAGATGAGAGGTGCTGGTAGAATTCGCAGAAAGGAATAAGCTCCAAATAGTGAACACCTTTTTCAGGAAGCGTAGCAACAGAAAGTGGACCTGGAACAGCCCTAATGGTGAAACAAGAAATGTGTTGACTTCGTACTTTCTGCTGATCCCAGCATAGTGCAAGATGTAGAAGTGATAGGTAGGGTAAAGTGAAGTGATCATAGGTTGGTGAGGGCTGGGATTCATCTCAATTTGAACACAGAAAGAGTAAAATTGATCAAGAAAAAACAGTTCAACTTAGAGGCAGTAAGGGTAAAAGCAGACATATTTAGGCTGGTGCTTGCAAACAAATATGCAGCCTTAGAACAGAGAGATGATGATGACTTAGAGGTAATGAATGAAACCGTAACTAGGCTGGCTTCAGAGGCAGCCATTGAAATGGTAGGCAAGGCACCAAGGCAACCAGTAGGCAAGCTCTCCCAAGTATCAAAGGACCTAATAAATAAACGACAAAGAATGAAAGTGTCCAACTCAAGAGAAAAGATAGAATTCGCGCAACTGTCAAAACTGATCAACAAAGCGAAAATAAGTGATATTAGAAATTATAAAGTGAGAAAGACTGAAGAAGCCGTAAAAAATGGACGCAGCCTGAAATCAGTGAGAAAGAAACTTGGCATAGAACAAACCAAGATGTATGCACTGAGAGATAAGCAGGGTAATATCATCAGCAATGTCGAAGATATAGTAAAAGCAGCGGAAGAATTCTATAGACCGTTTTTTCGTAGGCGCCGCCATATTGTGAACGCAGTGGCGCCGCCTATGAGCAGCGCCATACTGGCTTGGGTGAAAGCGGTCTTTTGCATGGCAGGTATACGCTCGGCGGTAGGTTCTGGCGTTTGTTTTCGCGGTCACGCGGTCTGCTGAGCATGACGTGCGTCTTCTACGTAGTAAGCGGTTCTGTGAGACGTGCTGGAGTGGTTTAAGGCGTCATGGCCGGAATTTCTGCTGGCGTCGAGGTGGACGGGACACGCAGCGCGATGTGCGCGCGCATATTTGAGCCTAGAATCAGCCTCGGAGATCAATTGTGTATTTCTGAATGTTCCAATCACTAATGTGACCTCATTGCAGTATTATCGTCTATTTCTAAGCTGCGGTTTAGGAGCCTTGAAACATGCGCGACGATCGTAACAGTGTGGGTACCGTTCTGCTATGATAGGAGCTGTGCTGTTATACTTTGACGAGCGTTAAAACTGTTCGCTGCAGGTTACATTGCGTGACTACTTGGTTGGACGGATGAGGTTTCCACCCATGAATAAAATAGTTTTGGCTAGTAATAGCAGCATACCTTACAGTCTGAATTAAGCTCGTCCAGCAAAGCGACCGTTTACGAACTGCGCGAGCGTCCTAAGCAGTAGTAGGTGCTGGATTACAGATATCTTTGTTCTATATAGAGCATGGTCCAAGCATACGGCATCAGCGGTTATATATTTATTAATGTTGTGCGGCGTTAGCCCGTTTTCTCTTGCTTTTGAGAGAAAGGGGATGATAACCGAATTTTTTTTCGGTTGTGTTCGTTTGGTTCTCTACGACGCACTCACACGTATTACGGAAATTTTGCGCTCAAAAATAGCCATCGCATTCTTTTAATGCAAACCCTCTCATATATTATGGCTGTATACAGGCCAAAAAGGCAATGCCGAAGCACACAGCTTATACATGTATCGTGGTGGCTCACCAACCGCAGTGATCGCTGTGTTGAGCAGCGCCCTGGGCCTCGTGCAGCAAGGCTAGCGTAGGCACATGGTAATTTCAAGCATACTAGACTTGAAATGCGTGAGAACGATGCCAGTATATTACAAATATTTCATAGCGCCTGCCGCTCAGATGTTTCGGGGTTGCCTTAGGTTGGCTGTGCACGAGCATGTGCTCTATATGTTTTGTTTTACTCCCTACGCCAATCGATGAGACAGTGAGCTGATTTACCATTTAATGCTGGTAATACAGAGACGCCGGTTTTATTTGTTGATTTAAAATCAATATAAGCAAAATAGTAAACAACACATACACGCACCGCGACTGATAATGCGCGTACACCGCGGCTGATTATGCACGTCACATTTTTGCGCACCCAAGACATATTTCTGCCTACAGTAGTTAACAATGCACCGAAAGGCTTCCCTGACGACCTAGAATGAACGAACATGGCGTAAATTTCACAAAGTAAGATCTAAAACATCTCGAAATCGTTCCGCAGCACGCGACAGCAATACTTTCAAGCAGCACCGCGCCGGATCGCCCAAGCCAGAGAGGAGGAAAGGCTCTCCGCGCGCCCTATCCTCCTCGCCCGATGAAACGGTCTATACTGACCTGCACAGTACCCACGGGAGTGAGGATACCTCAATAAGAAACAGTAATGAAGAGGATACACAAACTCCTCTTATAACTAGCCATGAGGTCAGAAGGGCCTTGCAAGACATGAAATGAGAAAGAGCGGCAGGAGAAGATGGAATAATAGTCGATTTAATCAAAGATGGAGGAGACATAATGCTTGGAAAACTGACGGCTTTTTATACGAAGTGTCTATCGACTGCAAGGGTCCGAGAAAACTGGAGGCATGCAAACATTATTCTGATCCACAAAAAGGCACACGTTAAAGAATTGAAAAATTACAGGCCCATTAGCTTACTCCTAGTATAATATAAAATATTTACCAAAATAATCTCCAACAGAATACGCGCAACACTGGACTTTAGTCAACAAAGGGAACAGGCTGGCTTGAGGAAGGAATATTCTACAATGGATCACATCCATGTAATTAATCAGGTTATCGAGTAATCCGCAGAGTACAATAAACCTCTCTATACGGCTTTCATAATTACGAAAAGGCATTTTATTTAGTAGAGATACCAGCAGTCATAGATGCAAGGAGTACAGACCTCTTACGTAAACACCTTGGAAAATATATACAGAGGTTCCACAGCTACCTTATTTCTACACTAGAAAAGCAGGCAGATACCTATAAACAAAGGGGTCAGACAGGGAGACACAATCTCTCCAAGGCTATTTACTGCATGCATGGAATAAGTATTCAAGCTATTAAACTGGGAAGGCTTAGGAGTAAGGATCGACGGCGAATGTATCAGCAACCTTCGGTTTGCCGATGACATTGTTCTATTCAGCAACACTGCAGACGAATTGCAACAAATGATTGAGGACATTAACGGAGAGAGGTGAGAGTGGGGTTGAAGATAGTGATCAACAGCCGGGCAAAGGAACAAGAGTTCAGTATCGCCAGTCAGCCTCTAGAGTCTGTGAAGGAGTACGTTTACCTAGGTCAATTAATCACAGGGAACCCTGATCATCATGAGAAAGAAATTCATAGAAGAATAAAAATGAGTTGGATCGCATACGACAGACATTGTCAGCTCCTGACTGGTAGCTTACCATTATCATTGAAAAGGAAGGTGTACAATCAGTGCATTCTACCAGTGCTGACATATGAGGCAGAGACTTGGAGACTGTCAAATAAGCTTGAGAACAAGTTAAGGACGCCGCAAAAAGCGATGGAACGAAGATTGCTAGGCATAACGTTAAGAGACAGAAAGAGAGCGGTTTGGATCAGAAAGCAAACAACATAGACGATAGTCTAATTGACATCAAGAGAAAAAACTGGAGCTGGGCAGGTCATGTAATACGCCGGTTGGATAACTGTTGGACCATTAGGGTTACGGAATGGGTACCAAGAGAAGGAAAACGCAATCGAGGACGACAGAAGACTAGGTGGAGCGATAAAAAAGGAAATGCGCGGGCGCTAGTTGAAATCGGTTGGCGCCGGACAGGGGTAATTGGAGATCGCAGGGAGAGGCCTCCGTCCTGCACTGGACACAAAACAGGCTGAAGATGACGATGGGGATTTATCAGTTGGAAAAATTTTGTACGCAGTTAGTACGTCGCTAAAAATGCCGCAGTTAGATATATCTTGGCTGTGTCTTTAAATACCTCATTGACACTTTGATAATTAGGATAATATGTCTCGAGTTAGAAAATTATTAAATTACCTAATTAAATCTTAGTAACGACAAAATTACTGGCTGCTAGTGCACTGCACTGTAAACAATATGCACTAC
This sequence comes from Dermacentor andersoni, assembly GCF_023375885.2. Taxonomy (NCBI): domain Eukaryota; kingdom Metazoa; phylum Arthropoda; class Arachnida; order Ixodida; family Ixodidae; genus Dermacentor; species Dermacentor andersoni. The sequence continues at coordinate 1,903,927 of NC_092817.1, read as the reverse complement.
GCTTTCTGCAAGCAACGCATGGCTCTTCTTTTAAATCTTGGTACATGGTAGGTAATCGGGACACCCCGTATATATTTATGACCTTTGCGTGCAAGTGACAATGTTTGCATCCCTAATAAATGTTGTAAATTATTAGAAATGTATTTTTTATGAGTCGTTAGCATTGCTTACTGCAAAGAGAAGCAGTACTGAGACATACAACATTCACGTGCATTTAACACGCCATTGATAAAAGACTGCCGAAGGGACCACTGAAGTCTATAGGCTTTTTTTTTTTTTGTGGTCAAAAAAGCTCGCAAAGCAATTTGAAACGTGTTGAACATACAGCAACATATTCATTCTCTAGGCATAGGCTGTCCATACTTTGAGAAATAATTTTTAATTGGCTACCTCCATCCCTTTCAGAAATATATTAACTTTGTCCTGTGTGTATATTTAAATATATTGTATATACGCATGGTGGTTACAGCGGAAATTTAAAACAACGTTGAAGTGAGAAAACACATATAAGGCAGCCGTCGCTGATGCTTCTAATGCGCTTGTCATCCTACTGTCCGGATTTGCAGAAGTAAGGCGAAAGTATGAATTAAGGCTGCTTCACATGCTGCGACTGCAACGACGAAAATCGGTGCTGTCGCACACGTCGCAATGCGATTTTTAGAGGGCTCATTTCACATGATTGCGATTTCAACAATGCGACTGGTGCGACGCCCAGGGTTGCTGACTGCCAGGTTTCGTGGCACACGCTGCATAATTCTTTTATTGTAGTGAATAAAACGTTGACACTATAATATTATTGACTTCTCTTGATAAGAAGCAAATAATATGTACGTTTACTAATTTAAAAACGTTAGTTAAGATTTGTTTTGGAATGCGCGACGGCGGTTTCTGTAGTTCAGTGCGACATCGCGCACGTAAACAGCTGTTCGCAGGTGGTTCAGCGCTGTGTGTTGTCTTATCTACCTTCTATGACCGTTTCGTTCTGCCTGCGCTACAACAATCTACAAGATGACCTATCGACAAGTTCATATAGCTACCCTCACCGCTTATGCAGTATTCGGAATTCGGCTGCCACGAAGTTCTCGTGTCAGCCCAACAAGATCCTCGCGCTACCCGTGCTCGGCGTCAGCTCCTGGAGAAATGATGCGTGTATATTGCCCGTAATTGCGCTTATGTGGTGCCTGCTCCTAGCCATATTCTTGCGCCAAAAGCAACAAGAAGCACCAACCCGAAAGCCCGCGTGTGCCCCTGAACGAAGCCTCAAATGATCTGTGTGATTACTGGACGTGGAATGAAAATTGTGTTGTGAAATTCAACCTTAGCGCTAGCCTGGTTCATCCATCGCCGTGCTTGCGCTGCGAATATATATATGGGAGCCCTCTCTAAACATTTCTAAAGGCGCAAAAGCCGACGCATCAAATGTTTCGAGCAGTTACCGTCACTTTTGTAGAAACCTGTACGTTGTAACACAGCATTATAAAAGACACGCTTCTCGTCCACTTTGTGTCTCGCGCTGGTAGTATACTCGGAACTTCTAACAAGAAGACCATATCAATACGCGCTATTCATAATGCAGGATCCTAGGCCGACGGTAGGCGCACTTGCCGTAGAATTTTTCGGCTTTCTGCTCAGCCTCGCACGCCGCTCATGGTTAGCCTATCTTGTGGAAATAAATATTATTATTATATTATTAATGTTATAAAACATTATAGTTCCTTCGCTGTAATTTATAGCAATCATCCAGATTTCTTAAGCTAGTCATGCATTTAACATGTATTAGATCAACATTGTTACGACATGCTTATGGGAGTCATTTCAAACTAGGTTGCTCAGCCAGAGAAAGTACAAATGCAAGTCTCAATGTTTATTCCAATTTAATATTCCTAAACAGATTATAGTGGCAGAATTTTATGCCTGCTTGCACTTCCTGCAATTCAATGTTCAGAGCTGGAAAAACTGATTCCTTTTCTTGCTGTCGAAAGGCTGATTCAATGTCGATAGCAAGCTATAATTATTCATTTCGAGAGTGTTAAGCAATTACTATATCTCTAAGCTTATCAATGCGTTTTTGTTCCACGAACACATTTAAGTTTTCTCTCTCCCTCTCATTGACAGCCATGGAATGAAACCGTTCACTTTCATAAGTATCAGAATGCAAACATTCTAGAGTTTGTCCTGAGCATTTGTCGGCATCCTATAGTGTGCATGTTTGTATCAAGTTCTGGTGTTACAATCGCAGTGATCTACACATATTGTTATATTGCAACAAACAAATTTATTTAACTTTGTTTTCAAATCTGCAATGTGGCCATGCAGTAACGACCACATTAATAAGCAAAAAAAAAAAAAACCTGCAGATGCAGTGTACGTGTTGAAATCTATGCGAAGTGAAGTTTTTGTCAAGTGGTCAATTAAATGCTGTTAAAGTAACTGCAATATATACAATTTGTCTTATTTTCAACATCCAACATGTCATCTTTTGCAAGGTTTGCTTATGCACCGCATAGGTCACAACCTTAATGTCATGTAACCTTTATGCATTACACTGTTCACAAACCATACCGAAATGCAAACGGCAGTTAATGTACATGCACGCTGCGAGACATCAACACAGTGACGTTTGTTGAGCAAGGAATGGTGTGAGGTGTATGCAGATGAATGAATGACGTGCTTATGTACTTATTTATTTATTTATATACCTCGCAGGCTGCAAGGTTGGAGTATTATACAAGGGGGAATAAAAAAGTTGTTACAAAAGGAAGAAGGGCAAAACATTAAGACAAAAAACAGCAATAAGAGCAGTACCAATACATTGCACCAACTAGCCCAACGTGTTTTACTGGCACAACATTATACAATACTTAACAATCAATAACAGAAAAAGTTACTGCCCATGCACCCTGTACAGACTGTAAACCAGCGAAGCTGAAATGTGCGGCCCCGGTGTTTATCACTGGGTTAATTCCAATGGTTTATTCAGGTCTTTCTATATTATTGGTTATGTCTGTGTTTCTTAATGAGGTTATGCACATGTTTGGCTTGGGTTTATCACATTGTTTATTTGGAATGCCACACATTGCACTTTGCCATCATGGAAAGTGCAATGAGTGGTTCGTTGTGTTAATCCAGCGGGCCCATCAAAGTCTTTCTGAATTATGTTACACACTTGCGTTTTGTAATGCGTTAATCATAATGTTTATGACTCAGGTATGCACTGTAGTTACCAAGTGACACACCGGGGCTGCACATTTCATTTAATTAAATACAGGGACACATTTTCGAACCTATTGGGAAGTCAGAGAGAGACTGGTGCACGCGCGCTCTGCTGCTAGAGAGAAACGACGTCACTATCGGTCTAGCCAATGGCCCACCACACCTTTGCTGCGAGATAATAATGACATCATGATCTTGTCTTAACCCCATCCCCCTCTGTGTCCCTTCCCTGCAATAATACGCAGATAAATGTATGTTTGAAATGCATAAGCATTTTTATGTCTACCCAACATGAAATTTCTCTGTCCATCATGCAAGGCGAATGCAATGGCTTACACCCCCTTAAACAATGGCTCATACCCCTACAGTAGGGTTTTTGGGATCGGACCACGAGTGTTTCGCCTAGGCATATACAGCTTCACTGTAAAAAGAATGAACACCTTTCTGCTAGAGACCAAGACAATCATGAGGTGTATAAACAAATGAAAGTTTATTGAACATGCCGAGTAAATGCTGGTTGACAAGCAATAAATCGAATTTACACAAAAAGCAGAAGCAAGATCTGATGTGTGTCCATACTGATCCCAACAGGAAACTCGACCATCTCTGAAAGTGTAACAGCGGCCATGCTGACACAAGATTCTCCCAGTGTCTTTGCATCTACAGCTTCCATGATTTCTCTGGGCAGCCGATCTCCACAGAATGCTAGCTTCTTCCTCTACAATGCACTCTCCACATCTGAGCGTGCATTGTAGAGGAAGAAGCTAGCATTCTGTGCAGATCGGCTGCCTAGAGAAATTACGGAAGCTGTAGATCTAAAAATGCTGGGTTAATCTTGTCAGCACGGCCTCCGTTAGAAATGGATGCATTTCCTGTCAGGAAACGCACATGAATTTTTGCTTCTCCTTTTCGTGTATGTTCAGTCTATTGCTTGTCAGCGAGCATTCACTCGGTGTGTACATTAAACTTTTGGTTGTTAGATCATCTCGGTTTTCTTGTTCGTCCTATGTGTTCTCTGGTGCCATTTGCAGCCAGGCTATTCATATTTTTTTTAGACTGCAACAAGTCACTTTAATGGCCCTCATGATACCTTATAAAATCTTTTATTTGGCCATTGTAGCAAGACTGTACAGTGTGAAGCAGTAAGAACAGGGTACGTTAACTTCTAATTAAAAGGTTTATTGTGAAAATGCAGTGATCTATAAAGGTTACCACAAAGTAGTACAGCAATAAAACCTGATAAAGACTAGCGCTTGATGAAACCAAACATAAAAGCAGGAAAGGGAGAAAATACATATAGATATAGAAGTCCAGGGAAAAAGAACATTGTGATCACCAAGTGTGCATGTGGCTACCTTCCAGGAAACTCATTTTTTCCCAATGGCATGGAACTGGAAGAATGTGCTTGCATCAGCAAGCTGTCAGTCTGTCTATTGGAATAACAACAGTGTTTCTTGAAAGGTGCTGGCATGCAGGATTGGCATTTGTAATGATTTTTTCCTGCACTTGGAATTTTTCTCTATTTTCTTTCTGTAGCATTTTTATTTATGTTTGGCTGCATCAAGCACCAATTTTTATCTATCCTTCAAAGATGTATTTCTTTTTCTGGGGAAATCTGTTGCGCTTTAGTTAATAATGAATACACACAAACTCATCTAGTTTTCAGTTATTATGTCGGGCTTATAAGCCCGCTTGTGTCCTGGAATATCTGCATGGCTATGTATCCTGTAATTTAATTTCTGGACATGTGCTCGCAAGTCGCGTGTCAATCTCCTGATTTTCCTGACAATCTTGTATGATGTGCTGGCCCAGACAGTTTCTGGTGAATCCATGCAGGGTGTTGTACAGGGTGTAATCTGCACTACAAGTGCTGCTTTGAATGCTTTCATTTCAGTTTTTACAGGTGTAGGAAGACCTGGAGTGGTACTCACTTATATGGGGTTTAGTTTTATGTAGTGTCATTCTACTGTTACACTGCTATTGCCAGATCAGTGTACTATATGTGCCTTATGTTTGCTTGCATCTTCATGATTAGCAACCTCCTCTGTGTGTTTGGCAGTTGCATATAGTCTCCTGGCCTAATTTTTGCCCCCATATTTCACGATATGGGCCTGTTGTGTTTCAAGTTCAGGTACTCCCGAGGTTGTGTTTCTGAAGGGAGCGGTAGTCATCTTTGCATCTCATATGCTAGTTGGCATAGTATGTTGGGACGAGGTTCTGAGCTCTTGAGACAAAGAATTTTGCTGCAGGCTGCAACTCTACTCTGTCTAGGTGCTTGTTCGTTAGCTCTTTCTCATAGAGGTCTTCAAGCATGGTAAAGTTGGAAAGACCTATTATTACTACCTGATGCCTGTATTCGATCAGTTGTCTTTTTTGTGTGCTGCTGGTAATTCATACCGTACTATACCTTGGACACAAGCACAGCATCTATGATTTTCCATAGTATCCACTCGTACACCCCCATTATTTCGAGATTATTCTTTTCACCAGGTGTGGAAGTTGCGTCCAGGCATTGCATAATTGTTTCACCCACGTGCTGGCTCTGCCGTCATGGGCTTACACTAGCTGAGGATTTGTAGATGTTGACTTGCAGGCATATTTGTCCAGCTATGTGGATCACAATGTGTAATCTGGGGCAGTTCTTGATTCTAGTCTTTTTTTTTTTCCGCCGTCGATATGAGCTGACTTATCAGAAAGCGAGAGGCCAGACTGGCCAAGAAAGTCTGCAGTGTTGTTGAGGGCTTGTTGCATCATTCTTGATTTCTGTATAAGATAGCTTTCCCACAGACTGTAATACACCATAGGCTGTAGTGTTTCTTGTAGTATGCCCGCGTTGTTGGTGTGTGTGGGCCAAATGTACCTCCAACTCTCACCTGGAATTTTCTGTCTTTCAGAAATTTACTGTTTAAGTGCTCTACCAGAAATGTTTTTGCTCATCGTTCTTATTAGAGTAGCATGAGGTACTGCTGTTAAAAGCCTCTTCACTCTCTTCATTCCTTCATAAGCGGTATTACACAATGTCCTGCAATAAAGTTTCTGCTGCTTATGGCCCACTCATATCTGCCAGAAGGGACAACTCTTGAAAAAGGTTTTCTTTGTGCTATGTGTGCGACGTAGCATGAGCATTCATGCATTGACATTTATACATCTGTAGAACCAGCTTCCTACTTGCTATACCTGATCGTGCTTATTTGTGCAGTGCTGTTGAACAATACATATTGATCCAATGAATATTTACACACTCGAATTATCACGAAAGATGGTTGTTTTACAATTCTGCCCTTTGCTTTCTATTGGTGCATAAGCATGCCCCCCTATGCAATAGTATTTTGAAGTGTAAGGGTTCAGTGAAAGGTGATGAACTAAATCTAAGTGCAAGAGCTTTTTTTTTTTTTCACCTATGACTCCCATCAAAATACGACTTCCATGGCTGGCAAATCAACCCCTCGTCTAACGATATGTCTGTCTATAATTTTTTTTCTTGCCTGTGTGTAAGTAAAGTTTGGAATAAGTTTGTCACTGCAAACAAGCCCAGTTTGTGGTCTTTTATTGAATAAACCACATGTTGTGTATAGTTGAAATGCAGAAATTTGTTCTAAAATCCTCGGGTGATATATGTTCTTGCAAGTAGCATGGTAGTTCATTACTTATAAAGATAGTAATCGCAGCGGATATCGTTACATGGGTTTACACACCAATATATGTGATCACAAACTTATTAGAAACTTACTAGAAACATGTAAGGCATGAATGTTTCTGCACACTTGATCAGCTGTGAACGTGCAAGAACTGCTTCTACTGGCTGACTTCACTGCACAGTTTTGATTTACTTTTCTTCAGCGTGTCGTTTTATACTGTTTTATCCCCACAAGAACAGGCCGTTTGCCTGGTTTTCGCATTGTTGCACGAGTTCTACATGATTGTGCAGGAGGGTACGTTGTCACTGTGCCACTATAGCAAGCAATTTACTTAATCTACTAGCTGTACAGTTAATTACTTGCAGAGCAAGTGTTCATACAGATGCAGTAAGGATACAAAGTCCGCAACATAGTCAATGTTTATTGGTTTCTGTGCAAGGAAAAAAAATTCTCCAGAGAAGAGGTGCAACTTAACGCGCATGTAATATTTTATTCAAGCCACGGATTTAATGCTATCGTAGCAAATTCATTACGACAGCTTACACTTTTGCTCTGTCAAATTTAATAAGAGGCAAGATAAGCTTTCAAGATGCATCGGGAAATTCATGCTTGAAAACCGACAAGAAAATGCAACTGAACGGTACCGCGTTCAGCGCAACGTTGAAACTTCGGGTACTTTGCTGTCTTGTCATTTGCCCTTACCGAGGTTGAAATAATTCAAGCTGCTCCGTAGGCGCGATTTTTGCATGCTACTCAACAAAAGAAAATTGTGACGACCTCGTCGTCTGCTGGGGATCGAACACCTCCTAGCACTGACAACTCACAAAGGCGTACGAAGCAAACGTGAAAATGCACTTTATTTGCTGCGTACCGTGTCGACAAATGTACATAAATGGGAGAATCGAATATGCGGTACAAGTTTTTTATTCTCCCTTCGCGTACGTACCGAATTCGACAATCCACGTCTCCGCGCATTGCACTTGTCGTGCCAGAAGCCATTTTCCAAAACAAACCGGCGAAATAGCTCCGTTGACAGCTCTCCGCGCAATTTCGACGGAAAATCGCAGCGATCGGTGCGACGGTGCGACTGTGCGACCAACCGGTTGGTCGCAGCCGAAAATCGGGGGGTCGGCACTGCGACTGCGATTTTCATCGCAAACGACGGAAATCGCACTTCCGGTGCGACGAAAATCGCATCATGTGAAACAGGCTTTAAAAGCCATGCACGTCCGCGTCAACAGTGATGCTGTAAGCTATTAGCCCCAGTAAAATTTCAAGTGAAAAGGTCTAGGAAAGTAAAGACAAACCGCAAATGATGTGGGTGACAAGGCTCTGGTAATGGCACTTTAGGTGAGGGGGGGGGGGGGGGGGGGGGCTTCGGCATCGCCCGGTGGAGCTCAGCCACCCCCCCCACCCGAAAAACTCTGTAGGGGGCTTTGGCCCCTCCACCCTCCCCCCCCCTTTAGTCGGCGCCTATGGCTGTGTCGTTTCGTGTGAGAAATACATCAACGGCCTCTTGGGAATTCTAGAATACTGTTGAATTTTTGGGGGAGTTTCTAAAGACTCGCTTTAGTCTGAATTATATAATTACTACTTCCCGCAAATATATTTCTGCTCCACTAAACGGTTCCCCTTCACGAGCACCTCGATGAGAAATCACGTGATCCAGATGTCCGAACCAGGGCTCGTAGCTTTGAAAAGGGGATATTTCACGCCGCGGTCGAAAAAATTTCGTTTGTATCCGCGTGCTAAAAGAGTTGATCACAGTTTTGCAGATTGTTGGGATGCCGTCTTCTTGTGGATATTTGAATATCGCACTATTACGGAATTTATTTCCTACTTTTGAAGATTATCTGTGATCGACCATACGTAAACGTTTGTTACTTGACCTGCATAGCCACTGACATGCATGCTGATGCACCGTAGAATACTCGGTTGTTCTTTCGAGAATATGCTGCGTAGGTTCGCAGTGTGTATACACCTAAAGAATGTCTGCGCTATCACTCAATAACAGCGCTAAGCAGTTAGTGCGAGATTCGCGCTTCGCAGAAACTGAGAACAGTGTCACTGTTCGCGTGTTTAGGATACGAGTAATACTGTTGCCGACAGGGATGAAACTGTGTATCGCGTAAGAGTTGCCCTTGACAAAATGGCGTTTCTTGGTGTGGCACTTCTATGCCCTTATGCTGCACCGATGGCGCAACATAGGTGTATATGACAATGATGCACACGCGCATAGACGATGCATCAAGTATCAGCTGTTTGGTGGATAGCGTCAAGAGAGCGTCACTGACAAATAACGTCGCAATGACTAAGCCACATCGACTTTCGCGTAGAACAGCTCAGTGCCGATTCACAGCCGAGAGTCTGACAAAGCAGCGCTGAAATTTGCAGGGGAAAAGCAGTTTGCTCAAAACTTGCAGGTTGCACTGCATGATTTCACTTTGGCGTAAGAAGCTGTTGAAAAAGTTTTGGCCTCCAAGTTCAATAATTGGTCGCCGGAACACTGAAAAGCAACAAATCTTTAACATGGCAACTGCTTCATCAACAACCGCGCAAACGGTGTTTTACACAAACAATGAATTCCAAAAATGTCCTAGGCCTGCGCGCCACATGCAGCACAGTCACAGCGAAAGCCGGAGGAGCGGCTACATAGGAGCTCCAATTTCTGCACCACGCACTACAGGTCTTCGCGGCGTATTTCACGAGAACGATCTGTCCGCCCGGCGTCGTCGGCGAGCTGCGGCTGCTCTCTGCACAGCGGTCTGCTGAGCCCGATGTTGCCCGGTTGCAACCGCGCACGCAGCTCTACGAATCGTTTCTTCAGGTTCGTACCTTACGAGGAGGCGCCATAACGTGTACCGAAGACACAGGTATACAGACTACGTGGCGCACATGTTGCATCGCTTTATCCGTGGCACGTTACGTTGCTGTTAATGATGGTGATGATAATGATGGCATCGCCTTCGAAACGGGATGGTGGCAAATCGTCACCTAGCCTACTACATCTAGCTACAGGCAGCATGCAACTGGTACATGTCGGGACACCTTGTGGAGTATAATGCAACTGCAATGCAAAGTTTGGACGTATCGACGTATAACATGCGGCGCGCATGTTAAATGGCATACGATGGTAATGATGCTGATGCTGATTTAATGGCATTCTCTTTGAAATAGGACGGCCGAAAACAGCCACCTAACCAGCTTGACTTACTAGATAGGTAATTTGTATTTTTGTATGTGACTTCTGCAACGTAACTATATTTTCACTGCCTCCCGCAAAACAAATTGCCACTGCACTCATAGACGCATTGTTTCCTGTTCCGTATTATCGTGCGCCTTATTTGGAATGTCATTACCTAGACGTACTTAAGCGTGTCCGTCGAATTATCATTCCTGCAGGGATGACTTTAAGTTACATTCGGCAACCCTTCCTCCCAACACCTAGCTAGTAAAAAGGGGCTGTTTATTGCTGTGGTAAACTAACTGCCGCCTGTGTCCACATGCTGAAACGATTGATTACTGTTTTGCAGATTGTAGGGATGCATTTGACCCACAACATGTTCATATTACTTGGCCTACACAGCCTTTTGCGCAGTAAAATGTGTGACAGGCATGCTGAACCACCGCGAAGCACTCGGTGATTTTTTCAGGAATCTGTTGCCTACGTTCGTAGTGAGTATGCTGCACAAGAAACAGCGCCGGACTGGATGCCTTTATTGGACGCTTGCACGTACTTGCCTGACTTTTGAATGTGTCTTCAGTCGCCTTAACTTTCTGTAGCGCTTTGTTTTTCTTATTTGTTGAATAGTATCTTCCCATGTAACAAAGAAGCTGGCGTGGCTCAGTGGTAGAGTAGCTGACTCCCACGCTGAGGGTTCAATCCCGGCGGTGACTGGGACTATTTTTTTTTTCCGACTCCCGGCGATAGCTGCTGCGGACACCGGCGGCGACCATGGCCACCCGAAACGGCTGTTGGAATGAGCGCATCGGTGTAAAGGAACTTTGTATTTAAAGGCTCAAGAGTCATACTGCCGGCACGTCGGGTCGGTAGGTGCTCGACATCGGTTGCTCTGCTTTATGACGGAAAAAGAAAACATGACACTTGCACTCAAATTTCCAAAACGTTTTACACTAACCACAAGTCACCCTCACAAGTATAACGCACAAAAGAAGATAAAAAAAAAGCGTGCGCCAAGATTTTCTTAACAAATCTTTAAATTATAGAAGGTTGAGTGGACCACCTCAAATAAAACAAAATTATTATAAGTCCTTGGCCAAATAGCTGCAAACATATACATTGGAACTAATCAAGCGTAGTCTACTTAGACATGAGGTGTCTGAGACTGATAACTACTGTGCATGTATATGGCATTCCATAACCTGCCGGGGTGGCGTCATGGCCAATCCCGGCCTCGGCGGCCGCGTTTTCGTGCGAGTGCAATGCAAAAACGCCCGTATAGCGTGCGTTGGGTGCACGTTAAAGAACCCCAACTGGTCAACATTAATCCGTAGTCCCTCACTATGGCGTGTCTCATACTCAAAGCATAGTTTTGGCACGTGAAGCACCATATTTTAGTGAAATTTCATTCCATAGCATGAATTATTATACCATACAGAAAGAAGAACTTGTGTACGTCAAAGATGCAGTCACAGATTATTGATCTGAACAGCACTTCTCTTTCTCTAGTATCAAACAATCAGAGTAATTTAAGTACTACTTGACATGCATCGTCTTTTTCGTAATTCTGCTCTAAACTAATAGATTATTCTTTGGTTACACCCCTCCCTTCGTTCAACCAACAATGCTGGCTTCTTGGCTATTCCCCCACAGCAGATCGGCGCTTAAGGAACCCGCAAGCAATCAGAGACAAGATGCTTGTCTTTAATGTGGAATGATGCTGCTTTAATAGTAAATGGGTAAATGAGTCGAAGGAATTGTTGTGTACTGGCCTGCATGGGTTGCGCTATCAGTGTGGCACACAAAAAAACAAGCGGCAGTGCTCTAGCAACTAACATTCTGTTTGCCTCGCCGTGTCCTTGTCTTAGAAAGCGCAACCCATACCAGTATGAAGTACCAACTGGCCCAAAAAACGGCGAAATCGCTGTGACCTGCAGCACTTTTCCTCTAACGTATACGCACACAACATGAGAGCCGAGAAGGAGACCTTCGTCAAATGCCCTACCTGTCGGTCTGAGACGTCCTCTCCGCTCGATGAGGCATCTCCCTTCGCGGTCGCCGTGTGCACTGGCTCTCACGCAGAGGCGGCGCCATGTGAGCGCTCGCTCGTCGGCACAATGCATCCACGTTTCCGGTTCTCTTTTGTCGCCGCTTCCGGGCCCACTTCCGGCGCGGGCAGGTGCGCTGCCCTATCAACGACGCACGCGAGGTGGAAGAGCTCAATCGTTCCAGAAGCTTGAAAGTTTAGCCACCCTCTCAGAATAGTTCAGTTCACTTCTGTGGACAGTGACGCTGTGGACAGCGGGCTCGAGACGGGGCGTCCACCGACCGTCTACTTGACAGCAGGGCAAATGAAGACTGCTTACAAGGGTGTCAAGTCGAAGAACACAAGAGATAATAAAGATGCACACTTAGAATCGTAGGAGAAGAAGGCCCATCTAAACAAAGAGCCAATAAATATATAAAAAGTAACATCTGTAGAAATAGCAAACACATATGAAATGCGGGAGGACAAATATATATGCATAGTAAGTTGTTAAGCAAGTTCGGGAGCTGGAAACGCAGAATCTTATCACCATATTTTGTGCGAATGCGTGCAATGTCCCTAGTCTCATGAAAACGAGTGTCTCGAATATTTCTGCTTGGTTGAGACAGCATATACTCTCAAGAAATTTTTTTTCTTATCTCTGTTTGATAACGCTTTCTTAGAGTATGTTGATAAAATTCAGGCAGTGGCAATGATTTAAGTTCCCTGAACAGTGGTGCGGAATGAGTCACATATGGAACATTCATTATCGATCTAACACCCTTCTTTTGTATTATGTGTAATTGACTAATGTTTGATAAAGTGGTCGTACCTCAGACTAAATAACAATAACTGACTGCTGACATAAAGAGGGAATTATGAATAAGCAGCCTTACGCTTCTAGGGAGGCAATGTCTCAGTTTAGAAAGCACTCCCTGATACTCGAAATATTCTACCACCTATTGTGTCCATCTGGAGATTCCAAGACATGTGCTGTTCAAAGACTACACCCAAACATTTAACAGCAGGTACTATTTCTATGACGAAGTTTTCAAGTTGCAATTGATAGTGCAAATAGATTTTGCGGTTTCTTGGTCGGAAAATGACAGCTTTTGTTTTAGTTGCATTCACGATAACGGAACTTTCAGTGTTTATTCAGTTTACCCAACATGTTCGAAGGAGCATTGAGTAGGGGGGGGGGGGGGGGGGGTTACAGAAAAATGACAAATATTTAACGCAAAAAAACGGAACTACATTGTAAGAGAAACAAATAAGTTTGTACATTAGAAAAAGGAACACTGGTAAACATTGGAAAAAATACATACAAATTCAAGGGAATACAATGGAAAACAAAGTCCAAAACCATACAAAGGCGAATACAATACAAAGTCGTACAACATAGTCAAGCGAACAGGTGAAGTTCCAAATGTTCACGAAATTTGGCAGGATCTTTTATTGAGACGATATTATTTGGAAGGCTATTCCATAGTGCGATGGCGCGCGGTATTGCAGAGTTATTGAATGACTGTGTGCGGCCACAAATGCGCCTGAAACTGATATGATTATGAAGTCGAGTAGATGTGCGAGAAAGAGGTTCAATCGACAAGCGGCTGGACCATGAGTTATAGTAGAATTTATGAAAGAGGCATAGGAGAGCAACAGAGCGGCAGGAATCCAAGTCCGGCAGGGGAACATCGCGTTTAATTTGGGTAATGCTAGATTGATGACTGTAGTTAGAAGTTATAAAGTGGGCAGCACGATTTTGGATGGATTCCAATTTATCTATTAGGTATTGTTGATGAGGAGACCAGATCGATGAAGCCTATTTAAGTTGAGGGCGTACAAAAGTTTGGTAGGCCTGTTGACGGATGGTAGATGGCGAGAGGTGCAGATGACGTAAAAACCGTAATGTTCTGTTAGCCTTAGCGCACATCTTCTCGATGTGAAAGCTCCAGGCTAGGTAAGTACAAAAATAAACGCCAAGATATTACAACGCCAAGAGTTAAAGCCGAGTCAACAAGTAACAAGAATTACCCAAATAGTTTGCAGTACATGGGCGGCAGGCGGAAAGAAAGTTCCTTTCTCGCCCCTACAACCGCCGATGAAATAGAATGGGCAGCACATGTAATGAGGAGGGTAGGCATGGGCAGGACATGTAATGAGGAGGGAAAATAACCGATGGTCATTAAGGGTTACGGACTGGATTCCAATGGAAGGGAAGCGTAGCAGGGGGCGGCAGAAATTTAGGGGGGTGGATGAGATTAAGAAGTTTGCAGGGACAACATGGCCACAATTAGTACATGACCGGGGTAGTTGGAGAAGTATGGGAGAGGCCTTTGCCCTGCAGTAGGCGTAACCAGGATGATGATGATGATGATGATGATGATGATGATGATACTTGTTGTAAACAAAAATTACTCATTGAAAAAATTGGCGAGGTTCTCATTTGAAATTATCCAAACATAAATGCAGAGTGCTTTCAGATCGTTTCTGTCATTCACCTTGCGGCTTAGGAACTCATTTATTCGCTTCCGAGCTAGACCACTCTTTTTCATTACCTCAGAGTTGAATAACTTCTATAGATATCACCTGCTCTCATGTTGTAAAAGGCTGGTGACCTTATTACGTTGAGATTTGAAGCTTTTCAGGGTAACCTCACACTTGCTGTTTATGAAAAAATTGTATAATTTATTTCACTTGCGTATTTCTTTCAGACATTTCTTCGTTATCCATGGCTTTTGCCCTTACGCGAACGCTTCAAAGTCTTGAGTGGGAAGCATTGATCATAAACAACACTAAATATCTCTAAAAAACAATCGTGGGCAAGTTCAGGTTCACTGATACGATAAAACGTTTAACCAGTCAGCCACTAATAGCTGATTACGAAAACAAGCCAGACTTCTGATGTCAGTACCTCTTACGGTAACTAAATTCAGGTGACGTGTCTGGTTAACAGTCGTTAAGCTTAGTTAGTAAAAATATAGAAAGGTAGTCACTGATCTCGGTGCTTACTATCCATGACAGGAGACATGAATCGTCAATGTTACTAATAAACAGGTTTATTACTGTTGAAGAGCCATTTGAAATGGGCGTGGGTGCTTTCATTAGATTTGAAATACCGTTTACTTCTAGGGTTTTGCTTAATTCCTTCTGATTGTAGAACATTTCAGAAGGTCTATATTCATGTCTCCTGCCAGAAACAACCTATAGCCATTATAATAGGACCAGCTCAGGTAGTTGTCCAAGAAGGAAAGAAAATGCGGGACACTACCTGCTGGAGGCCGATACAACACTCAACACACAGGATCATTGCACTGGACAGTCAATACCTCATGATCGTTTGTGATACATGTACATGATTCGACTAAAAAGCAGGTTATTCCGTGCTTAGCCAACAACATCACACCGCCTCCTAACCGGGAAGGACGATTTACAAAGTAGGACGTATACCCTGGCGGCCGAAGAACATCGCAGTTATCTTGATACCAAGTTTCAGTGATCATGACAACGTCCGGCTCAAAGCCAGAAGCAGCCATCAAAGCAAGAATTTCGTCCTATTTATTTCGGGCCGACTGAGCGTTCGGGTGAATAAAGGAAAAGTTGAAGCATGACTTATCGCAGGAAATGGCAACTTCACTCGATGTGAAATAAGCCATCGTGCGTCCTAAACTACAATAACATAATGCGCCTGATAATGCTCAGTCTATTTCTTCCAGATTGCTGACGTGGACAACGCGCAGCGTGTGGGAGGAGTCAATCCTTTTTGCAAAAATGCTTCCGTTTTTGGTCCAGACAAAGCGCCATTTCTTTTCTTTCTTCATGGCGGCAGTCATTTCTAGCAGTTTTGTCCGTTCAGGGCACAAGTGCTCATTTACGAAAAAGGATGACGCTGGTGTAAGACCAATGTCAGTGGTAGAAAGGCGTACTTTCCTTGCTTTTGCGAGGACTTCATCACGTTTAGCACGGCTGAAGAACTGGATGACAATGTTAGACTCATTTGCCTTTCTTGTCGGCACGCTATGACGGATTTCTATGTCATTTTTAGCAATTGGTTCATTTATAGATATTCCAAAATTTTCTAGGATTTCAGCAGCGTTTTCGGAATCAGACTCTGAAATGCCTTTAAATTGAAGGTTCCTGTTTGTCGAGTATTGCACTAGCTGCGATATCTTCTGCTCACTTTCTTGCACTCGTCTCTTGAGCGTATCGCATTCAGATGTGTGAGAGGCATTTTCAGCGCGAATATCCTCATTTTCCTTTCGTATGGCATTCAGCTTAGTTGCCATTTCATCAAATTTTTCGCAAAAAAATTCTAAGCTCTTTTTTATGTCTCTGTGCTCCGTTCTAAACTCTCTCTCTAGAGAAGCTCGCATTTCTTTTTAGGTCCTGCCGTACGTCTTTGTGAGCTTTAGCCAGCTTAAAATTCATATCGAACAATGCAGGGAAAGGAAACACTCCTCGGCAGCAGCAGTGGCCGCAACAGTGAAGGCAGTAATGAAGGCAATATATTCCAAATCAGTTTCCAACCTGCAACCTGACTGCTCGGTGACAGTGCACAGGGAACGCGGACTTAATATTTTTTCTGGTGCACTGTAGTCCCTGGCCCGGTTAAACTGCTGTGAAGGGCCGATTCGTCCAGTAAAGACGGCTGCTATCTCATCATCTTCGGTCGTCGTTCGAGTGGCTATCGGGCGCATGCGTGGTCCACAGAGAGGTTGGCTACGACGGCGGCGCCACACCAGCGTTCTTAAGGAGGACGACAGCCAGCTGCGACTACAGTTCGGCGACAGTGCACAGGGAACACGGACCTAACCTTTTTCCTGTTACATTGCAGGTGAGGCTACTTGCTATCCACAAACAACTTTACTATACTTGCACTGTTTACGAACACATTGTGCGTCTTGAGTGTCGCCCTTGTTTCCCTTTGACCGAGAGCCTACTGCGCGCTGTCCTTGTATCCTTACCCTACTTGTCTTAGTTGCCCGCTTTCGACCTAGTTATGACTAAGTACGCCAAAGGTTTCTGTAAGGCCCGTGATGACTTGAAGCGCGAACTTCGAGTTGACCTCAGGGCTTTGAAAGAAAGTGTGAAATTCTGCACTGACGCTGTAAATGATATTAGGAAAGAGTTGAAGGAACTGCGAAAAGAATTTCAAGGGTTAGTGAAAAGAAATGAAGAACTTACAGCCGAGAACCGCAAATTGAGAAACAGAGTCGAAGAGCTGGAACAGCATCAGAGACCTAACAATGTGGAAATCAAGGGTGCGCCAACAGAAGAAGATGCTACAGAGGTCGTTAAAAAATTGGCGTCTTCTTGGGTGAGCCAATCGTTGACACAAATACTGACGTCTGTCATCGCGTCCCTGTACACAACTCAGAGGAGCAAAAACAAGTGGTTCGTTTGGTCCAGCGTACCAAGCAAAATGCAATCCTGCAAGAAAGCAAAAAAAAAAACAAAGTATAACTACGAAAGACCTTGACTACGGAGCAGAAGCTTCTCCGGTATACGTGAATGAACATTTGACCATTTTAAACAAAAGGCCTCTGGGGGCTGCGATCGCCAAGAAAAAGTCTGCAGGGTGGAAGTTCATGTGGTGCTCTGTAGGGAAAATTCTTGCTCGAGAAGACAAGGGCTCCGATGCGATCAGGATTGCTAAACATTCTAATCTGGAGAACATAAAGATAATGGTGCACCTTTTGGATACACTTCAGAAAAAAGATGGCAGGTCAGAATGTTTTCCAGTACTACGATTGCCGAACTTTTAACCAAAGCACAGGTTAAATAAAAGACAATTTTTAGTTATACGCAAATGCCATATATTACCCATGCTCCACAAAGGTCATCGCGTATTTTTCATTCTAAAGTAGTCCAGTCATACTTTGCCCGCACTAAAATCTTTCAGAAAACATTTTTCCCCTTACGAGCGAAGAATGGAATCATTTACAGGAATGTGTTTTTGATGCACATCTTATGTTTCATTTGAAGAGATGTTGAAAAAGCATCTTTTATAAGTCTTTTCCTCCTTGGGCAGCATTGCTGCCTGCAGTATTGTGTAAATAAAATAAATAGATATAAACATGCGAAGCATAAAAAACAAAGTGAACAGTCTTGAAATACTTCTTCAGTCTCTAAACATTAGGTTTACTTAAATAGTATTAACAGAAACTTGGCTAACACACACAGACACAGTACCACACCTTCCTGGTTACAAGTGCGTAAGCCTTAATAAGGATATAAAAAGGAGCAGTGGCATAGGACTTTCTATAAAAGAAAGCATAGAGTGTGGAGTGCTGAGCGACCTGACTAGATGCGATCAAGATATTGAAAGCCTGTTTGTCAAATTGTCGAACGTCACTGTAGGCGCGATCTACAAACCACACGCAGGCAAACCGATGGAATTCATCGACTTCATCGACAATGCTCTTTGCACTTTACAGACTGTAACAAAATCATTTATGCTTCTTGCTCACGTCAATATAGACACCAGATCAGATAGCTCACGTGCAAGAGACTTTCATGACATACTAGAGTCCTATGCCTGTTCTAATTTGATATCACTGCCAACCAGGGTCACAGTAGATACTGCCACGTGCCTTGATGTGTGCGTCACAAACATAAATGATACAAATGTTACGGCCGGTGTTCTTAGATACGAGATCAGCGATTTTTTGCCAGTGTTCTGCTTGGGCTTTCCTTCTGAAAAAAAATGATGTTTTTCCTCAAGAAAAAATTTTGTATCGAGCAATAGCTGACAAAACCTTGTGTGACGTCTCATAACTATATAGCAGAAGAGAACTGGGCGGATGTGTTCAAGCAGCGCAGCGCCACACTGGCTTATCAGGTGTTTTTGATGACAATCTTGATGACAGTTCTTGATGACAAAACACCTGGCATACCAGGTGTTTTTGATGAAATTTCAGCATTGCTACGATTTGGCCTTTCCACTCCGAGAAAGTGTCCAGAAAAGCAAACGGACTAGAAAAGCATGGGTTAATAGTGAGCTGTACACAAGAATAAAAGAGAAAAACCGAAATTTTCAACAGTTTCTTAAAACCCGAGACCCATGCGTACTGAATGAATTCAAACAACTGAGAAACAAATTGAACTCGTATCTAAAATACGCAAAGACCAGTTATTTCCTAACCAAATTCCAGAACGTTCAATATGACAGCAGAAAGACATGGGAGCTACTAAACAACATATTAGCAAGAAACCAAGCTGGCTGTGGGGTGAAGGAAACCTGCATTGACAATGTGCTTCTAACTGGGAACAATTTAGCAGAAGCAATGAACCGGCACTTCGTCAAAGTAGGTGTTTATTCAGCACGGCATGGCACTTCCAGTGGCTGCGTACGTTTGAATAGCTTGGTGAAGTCAACCATGCTTGCTCCTACAACGTCTCATGAAACTGAAAAAAATAAGTGGAAATCTAAACAACCCAGTCGCTTGTGGTGACGACGGGTTAAAAGTTTTGCCTATTATGCATGTGGTATGCTTAATAAGCCCCATATTATCGCATATAATAAATCAGATGCTTCTTAGCGGAGATTTCCCAGACGAATTGAAGATCGCAAAAGTTACACCTGTCTATAAAGGCGGTGGTGAGGCCAACGTTAATAATTACAGGCCCATTTCAGTTCTGACAGTGTTTTCGAAGGCATTTGAATACATCATCAATCACAGGCTAAGCGGTTTTTTGAAGAAGCACCGAGTAACAAGAGAAGCTCAATACGGCTTTCAAGCAAACAAATCAGCAGAGATTGCTCTCGTTGACATCAAAGATAAGATAATTGATAATAAAAAAAACTGTTCAGTCTTGGCTTATTTCTAGATTTCAGCAAAGCCTTAGACACACTTCAACATAATATGCTAAGAAAATTAGAAAAATATGGCATTAGAGGAGTGGCGCTAAAACTGATTCAGAGTTATCTAGAGAAGCGTTATCAATATGTATGTGTTAACAATTGGTCCTCCAGCAAACTCGAAGTGCAACACCACGGCGTTCCCCAGGGCTGGGACCCCTACTTTTTCTTATCTATATAAATGATATTATAGTAATACATAGATCCCCGCAATGAATAATGTATGTAGACAATACTAATGTTTTTTTTTTCAACGGAGAAACCGTGCAATGTTTAGAGACCTCTGTTAAGGACTACTTATTACAGTTATCTGCATGGCTTCATAGAAATCGCTTGCGTCTAAATATAAAACAAAGTACGTCATTTTTAAACCAATTAATAATAGCATGACCATTACCCGGTTAACATTAGATTTTAAGGGCGCTTGTTGGAACAGGTTACTGAACAAAAGTTTTTAGGTGTTCAATGTAGCCACAACCTCTCATAGAATACTCACGTTATTCAACTAAAATCAAGCCTGTCTCGCACCATTGGGTGCATTTACAAAGTACATCTAATACCCAAACGTTTAAAGCAGACATTATACTATTCACTGGTTTACTCTAGAATGAGCTATGGAATCTTGACTTGGGGAACAACAACAGCTACTAACTACTACAAACTTAATGTATTAAGAAAAGCAAATAGTGCGCATAGTGGAAGATTTTAAATGCAACAAGCAGTCATTGAGAACACAGCCGTTATTTACCAAATATAACATGTTGAAGGCTGAACAGCTGCATCACTTTAAGCTATTGCAATGGATCCATAAATACAAGTTACATATTTTCAGTGTCCAGCTTAAGTTCATAGAGTTCCCGAAACCCCAACGGAAAATGCCGCAATTTAGAACCAACTGCGGAAAGCAAGCATAATCTTTTCAAATGACCAATGCTCTAAACAGAAAAGATATGCAGGTAACTTTTCATAAAGGTGTACATACATTCAAGAAGTACTGTAGAAAGTTTCTTGTGAACAGCGCCATTATGTTTTCATTACTGTAAATTACCTCAAAATGTCCTCAATTTAAGTAGAACCCTTTTCGTAAGCCTCCAGGTTTCTGCCCCGTACGTGAGTACTGGTAAGACACAGCTGTTATTCACTTTTCTCTTGAGGGATAATGGCAACCTGCTGTTCATAATCTGAGAATGCCTGCAAAACGCACCCCAGCCCATCCTTATTCTTCTGATTATTTCAGTCTCATGATCCGGATCCGCAGTCACTACCTGTCCTAAGCAGGTGTATTCCCTTACTACTTCCAGTGGCTCGCTACCTATCGTAAACTGCTGTTCTCTTCCGAGACTGTTAAACATTACTTTAATTTTCTGGTAAATAATTTTTAGACCCACCCTTCTGCTTTGCCACTCCAGGTCAGTGAGCATGCATTGCAGTGGGTCCCCTGAGTTACTAAGCAAGGCAATGTTATCAGCGAATCGCAAGTTACTAAGGTATTCCGAATAGCATTGGGAAGATCGTATCTCCCTGTCTGACGCCTTTCTTTATTGGAATTTTGTTGCTTTCTTTATAGAGGACTACGGTGGCTGTGGAGCCGCTATAAATATCTTTCAGTATTTTTACATACGGCTCGTCTGCACCCTGATTCCGTAATGCCTCCATGACTGCTGAGGTTTCGACTGAATCAAACGCTTTCTCGTAATAAATGAAAGCTATATATAAGGGTTGGTTATATTCCGCACATTTCTCTATCACCTGATTGATAGCGTGAATATGGTCTATTGTTGAGTAGCCTTTACAGAATCCTGCCTGGTCCTTTGGTTGACGGAAGTCTAAGGTGTTCCCGATTCTATTTGCAATTACCTTAGTAAATACTTTGTAGACAACGGACAGTAAGCTGATCGGTCTATAATTTTTCAAGTCCTTGGCGTCCCCTTTCTTATGGATTAGGATTATGTTAGCGTTTTTCCAAGATTCCGGTACGCTCGAAGTCATGAGGCATTGCGTATACAGGGTGGCCCAGTTTCTCTAGAACAATCTGCCCACCATCCTTCAACAAATCTGCTGTTACCTGATCCTCCCCAGCTGCCTTCCCCCTTTGCATAGCTCCCAAGGCTTTCTTTACTTCTTCCGGCGTTACTTGTGGGATTTCAAATTCCTCTAGACTATTATCTCTTCCATTATCGTCGTGGGTGCCACTGGTACTGTACAAATCTCTATAGAACTCCTCAGCCACTTGAACTATCTCATCCATATTAGTAATGATATTGCCGGCTTTGTCTCTTAACGCATACATTTGATTCTTGCCAATTCCTAGTTTCTTCTTGACTGCTTTTAGGCTGCCTCCGTTCCTTAGAGCATGTTCAATTCTATCCATATTATAGTTCTTTATGTCAGCTGTCTTACACCTGTTGATTAACTTGGAAAGTTCTGCCAGTTCTATTCTCGCTGTAGGGTTAGAGGCTTTCATACATTGGCGTTTCTTGATCAGATCTTTGGTCTCCTGCGATAGCTTACTGGCATCCTGCCTAACGGAGTTACCACCGACTTCTATTGCACATTCCTTAATGATGCCCATAAGACTGTCATTCATATCTTCAACACTAAGGTCCTCCTGATTTAAGGCCGAATACCTGTTCTGTAGCTTGATGCAGAATTCCTCTATTTTCCCTCTTACCGCTAACTCATTGATCGGCTTCTTATGTACCAGTTTCTTCCGTTCCCTCCTCAAGTCTAGGCTAATTCGAGTTCTTACTATCCTATAGTCACTGCAGCGCACCTTGCCGAGCACGTCCACATCTTGTATGATGCCAAGGTTAGCGCAGAGTATAAAGTCTATTTCATTTCTAGTCTCGCCATTCGGGCTCCTCCACCTCCACTTTCGGTTATCTCGCTTGCGGATGAAGGTATTCATTATCCGCATATTATTCTGTTCTGCAAACTCTACTGATAACTCTCCCCTGCTATTCCTAGAGCCTATGCCATACTCCCCATTAACTTGTCTCCAGCCTGCTTCTTGCCTACCCTGGCATTGAAGTCGCCCATCAGTATAGTGCATTTTGTTTTGACTTTACCCATCGCCGATTTCACGTCTTCATAGAAGCTTTCGACTTCCTGGTCAGCATGACTGGATGTAGGGGCGTAGACCCGTACGACCTTCAATTTGTACCTTTTATTAAGTTTCACTACAAGACCTGCCACCCTCTCGTTAATGCTATAGAATTCATGTATGTTACCAGCTATATCCATATTAATCAGGAATCCGACTCCTAGTTCTCGTCTCTCCGCTAAGCCCCGGTAGCACAGGACGTGCCCGCTTTTCAGCACTGTATATGCTTCTTTCATCCTTCTAACTTCACTGAGCCCTATTATGTCCCATTTACTGCCCTTTAATTCCTCCAATAGCACTGCTAGTCTCGCCTTACTAGATAACGTTCTAGCATTAAACGTTGCCAGGTTCAGATTCCAATGACGGCCTGTCCGGAACCAGGGATTATTCTGGAAAGGCCGCCATTGGAATCTACTTAAATTGAGGACGACGCAACGAGCTATGGAAAGATGAATTATAGGCGTAACATTAAGGGATAACAAAAGAGCAGATTGGGTGAGGGAACAAACGCGAGTTAATGACATCTTAGTTGAAATCAAGAAAAAGAAATGGGCATGGGCAGGACCTGTAATGAGGAGGGAAGATAACCGATGGTCACGAAAGGTTACGGACTGGATTCCAAGGGAAGGGAAGCGTAGCAGGGGGCGGCAGAAATTTAGTGGGCGGATGAGATTAAGAAGTTTGCAGGGTAAATATTACCACAATTAGTACATGACCGGGGTAGTTGGAGAAGTATGGGAGAGGCCTTTGCCCTGCAGTGGGCGTAACCAGGCTGATGATGATGACCTCAAAAAGGGCGCTTTGTTCTCAATTGCTACGCTCTTCTCAGCTACTGAAATTTTGATATTATTAGATTCGTCGGACGGTCCTACCGCTGTCGACCAGATGTAGGAGTCGTCGGACTATCTCGCCGCTGCCACCATTTGAAGGAGATGAAGGTCGTAGACAGGAACTCGGTGAACAGGATTTATTTACATATTAACAGTTTAAGCAAGATACATTCGCAGACTAGCGCGACTCCCATATGGAGCCCGCAAAACTAACATACAGCAAACAGTTTACGAGCACACAGCTCACTAGTACATTTCTAGTATGACAGAGCACTCAGCTCCCGACAACGAGCACGACACGAGCACTAGTAACCCTAAAATTTAGGCGGGACCCTCAAACGCAGAATTCAAATTAGCCTGCTCAAACCATCCGCATTGCTATGCAACTTTCCCTTCTTATATCTAACGGAGAAGTTGTACTCTTGGAGAGTGAGGCTCCATCGGAGCAAGCGGCCATTTTTGTGTGACATTTGATTGAGCCACGTCAGAGGACAGTGGTCGGTCTCGAAGATGAACTTCGCTCCGTACAAGTAACACGACAACTTCTGTGCGGCCCAAACTAAACAAGCACATTCCTTCTCTGAAGCGCTGTAGGCTTCCTCTCTTACATTTAGTTTACGGCTGGCATAGAGGATAGGATGCTCCTCGTGTTATCGTCGCCGACCTGACTAAGTACCACGCCCATACCTCTGTCGCTTGCGTCGCATTGAACTATGAATTCCTTCGTGTAGTCTGGCGCGCGAAGCACAGGGCGAGAAACCAATAGCGTTTTCAAACTTTGGAAAGCGTTCTCTTTGTCCTTATCCCAGTGTACGTTACTCGGTGCTCCCTTTCGGAGGGCCTCTGTTAATGGACTTGCCATTTGCGAGTAATTCGGAATGTACCGTTGATAGTACCCCACAAGTCCCAAAAATGAACGAAGGTCCGTTTTCGTGCACGGCTGAGAAAATCCTCCAATCGTAGCTATTTTCAGCTCCGCCGGCCGTCTCATGCCCTGACCGACAACATGGCCCAGATAAGTAACCTGCGAACAACCAAACCTACACTTTTCCGCTTTCATCGTCAAGCCGGCTTCCCTCAACCGTGAGAACACCTGTTTGAGGTGCGATACGTGTTGTTCCCAGCTGTCCGAAAAAATTGCTACATCATCAAGATATGGCAAGGCGAATTCCTGCAAGTCTTTTAGGACAATATCCATTAACTTAGAGAAGCTAAACGGCGCGTTCTTCAGCCCGAAGCTGAGTGCGAGAGGGCGAAAAGTGCCTACAGGCGAGATGAATGCTGCATAGCGGCTGGCACTTTCTGAAAGGGGAACTTGCCAGCACCCCCGCACGAGATCTATAGTTGAAATGTATTTAGCAGCGCTAACTCTTTCAATTCGTTCCTCAATGTTGGGTATTGGGTACAGCTGATCCCTAGTGATGGCATTTAACTTCCTGTAGTCAACACACGGACGAGGGTCCTTGTTAGGGGTTTCTACCAGTATTAGCGGTGACGTGTAGTCACTCTCAGCGGGCTCAATAACTCCCAACTCTAGCATGCGCTGTATCTCTGCCTCCATAATCTCTCTCTGTCTTGGAGACACCCTGTAAGGCTTTGATCTTACTGGTTCGGTTGATGTCAGCTCAATTTCATGCGTTATCAGTTCGGTTCTACCCGGCCGATCGCTGAATCTGTCGAGATATTCCCCTAACACCTCTTTTAGCTCATCTAGCTGCTCGGGTCTTAGAGCGTGCGAGCTTACCGAGTGCTCGACTACTTCTTCTAGACCGATTTCAGAGTTGGAGGTCGCCCTATACTCCTTAAACTTGGTACTAATGCCATCCGGCTCTTTGATGGTATAGTTAACGACTCCGCTCCGCTCTACATACGGCTTCATCAAATTACAGTGATATATCCTCACTTCCTTCCTGCGACCGGGCATTCTCAAAGCATAGTTAGTGTCTGAAAGTTTGTGCAACACTTTAACGGGCCCGTCCCAGTAAACTTCAAGCTTGTTCTTTCTTGAAGGTTTGAGGATCATTACCTGGTCTCCGGCGTTAAACGTACGAAGCCTCGCATTCTTGTCGTAATAGAATTCGGCGTTCTTTTGAGCTACTCCCATGCTCTTTCCGACTAGTTCTTGGGTTGCGCTTAGCCGTTCCAGTAAATTTAGCACGTATTCAACCACTGTTGGACTCTCACCTCTTTCCTCCCACATCTCTCTTAACATTCTCAGTGGAGAACGGAGTGTCCTCCCATACACTAGTTCTGCTGGTGAGAACCCTGTCGCTTCATGTGGAACCGTTCGCAAAGCAAACAAAGTTGCCGGCAGACAGTTCTCCCAGTCCTCCTTATGCTCGTAACAGAGCGCACGCAAAACTCGCTTAAGCACCAAATGCCACCTCTCTACACTGTTTGACTGAGGGTGATAGACAGAGCTGTGTATTAACTTTACCCCGCACTTTTGCAAGAATGTGGAAGTCAGTGCACTCGTGAATACTGACCCTTGATCTGCCTGAATTTCGGCTGGAAACCCAACTCGTGCAAACACTGTTAAAAGCGCGTGTACTACTTCGGTGGAACTGAGCTCTCTCAAAGGGATTGCTTCTGGAAACTTGGTAGCCGGACACAGCATGGTAAACAAGTACCTGTAGCCCGATTTTGTTTTTGGAAGAGGCCCTACCGTGTCTATTACAAGTCGTCTGAAAGGCTCTGTTATTAAGGGCACTACCTTCAGTGGAGCTTTCCATGTCTCTCTTGGTTTACCCGAACGCTGGCAGGCGTCGCATGATCTTACAAAGTTTTCTACGTCTTTGAAACAGCTAGGCCAGTAGTATTCCATAAGCAATCTTTCCTTTGATTTGTTTATGCCTAGGTGGCCGGACCACCCATTTCCATGACAGAGTCTCAAAAGGTCCTCCCTAGTAGTAGGTACGACTAACTGATCTAAAATCCTACCCTTTCGATCTCTGTAGTGCCGATACAACAAACCTCCTCTCTCATGTATCGTCACGTTGCGCCTAGCAATGCCTTCTTTAGCTTATAGGGGTATTACTCAGGCTCGCGCGTGCGCACCTGACCCTTCTCTGGATCGCACAGCGCCGATGGAGCGGCAGTCGCTCGCTAGCACTTTCGCAGCAGCCCTAGCAGTCAGAGCTGTGACCCCTAACCCGCGGTTCGCAGTGAGTTGCGACCACGGCGGGTTCAGGCCAGGGGGGACAGGGTGAGTCTCGACCTAAGGTGTTTATTCACCTTAGAGTACATGTATACCAACTGGCAACAACAGCCACAACACATACAAATACAACACAAAACAAAACCACAGCGGCGGAGCATTCCGCGCGTCTGGGGCAAGATAACCGCACAATGTGGGAACCACAAAAGAGGCTGATAAGAGTTCAGCTCACCCAGAGTGGATCCGCGCTCGGGCCCTGGGGCGGTGAGTCGCTCACAAAGGCCGAGAGCAGCAGGGGGACGGCGTGCGGCGGTCTCAGCGGCTGAATTGAGATGCGGCCTGTCGCAAGCTCCTCAGCCGAAAGACAACGGTGCATCGGGGGAATAGCGCTTCTCCCCGAGCGGCGGAGAGGGAGTCTCCCCGGTTCCAAGAAAAGGAAAGGAGGGAACGGGGTGCCTTGGCTGCAGCGTCGCGGCCAGGCGCGAAGAGCAGCGGGAGCGGCGAAGGTGCCCTCTCCCCGCTACCCTCCGCGAGCGAGCACGTGATTATCGCGTGACAACCGCGTGGCCGCTCCGGAGATATCGGGATGCGCGTGCGATCCCCACATCCCCCCCTCCTTAAAATAACCCTTTAGCCGCTAAGAGGCCGCCGTCACCTGAGGCTTTCCTGAGAGAGGCATGCTACTCCGACAGCAACACGGTTTGAGTCCATGTTGGTGAGGGAGCAGCTCTAGCTGCAGACCGCAGTTGTCGCCGTGTAGGTAGTCGCGAGCCAGGCCGGAACGTTGAAGGATGTCACGGAGCAGCTTGACAGTAGCAGGACGCAGTAGGAGGCAAGAAGGCTGCTGAGTCCGGGTCACCTTGCTTCTCGGAGGCGTCACCCGCCTAGTCGGACGTGCCGGGTCCGTGGTGGCGAAGGGGTCCCTGGATTTCTCTTGGCTGTTTCGATTATGCTGACGCGATCCCCGAACCAGCCTCGATATGGCGCAGGACAGCTGTCTTTTGGTGTTCCCGGGGTTCGTTGTCCTCTGGTATTGGCGAACGCGTTTTTTTCTGTTCGTTCCGACACAGCTCTCTCGGTCGTTGCGCACCCTCGCGAGTTTCGGCACGCAAGATCGGCAAAGGCGCGCCGACCCACCCCTGACGATGCCTTGCACCTCGCGGCGCAGCAGGGGTCCACTCTGTCCCTGCGGGCGAAGTCTTTCGCTCGGCCTTGAGGCTGGATGCTTGGTTGCGGGGCTCGCAACTCGGTCGCGGAGCTGTGCGGTGAGGTTCGGCGAATTCTGCGCCGCGGCGACCATTCCGGACCGGAAGTCGCCCGCTGCACCTCTCACCTCGCTGTTAGCCGCCGGAGGATCTTTTCTCGCCGCCTGTTGCCGGCACTGCGCTGCTGACTGCTTACTGCTCGTCCGCACCGGCAACGGAGACGGTCTTTCCTTTTTGCTTGATGGTTGTTGCACGGCTCCCGACGGGCGGTCTGCTGCTGCGACAATTCTGTTAGCCCCTCTCGCTTCTTCCAAAGAGAAAGCGCGTGCTCGCTCTGGAAGCCTGCATGCTAGACATCGGAGGAGCATTCCGTCCAATATCGCGCACAATAAAATAGCCTCAGCGAACCGGACAGAGTTAGTTCTGCCGAGATCGCAAGTTATAACGCCGCACTGGGCTCGAACGTCGAGCTGTGCCACCCGATGCCGCTGCCTGCGGGCGCGGGAGAGTGTTCTCCTAGGGCCACTCGTTCCCTCTGTCATAGTAGGGTTTGAGATCGCAGACATGCACCGGTCGGCTGATCGGTCTTAGCTTCAAGTCCGCCAGCCTGTACACGAGCGAAGAGACAGTCTCTCGCACCCGGTACGGTCCTGTCCATTTCGGCGCCAGAGAAGCTGTGAATTTCTTACTGGCGTCGCTCAGGACGTGATTCCGTCTCAACACCAGGTCGCCCACTTTGTAGTGAACTTCCCGATGAGAGCGGTCGTACTACGCTTTCTGCTCGGCACGTGCAGTGCTCAGGTTCCGTCGCGCTTTTCGTAAAGCCTCCGTTACCTTCGCGCGCAGCCCAGTCGCATAATCGGCGCGTGCCGACGAAACAACCAGTTCCGTGCTGCTTCGTTCCTGTAGAGTAAGTTCTACCGGATTCAACAGCTCCCTCCCAAGGTTGAGGGTGGCGGGTGTATACCCAGTCGATCGATTCACTGTCGACCTGATAGCAAATCCAATTTCAGGAAGACAAGCGTCCCACTCATTGTGCGTCCCCGCAAATGCAACTAGCATGTGCTTGATGTTGCGGTTCACACGCTCAGTGGGATTCGCCTGGGCATGGTACGTGGTTGTTCTCCTGTGCTTAATGCCGAGAGCTGCACAAGAGTCCACGAAGAGTTTGGCAGTGAAGTAGGACGCATTGTCCGTTATCAGCTGCTCAGGATAGCCGAATCGTGTAAACACCTCGATCAGCTTTCCCATGATCACGCGTGCTGTCAGCTTCCGTAGGGGGAACAGTTCCACCCACTTGCTGAAATGGTCTGTGACTACGAGAAGGAATCGGTTCCCGCTCGGTGTCCTGGGGTAAGGTCCCATGACGTCACATGCCACAATTTGCCACGGTGTTCGGCTATTGATCGGCTGCATGAGCCCGGGTGGGCGTCCACCACGCGGCTTCACGCGTTGGCACACGTTGCAAGAGCGGGCGTAGCGCATCACATCCCGCTTCATTCCAGGCAAGGTAGCAAAGCGGCACAACTTCAGATAAGTCTTAGGGCCACTTGCATGCCCGGCGATGCACGTATCGTGAAAGTAGCGTAAAAGTGCTCCTCTCAGCGTGCGTGGAATCACCGCTTTGAAGGACTCGTGTGTATCCTTCTCCACGGGAATGTATCTCAGCAGGACGCCGTCAGAGTCTAGCAGGTAGGAATCCAACGCGCTCACAGCATTACCAGCTGTTTCGGAGCGCCGCGCACCCACAGCAATACCAGCTGCGTCCATGTGCGCCGCGGCCGCGCCGCCGGGCTCCCGGAGCCCCTCAAACACTTTCTTACAAAACGGATCCTCCCGCTGTGCTCCTTTCTGCCGAACACGCTCCCCACTGAACTGACGCAGTCCAAGTGGTTCACGCTTTCGTCCTGCGAAGGGGGTTCGTCTGCCCTTCCTTCGGGACCAGCGCCGTCGAGCATTGTAGCAGTTACTCTGCTCTTAGGCTGAGTCACTGAGGAGTCACGATGGGTATTAATGTTACCCCTCCTGACGACCTCAATCGTCGCAGCGGTTAGTCCGCTCTCAAGCTCAGTTTCGGGCGAGGTGAGTTGAGTAGTAATGTTACTCTTCTCACAGTCAACGGGCGCGCGCGAAAGTGCCTCCGCCACAACGTTGTTCTTTCCTCTCCTGTAGCGAACGGTAAAATCGTATCGCTGCAGGAGAAGTGCCCATCGCGCGAGCCGGCCGCTCGGCTCTCCTAAGCGCCTAAGCCAAGTTAGTGCCATATGATCGGTCTCAATTATGAATGGGACTCCATCAACATAGTAGTCAAACTTTTTGAGAGCGAAAATGATCGCCAGACATTCCTTTTCGGTCACGGAGTAATTTTTCTCTGCGGGAGTCAAAGAGCGGCTGGCAAAAGCTACCGGGCGCAAGCTACCTTCGTGCTGTTGGAGCAAAACCGCTCCTAGGCCAAGGTCGCTGGCGTCCGTATGAATGACAAATTCTTTGTTCAAATCTGGTAGCCTTAACTCGGTGGTTTCCACGAGCGCGTTTACGAGGTTGCGCAGTGCCTCCTCTTGCTCGGGACCCCACCTCCACTGCTCACCTTTCCTCAACAGCATTGTCAAGGGGGCTTGCAGTGCAGCGCAGTTTGGGATGAACTGTCGATAGAAGTTCGCCAGCCCCAAAAAGCGTCTCAGTCCGCCTATGTCTGCCGGTGACGGGAAGTTCAATAATGCCTGAACCTTGTCATCACACGGCAGAAGGCGTCCGTTATCAAGTTTAAAACCCAGTAGCGTTACTCGGGTTGCTGCGATCTGGGTCTTGGTCGGGTTTAGCGTTATCCCCACAGACCTCAGACGCTCCAACACGTCCCTGAGATGGCGTAAGTGCCCATCAAAGGTACGCGAGTATACCACAACATCGTCCAGGTAAGCAAGAGCGTGGTGCCACCTTGCGTCACCCAAGACACGGTCCATCAGGCGCTGGTAAGTCGCAGGCGCACCGACAAGTCCGAATGGCATACGGGTAAACTGGAAAAGTCCCCTGTGACAAGTGAAGGCAGTCTTCTCTCGGTCACAGGGATCTACCTCCACCTGAAAGTATCCTCTGCTTGCATCGAGCGTAGTGAAGTACTTCGCTCCGCCAACGTTGGATACGATCGAGGGAATGCTAGGAAGCGGATATGCGTCCTTGCGTGTCACCTCGTTCAGGCGGCGGTAGTCAACACAAAGGCGGGGCGTCCCATCCTTTTTAGGAACCAACACCACAGGAAAACCCCATGGGCTGTCCGACCTTTCAACAACGCCTGTATCGAGCAGTTCGTCCAGAGCGCTGTCTAGTGCTTTCCTTTTAGCCAAACTCACCGGCCGAGGATTGCACTTCCACGGAGAGGCGTCGCCTGTCTCAATTTTGTGCCTGTATAGCGTAGTGCAACCAGGCCGCTCTATGAATACGGCGTCATATTCAGTCAGAAGCGATGAGAGGCGAGCCTTTTCTTCCCCCGACAAACTGCTTGAGTCGTCCAGCAGCGGGTGGTATCGTTCGCCCCTCACTGCGGCACAGTCTGCCACCGCAGCGGGGGTTATGGGCTTTGCGGGAGGGGAGCAGTTCCCCTCCGCGCCTCTTTTCTCAGCGCGGTTGGCCGGACGGCATATCGACCCGGCCGCAACCGTTCTGAGGGACCTTTTCGGGCAATCGTTTGGTCGGTCTGCGCGCGAAGCATCATCGAACGAAGTTGTCTCTGACGCTTTTTGAAATGAAACGAAAGGTTTCAGGGTGCCACATGCTCGCTCCCTATATCCTCCGTTGCAGACGTCAATAACAATGCCCGTCTTGGCGAGGAAGTCTCTACCAAGAATTATAGGAACCGACAGGCCGGGAAGGTGAGCGAGGCGCTGTCGCCTCACCCGTTTCTCCCACCGCACCACAAGCCTGGCAGCACAGCTCACGTGTGCCGTGCCGCTGGCCAGTCGGAAGGTCACATTACTCTCTCTCAGTCGGATAGCGTTCCGACGGAGATGTTCACACACCTCGTCGCCAAATAGTGAAGCGCTTGCTCCTGTGTCTAACAGCGCAAAAAACCTGCGCCGGGCGACTGTAACCTCTATGAGCGGCGCTGGCGTGTCGCTGGGTAATCTAAAACGACAAGCCAGCGGGGCAAGGAGTTCATGTGTCTCACTTCGCACCGCTGTAACCGCCGCCGGCCATGCAGCGTTGCTCACCGGCGGCCCCGCTCGTTTCCCGAAAGCGCGTGCTCTCGGTTCGCAGGCTGTCTGCAATCCCGGGCGAAGTGCCCCGGCTGGTTGCACCGATAACAGAGGAGAGCCGGCCTTTGTCGGGCTTGGCGTCCAGTGCCTCGCGCCGTTTGACCGTTGTTCCTCTCTATCGACTGCTCCCTTGCAGGCACGCTCTGCTCTGGCATCCTCGGGCCGGCATATCGACCACGATTCTGCCTACCTCGGCCATCGGCAGCGCGTGCTGCACGCATGGCATAAGTGTAAGGGTCGAGAGCCCGGTCAAATAAGTCCCAACCGTTTCTCAGTTGTCCGTCACTGAAGGCAACCGCACCATCTCCACCGGAACGAGTGCGGAAAGTGTCCCCGTTCCACGCGCATCGCGGCTCAAGTGCCCTCGACGCTGGGGATGGAGGTCGGTATGAGCGCGAGGCGAGTATGTCCGCCTGTATGCGCTTTGCCTCCGAGGCCAGCTCATCCAAATCCCTGAACTTGCTGCCTCTTAGGTACGCTGCGAAGGTGGGATGAGCTTGTCGCGTGACTCTCTCCACCTTATCGCAGTTCGGAGCAGTAGGGTCAGCGGTACGATAAAGTTCGTCCATCGCCCTTACGTACTCGAGCAAGGATTCGTCCGGATGCTGAGTACGTAGCTCCAACTCGCGCCGCAGACGACGCTCGTAATCTGCGGGCAGGAATTCCTCGCGTAAGGTCGCTCGGAACTCGGCCAGCGTGCTAGACCGGTGGCCAGTAAGCCGGAACCAGCGGGCAGCGTGATCAGTTAACGACACTGGTACGACGCGTTCCAGTATCTCGCCATCGGACAGCCCCGTTGCGCGCTGGTAAGTCAGCACGCGATCGAGGTATTCGTTGACGCTAACTGAATCATGATACCCGCTGTAGGTGGGTAAGTCCACCCTCACTCTCGGTCTAGCAGCTGCGGCGGCAGATGTCAGCAGAGTGTTCTGCACGGCACCTGTCAACCTCTCAATCAAGCGCATCGCATCGTGCAACAGTGCCTGCTGAGACTCGCTCTGGCCAGTAATGCCTGGCACAGGAGCGGAACGCGTTGAGCAAGTGTGCCGCCGCAGTGGCTCCATGCTCTCCGCAAACTCTGGCGAAGGGTTCGGCGTAATGTGCCTCACGCCTTCAAGGGTACATCCTGCCGGAGAGAGCGCCTCATGTGTAGCGCTACCCTCTTCGAAGCTTATCAAATTCCCAGGGCTAATGTTCGCCACAGGGCATGACTGAGCGGTAGCAGTTACCGCCGCTTCGAATTGTTGCCTGTTGGTAGCAACCTGCGACAGCGTATACAACGGCTGTAAGTCAGCCCCGTATGCTGCCATGGTTCGTTCGTGTGGTGGTAATCACTCACACAAACAGACTCAACCTGTCACACCTCTGGCCCCACGTTGGGCGCCAAATATAGGGGTATTACTCAGGCTCGCGCGTGCGCACCTGACCCTTCTCTGGATCGCACAGCGCCGATGGAGCGGCAGTCGCTCGCTAGCACTTTCGCAGCAGCCCTAGCAGTCAGAGCTGTGACCCCTAACCCGCGGTTCGCAGTGAGTTGCGACCACGGCGGGTTCAGGCCAGGGGGGACAGGGTGAGTCTCGACCTAAGGTGTTTATTCACCTTAGAGTACATGTATACCAACTGGCAACAACAGCCACAACACATACAAATACAACACAAAACAAAACCACAGCGGCGGAGCATTCCGCGCGTCTGGGGCGGGGTGCCTTGGCTGCAGCGTCGCGGCCAGGCGCGAAGAGCAGCGGGAGCGGCGAAGGTGCCCTCTCCCCGCTACCCTCCGCGAGCGAGCACGTGATTATCGCGTGATAACCGCGTGGCCGCTCCAGAGATATCGGGATGCGCGTGCGATCCCCACAAGCTGTGTCATGTAATTTAGCTAAGCTGTCATCATTCTTTTGCTCAGCTGCCAGTGACTCTTTATCCACACGTAAGAGCTGATCAAAGTTCTTTGAGGCCGGTGATAATAACGACCCTGTCTCGCTTGTGAGTGCGTCAGCTTGCTCTTCCTGCAGGCTAGAACTTTGACACTCAAGTGCTACGCTCTCATTGAGCTGGTCAGCTGGCAGGCTCTCCTCAACTGTTCTTTTGTCCCTCGGGCCTAGCTCGGATTCGGGTATTGAAGTTATCCCCTTTTCTGCTTCCGCTGGAGGAGCTTGTGCATTTTCAGCCGAAAGCGCCGCGATCTTACGAGCTTGGCCTCGGGTCAATGCTTGTACTATGCCCTCTCCCAGTTTGAGCCCTTTGTCACACAGTAACTGATTCGAACGATTCGAAAAGATGTAAGGATACTGCAGTGACAAAAATTTGGAAACTGCAGCCTCAGTCTCTAGCTCCCCGAATGGTCCATTGATTTTGACTTTGGCCATGGGCAGACACACGCTGTGTTCTTCTACAACCTGTTTTATCCATGCTACTTCTCCGGTGAAGTCATCTACCGTCACGTAAGACGGATGGACAATGTCCATCGTGGCGGCACTGTCTCTTAGCACTCGGCATGGTTTTCCATTAACTTGCAGGTCGTGGAGATATGGACTTAAAAGTTCCATATTCTCATCTTTTTCCTCCACGTAGGAGAAAACTACGCTAGACTTCTCGCAGTTTACAGCTATGTGTCCCAGTTTGTGGCATTTGTAACAGCGCATTGGTCTAAAAGATTCGAATTTTCTTTTCTGTTCTTTTTGTGCGGTTTCTCCGTTAAGTTTCTCCTCGTTCTTTTCTGCGGGCTTTTCCGCCATGTCTACAGGCTCCGATCGTCTAGTCTGCGCACCCTTTTTGAACGTAAATGGTTTCCGCGGTCCATTTCGACCGTCCCAGTTTCCCTCCTCGGCGTTCAACTTTCTACGGGTTGCGTACTCTTCGGCTAATTCAGCCGCCCTTTCCACAGTGTTTACATTACCTCTGTCTTGCACCCACAGTTTCACAGCTTGGGGGATGGTTTTGTAAAACTGTTCTAGACACATGCATTCAATGATCTGCTGTCGTACGCTTCCGCGCTTTTAAGCCACTCGACTAGGTTGGCCTTTAAGCTATATGCAAACTCCGGATATCCCTCGCTATCTTTCTTGCCTGTGCTCCTAAACCTTTGCCGAAAAGCTTCGGCTGAAAGGCGGTATTTCTTCAGGAGACTAGCCTTAACTTTTGCATAATCATATGCATCCTGTGCACTCAGTCTGGCGATTACTTCCGCCACCTCACACGGCAACATAGACAGCAACTGCTGTGGCCATGTATTCGGGCTGAAGTTCATCTTTTCGCAAGTCCTTTCAAAATTGCTTAGGAACAAGCCTATGTCGCTCCCGACCTCAAATGGCTTTAATAGCCTGTCCATGCGGTACGATTCTGCCTCACTTGATCGTTCCAGAGCGCCTTCACTTCCTTGAGACAACTCCAAACGTTTTCTTTCAAGTTCAAGTTGCATTTTTCTTAACTCGCGTTCTTCTCTTTCTCTTTCTCTTTCCCGTTCTGCTCTTTTTTTGAGAAGTTCCAATCCCATTTCAATATCTTCCTCACTGGCCTGTTCTGAAATGATATGCAATAATTCTGATCTTAGCATTTCCTTGCGTACATCTAGGCCCAGTTCCTCACCAACAATCAACAACTCGTCTCTCAGCAGTGTCCTTAACCCCATGACTGCTGCTTTACTGCCTTGATTCTGCTCTCTAAATCTAGCTAGGAAAACGCAACCTAGCTAACACACAACAATCTAGCTTCCCTACAGTTCTAAACAGAACAACCACAAAATGAAGCCTAGAGAGTCAAAGCAAGAATCAAGCACTCACCGCAGATACAGCACCATGTCGCAAAGTCCATCTCACCGCTGTCAGCCAGTTGTCAGGATTGGGGGCTCAATCCCATCGCTCGAGATCCGTTGCCAAGATTGGAGTCCGGCATGAATTCGAAGGTAGCTGGCCCATGCCGTCGTCCAACTTAATCACGCTGAGGACGTTGATGAAGGGAAGAACTGCTTCTCATCGAGAACGAGGAAAATGGGTTTATTTACAGAATTTAAATCAGTCTAACATGACTGCTTAAGAAAAAGAGTGTCAGTCCAACATGACTGCTCAAGAGAAGTGTGTCAGTCCAACCTGACTGCACGAGAGAAGTGAGTCGAGCCTCCGCCCAACAGCCGTTTTTAAACACCCGGTCCTCCGGCGATGCAAGGCAGCGAATGTTCGTTTCGTCATCGCAAAACTAGCCGCCTCCCGCGACAAGGTGACGCGAGCGTTCGTTTACTCATTGTAAATTCGCCGCTGCCCCGCAGACCGGTTTACGCACACACACACGCAAACACACAGGTGCGAAGGACTGGAGCCGACGACAGAGGGGAGTCGTTCCGGGAAGCTCGGAGACATTCTGGGTAGCTCGTTGTCCCACCGCGGCTTGCTCATGCGTAGCAAAATCAGGTTCGCGCTGGGGACCTCGGGCACAATAGTTCGTCCGTCGAACCCGTTTCGTCACAACGGAGATGGGGCTCGTGGATGGAGGCGGTTTTCAGCACAAAGCCCGCTTCTTCGAATGCAGTCTAGCTGCAGCGACGGAGAGTGGGGGATGCGCGCCTTGTCCCCCAGTCGTAATTGGGTGGCAATTTTTCCTTGCAGCTCGCCATTCTTAACAATATACGGCTGTGCAATTGTACTTGGTTTTTGTGATGGGTGCCATGGCTATGGATAATGGTGTTGAACGTGCTGACTCGTACCTGAATTGCTTTGCTGTGTATTTATGTTGCAGACATTATGTTGGGTATGTAAATATTTTGTACCAATTATTTGCTGCGATGACTTAATATTTCTGCAGTGACTAGTCCCCTTTTAATATTGCCCACTGTCTGAACCTATGACGTCTGTGTGACTGAACATTGTTGTTGTATTTTATCTGTGCATATTGTGCAAGGGGGCCGGTGCCCTTGTCAGGTGCTCTGTCGGCTTTAGCCTCGACCCTCTCTTAGACTGTGTCTGAGGAAACAATAAAGAAAGAAAGAGGATGAAATGCCAAGGCTTGAGTGCAAGCTACAGTTGCCGCACCTGCTGCCGAAGTGAAGATGCCCGGTCCAAGCTTGCCCTTTTAAACCACGTTGCTCCTGGCGGTAGGCAATGAACAAGTGACGCAGATCGCGACGTCAGGAAGACGACGACCAGTGGTATAACGGAAGATAGTGGCAGCCGAAAAAGCGCTCAGCGATGGATGGTGGCTGGTGAGTAATCTGCAAGACGATGAAATGTCAAGGCTTGAGTACAAGCTACAGTTGCTGCAGCTTCTGACGAACTGAAGACAGGGGGGGGACACTCCGTATGGCTCCCATTGGCCGTTTTCGAGCAGACGCTCTTTCGACGCTAGCGCCAAGGTCCCCTTCAGTCCCCTAACCAATGGGCGACGCAGAAACAAAATGGCAGCGCACATGATTGTTTACGTTGTCATGGCAACAGCAACAGCAGCCGCGCGGCACCTCCTCTCCCAAACGTTTTTCTTTCCTTTTTGTTTTTATCATGCCGCCCGCTCCACTCTCTTTCTCTCTTTCCCCCACGCCGTGCGCTCCGCTCACTTTTTTTTGTTTTTACCCGTAAGCGGCGCGTTTTTTTTTTCTTTTTTATATACCGCGCTTGTTACGGCGCGCGACGCGCCAGCTCGCAAGCAATGCGCGCGCTACGCAGCGCATTGGCATTGCTTGCGAGCTGGCGCGTGGTGCGCCGTGGGCTATGCGTTGGCACGCACGCAGTCTTGCCCATACTTATATTATATTAGCATGTGCCGGGACATAAAAAAAATTCCACTTCCAACACAACAGATGTTTAGTCTCGCTTTATTGACTTCGTTTCCGAAAACAGATTTTTCTTACAACGTGGTGTGATACACGCTCAAAAAATGAGCAATAGTGAAAGGTGCATGACATATACAAGAGTGTATGACATAGTCATGACAACTATAAAAAGGGAAAACTCACTGGTAATGGCAAAAACAATGACACGCAAAATACCTGAAAGATAGAATAAAATGCTAACATTGTTTGATTGAGAGCCATACGAAAAGAAAGCTTACTTATAAATCTGCACGAAAGTACAAGAAATGCGTGACATGTTCATTACTGCTGAACAAATTGAAAAAAAAAAACATGGCAGAATAAATAACATTGTACTGAAAACTGAAACACACATTATCACATTATTTTGCACTTGGCCACAACTTGAGTAACGGTGGCAAGGGGAACAGAAGGTAGTCGGCTTTTGCAGCAGCACATAGAAAACATTCGCAGAAAGGCTTATTCCTCAATCAAAGACGAGGTAAAACAAGCCAACACGACTCTTCTTTCTACCAGAATGCAATGCTTAGCAATAAAATTACGTCACTTAAGGCACTAAGTCGTACCTACTCGGCTATCATTTGTATAATAAACACGAACTGCAAAAATCTGCATGTAGGACACTTGCAATGCTCATGCTTTCCAGAAGAAAAAAAAGCGTATCATGCCTACACATGAAGGTTGTTCGCGCGGTTTTCCCATCGGGGGTTACTGAGATGGTACACAAACACTAACAGTAATTTTTAAGCTGTTAGCAGGTTTGTAGAACGTGATACACAGAAAAAGCACTGAGGGCGGTATGGAAAGCTGGGCAAGTTACTGAAGTTGCAGAATGAGACTTGGCACAGAAAAACACAAGTCACAGACCAGGTGACAATGAGGAAGAACATCTGTTTGTCAGCTTTCTCTACCGGGAACAGGCAAGTGTAGCACAATCAAGGCGCAACGACGTCCGGAGCCTCATGGAGCACACAAATGGACAGGGCTGTGTTCGTGTACATGCGCCTTCTGATGTCCTTGGGTCTGAGCGCTCACCTGTTGTCTTTAGGCACCCGGAACAACCTTGCAGGACTTGTTTTTGAGGCATTTGTGCACCACTGCACGATGCACGAGCACACAGCTACCGAGGACCACAGAACTGACGAAACTAGCCACGTCGGTCAACGCACAGCAGCGCACGCATCTCGATGGCAGCAGCCGGGCCGGCGGGGACGGCACGGCGGCGCGGGCGCGTAGACAGTCGAAAGTGAGGGAGTTGCGAGGGCGTTACGAGAGAGGGCGTGGGGAGAGGAGTGGAGCGGGGGGAAGGGCTCGGCCACCTGGATCGGCGCGCGTGCGCGCGGCGATCTACGAGGCCATGCAAGGGAAACGGATTTTTTGCGTTCGCCCATTACAGAGATGGCGCCAATTTCCTGTGCCACCGAAACCGGGGAGTGTCCCCCCCCCCCCCCCCCCTCTGCAGAAGATGCCAGGTTCAAGCTTGCTCTTTTAAACCACGTTGCTCCTGGCGGTAGGCAATAAACAAGTGATGCAGACCGTGACGTCAGGAAGGCGACGATCAGTGGTATGTTGCAAGAGAACTAGAACTTGGCCTAGTTCTTGCTTGCTAAAAGACAAGTTTCTGCCTCAAGTTAAAACACAAACAAAAGACAGACACATACACATGTCTAATGTCATTTTTAGCGATTGGTTCATTTATAGCTATTCCAGTTCTTTCTAGGTGTTCAGCAACTTTTCCGGAATAAGGCTCCGAAATGCCTTTAAATTGAAGATTATTGTTTTTCGAGTATTTCTGTAGCTGAAATATCTTCTGCTCTTTTTTGCACTCGTTTCTTGAGCGTATCGCATTTAGATGTGTGAGAGGCGTTTTCACGCGAATATCCTCATTTTCTTTTCGTATGGCCTTCAGCTCAGTTGCCATTTCAACTTTTTCACTAAAAAATTCTAAGCTCTTCTTTTTGTCTCTGTGCTCCGTTCTTAACTCTCTCTAGAGAAGCTCGCATTTCTTTTAGGTCCTGTCGCGGCAAAAAAAAAGAAAAACATGTCTTTCGGCAAGCACCAACTAGCTCAACAAGCAGTTCTATTGCAACATATTTCTAGTGCAGCGCCGCCCGTGTTGTCTTGTATCTGTATTCTTTTGTGTGCGTCTTAACTTAATTGCGGCAAAAACATGTCGATCAGTGGTGTACCGGTAGATCGTGGCAGTCGAAGAAACGTTCAGCGATGAATGGTGGCTGGCGGGTAATCTGCAAGACCATGAAACGCCAAGTCTCATATGCAAGCTACAGTTGCTGCAGCTGCTGCCGAATTCGCCCCCCTCCCTATTTTCACTAAATGTCAGCTTCGTGCCGGATTAAATTCACAATAGCATCTTGGACTTGTCGGTACATAACTTCGGAGCAATAGCACAAACTTGAGACGGGGACAAAGGAGGCATGACACCTCCCGCACTTACGAACTCTGTCATAAGTGCGGGAGGTACGAACGTGTCCGGCAGTGGGTGCGTCGTGGAGCTCAGCAAAAACAGTAGAACGAAGATGACGAGGCACAACTAGCAGTAAATCTGGTCCATCAGAGCTTATGTTGCGTCGATAAAGAATGTCGTCATGGAGCACAAACATTCTGGTTGAGTGATCTGAGTGTCCTGAAGTCAAGCGCTCAATTATAGACCGGAGAGACTCGTCCTTTCGCTCCTCAGTAACGATGTCGCATAAGCCAGGAATGGCCAGAAGGCAAGTGTCGGCATCCTGTTCGTCGTTGTCCGAAGGATCGACGGGATGACGAGACAAGCAGTCGGCGTCCAGATGTAAGCCACCGGACTTGCACATCACAACGAAAGAATACTCCTGAAGTCTGAGTGCCCAGCGACCGAGGCGGCCAGTCGTGTCTCTAAATGACGATAGACAGCACAGGGCATAGTGGTCCGTGACGACAGAAAATGGGCGGCCAAACAAGTAAGGGCAAAATCCAGCCACTGCCCACACCAGAACGAGGCACTCGCGCTCGGTGATAGAAAAATTGCGCTCTGACGGGGACAAGAGCCGACTGGCGTATGCAGTGACGCGCTCGACTATTTTGCTGTTGGGCGAGGACAGCCCCTATGTCATGGCCACTGACGTCTGTGCGAACTTGAGTTGGAACAGATGGATCAAAGTGGCCTAATATCGGAGGCGTTGTTAACAAGCGGATGAGGGTGTTGAAGGCGTCGGCTTGTTCGCGGCCCCAAAAGAACGCTGTGTCCTTCTTCAGAAGATCAGTCAGTGGCCTGGCGATATCCGCAAACTG
Organism: Dermacentor andersoni; assembly: GCF_023375885.2. Classification (NCBI taxonomy): domain Eukaryota; kingdom Metazoa; phylum Arthropoda; class Arachnida; order Ixodida; family Ixodidae; genus Dermacentor; species Dermacentor andersoni. The sequence continues at coordinate 1,862,384 of NC_092817.1, read as the reverse complement.
TTTAACAAACCGACGAAAATAGAAGCATAAGCCCAAGAAGCTCTGCACATCTTTTGCTGAACATGGTACAGGAAAGCTCTTGACTGCGTGAATCTTATCAGTATCAGGATGTATACCGGCAGCACTGACAAGGGGGCCAAGAACAACAATAGGTGCGCTACTGTGACTTGGCCGCTTCCAACGCTGGCACTATGTGCTCGCGTGCATTGCATCCGCTTGACTACTGCGCTTGTGAACCTGTTCAACGGGTTTGTTCCGTGCGCGCATCGCCTTCTCTGTCTTTCTGCGTTGAAGGGACAGTTTCATTTGGGTAAGTGATCAAACTTTTTACCTCTTTTGAAAGCTCTGTTTCACGATTTGAGCACCATGACCAACTAGGCTTTTTGTTTCACAACAAGTAATGCATGTCGGTTATTGTTTCGAATTTCCATGCGGCATGTCCAATGTCGCGGACAGAACTTAATAAACTCGTCTAGTGGAGATTACATTTTGGTTCGCATAGGATCATTCAATGCCGTTAGTAACATTTCTCCGTGTTCAAATTGTTACATCGGGAACCGATTCACGCCGAGTTCCCGCGTAGTTTCCTCGTGGTTTAAGATTGCCTACTTTATAAACTAGTGCTGTAATTATGTAAACGTTTATTTACATGTAATACTTCATTGACAGTCTTAAAACTGTGTCACGATGCGAATAATATATTTGCGTCGATCCGACTATTTGCATCGACACGACATTTTTATTGTGATTTTGATCTTCACATTACAGAAAACTTCGCAAAACTTGTTTGGTCCCATAGCCTGGCTGGCTAGTAATGGGACCAGTTGTTCGACGCACCTACATAATTCGGCAAGCGGTTACAAGTGGAAAAAGGAAAACAAAAGTAAATATAGATATTAGGAAGCGAAAAAGGAGAACGAAAGGCAACGTGCGCACCACAACAAAGTGCGATTTCGTTCGAACGCCGTTGTTGCCCGTTTGCTTGCTTGTTGCTTGCTCATGGTGAGGTGCAATTTCTGGACGCAAGATTGTGATGGCAGCAATTTTCTATGTACTATCAGTATAATGACGTCATTTTGATCATTGTACATATATATCATCTTTCACCCAATAAAATTCAGTTGTGAGTCTGCGCGCGTCCTCTCTATTTCTACTTCTGTTGTCCGTGCATTTATAGCGCAACCGTATTACCAGATGAACTTCCACCAACTAGCCCAACTTGCCGCTTTACTGCAATAGGCGAAATTTCTTGTACTTCCTAAACGAATGAAATAAATTAATGAAAATGTATTAAAAAACAATTGGCCGCAAGTGGGGAACGATCCCACGTCTTTGCATTACGCGTGCGATGCTTTTACCAATTGAGCTATCGTGGCGCCATTTGCTCATCCATTTCTGGGCTATCTATGATTTTACTACTGACCTAACCCTTGCACTGCTAGCCAGCACAACCACTCACAAACCTTGGCGGCAGATGTGGAACATCCTTTCTGCCGCAGGCGTCATGAGTACGTGATCTCTTCGGGAGAAGGCAACTGGTCAACAAATCCACACGTGCTACCTGAAGGCATTTGACATTTCCTTGCTTCATTTTTTAGTCGTTTTTTTCGTGAGCGTAAGTTTTTGTGTATGCAGGTGTATATATACGTGTGTGCATACGAATGAGCAGCTTATCCGTTCTACTCGGCTCGGACTTCAAAGGAGCGCAAGATGGTAGTGCCCCGTGTCTAGTCGCCTTTCCGGTGAGAGAAGCGACCAGTTCTCCACCGCTATCTTACCCCTCCACGTGGACAAATCAAGGAGAAATCAAGGAAATTTTTGCGCACGTAGGGCCCTCGGGGTTGTACTTTTCGGCGATAAGGTAGCCTCGCCGGCTGTGGAATTAGCTGACTGAGCTATATCGAATGCTCGGTTGCCATAGTCGGAAGTTCGAATCCCGGTATAGATTTTTATTGCGAAAGCAATACTGCTCGCACTTTCGGCCCATCGGTGGTCGTGGCGCCTCCATTCACAGCTGCGCGTCACGTGACCGTGTGACGTCACGTCAGACCGAGAGACGGGGCCCCAGCTCGCGGCATCGATGGTGGAGGCGAAGCCTTGCGCGCCGCTGATGCGGCACTACCGAGAGAGGGCGCTCACTGGTGTGACGTCACGCTAAGAGGATAAATGGGGCTACAGCTCGGCTCCTCGCAGTGGTCGGCGTGCTGCCTTGCGCTATGTCGGATGATGTATAGCCATAAGTTTAACAAAGGGCAACCATGTCCACACCATCAGCCGAACCAAGGCGCAGCCAAGGGTATAGCTTTCGCAATCTTCCAGGCTTAACCAAGCTAAGCCTTCAGCCAACTTTTTTTTCTTATTTCTTCGTTTTTTCTTTTCGTCTTTTTCTTTTTTTTCTTTTTTTACGATGGTGCGCTTGAAATTCACTTCCTCCAGTGCACAACATCTGCAGGCTTGGAGTGACGCCTGTCACCGGCAAAAGATCCCTAGAGCGAGTGGGGCTATACTAATCCGGGCACAACCAAATTAGGAAGCCCCACTAAGCTTCAACAAGACACACCCTCACCAGAACAGGAATTGGCCTCCCTGGTGCAGCATTCGGCCACCCCCTCCCACATGGCTCACTCAATAAACGCAATGGCCCTCTGTCCCCAACAGCTGCGGAACATCTGACCAAGGCGGCGGTCAGACCTGTGACGCAGCGGAGGGTGCTAAGTATCTCTGGATCCGGACAGGCCGCCAATGGAAACTGACCCTTACAACGTTTAAGACCCTGCTAGTAACAGCGCAAAATGTAGACAAGGGACGAGACAGTTAATGGGCCCGAACCCCCTTGAGTAAGGCTAGCTTAGCAGGACTCTTTAAGGAATTATCAGACATTTCTTGGAATATGATCAGCCTTATATGAGATTAGAAGAACTGGTCAGGCTTATACATTGCTGAATAATGGACATATGTACTCTGCTATTAGCCCCGAGAAGGTACTACAGGGGCGCTGCGAGAGCCGCTCGCGTGATGTCAGGGCACGGACTCGCGCCTGTCGTCTGCTACAGTTCGGGTACAGTAAGTATTGTTCGGGCGGTGTCCGGGTGCTTTCTGTGGTGTTTTTGTTTGTTCGCCCTCGTTCTCTCTGCTTGCATACTTATGGCGGTCGTCTCAAATACATTTTTACGACGTCTTAATTCGCGGAAATTTATTCAAAGAGCTCATTTCTTAGACGACTATGCAGCTCTCAATGGCAACGCTGCAGTGCCAGCCAAAGGAGCGCATATCAGCCCACTGCGGGTTTTTCATGCGCGGATCGACAACCGCAAAAACATTGACGAATTCTACAGCATTCATTAGAGGGTAACTGTAGTCGTACTCAAGCTTAATAAGAAGTATAGATTAAAGGTAGTACAGGCGTACGCTCCAACATTAGGTCACGATGATGAGGAAGTAGATCAGTTTTATGAAGATGTTGAATTAGCGATGAGAAAAGTGCAAACTCAGTATACTATAGTAATGGGCGACTTCAATGCAAAATAGGGGAGGCGGGGGAGCAGGCTGCGGAACAAGCAATTGGCAACTACGGCGTCGATTCTAGGAACGCTGGAGGAGAGATGCTGGTATAATTCGCAGAAAGGAATAAGCTTCGAATAATGAACACCTTTTTCCAGAAGCGTAGCAACAGAAAGAGGACCTGGAAAAGCCCTAATGGTGAAACAAGAAATGAAACTGACTATATACTTTCTGCTGATCCCAGCATAGTGTAGGATGTAGAAGTGATCGGTACGGTAAAGTGCAGTGATCATAGGTTAGTGAGGGCTAGGATTCCCTTCAATTTGAAGAGAGAAAGAGCAAAATTGGTCAAAAAGTAACAGGTCAGCCTTGAGGCAGTAAGGGCAAAGCAGACGAATTCAGGCTGGTACGTTCAAACAAATATGCAGCCTTAGAACAAAGAGATGATGATGACTTAGAGCTAATGAATGAAACCGTAACTAGGCTGGCTTCAAAGGCAGCCATTGAAGTGGGAGGCAAGGCACCAAAGCAGCCCGTAGGCAAGCTCTCCCAAGTATCAAAGGACCTAATAAAGAAACGACAAAGAATGAAAGTGTCCAACTCAAGAGATAAGATAGAATTCGCGGAACTATCAAAACTGATCAACAAAACGAAAATAAGTGATATTCGAAACTATAACGAGAGAAAGACTGAAGAAGCCGTAAAAACTGGACGCAGCCTGAAATCAGTGAGAACGAAACTTGGCATAGAAAAAAACCAAGATGTATGCACTGAGAGATAAGCAAGGTAATATCATCAGCAATGTCGAAGATGTAGTAAAAGCAGCAGAAGAATTCTATACTGACCTGCACAGTACCCAGAGGAGTCAGGATACCTCAATAAGAAACAGTAATGAACAGGATACAGAAACTCCTCTTATAACTAGCCATGAGGTCAGAAGGGCCTTGCAAGACATGAAATGAGAAAGAGCGGCAGGAGAAGATGGAATAATAGTCGATTTAATCAAAGATGGAGGAGACATAATGCTTGGAAAACTGGCGGCTCTTTATACGAAGTGTCGATATATCGACTGCAAGGGTCGCAGAAAACTGGAAGAATGCAAACATGATAGTAATCCACAAAAAGGGAGACGTTAAAGGATTGAAAAATTATAGGCCCATTAACTTACTCCTAGTATTATATAAAATATTTACCAAAATAATCTCCGATAGAATAAGGGCAATACGGGACTTTAGTCAACCGAGGGAACAGGCTGGCTTCAGGAAGGTATACTCTACGAGGAATCACATCCATGTCATTAATAAGGTAATCGATAAATCCGCAGAGTATAATAAGCATCTCTATATGGCTTTCATAGATTACGAAAACGCATTTGATTCAGTAGAGATACCAACAATCATAGCGGCATTACGTAATCAAGGAGTACAGAACGCTTACGTAAATGCCTTGGAAAATATCTCGAGGTTCTACAGCTACCCTAATTCTACACCAGAAAAGCAGGAAGATACCTATAAATAAAAGGGTCAGACAGGGAGACACAGTCTCTCCAATGCTATTCACTGCGTGCTCGGAAGAAGTATTCAAGCTATTAAACTGGGAAGGCTTAGGAGTAAAAATTGACGGCGAATATCTCGGCAGCCTTCGGTTTGCCGATGACATTGTTCTATTCAGCAACAATGAAGACGAGTTACAACAAATGCTTGAGGACATTAACAGAGAGAGTGTGAGAGTGGGGTTGAAGATTAATATGCAGAAGACAAAGATAATGATAAATAACCGGGCAAAGGAACAACAGTTCAAGATCGCAAGTCATCCTCTAGAGTCTGTGAAGGGTTACGTTTACCATGGTCAACTAATCACAGCGAACCCTGACCATGAGAAGGAAATTCAGAGAACAATAAAAATGGGTTGGACCGCATATGGCAGACACCGTGAGCTCCTGACTGGGAGCTCACCGTTATCATTGAAAAGGAAGGTATACAATCAGTGCATTTTACTGGTGCTGACATATGCGGCAGAGACTTGGAGACTGACAAAGAAGTTTGAAAACAAGTTAGGGACCCCGCAAAGAGCGATGAAACGTAGAATGCTAGGCATAACTTTAATAGACGGAAAGCGAGCGGTTTGGATCAGAGAGCAAACAGGTATAGACCATATTCTAATAGACATTAAGAGAAAGAAATGGCACTGGGCAGGGCATGCAATGCACAGATTAGATAACCGTTGGACCATTAGGGTAACAGAATGGATACCAAGAGAAGAGAAGCGCAGTAGAGGACGGCAGAAGACTAGGTGGTGCGACGAAATTAGGAAATTTGCGGGTGCTAGTTGGAATCGATTGGTGCAGGACAGGGGTAATTGGAGATCGCAGGGAGAGGCCTTCGTCCTGCAGTGGACACAAAATAGGCTGATGATGATGATTTTTTTCAGACATGACATCTCTCTCTTATGGGGGGCTAGGACTTGAGTGCTTCACTGCGGGCATTCTAACCAGTATTTTCAGACAGAGTGGGTGGAAAATTCAGCACTCAAGGCCAGTGGCAGAAAAGAAGCCTCGGATCTGCAGGTCTACAGTGTCATTGACGGTAACTTTAGAGGGCTGTTGTTTGTCTAGGTATAAGTGCAGTGATTCGTACTTCCAAAATTCGTGGTGTACGGAATGGAAGAAAAATTGATGGACACATTTTAAGAAGAAATTGTCATGCACCCAGTGTAGCTGTAGTTGGGTGGATGACAATTTTTATATAAAACTCCCTTCCCCTTGCAGTTCCATAGAACTGAGTCTCCACAAATTTAATTCATTAATTGCAGAACTGTTCGCATGTGACAATGATTCGCATATCAGCCAAGACTGTTGATTCTCTGAGTTACTTGCATTATTTGACTAGGTGCTTTGGTATTCCAGAAGCTATTCGAAGATATTCTACATGGAAAAATGCGACGACCTATGCCATTTGCGAAAGAGCAGTCAACTGGTTGAAGACTGGTACTTTGTGAGCGGGTAAGAAATTGGCGTGTTACGCTAAGCTTATTGTTCAGTTAGTTTTTATTCAGAAATTTAAACTACACCAATGTTATTGACTGAGTGAGCATGAGAGAGCAGCAGCCATGCGGACGTATCAAAACTTCTGTTTTTTAATGCAGGTATTACTGGCTTGCGGATCCAGCTGTCTTTCACAGAATTACATCTCACCGACCTCGCCGGGTCTGCAGCGCATGCGCCGCTCATCGCTGCCGACAGGGGAGCGTGGTCCATGCTACGACACCTCCCACCGCCTTTGCCGGGTCAGCACCGTTCCACCCGATGTCGCTCCGTTCACGTTGTCCTCGTCCTTGATATCGCCAGCCCCATCGACGGAGGCATCACATTCCCGCAGCACGTTTAACCCAGTGCTACACGCCTGGTTCCTCAGTGGGCATGACAGAGCAGCAGCCATGCCATCCAAACTTCTGCTTTTTAAAGCAGATTAGTCCGAGTCCTTTCTTGTTTTGTAATAGTACAAACAATGTAAACCTGCTGCTCTGTCCATGCCCAAATGTTTTGTTTAGCACTGTTACTGAATGCTTGCATGTGCTCAAGTTGCTTCTTTTGGGTGGAGATATAGAACTAAACCGTGGACCTCCTGGGGATGATACCAACAAGAGTAATACCGACGTTGTCGCCTTACTGAAAGCACTCAATAGCAAAATGGAAAAAAAAATCACGCAGAAGTCCTGTCCCAGATTAGCAATCTAAAAGAAATGCAAACAAATCTCGAGCAGCGGCTGAGCAGTTTTCACTGTCGATTAATTGCTGTTAAAGCCAACATCGCTGCTTCACAATCCTAATCTGAAGTTGACATTGCCCGTACAGTGTCAGACGCTGTTCGTATCGAAACGATGTCTTTACTAGACGTGTAGTTGAACTCGAGGATCAGTCACGGCGTGGAAATTTACTTTTCTACGGTCTTTCTGATCAAGTCTGAATCATGGGCGGAATCAGAAACAAAAGTTCGCGACGCTATTTCCAGATTAAACATACAGCTAAGTGACGAAACCATCGCCCGAGCGCATAGATTGGGCAGGTTTGTCCCGCATGAGTGTAGTCCCGTGATAGCCAAGTTTTCAAGCTTTAAGATCAGAGGCCATTTTTTTCCAATAGGTCAAAACTAAAATCGTCGGGCGTCACTGTCTGTGAAGACTACTGCCCGGCTACTCGGCCAGCACGTAAAAAAAAGCTACATGATTTTGGTAAGGCCAGCGGCCAGCAGCTTTCAGTTCACTACAAGCGGTAAATCAACAGAAAAAGCTGCGTCTACCTTCCCTCGACGGACAGTGGCTGCGAATGTGAATTTGAAAATCTCAATGATGGTTCTGCGCATGTGAACGCTGCCAAATCCGCTTCTGCTGGTAACGACTCCTCCTTATCTTAGCAATCGGCATGAGTGCGCGATTCTGCTAGAAATGTTTGCTTTCTTTTTTCAAACTTTCGAAGCCTTGTGAACAAACATGATGACCTGTGCATTCTCATTGACACTTGTAACGCTGATTTTTGCATACTTACAGAGACTTGGCTTAACGCAAGGATTTCTAACAATGAAATTTTAAACAGCGAAAATACTTTTAAAATCTACCGATGTGATCCTGCTTACAGATCTGGAGGAGGTGTTCTCATTGCTATTGCAGATTACATTCACAGTTATCATATTCCTGTCACCTCCGCTTTAGAGATCGTATGCGCATGCGTACGCTACCCATTAACCATAATGACACAGTTTGCTACAACTGCTACCGCCCTCCTAATGTCCCTTCCTCATTTTGCGCTGAGTGTGGGCACGGGAAAGCGGCAACCGTGCAGTTGCCGCTAAACCCTTTTTGCTTCTACATGCAGTTCATCGCGCTTCTTGGAGCATGGCTGTATCCCTCGACCTGCGCATATGCGGTTTCACCAGTGCTCATCTTAAATGACTCACCGACACCGCTGCCAGTCCTGCTATCTGACGCAAGTCAAGATCTTTGGTGCCAGCAAGTCCAGTGACTCTACCAGCAAGTAATCCAGGGCGCCATCTTCATACCTTTGCACACGGATTCACAGCCGCCAGGAGCGACATGTCCCTTCTGGCTCTACTTAAAGGGAAGCTGAAACGGTTTTCAAATTCCATGAATTGCTGGGATTGGGAAGAACCGACCTATTAATTTATGGTTCTGAAATTTTTTTCTTCGTTTTCTTAATATAAGGGGCGGAAATTGCTTTCTAAATCCCCCCCGCGGACACGTCCCCGTCGCTTCCCGGAGTGCCGGGTGAGGAGGCAGCCGGAGGAGAGAACCGGCGAGAGTGACGTCATTCCCGAGGAGCGTGCCGACGGACCGGCTTGCTGGCATGTGCTGGCGTGTTTCTTTCCGTCCTGCGCTTTACTAGACAACGCTACGAGAGATCTGCCGCCGCTGACGTTTGCTTTCTTTTGCGATTTGCATGAACTGTGCTTCCTTTCTGTGCTGCCTGAGTGCCTACAGCTAAGGGCGCCCAACATGCCCTCGCTCTGTGCAGCATTCGGGCGTGCGAACACAGGCGGGCGAGACGATGTGGTGTTTCACATGTTCCCCAAGGACAAGAAGCTTGCAGCGCAGTAGGTCCGTGCGGTGAGGAGAATTTCGTGCCGACGAAATCAACTGTGCTGTGCTCGAACCATTTCCGCGACAGTAATTATCATCGGAGCTTTACATCGATGCGGGCATTTGCAGCCATGAACGTCTGGTAACACAGTTTTAGTATAGCCGGATAGCCTTACGACCAATGCGGAAACGTGTTGTTGCTAGCGTTGCTAGGCTTGCCCAGCAACATTCGATGTACTGTACGCAGGCACGTACCCAGGGGGGGGGCCCGGCCCCCCCCCCTCCCCACCCACGCCACCACTCCTCACACATTACTAAAGCGCCGCCAGATCAATGCTGAGACTTGGCAGCTAATCATCAGTCAGCATTATGCTGCCTTTTTCACTCCTTTTAGATGGCGGTAGTTATCGGCATCTCTTGTAATGTGAAAGACAGTTTTCTCATAGATTCCGCACCCGCGCGATTAACTCGAGATGCGTTCAGTTGTCACCATCTATTCAACCATCACGCGCATAGCTGTCGCTTTTGTTAGTTCAACCTTATTTGTTTAGGCTGATCCCGGGACCAGGAGAGGGATGCGGCTGTTACTCAGCTGGTCTGTACTCTCATGGAACGAGTTGCGGCCGGAGAAAACGCCAATTGCGCTTAACTTGTTTCTTTGCTTCATTATTTCCTTGAGTTACGGCTCGCCGCAACGCTGGCAGACGCCCGGAACCATATACACGTGATATGGGTTAGATAAGGTCGCAAATAAGATAATGCGAAAGAGCGTCCATCATGAAACCCTGCAATGACCCTTAAACCCATAAGCAAGATGACTGTCGCCCGTTACCTCGTCTGTTTTTCCCTAATTGTATAGCACTTTTCGTACAAAATTGGCAACTGGAAACAAAAATCGCAAGGAGTTGAGAAATTAAGCGATCTACTAAGGGAGAGAGCCAAGGCAACAACCAAATTGCAAGGAAAAGCGAACAATAAAAAAGTTAACCGTTGTTTATGAGAATATTTATGGATCAACATCTTTTTATTTAAAAAGGAAGTAGAGAAAACGCCGCCGGAAGTGGAGAACAATTACTTGTTTTGAATGACGCTTCTACAGTTATCGGTCGAACCGCCTCACGTAGCCACTTCTCTGCTGTGCTTATGTGGGTGTTTTTCTAACCTTTTGCGGTGGGCGTAGTACGTCTAGAATCGCAGTGTCCTGCGCTCTACGCGGTTTTATAGGACTGGCGGCCGCACAGCGTTACGCAATTCGCGGAACTGTCAAAACTGATCAACAAGGCGAGAATAACTGATATTCGAAGCTATAATATGAGAAAGACTGAAGAAGCCGTAAAAAATGAACGCAGCCTGAAATCAGTAAAAAAGAAACCTGGCATAGGACAAACCTTGATGTATGCACTAAAAGATAAGAAAGATAATATCATCATAATCTCGAAGATATAGTAAAAGCAACGGAAAAATTCTAAGCTGACCTGTATACAGTACCCAGAGGAGTCACGATACCTCACTTAGAAACAGTAATGAACAGGATACAGAAACTCTCCTATAACTAGCGATGAGGTCAGAAGGGCCCTGCAAGACATGAAACGATGAAGAGTGGGAGGAGAAGGTGGAATAAAAGTCGATTTAATCAAAGATGGAGGAGACATAATGCTTGGAAAACTGGCGGCTCTTTATACGAAGTGTCTATCGACTGCAAGGGTCCCAGAAAACTCGAAGAATGCAGACATTATACTAATCCACAAAAAAGGAGACGTTAAAGAATTAAAAAATTATAGGACCATTAGCTTGCTCCCAGTATTATATAAAATATTTACCAAAATAATCTCCAATAGAATAAGGGCAACACTGGATTTTGTCAACCAAGGGAACAGGCTGGCTTCAGGAAGAGATACTTTACAATGGATCACATCCATGCCATCAATCAGGTTATCGCGAAATCCGCAGAGTACAATAAGCCTCTCTATGTGGCTTAGATAGATTACGAAAAGGCATTTGATGCAGTAGAGATACCAGCAGTCATAGAGGCACTACGTAATCCAGGAGTACAGAACGCTTACGTAAAAAGCTTGGAAACTATTGCTACATGCGTGTGGTATTTGTTTGTTCGAACGAGGCGCGTGGGCGCCATCACTCACTAAGTGTGCTCTCGCTGTGAATCTAACCGGTGAGCGCTGCAACCGTTGTTGTAAATATAATCTGTAAATAGTTTCTCGTCTTACTGACTCGTCCTTCGCGTAAGAATATCTACAGAGGTTCTACAGCTACCTTAATTCTACACAAGAAAAGCAGGGAGATACCTACAGAGAAAGGGGTCAGACAGGGAGGCACAATTTCTCCAAAGCTATTCACTGCGTGCTTAGAAGAATTCAAGCTATTAAACTGGGAAGGCTTAGGAGTAAAGATCGACGGCAAATATCTCAGCAACCTTCGGGTTGCCGATGCCGTTGTTCTATTCAACAACAATGCAGACGAGTTATAACAAATGATTGGAGACCTTAACAGAGAGAGTGTAAGAGTGGGGTTGAATATTAATATGCAGAAGATGAAGATAATGATAAATAGCCGGACAAAGGAACAAGAGATCAGGATCGTCAGTCGGCCACTAGAGACTGTGAAGGAGTACGTTTACCTAGGTCAATTAATCACAGGGATCCCTGATCATGAGAAGGAAATTCACAGAAGAATAAAAATAGGTTGGATCGCATACGGCAGACATTGCCAGCTCCTGACTGGACGCTAACCATTACTATTGAAAAGTTAGGTGTGCAATCAGTGCATTTTGCCAGTGCTGACATATGGGGCAGAGACTTGAGAGCAAGTTAAGGACCGAACAAAGAGCGATCGAACGAAGATAGCTAGGCATAACGTTAAGAGAGAGAAAGAGAGCGGTTTGGATCAGAGAGCGAACAGGTATAGATGATATTCTAATTGACATCAAGAAGAAAAAATGTAGCTGGGCCAGTCATGTAATGAGCCGGTTAAATAACCGTTGGACCATTAGGATTACAGAATGGGTACCAAGAGAAGGAAAACGCAATCGAGGACGACAAAACACTAGGTAGCGCGATGAAATTAGGAAATTCGCGGGCACTAGTTGGAATCGGTTGGCGCAGGACAGGGGTAATTACAGATCGCAGGGAGAGGCCGTCGTCCTGCAGTGGGCATAAAACAGGATGAATGATGATGATGATGATGGAGGTGGTGGGCCCCCTCCGAAAAGAAATCCTGGGTACGTGCCTGACTGCACGGTTGCAGTTACCGTAAGGTTACCGTGTTTAATTACCACACGGCGGTGCTAAAACTTCCCAATATCTGCATGTCAGCACTAGCATGCAGCACACATACCGATTCTTGATCGAGCCACAATTGCAAAGTCGTCGAACCATAGTCTGAATATTGCACATATAATCCACCTGGCCATCTCGATCTGGATGTGTATGATAAGCAACTTCCATGACTGTACCTCGCAGCACTGTATGTTCGCGCTTTGAAACGCGGTACTTATGTTCGCGATCGTGTATCAACACGCAAAAAACCACCGAACTTTAGGCAAGCAGCGGTAAGGTGCTTGACATCGCGGAACGTCAAAGAGGGCAATGCCTTCATGAAAGCGGTCGTTTGAAGGGATACATTTCACTGAGAAGTGGAATGGGTGTACCTTAAGAAAGCAGAATGTGCAATTTACTCAAAGCCTAGTGTTCACCATCTATTCCTTGTAACCACTACACAGTAATGACAAAAATAAGTTGCGTTCGCAAATGTTATGCCGTGACTGAAGGGGATATTACGAGATTCCTAGTTTGTTTCTCCGGTGTTCTCGGTGAGCTAAAGAAGGCACCGTGTTTATTTCTAGGGAAAATTAGGGGCATGGTATGGATAAGGTGTAGGCAATGCTCCAAATGGGTGGGTTAAATGCGCATTTTCAAGTAGAATAGGTATGCAAGTGGTCCATAGCCTTATTAGTCTGTTTTACGAGCGGTGTAAGACTTAGACGGCTGTGCTTGCATAATTACAATAACAACTGAGATAAAATTGTGCGAACATAAGGGGAACAATATGCCAAGTTTATGTGGGGTGGTAAATACATGTTGATGAAATACAGCATCAAAAAATTGTGAACAACTGTTCGAAATTATCACACTACTGCTATTGCCCCAGAGAGTTTACGATACTTCATACTTTGAAGGAATAGGCAGCAATTCAAGTGGAATGTGTCGCATAGTTTTAATATTTCTGGGTTATTGTGAAGGGTTACGAATAATCATTGAACCCCCATTTTTTTGTTCTTCCTTTGTCATGCGTGACATATTAATTTCGGCTGGTGTTCTCACTGAACTAAAGAAGGCAGCTTCATTAGGTTTGGTGACTGTAAGGACAAATTAATGGGTGGTGTGGAGGTGAAGTTCAAAATAGATGGCTTTCGTAATAAATTACGTATGCAAGCACTCCAGCGTGTTTGAGCATGTCTAACGAAAGCGGAAGAATTGAGCCCGCTGTTCTGGCAGCAATATACAAGCCGCCAAGACCAAACTTAGTGAAAATTGGCGGTGCCCAATGGAAACTTCCTGTGCGAAGTGGTTGGATCAAATACAGCCTTTGTAAAATTTTCTTATTCAAGCATTAGAGCGTGTCATATGGCCGCTATCAACAATGCTTCCTAGTGTCTCGACATAGCTGTAGTTTACAACAGGTTCACATTTTGTGGAAAGTGAAGGGGGGCCATTGTAACTGCAATGTGTGACAAAATTTTTACGTTCCTGGTCCGGTTAAAAGTGTAAATAATAATGAGCCGTCGTTTTTCTTTCCATATTTTCATGTGTCATAACACCTTCCGTCTTTGTTTCAGCAATGTCCTCCATGAACTAAACAATACATTTTGTTTATATTTGGCGAAAATAAACAGCTCGTTATCACCAATATGTAGGCAAACTTCAAAGATAGAGAACTAATTATGATATTTTTAGTACATTACGCATGTAAGCTATTCGGAGCTTTATGAATGTGTTTTGCGAACAAAGAATTTATCCAAGTGCCCTTGAATAACTATGAACTCAACAGATATCAAATCTAGTGGAAATTGAGTGTGTGGGAAGGGTAGGGGGGGGGGGGCGCTATAAAGCACTAAAGTACTGCATACTCTCCTCAGCAGTTGTAGTGGTGCTTTTTAACAGCTTCGCTGGACATCCACTGTCGCAGGGCCGGGATGGCGAGTCAATTTTTTTTGTGTGAACATTACAAGTAATTTATGTTGATTGCCGATCTACGCCGACGACATTACCCTGTGGGCGGCCGGCGGCACCGACGCCAGCATCGAGCAACAGCTGCAAGCGGCAGTTACCGCCATCGAGCAGCACCTTGATGGCACAGGCCTAATGTGCTCGCCCGCCAAATCCGAGCTGTTCGTCGTCACACCGCTTCGACCGGGACGGAAGCGCGCTCCTCTTCGGGCGTGTGATCACATCAAAATTGTGACTGCATCGGGGCAACGCATCCCCGAAGTTCCCAAGATCAGAGTCCTGGGCCTGCTGCTCAACAAGAGCGGCCGCAACGACGAGACCATCAACAAGCTTACCACCAAGGCAATGGACGCCATCCGGCTCATACATCGAGTCTCTACACGACGGGCGGGCATGCGTGAAGACAGTCTCGTGCGCCTTGTCCAGTCGTTCGTGATCAGTCACATCGCCTACGTTGCGCCCTACCTTAACTGGCACGTCACTGACAGGACCAAGATCAACACGCTGATCAGACGGGCTTACAAGACAGCGCTGGGTTTAATGGAGACCACGAGTACGGCTCGGCTCTTGCAGCTCGGCGTCCATAACACCCTAGAAGAAATAGCCGAGGCGCAGCTCACCGCGCAATTCGAGCGCCTCTCTAACACCAAGACGGGCCGCTGTATACTGACGTCCTTGGGTTACAACCCCCAAGCTCCCAGCCGGCAACCGTGCGAGATCACAGATGAGGCGCGGGCCCACATTTACGTGGACCCCATCCCGAAGAACATGCACCCAGAATACAACCAAGAACGGCGGCAGGCGCGGGCCAAGGCCCTCACCGAGCAACACGCCCAAGACCCACACGCCCGGTACGTGGACGCCGTGGAATACAAGCGGGAAGGCTTCGCGGCAGTGGTCGTTGCGGCGGCTACCGGCACCAAGACAACGGCAGCGAGCGTGCGGTGCACGAACGCCACAGACGCCGAGGAGGTTGCCATCGCTCTGGCGATCACCGAGGCCGAGTGTCACACCGTGCTCAGCGACTCGAGGAATGCCGTGCGCAACTTTGCCAAGGGGCGAATATGCGCGCCGGCGGCCGCCATCATCGGCAAGCTCCAACTTCAAGACCGCTGCAGCACCGTCCATATCAAGTGGTTCCCGGCGCACGCCGGCGAGTGTGCATCCTCACCGAACCACAACGAGACGGCCCATTCGGCGGCGCGAGCGCTTACCTTCCGCGCCCCCGAGAGTGACCGTTCCGTGTGGTGGTTCGAAACCAAGGACAGATTGACTAATTATGCCGAAGTAACCAAGTGTTACCGCTTAGCTCGACGGACAATGCCGCCTCCCCACCCGGCACTCAGTCGGGAGGAGGGCGTAATCCTAAGACAAATACAGACCGCGTCACTCCTCGCCCCCGCAATGCTGCACGTGCTTCACCCAGAGCTCTATCCGAGTGGGCTGTGAGGTGTTTGTGCAGCGGGTCCGGCGGACCAATGGCACATCATGTGGGACTGTGCCAGGTTCCCGACGGCAGCTACCTCCAGGACTTACCTGCCAGAACTTCAAAGTGCATTGCAGTCAGCAGACAAGGACTCACAACTATGGGCCGTCCAGCAGGCCCGGGGTGCACTCGAAAAGCACAAGCCTCATGACCCACTACAAACAGGCCCAACTGGGCTAGTGCAGAGTAGGGTATAACCCCGGGTCGACGCTTGGCCAGCGTCACGACTCGTTAAATCGTCGTTTGCTGGCATTTTATTAAAGTTATTCCTATCCTATGTTGATTGCACGTCGTTACGTATAACCTTGACAGTACTATTACCTAAACTAGCGATACATTTATGTTGTAGACTTAAACAGCAAGTACAATTCTTTGTTGAATTATTTAAGTTCTTTGTAGCAAGTGTGCCTTTTTGTGTACGCTGTACTGCTGCTAGTGGGTGCGATCCGAGACCACTGTGGGTGCACTCATTGCCTTTTGCCCCTGTATCATCTTGAGATGTTATATAGTTGCAAGAGATAAATGCAAATTCAGCTCATTTTTCGGGCCCTCATAGTTCACCATGTGTGATTGATAAATAGGTCCCTGTCAGTTAAATATACATATAACAGAAGCATTTCCAGGCTATTTCACTTATTGTAATAGTATTTGGCAATATATATATATATATATATAGAGAGAGAGAGAGAGAGAGCGACAGGTTTGACCGTCTGCGGTATGCCCCCCCCTTCCCCCCCACACACTCTAGAAGTAGTTGGTACGCCACTGCATGTCTTTTACTACCGCAGCACATCAGAAAAAGCTCTGAAGGCCTGTCAGTACACGTATTAGGCATATCGGTGCTCATCTTGTGACAGGACGCCGCGGGCTCACGCGCGTTTAATTAAGGAATACATACTGTGTCCCATGACAATTGCCCCTACCCACGCTTGTTGAACTTCACCGCAATAATTTGCGCACGCTTCACCGCGTAATATTGCTGTTGTGAGGCGAAGCTGACTTTCGGCAACCGGCATTATGCAACGAGTCGTGCTTCCAAGCTTCGAAACCAATCGCGAGGACCACAAAGGCGGAGTCAGTGCCATTGCTGACAGCGGAGAATTCTTTCAATGAAAAACGCGGCACAGAACGGCAAGAAGCTTAATAGCCATAGAGTTTCATATTAGTATACCTAGAGGGAAATCTGGCGCTGCGATCGTTCAACCATCATGGGAATGATGGGAAGTACAGGCTTCGGATTGGCATTCCGATGACTGGCAAACTAGTCTACAAGTATTTTTTGGTAGTTTTGGTTTCGGTCCAAGCGCAATTGCTATAACCTGCAGTGTGGGACAGTGCAACGCAAAGCTCTCTGGCTTTGTTATGTTGCTCGAAGTGGCGATAGCTTGCTGGCTAAGCGACTGGGACGATGTTTCTGTCGCGGTGAGGTGTCGAAGTCCTGACGGGAAAGTGACGGCATCGTAAACATTGAAAGAACATGTTTTGAGCGTTTGGACCTTGGTTTGTGAAGTGTGTTAGGCTGGCGCTGTAGCGTTACGTGCTTTATGAAACTTCAGAATAGGAAAAAGAAGGCACTACTGGTACAAGACATACAGTTGTACTTTAGTGGCTTGACAGTCAAAATTTATTGAGGGCTTCATTATGCATTGCTCGTTTATGTGCTCATTGAAATGCGCGTTTTAGGACTTTGAGAACCCAAACTTACTTGTAATAGGAAAGGTTGCTGCTTCCTGGCTGTAGTGTAGTGTCGCAAATTGGATGTTGTGTCGGCAGCGGCAGGCAAGTGGGGGGCCCCCGGCCTGCGAACGCGCGGTGAGCGCCGACGCAGTGAAGGAGACTCGGAGCTAACTGCGCCTGATGAAAACCGGAACGAAGACTCAGCCGACCCGCGGCCGTTTATTACTAAAAAGGACTTCACGTGCCAGATGACACCTCCCGATTGGTCCCAGCTCGTCACATGACAGAAGGGGGGTGCGCCATCTAGCTAAACTACTGGAAACATAAATGTATGATAACACAGATCTGGCAGGGGGCGACACTATACTACATCATCCCCCCCTGGAAACAAAGTAAGCATACAGTGAAACGCGCACACATGACGCGCACTTAAGTCCAAGGACAAATTCAGTTCGTTCCCCCCCACATTCACACACGCGCACCAGTCGCACACAAAGCACGCACTTAAGTCCACAACAAATTCAGTCCGTCCCCGCCCAAGTTCACATACACGCGCACCAGTCTTGGGCACCAAAACACAGGCAGTCACTCAAACAAAGTCTGACAAGGAACACGGCACAAGACTCACTGCACCGCAACAAGGAACACATTTTATACCTGTGTGAACGAAAAATGTGAACTGTCTCCTAAATGTCACAGCGAGGCCCCTAGCCGTGGCATTTTGAAGACGGCAATACGGTCTACATTCAAGTGACATAATCATCGAGCCACGGAGGCCGTTTTCTGTCACGCTGAGGACGCGTGCGTACCTCAGAACTTTGGGGGTTGCGACGCATATTGGTTTTGGGGGTTGCGACGCTTTGGGGGTTGCGACGCATATTGGAGGGAAATAGTAGTCGTCCCACTACTATTTCCCTCCCCCTGGTTGGAAAACGGAATGTGGTTGTCGCTCAAAGCTGGAGAGGGCTGCCCAGGAAGCTCCTCTCGACGTCCCAACAAGTCCTGGGATGCTACCGATTCCGCCACGGAATCCGAAAGGATTGCTGACTGTGTAGACTCGGAAGTGATACAGTCAGACGCACTACTTAACTGATGCCTATGAAAGGACGATGTCACGACAGACGAGTCATCGGAATGACTATCCAGGTTTGAATATGAGTACAAAAAATCTTTATCCGTTGTGGACAATGTACTATGTTTTGAATTATCTACTACTGTGGTTAACTTAGACGCATTCCACGTCTTCCCATCACTGAGTACAAAAGTGGATGGTCCTACCTGGGCCTTCACTGTACGAGGTTTACTGTACTTGAAAAATCCTTTCTTGGCAAGTTTTACTTTGACGGTGTCTCCCACCTTGATACGAGTTGCCTGAGCACCTCTACGTTTGTCTACATACCGTTTAGTTTGCCGCTATTTCTGTGACACTCTCTCGCGAGCTTGAGGAAGAAAACTGTCCTGAACCGCTATGTGCTTATGCAACCTGAAGTTGCTAATATCTATCTTTGAACGAGGTTGACGACCAAGAAGTAGGAAAGCTGGGGAGAGACCCGTTGTAGCATGTGGCATAATCCTATAAGAACCCAAGAATTCTGAAATGCTTTTCGAAGCATCGCGACCTTCAAGCCTTGCTACCTGTAGGCATTCCTTAATGACTCGGTTGAACCTTTCTATTTGACCATTTCCCTGAGGATAATAGTTGGAGGAGAAAAAATGAGCGATTCCCTTTTCATTTAGGTAATCTTGGAATTGTTTTGAGACAATCTGGGGACCATTGTCTGTAACTATAGAGTCTGGCAACCCTTCACGGCTGAAAGCCCAGTCAAGAAGCTTAATGACATCATCTGTGGAGATGGAATTAGTACCAAGTATTTCTGGCCACTTTGAGTAGTAATCAACTAGAGTGACTAGATACCTAGGGTAGGACGTGTTTAGTCGGCCAATGATGTCCATTCCCAATTTCTGCCAAGGCCCGTCGGCCATTCAACTGGCTGCAATGGAGCTACATGAGGCTTTGCAGACTTGTCTGCCAACTTACATACATGACAATGCTTTACATACTGTTCAACAGTGCTATCCATCTGGGGCCACCAATAGCGTTCACGAAGAAGCTGCTTGGTACGTACTATACCCTGATGATTTTCATGTGCCAGCTGTAGAAATGTCGGTATTAGAACACTGGGTATTACCACACAATCACCACGCATGAGTAATCCATCTACAAAGGACAATTCTTCGTTTACATGAAAGTAAGCTATTAAAGCATTGCCTATGTTTTTCTTAGAAGGCCAACCCTCTGCTAGGCATTTACTGACCTTCTGAAGAGTCATCTGTGCTCGTAGCTAGTTGCACTGTTTCTTTGTCAACGACCGATGTGACTAAGGATACTATTTCTTCCTCCTTAACTACATTCTGCGAATCCTTTACTGGAAGTCTAGACAAGGCATCAGCTACTAAATTTTCTGACCCTTTGCAATATTCAATCTGAAAGTTGTAATACAGGAGCCTGGCTGACCATCTCAAAATGCGAAGAGGTCGACGACCTGAGTCGCCCGCGGACAGTAATGCAACTACTGCTTGATGGTCAGTTCGAAGAGTGAACCGTCTACCCCAGAGGTAAACATGCCATTTTTCACATGCGAACAGACATGCTAGCGCTTCACGCTCTCCTACAGAATACTTTCGTTCAGCTACGGACAAAGTTCTAGATGCAAAAGCTACAGTTTCTAACTTAGGACCATACGGTTGTTGTAACACAGCACCAACACCAACATCAGATGCATCAGTCGTGACTACCACAGGCAATTCAGGGTTGAAAATCTTAATGACAGGGGAACATGTAAGACGAGCTTTCAACTGATTGAAGCTGCGTTGTGCATCATCAGACCAAGCAAAATTTTGCCCTTGCCTGAGCATGAGGCGAAGCGGTTCTACAAGTTCTGCATAATGATCAATGAACTTGGCATAGTAACCAGCTAATCCTAAGAAGGATTGCAATGACTTAATATTTGTAGGAGCAGGCGCATTCAGGATTGCCTTTACCTTGCTCTCTGTAGGCGAAATGCCTTCAGCTGAAATTTTATGGCCCAGAAAAGTCAATTCTCTCACAGAGAAGACATTTTTCATTCAGTTTCATACCACTGTTTGAAATGCAAAGCAAGACTTCTCTTAAGTTAGCATCATGCTCAGGTTTTGTCCGACCCCATACCAAAATGTCATCAAGGTAACAGACAACATTCTTACAACTCTGCAAGATTTGTGACATCATTTTCTGAAACACTGCTGGCGCGGATGCCAAGCCAAAGCAGACGCGCTTGAACCTGAATAAGCCTTCACGAGTTGTGAATGTAGTGAGATCTCTACTACCTTCTTCCAGTAACAGCTGGTGGTAAGCAGATGCTAGATCCAGCTTAGAAAAATATGTGGCACCATGAAACATTTCTAATAACTGTTCTACGTGCGGCAAAGGATACCCATTAATGACAATTGCCTTATTCGGTTCCCGTAGGTCTACACAGAGCCGGATGGCTCCATCCTTTTTGCGCACCACCACGAGTGGAGACACCCACTCGGTAGCCTCGACGCGCTCGATGACGTCACAGTCCTCGAGACGTCGCAGTTCATGTGTGACCTGGTCACGGAGAGCCAGGGGTAGTCGGCGCAACTTTGAAGATACTGGTTTCGCATCTTGCTGCCAATGAATTCGGTGCACAAAGTTGTTGACGAGACCCAACTCGTCACTGGAAAGGTGATCAAAACCCGGAGGCACACCTGTGGGGCTCTGTACTGAAGGAAGCGATGGTAGACATGTCAGCGACGTACCGTCGATCTGTATGCCCAAGCGTTGGATGGCGTCTAAACCCAGCAGTGATGTTCCTGTAGTCGTTACGTGGAACGTGACTGAGCACGACCTTTGAAGAAACTGGACAGTGGCTTGGAAAAGGCCTTGAATGTCGATGCGTTGCTTGGAGAAATTCCTCAAGTCCACTGCTGTTTTTGACAGTCGGTGCTGTCGACCAAAGTGCTTTCTAAAATCTTCGGCCGTCATCAATGAGACAGACGCTCCTGTGTCCACGAGCAGCCGCATGGCGACGCCGTTAACTACGACCGGGACTTGTAAATCCTTTTTAGTTTCCAAAGTTCTCACTGTCAAGACAGACGCGGACGGCTGTCCTGCGGAAGTTGAAGACAGCGTCTCTGCGGAAGAGACGTGCTGAACAGTACGGGTTTTTCTGCATACTGATGCAAAATGGCCCAACGTGTGGCAGGCGTTGCACCGCCGGTTCCTTGCTGGACAATTCCTGTACGTTGCAATATGTTTCGTGCTGCCACACCGGTCGCATGAACTGCGGTCGAAATTAGGGTCCTTCGCATCCTGTGCTTCATTGCGGGTCCCGGAGGAGCCTCGCGAAAAATGTCGCTCATCTGGGCGGCCTCCCGGAAGACGTCGGCCATCTTGGCGGCTCCTCGGAAGAAGTCGGTCATCTTCATGGCCTCCCGGACTACGTCGGCCATCTTGGCGGCTCCCCGGAAGAAGTCGGCCATCGTGGCTCGTCGACGGAGCGCCAAGTTGAGCTGCCTCGATTCTTTGAATTTTTTCGGAGTCGAATGCGCGGTTCGCTCGATGCAGGGCTTCTAACGAGCGTCCAATTTCTTCTGCCTTGTCCAGGGAGAGGGTTTCGCCATGAGCCAGTAACTTTTTGCGAACGCTGACGTTCGCTACCCCATGTATTTGGTCTCGGACGCGCTCGTTGTAGGTTGTGCCGAAGTTGCACTGTACCGCCTTCTCTTTCAGTGCGGTCACGAATTCCAGGAATCCTTCTCCCTCGAACTGCCTTCGACTGGTGAATTCGTGCCTCTCTGCCAGAACATTTGTTGACGCGGCGAACAGCCGGTCAAGCCGCTGCAAGAGTTTCTGGAACTCTGACGCTGGCGGGACCGCATCACTTGACGATGACGCTGCGCCGGTTAACTGCCTTGCTGCTTCCTGCTCCTCGTCTGCAAAGTACTTCCGTTGTCCCTCACGCCCGAGAGCGCTGACGAGCGCGGACGCTCGTCGCGTGTCCGTCCAGTCGCCACCGCCGGCCGCTTCGAGGTGGGCCTGAAAATTTTTCCATCGATGCCATGGAATTAACGGTGGCCCGGGCAATTCCAGAAAAACGGGAAGGTTCGCCGTAAAAGACGCCATGCCCGGTAGCGTGCAGGAGACAGTGCAGAAAACAAGCCGGAGCTCGCAGCAGGAATGGGGCAAGGAAGCTAGAATAAAGGGGGGCGAGAAGGCCTAGGCCCGGAAGCCTCGCGACGCCACGTGCGTCGGCGGCGTTTGCCTGCCGTGCAGACACAGGAAGGGACCCTTCACTTACGAAGCTCGTTGGTTTCCCGGGGCTTCAGTCGGAACCGCTGCGGGAATCCCATCCTCGTCGCCAAAAGATGTGTCGGCAGCGGCAGGCAAGTGGGGGCCCCCGGCCAGCGAACGCGCGGCGAGCGCCGACGCAGTGAAGGAGACTCGGAGCTAACTGCGCCTGATGAAAACCGGAACGAAGACTCAGCCGACCCGCGGCCGTTTATTACTAAATAGGACTGCACGTGCCAGATGACACCTCCCGATTGGTCCCAGCTCGTCACATGACAGAAGGGGGGTGCGCCATCTAGCTAAACTACTAGAAACATAAATGTATGATAACACAGAGATCTGGCAGGGGGCGGCGCTATACTACAATGGGTACGTGCAAAGCCACGCCGTAACGCTTCGTAAGCGGTACGTCAATATAAAATATGATGAAACATACTCGTAGGAGGCCACAGGCGTCCCAGCTAGCAGTGCAGCAGATGTGCTTAAATCTACTTGAAGACGTTCAGCACTCGTGACAGCCGACGCAGCCTTCCGAAAGAGCGACAGAGTCCGCAAGTGCCGGTCGTCTGCGAGAAAAATCTCGCATTTGCAGCGAGCAGGCGTCGTAGCAGACGACACTTGTAGCAATCCGCTCAAGGGCGCAACACTTTCTCACAATACAACATTTTTATTTCCATAAGTAGTTGATGAGTATCTTTATATTAGTACATGCAAGGTTGGTATTGCTGTTGCAAAAATAAATAAATAATTATTCTCCGACGTTAAATCGGGAACAGAATTGCACGAGTATGCATACCCTGGTGTGTCCTGGTGACAACCATAGAGTTTCTCACTACATATAGTGAGAAACTCTATGGTGACAACCATGCTTCCATCTCAAAGTCATACAAAGTTTATGTAGCGTGTTGTACATTATATAACATACTGCAGAAATAAAATTAGATTTTACGCGATAATATTTGAGTATAGCTTTGTTTACTGCGCCGCAAGCAAACGCCACTAGTCTAAAGATTGAAGTCAATCCGAAGCCTGTACTTCCCATCATTCCCATGTAGGTTGAGGCAACGCTCATGAGAACCCCCGTAGACACTAGCGCCACATTTCCCTCTAGGTTATTTTTAGAAACGCAGCGAGGCCTAGCGTGGCTGTGGTGGTGGCTACGGCTTCTAGCGGATCTGCGTGCGAGAGCGCCGGTTCGAGGAGCGACGTGGTAATCAAAACTGCGGCGGTGGTGGTGGTTTCATTAATGCCGTTTCGGACCAGCCATGTCGGCAAAAAGTCCAGAAAATCGGATGGCGAAGGGTTCTTGCATACGAAATTTCAGACATTATTATACATAGGCTGTATGGGGCAACCTGCTGTTCATTATCCCTCAAGAGAAAAGTATATAACAGCTGTGTCTTACCAGTACTCACATACGGGGCAGAAACCTGGAGGCTTACGAAAAGGGTTCTACTTAAATTGAGGACGACGCAACGAGCTATGGAAAGAAAAATGATAGGTGTAACGTTAAGGGATAAGAAAAGAGCAGCTTGGGTGAGGGAACAAACGCGAGTTAATGATATCTTAGTTCAAATCAAGAAAAAGAAATGGGCATGGGCAGGACACGTAATGAGGAGGGAAGATAACCGATGGTCATTAAGAGTTACGGAATGGGTTCCAAGGGAAGGAAAGCGTAGCAGAGGGCGGCAGAAAGTTAGGTGGGCGGATGAGATTAAGAAGTTTGCAGGGACAACATGGCCACAATTAGTACATGACCGGGGTAGTTGGAGCAGTATGAAAGAGGCCTTTGCCCTGCAGTGGGCATAACCAGGCTGATGATGGGGCACGTGGTAGTGCCACGAAGCTGTCCGAATTATCAGGCATCCGGAAAGTCTGTCGTTGACTAAACACTGGCAACTCCTCCTACTCAAGCCAGTTTTACTGCGACTTTCTTTCCCTTTGAATAAAATTACAGATAATTTTCCCTGATAGAAGCGAAAATTCCTTGAGTTTTCCCTGAGCTTTTCCAGACTTGGAAATCCCCGAGAATTCCCGGTTTTCCCGGTTGGCAGACACCCTGGTAACGGATGTCTGCCGTACAATTCCGGTGTCTGTCATCAAGAAAGCCGCTGAAGAAGTGATAAAACGGACACAGTATTGCGTAGCTGCAAAAGGAGACCTATTTGAACATATCCTCTAGGCTGATGTTCAATGGAGCTTATGAATTCATAAATAAGGGCACACGGAAGTCTTGTTTTTTTTTTCTTTTTTGTTTGGAGACATCCTGATCGAGAATTCGGCTCATTTAGAACTGGTATATTAATTTTATTTGAAATATTGCAAGTCAATGATTTGGCTCAAGCAGGAAGGGCTTCATGTACAATACAAAAGTACATAATCAAACAACGCAAGGGATGAACACAGGAAGCAAATACATATAATAAAGAAAAATGTGTCATGAAATTTCTTTATTAAATGTGGTCATTAAAAGAGAAGAGCACAATACACATGTAGTAGGAATGCTTAACAAATTCACCAGATGCGTAAATAACTAATAAGGCTAGGAATTTAAAACATGGCACTGCATTTCACTAACAAAGTCATCAGTTGTAGATATGCTAGGTGGCAAAGAATTCCATTCCGCGACTGCGTGTGGGAAGAAACTATATCGAAATGAGTTTGTGCGAGTGAAGATTGGTGCTAAAGAATTTTCATGACTGTCATGTTGTCCTCCTACTAAGACGCCTAACAGATTTTGGGAGAGCTAGCTTAATTTTTCCGGAAAGGCAGTAGTGAAGAAATAATAGGTGACTAACTTTTCTATGAACTTCCAACGTTGGTATATTCTTGAGTTTCATTAAATCTGAAGGGGAATCTAGGTGTTTGTACTTTCCAAAAATAAATCTAACTGCTTTCCTTTGAATTGTTTCAAGTTGCATATATTTTTTGTAATGCAGATCCCATACGACGGAAGCATACTCATTTTGACCTTATGCAAGCATTGTAAGCTAGAAGTTTTGTATTAATTGGTGCATTTTTGAGGAACCATAGTTTTCTGCGGCCGGCTGTACACAGATATCCGATATATGTTCTGACCACGTGAACTTGTTTGTTAGCGTGATGCCATGATATTTAAACTTGTCAACTTCTGAAATGGGATTGTTATGAATTGAATATGCGAATGTGCTAACTAGCTTTTTTCCAGTAACACGGAGTAGTACTGTTTTTTTTCAGAGCTTAAAACCGTTACCCAACGATTGCACCAATCTCCAATTGCACAGATAGTGTCTTGTAGCAAGATGTGATCATTAGCAGAGGATATACCTTTGAATACGACACAATCATCAACAAACAACCGCATAGATACTGTACCGGGAACTACCTCAACTAAATCGTTGACGTGAATAAGAAACAACGGGCCTAAAACACTGCCCTGTGGTACTCAAGAGGTAACAGGCAGTACAGAAGATGTGTACTTTTTTATTTCTACAAATTGGCTTCTATTGGAAAGATATACACTAATCCATCGGATAATGAACGAAGGCAAGTCGAGGCATTCTAATATATACAATAGCTGACCATGTGGCACTTCATCGAAGGCCTTCAATAAAGTATAGGAACAGAATATCAACCTGTCCAGCGATATCAAGTACACCCAAGATCTGATGTGCAGTTGAAACGAGCTGAGCGACTGTGGACAGAGCTTTTCTGAAGCCATGCTGATGTGATGACAGCACTTTACGCTCGGCAAGAAACTCTTGAATGTAACATGCAATAGCATACCTGTGTTTCATCATGGTTTGGAGCAAATAAACTTACACTCAACAAAGCTAAAACTCACTACATGATTTTTCATTCTAGGCATAGTCATGTTAACAGTGCACCTCTGCAAATATATCTTGATAATAGCATTCTGGAGCAGGTGAACACAATTAAATATCTCGGTGTGACACTAGACAGTAGTTTAAACTGGAAACCACACATTGATAATGTATGTTCGAAGCTAGCGTCAGCGTGTTATGGGCTCTTAAAGGCGAGGGCATGCTTCGATATTTCGGTACTGAAAATAATCTACTTTTCTCTCTTTCATTGTCATATGACATACTGTTGCGAATCATGGTCGTCCACATTTAAAACATATTTGGATCCAATTTTTAGCTTACAAAAGAGAGCGGTGCGGATAATGACGTTTTCTAGTCCATTCGAATCCAGCAGTCATTTATTTTGCAGGTTGAAAATACTTCCCTTTACCCTATCCTCCGAAATAAAAGTTGCTATTTTAGTGAATAACATATGTCGCAATCACTCATTGTCGTTTAGTATATTTGTGATTCCTACACGAAATACTAGACACGCCACTAACATAAATTTCAATTTACCAGTTACCCGAAACACATATGGTCAAAGACTAATTCAGTATCATGGTACAAAGATATGGAACACCTTACCAATAGAAGTGAAGAGTGCCAGTAACTTTTTATTTTCCATAAAAAGATTATATCTCTCAAAAATTAGTTAAGAATGTTGCTTTGTCTTTGTGGTGATGTTCTTTCAGTAATACTATTCTATTGTTGCACTGATGTATGTTTTCTTTTTTTTTCCTCTTGTTTCTCATCCTGTGCAATTATGTATAATCAATACGCATTTGTTCATCACTGTCCTGATCGCTGCAGCACAAACGCATGTATACCACATGGGCCCACACTAGCCTTGGCTATGGGCCCAACAGTTGTTTGCTTATGTTGATGTACAAATTTATGATGAAATAAATAATGTCTAATGTCTAACATGGCAAGTTCAAGAATCGGGAGACTTTTTACTTGCGCCAAAGGGGGGGGAGGGGGGGGGGTTGGATCACTGTTCAACTTTTGGTGGGACCAGGGGAAAGGGAGGCAGTGTTTTGCTCAAACTTTCAGGCAGTGTTCGGTGAGTTCTTTTGCAAGACCTTGTAGTAATAGACTTTGCTCACTTCAAAAATTTGTCAGAGAAGCTTTGCTCAAAACATGGTCCAGATGAGCCCTTCACTAGCAGCAGGTGTTGGAGGATTGTGTTGCACATTGATGAGCGGAACTCGGTCCTAGTTTATTGCACCACGCTAAAAATCCTCTCACACTCTGCATTGCTATGTGGTATCACGAGTAAATCTAGCATCACCTTAGCAACTCTGTGAAACATGTTTTCCATCGGCGTTTTTCATTTTTCCAACCATAGACCACTGCATGTCCCACCTTTCTTCATTCAGAATGTCCTCTGGAAGACAGTACGCCTGTAGTGTGGCAAACTCCGCTTCAAGATCATCTAAAGCATATTCAGCAAATTCATTGGAATCTTGGGACAGCAGCTGAGGTAAACTCTGAATAAAGAAACGAAGACTCGAGAGCGATGCCTGTGAAATAAATTTCAGGTTGGCCACCTCCGCATTCTTCATAGTTGCATCCACATCCATAGGACTTCACCTCATCGCATTTCAGAAATATTTTCCATAGAAGAGGCCCAGCGTAGTCGCTGACACTAAGGGGTAGGTTGTGTTCAATGACGAATCCCGTAAACAAGCACTCCACAAGTATGACACCGTCGTCGCACTTGTTCCAGAGAAAGTTCACTATGTTGCCTTGCTGCTCAGCGGTGCAAACATAGCTTTTATGCTCCGCCGTGGAAACGTGCAAGTTTCAAGTCACCGTTGACACCGTGAGACATGCTGACGTCCCATCCAAACGTTGTACAAAATGCAAAATGTTCTCTTTTTCTTGATGTCAAAAAGCACGGAAATTCAGAAGTATAAGTTCGCAAAAACTTCAGCAAATACATTTTCTTGGGCTTTAATAACGCCATGGCATCAAGCACACGAGAATTCTAACTTTACGCGGCGCACCGCACACGGACGGCCTCGCCAACACTAATCATACACACAAGCAGCAGCAACAAGATGCACCATGGAGGAAGGCATGCATGAAATGCAAGAACTACATTGGCTCTGGCTTTGGTCGGCTTACTAGGCACTGTAGTTGGTTGCTTAGTCGATGATACCGATGGTGCTAGTGCTGCCTTTGTTGGTGATGCTGACGATTACAATGTGGCTGTAGATTCCGCGATGCCGGTTTCGCAAAAACCCTTATTGCGCTAACAGAGACCACTTTTCGGGAGATATAAGATAGTGATCGTACAATCGGAAAGTTCAGTAAAAAATCGGGAGTCTCCTGGGCGAATCGGGAGGGTTGGCAGGTATGCAATAGCATGTTCCAACAGCTTGCAACAAGTACTTAGACCGAGACAGGGCAGTAATTATTCACAGAAAGCCGGTCACCTTTTTTGTGTTTGGGTGTAACATGTGCAATACACCAATCACTTGGGATGACACTTGTAGTTACCAGCAGGTTAAACATGATGGTCAAAAATCCAGAAATCTGATGTGTAGCATCTAAGAAATGCGTTTGCAATGCCATGAGAGCCTGCTGACTTTTTAATATCCAGATTAAGAAACATAGCAGTGACACCTCCACGAGTAATTACTAGTGTTTTCCCCGTTGTCGACAGAGATCCTTGATAATCGTATTCGTCTAGCTCAGGAAATAGTCTGACAAATACCGATTAAAAATTTCTGCGATTTCCCTTGGTTCATATATAATTCGGTCATTTACTTTTACTTTATGTACATCTTCATTAGTTTCACTTATGTGGCATCATGTTTCTTGCATGTCTAACTTTTTCCATTAAATCATATTTTAATTCAATGAACTGAGACGTAGAAGTTTTGTGCCGTTTTCTGAGGCGTTTTATCCGCTGTTTCGTCTGTATTATAGCTCTACTGATCCAAGCATTTCTGCGATGTTTGTAAATTTTTTTGGTAGGAATGAAATGACCAACACAATAGTCTGTAGTTGAGCGAAAAATTTGCCACAAACGCTCAACATCACGACTGAGAATCAAGACGAGTGTCCAAATAGTCAATTATGGCCGTGTTGTCAGCCTTGATATCATCTATAATTACAGTTGAAGAAAAAATTTTCTTATTTTCAACAGCTTTTTAGTCCAGTTATACGATACTAAATTATGGTCTGAAATTCCAGGTTCCACGAGAACAGTTCCATTGCTAAACACTTCGGTAATAAATAACAGATCCAGAATTGAATTTCCGCGAGTGCAGTGTTTTACAATTTGCCCAACATTAAGAGAGTACATAATATCCCCTAGAATGTCACTGCTAGTGAAATAGCCATACTGTAAACTCTTCCATTGAATAGAGAGCAGATTAAAATCTCCAGTAACAATCGGGTTTCTACTGGATAGTTTTAGATGATAGTATAATTTATTCAGAAAGGCATCGCTAGTATCCGGAGGTCGATAAACAGCGCAAAGAAAAAACATGATTCCCCAAAATGACACCCTTAAGATTAAACGTTCATGTTGACTGATTTAATCTGTAACCGTTATCTCAAGACCATGTTTTACAATTGCTACGCCCCCACCTCAAGGTCCCTTATCTCTTCGGAACAACTGGTAACACCGCGGAACAATTTCATCATCGCGAATCAAAATGTGTAACCATGTCTCAGTGAAAATACAGAAATGAGGATCATGTAACAAAAGCAATTCATCTAAATCCTTTACCTTGTTAACAATGCTCGTAGCATTAAAATTGAGCTGACGAAGATGATTTAGTTTTGATTGCTAGGCGTCGGGTGGTGATCTTTTTTGGTTTTGCTGTCAATTTAAGGGAATTAGAGGCGTCGTCCCATGTGTACATCTTGCCATCAATACGGATCTTATCATGTACAAGCGATACTTTCTTGCTCATGACTTTATCTTCCCTCGCTCTTTCCCAAAGCAGTTTTCTCTTTCGCAGTGTGTCTGCACAGTAATCATTTTGAATGCTTACGCCCGTCTCTTTGAACTTCTTTGAATTTTTAAGGACTGCTTCTTTTTCGTTACAATACTTAAAAATAGAAGATAACTGGTCGCATCGAGAAAGGTCTACCAAGCCTATGGATTCTAGCAACCGAGGTGCAGCTTAATCCTAATTTTATTTTGAAGACATCTTTAATAACGTTTTTACACAAAACAGATTGTTTCATTTGGCTGATCAGTTTTACCGAAGGTCACCAGGTTAGACCTACGGTTGCGATCTTCTAGGTCCACAAGTTTCATTTGTTGCGATTTTAGCGTCTTTTGCATAGTTTCCATGGATGCGCCGATACCTTCAATTGTGGAAGCCTCGAGTTGCAGCATTTGCACATTGCCCTCTAGGTTTACTAACTGTATGCCAAAACCGTTTATAGCCTTTTCTGTAGTTTCAAGACGTGATTTCATTTCTTTATTTCAGATAGAATAACCTGTTGGCCATTTATTATAGTTTTCAACACATCTTCCACTGATGGCCCTGGGTTCACCTAGACATCACCGCACAAAACAAGTTTACATACGCATAAACAATCATACGCAATATGCAAACATCTGCGTGGGCACAGCAGAATGACAAGAAACCGATTGTCGGTGCGCACTGAATGGCAATGACCAACCTGTACAAGAAGCAGACGCATGGGGAACGCATGGCGTTTACGCCGGGCCCACTGGTGTAGTTGATGAATGGCGGTTCTTTTATAGGGCTCGTTGATGACGTGGTGAAGCCCCTTGGTGACGAGAGTAGCATTGGTTTATCCAGGACAATAGTGTCGCTTCCTGTGATCTTCATTGCGCTGACTGATACTGCTGTAACTGGTAGTGGTGAGGCCAGCGAGACAGCAGGCTTCGCTGATTCGACGAGAGCAAAGCCTGTATGAAAAGAACTAGACGCATGGCGAACGGTGCGCTCGTGGCGCTTGCGCCGTGCGGACTCATTTCCTTGAATGCATCAGTTTTTCCTTTTCTCTACACGTTGGTCACTTCCCGGTCTGTTTATTACGCTTTTATTTTTTTGACACGAACCTGTTTTTGCAGCACGTATACACTTTCATGAACAATAAAACGGTCACTATAATTTGGCTTTGGTCTGAAGTAAGTTTCTGGTGCGAAATATCGCTTCGCGCACACTCTTTTGATGTGGTGCAAGCAAAGCCGGAATTTCGAAACATTTTATGCCTATTACATTGCTTCTCGCATTTCGTGCGTGGTCGGAGTGGAACTTCAACCGCATTGTCAAGGGGCTTTTGTTATCAATGTGATCAGTCAGCCTTGAGAAACGGAGAATAAGTGTGACATAGAAATGAGAGGAAGGAATAGCTTCGAAGCTGCGAAACCTGCTGTTGGTGCTCCTTCTGTACCATTATCAAGAATATGCGCCGTCTCTTTGGGTTGGCGACAGGCAGTGCAGTTGCTTTGAATCGGCTTATTTGAGGGCGCTGCTTTATGATGCGGGTGGGAGCGCACTCACATGGTATTTTTCATACTTCGCGAGGTTTCTTTGCCAGTCGGAAAAAATTGTACACAATTAGTATGTTGCTAAAAACACCGCAATTAGATGTTGCTCTGGGGTGCCTACAAATGCATTATTGACACTCTGAAAATTAGGACAGTACTTCTCACGTTAGATAATTATTTGCATTACCAAATTAAAGCCGCCAGTAACGAAATTACCGGGGGCTACTCCACTTTAATGGAAACAACATGCACTAGCTTTTCTTTGACTAACGCAACTGCTCGTTTTTTAAGCCTTCCTACATGATAGTTGGGGAACTGTATAATTCATTCAGTAACCATAACGAGGCCAAGCTAGATTCACTCGAAATTAGAATCAACAGCAGTCATGCGCATCAGTGCTTATACTCAGAATCACAGAAAAAAATATATAGAGAGAGAGGCTGCAGTTTCGCCGGAATAACAAAGCAGTATTAGCCAACAGTATCAGCCGAGAGGACTCGGGCTGTGAAACTGAACTGTCTCCTACTATGAGGTCTTGTATGTACTCATATAACACCATCACTTCAGTGCTCAATTATTCGAGGTGACACGGAGTTTCTTCAAGTGCAAGAAATTTATTTATATTGTACAAGAGCACCTCGGCGCCAGTTCTGTGCTAACACATGCAAAGAAAGAAGTTGATGTTCATGTTTGTTTCGCTCTGTCCGTTTTTTGGGCTGTGATGCCTTGTGTCGGTGGCCCTTTTCCAGATGCCGTGCCCATATTGCCGAGACGAACACAATTGTTACATTTGGTAGAGGTGCTGGGCAGTCCCCTTCCTCATCCCGGAGCTCCGCCGTCGTACTTTACCATCTCCCGCTGCAATGACTGAGGATGCCACTACCTCTCAAGCCGTGCCCATCCCTGCGCCTGCCATGTGTCCTGGTGTCGTTCGTCAGCGTGACCCTCCGACATTCAGCAGTACTGACCATCACGATGTCAAAGATTGGCTGTCTGAGTATGAACGCTGTAGCGCTCATAACATGCGGGATGACACTGCCAAGCTGACTCACGTCATCTTTTACCAGACTGATGTGGCCAGCTTATGGTTTAACAATCATGAAGCCGATTTTACGACCTGGTTGGTTTTCAAGGAAACCATCACTTCGTTCTTCGGCCGGCCAGCCGTACGAAAGCTTTGCGTTGAACACCGCCTGCGTGGCTGTGCTCAACAAAATGGCGATACCTTCACGAGCTATATTGATGGCATTATCAACCTCTGTAGGCAGGTAAATGCTTCAGTGGCAGAAACCAAGAAAGTAAAGCAGATCCTGAAAGGCATAGACGATGATGCCTTCCCAAGGTGTCTACCAAGTTGACATTTTTAAATTCCCTGAGTTTTCCAGGTTTTCTCTGAGTGCCATTGCAAAATTCCCGGAGTGATGCAGAACTATGTTTTATGTCAAGACGGACTGAAACCATATCGCCTGATGCTGTCACTCTCTAGTAAGCACATAAAAAAAATAAAAACGTGACTTAATCCAATTTGAATACTAAGGAGCAGTGTTTATGTTATTCAAAAAGAGAATAGAAGGCATGGGTTAGTAAAATGCACAGCAAATAAAGTGTCTTCGAAAAAAATTGCAAATGGGGTCGGACATTATCATATACGAATAAAAAGGAGATGCACATAGAAGCAAATATATACGAATATGAGCTATTTCTATCAACTGATAGCAACCTCAGCGCGATGAGGCCCGAACTCTGTCACAATTGAGATTTTCTCTCAACAGCTCGTAAGTCAACCTCAACTGTCCTGACAAATTCTCAGCCCGCGCACGACGCCCGAGTGTTGTGTTTCACTGCTTTAAAGAGTTTATTTTGGTTTGGATGAGGGACACCTGCATCTCGGCATCAGCCAAAACTATTTTTTGAGCTGAAGCTCCTTCAAAACGGCGGCAGCAAGCTTCCATTCCCGTTTATACCTCAATGCATAGGTCATTTCTGTTCTTGTCCGCCTTCCGCCACTCGTTCGCCCCAAGGACCATTTGAAGCATCTTGGTCATTTGCACAGTCCACGACAGATTTTTCGAACTCCCAAGAGGCCGCGAAAACGTCCGAAAAATCGGCCAGTTGGAAAAAAATAAATCTGTCATTTACTGCCCTTAGGGGCTCAAACTGCCACAGGCACGTTCGAAAATGCTCTCAAGGCCTGTCGGTACACATATTAGGCATATCGATGCTCATACTGTGACAGGAAATACCGGGTGCCTGCGTGTATAATTAAGGAATACATACTGTGTTCCGTGGCCCCTTCTCACGCTTGTTATGCTTCACTGCAATACTTTTGCGTAAGCTTCACCAAGTAACATTTCTCTACAGAGGCAAAGCTGACTTTCAGGAACAAGCATTATGCAACGCACCATGTTTTCCAAGTTTCTTAGCCAATCGCGAGGACCACAAAGGCGGAGTCCGTGCCATTGCTGACAGCAGCTAATTCTTTCAATAAAAAACTCGGCACCCAACGGCAAGAAGCTTCATAGCGAACGTCGAAGCAGCTAGGCCTAGCGTTGCCGCAGTGGTGCAACTGCTGCCAGTGGATCTGCGTGCGACAGTGCCAGTTCGAGGTGGCGAAGTAATCAAAACGGCAGTGGTGGTGCCTTTGATTATTGCTGCTTCGGACCTGCGGTCACGGCAGAAAGTCCGAAAATTCGGATGGCGAAGAGTTCTTGCGTCGGAAATTTCACATGTTTTTATACGTTGACTCTATGGGGTATGTGGCGGGGCCGCGAAGCCGTCCAAATTATCGGGAATCCGGAAAGTCGCTTGTTGACTGTACACTGGCAACTCCTCCTGTCGATGACAGGGCATCAAAGACGATTCATTACGATTCCTGTCTGTTACTCGATCCAGCATTACCGCGACTTCTGACCCTTTCAATAAAATTGCTGCTAATTTTCCCCGATAGAGGCCCAAATTCCCTGAGTTTTCCCTGACTTTTTCCAGACTACTCAAAATCCCTGAAAATTCCCGGTTTTGCCGGTTGGTAGCCCAGAACCCTCGGACAATCACTCAAGCAATCAAACTGTGCCAAAGTTTTGATGAGCTGTGCAAGGAGCGCCTTTTCACGCGTCGTACCACTATGCAATCCATGGAAATTTCAGCCTTGGAAACCACACGCACTGGAGCTGAATATTCTGCCCTGCTGCTGCAAATTCAGCAGTACAACTGCGAGGAAGTGGCCTGCCAGCTCTCCCTTGTGGCATCTGATCTTGAGACCCCTACCAAATTGGACAACCCACTCCGTCATGTCATTCAGACGCAAGTCGCTGAGGCACTGCCATACCCTGCAGCATCAACACATGTTACAGCGCCTCTGAATTACGCTGAAGCCGTGACTCGCTCATATGCGCGACCGCCGCCAGCCCTAAGCAGCCCAGTCACCAGCTTCTACTCGCCGCCATGTCCCGAACGCTCAGTTCACGTACTAGCGTACCCACCTCCCGGACGCTCTCACAACCCATGGCATACTTTAGATAACCGCTCTGTCTGCTACGCCTGCGGTATTGCTGGGCATGTTGCGCGCCACTGTCGCCGCCATGTAGGGTCACATCGTGCCTCGCTTCGAATACATACTTCAATGACCAGAATGCAATGTTGACGCTGACGCTTCGAACTCTTATTCACATCGTGCCACCTTCAGCTCACGTTGGTCGCCTTCATCTTGCAGCCGCTCCATTTCCCCCATGCTTCGGTGGTCCAATTTTCTGCTGACGGAAAACTAACAGCCGCAGTTCCTGAGGCAAGAACTGCGCTGTCGTCGAAATTTTCAAGGCCTCATACTTTACCCCCTAATGAAATCGCAGTGTTTATAGATGTTGTCGCGACCAAAGCTCTTGTCAACACAGGAGCTGCCATTTCTGTAATAAGTGAACAGCTGTGCCGCAAACTGAAGGAAGTGACAATACCGGTTCCTGACCTGTCCTTACGGATGGCGAGCTCGCAGCACGTTAAGCATTTGGCCGCGTGCACTGCTCGTGTTTTGATTGAAGACATACCATATGTTGTTGAATTTGTCATTCTCTCGCATGCGTCGCATGATGTTATCTTAGGCTGGGACTTCCTTTCCAAACATCATGCTGTAGTCGACTGCGCTCGTGCACAACTGGCCCTGTATTCGTTCAGTATGATAATCGCAGACCCTACGTGCCCGTCTCCTAAAGTGGTTGTTGCTGCCGACGTCTTCATTTCTCCGTTCCCAGCCGCCTTAGTGTCCATCCACTGTGGCTCTTTCACTGCTTCAAGTGCTTTTTTTTACGCCGTCTGAAGACTGCCCGTCGCCGAAACCTCGTACTTCCGTTTTGCCATCGTCGAACTTGCCGATGGCTGTGGCGCAGTTTACGCGTGCAATCCCTTTCCCTGCCTTTGAACTTTATTACACGGCGAATGCCTCGGCCATCTGGACACTTTTCATGCCTTTTTCCCATCCCAGGCATCTTCCGATGTGGCACTACTGCCTCTTGATGCAGTCACTTCTGCCACCGCACCTGCCAAACGTGACCTGGACCTTTTGTCGCGCAGCATAGATAACGCCCTCACTCAAGCCGAGCGCACTCAAGTCATTCAACTATTTTAATGTTTTCGTGTGTCTTTTGACCTCGATCAACCTTCCTTGGGGCGCACGTCTGCGGTTGATCATTGTATTGACACTGGTGACCATGCTTCACTGCGCCGGCCTCCCTACCGGGTGTCACCGACCGAATGCCACATTATCAGCGACCACGTCGACGATATGCTGAAACATGGCGTGATTCAAGAATCCCACAGTCTCTGGGCTTCTCCAGTTCTGATGGTGTGCAAAAAGAATGGTTCGATCAGGTTTTGCGTCGATTACCGCCGACTAAACAAGATTACACGAAGGATGTCAATCTGCTACAGCGCAACTTTTCGGTCCCCCTTTCAAACACTCCTGATGGCGACTGGTGGGTCATTGTCGCCGCTGACTACCTCACACGGTATGCTGAAACATCGGCGCTGCCAACTGCCACCGCGAAAGACTTTGCTTACTTCCTTCTTTATCACGTCACTCTGCGACATGGTCCACCACGTGAATTGCTAAGCGACCATGGCCACGTGTTTCTCTCAAACGTCATTAAAGCCCTCCAAAAGGAATGTCAGATCGTACATCGCAACGCCTCAGCCTACCATCCTCAAACTAACGGCATGGCGAAACGTTTCAATCGTACCCTTGCCGACATGCTGGCAATGTCGGCAAGGGTACGATTCGTGTGATGTCCAACAATCACACGAATTGGGACCGGGTACTTCCATTCATAACCTACGCTTATAACTTTGCCTCCAAGCTACCACTGGTTTCTCACCTTTCTTCCTTCTCTATGGACCTGAGCCATCATACTGCATTGATACAATTCTGCATTACCGACCTGACGTTTCTGAAGCGGCTGCTTATACAGAAGAATGCCATCAACTGGCGTGTTCGTTTACCACCCAATACCAGTGTTGTCAAAAATCTCGCCATGACTCCTCTGCATCTACTGCCCACTATTCCCCCGAAATGCTGGTTTGGCTATGGGTTCCATCCACCACTCTCGGCCTTTCTATTAAGCTCTTGTCCAAATACTACAGTCCTTACAGTCCTAGAGCAAACGTCGCCCGTGAACTATGTCATCGAGCCGTTCGAGCCAGCTCCCGACAATCGTTTCTGAGGGCGCAAAACAGTTCATGTCACACGGCTTAAACCGTGCTATGACCTGCCTGTGCTGTCTTCTGCATAGATCGCCAGGTTGGCTCATTTCTACCCGGGGAGTGTTGTACCGGAGCACTTCGGCGCCAGTTCTGTGCTAGCACATGCAGAGAAAGAAGTTGACTTTCATGTGTGTCTCGCTCTGTCGGTTTTTCGGGCTGTGGTTGCCTTGTGTTAGTGGCCCTTTTCGAGACGCCATGCCCACGTTGCTGAGACGAACATGCCTGTTACAATATATATACATACATGCCCATGCAATATGGGGATTGGAAAGCTGATCCCCCCCCCCCCCCCTCGGAAAAATGAAAACTCTCCATCTATGTAATCACGCATACAACAGACAAAACAGCATGTTGAAAACTGTCATCAATGGATCAAACCCCCATAAGCAAGCAAAATATGCAATGACTCATAGTCCTGTAATGTTTATGGCTACTCACTTTGTGTAAATTAGCTGTGATGACGTTACCCTTGTTGTCGTCAGTGATTTCAATGTGGATGTGTCGGTGTTGAAAAGGAAGTGGTTTATGTTTTCCGTGTTACAGACATATCCCTTGTGCTGCCACACCGATCCGGCCCAACCGACCACCCAGCGGTTTAGGTGCATCGATTTGACATTATCAAAGAATGTGATTGCAGTAGCGAGTGAAATAATGACCGCCAATCTACACAATAAATGAGCGTGCGTACCTTTCGTGACGATGACCACCCATTAAGAGAATAAATGCGTTCGTACCTTTGTTTCAAATTATGTGTCACCTCCATGTCATGTGCTAAACAGCTTCACTGGTCAACCACCATCAGAGTGGAATGGCTCATGATAATTTTTGCCTCTTAGTTCTAGTAGACCTTGGGCTGACCAAGGGCCTATAGGTAAAAACGACGCAATGCACTTGAAACGAGAAGCATGGTTCTGTCCCCTCTGTTTGGACACATACGGGTGCAAGAATTAGCCCAACGATTATCCTCATGAAACAAAATAATGGTACGATTAAAGATGATTTTTGCTGTTTGCCTCATCTTTTAAAGCCTGTCCTGGGCACGATGCCCTCCGTGATATCCCATTTCCCTTTGTACGGGTGTTCTTTCCATCCAAAACCAGCTAAAAGTAACAGCACTGTTTTTGTTTTCTTGCCTTGGTTCTTGTTCATGGTGTTGCTTGAAATGTTATGCAGAGGAAGCAGAAGAAACAATTTAAAACAATTCATTTCTAAAGCCACCAACCAGCTCGCAATATACGAAAACTAAAACAGGCGTTGGCATTTATTCTTCTGAGCACAAAGAAGGGTATTTTATACAATGGCGTGAAAAAAGGCTCTACCACCCAGGAAATAGAGGAGGAGGCTTGCAGCCTGGCAGTGCCAGGTTGGGCCTACAACAAGGCACACATTTCTCACAGGGCTCCGGTACGCTGACGTGGCCTCTCCACCTGCAATTATTGGAAATAGGCGGTCAGTGAGACATTCTCCGAAAGCTCCACTTCAATGGAATTTGTTACAGGTATTTTGCTTCCCGAACGGTATTTTAGGAATTAATACACCTAGATCGATGAGCAATTCTCGTAGTTCGCCTATAAAGCAGAAGTCTCTCTCTCTCTCTGTGTGTACACGTTATAGCCTGGGTTAATTGATTCCTACTTTTGAACATTGTTTATACGTATTTTAACAGATGTCCTAATATTATTATTATTATTATTGTTTCACTTATTTTTTAGCCCATGTTAATTTATTCATGCTGTACTTTGTGTATACAGGGTGTTCCACGTAACTTTAGCCAAACCTTAAAAATATGCGAATGCCACGTAACTCGGCAGAACCAAGATAATGTTGCTTGCCGTTGCTTGGAGATATTCAAATTATTTTTTAAATTCTACCTAATTACATGATTAGCCTTAATTAATTAATCAACTTCTCAAATATAATAGTAAGTTTAAATGTATCAATGAGAAAATTATGGAGCAACATGAAAAACTCCCAATACAGCTTTCTGTTGCTCAATAGGTGCTACATAGAAGTTTTTCTGAGTGTGAATGAAGCCCGCAAATACAAGCAAAGTGTCTCGAGAGGCGAGTCGCGTGGCATGGGAACATGTCTATAGTCAAATCCCAGCCCAACGAAGTCCACTTCAACAAAATTTTTGCCACAACGAATATTTTTTAAATTCCATTTCGAAATTCCCTCCAAAGCAAACTACTCCGCACACACATTTTTACTTCAACAATGTTTTTACAGAGCAGCCATGAACAAAATTATTTAAGCCTTTTCATGCCTTGACAAACCATCGACCTTGATAGCATAAAAGAAACACAAACTGGAGCTGCTCGGCCCATGACACAACATAAACAAAACAGAAAGCCGCCATGCTGCATTGGTAATGGCGATGCAACGCGCTCTAATGGAGGAGCATCCGAGCTCCGAGGAAACCTTTTGGGTCATATTGGTTAGGAAAATGCTGTGCGTACAACTAACATACATGTAATAGGTTTATTTTTATATTATTTCTAATTGTTCATTTTGTACAACGTTTTGTGAAAATGGCTCCAGTGTACAGCACCAATTACCATACGAAGTAGCGGTTGCGAAGTCAAATCCCGGTAAGGTGTGACGAGGTGTTCGGGTGACACACGCTTGACAACGAACAACTGCACGTCATTTGGTTATCGTCTCTCGAAGCTGCTGGACTGTAAGCTGAAGTATGTTGCAGCTGATAAAGAAACGCACGCTTTTGTCGCTAGAAGAGAAGGCTAGAGTTATCGCCCAGGCTGAAGCTAGAAAGAAAAAAATCAGACTTCGCAGAAGAATTTGGAATTCCGGCAAGCTGCCTTTCGACAATTTTGCATTTCGCCCCCATCGAAATGCGGCCGCCGTGGCCAGGATTCGATTCGAAGAGCAAGGGTGCTATAATTTCTTTTTTTAATTATGGGGTTTTATGTGCCAAAACCACTTTCTGATTATGAGGCACACCGTAGTGGAGAACTCCGGAAATTTCGACCACCTGGGGTTCTTTATCATGCACCTAAATCGAAGTACACGGATGTTTTCGCATTTCGCCCCCATTGAAATGCGGCCGCCGTGGCCGGGATTCAATCCTGCAACCTCGTGCTCAGCAGCCCAACACCATAGCCACTGAGCAACCATGGTGGGTAGCAAGGATGCTATAGCCAAAGCGCTAGCTTCAGGGACGTCAGCGAAGCAGAAGAAAGTGACTCAGCCGGTGCACGAGGCCTTGGACAAGGCAGGTTGCACCTGGTTCGTGGAGACAAGGGCCAAGAAAATCGGCCTTAGCAGTAATATTGTGCATCAAAAAGTACCTGATTATGCCTGCATGTTAGGAACATACGACCTTAAGGCCAGCGTAGGTTGGCTGAACAAATTCAGGTCACGCCACAGCCTCATCGGCAAAGTTTTGTGCAGTGAAACCGCTTCGGCAGATATCGACGATGCCACTGCGTGGATGTCAGCCAACCTTGCACGCATCCTGAAAGACTACACACCATCGGATATTTATAATGCCGATGAGACCGGGCTCTTCTACGCGATGCTGCCCACCAGGACCTTGGATTTTAAGGGCCTGTGCTGCCACGGAGGCAAGCACAGTAAGAAGAGAATAACTGTGCTCCTCTGCGCTAATATGGATGGTTCGGACAAGCGGCTGCTTTTGGTCATCGGAAAAAGTGCCAAGCCATGCTATTTGAAAGGAAATCGTAGCCTTCCCGTGAAGTACGTGACTAACACTCGGGCATGGATGACCTGGGCTATATTCGAAGAGTGGGTTGAACCCTTTGACCTGGATATGGGCAGGCAAGGCCGAAAGGTTTGTCGACTTTTAGACAATTGTTCCGCCCACATCATAGAGGATGCCGAGCTGGAAAACGTGCAGTTAATGTTTTTCCCGCTTACCTGTTTAATGTTTTTCCCGCTGAACTGCACCTCTATCCTTCATCCCTTGGACCAAAGGGTCATCCAGAATGTAAAGTGGGCTTACAGTGACTGCCCTATTCAAAGGCTGCTTCTGAACATGCAGTTGAGCCGCGAAGCAAAAGTGGATCTCTTTATGGCGCTCCAAGTGATTGCCACTTCGTGATGCGCAACGAGAAACGCCATAATCTGCAAATGCTTCCGCCATGCTGGGCTTGCTGTGCAGGCTGCAGAGATTTCGGAGTCTGAGAACAATGGGGACAGGTCGCTGTCCTATGAATTTGCAGCCGCGTGGGCAGCCCTGCAGGAAAGTGGAGATGTGCCTGCCAATGTACATCCCAACGAGTACATCCGAGCCGACTCGCGCGTGGTTGTGCGTTAAGAATTGACAGACCAAGAAATCCTGAAGAGCATCCGGGAAGACTGTTTCGTCAGACAAAGATGAAACAGTTACGCTACGTGAGCCCGGACCACAGACTACATCGCAGGTCATGGACGCATTCGAATACAATCAGGCGTTGCATCGGGTCCCAGGACGATGAGGCAATGGCTCTGCTGGCAGCATGTGAGAGTCGTGTTGTGCCATCGCATAGCAAGTGCACATAAGCTAAGCTGACCGATTTTTGGAATTAAAGCTTGCTTTTTGTGTCAGTGAGTCACGTGTTGCCTATGTATTCTATAATATCACGACAACGAATTTCTACGACAACTAAATTTTTCGTGCACCCCGTCAATTTTGTGTAGCAGGATTCAACTGTGTAACGATTAAACCTGGCTACTGGATGTCTGCAGTGAAAAGGACAAGAATGCGAAATCTAGGGGGAAAAAATTCAATTGCAATTTAGCGGTAAATGTGAGGGAAAAGCGATAACATTTCATCACACCTATTTGTGGTCCTGGATCCATGATTTAAACCGCATTCATTGCATTGCTAAGTAAGAAGCTCACTCGATGCACGTTTTGCCTCTTTGGCGAGTGAAGTGCAACTGACGGTGGTTTGGAGCAGATCCACTATATATAATGCATATAATGTGTGTGTGCATGTGAAGTGCAGAAAGCCGGTCATGCAGTAGAGGTATATATACATCTACAGTAAAACCTTGTTAATTCGTATTTCGCGGGACCCAAAAAAGAAATGTCTGAATTAACTGAATGTCGATTTATCAAGGCTATCAAGAAAACAATAAGCAAATGCATACTACGCCAACATGCTTTAATTTACTGAATGAATCAGCAAATCTTGTTTCTACTTTGCAAAAAAGCAGTGCAGAAGCTGCAATTCTCATCTCGTGACTGATGAGCGCTCGCAGCAGCTAAGGCCTCGCGACTTCCTTCACAGTGCGGCCTCAGCGCGCGTCTTCACCTGAGACACTTTTCACTACCGCGCGCGCATCTTGATTATTTTTTCACCAGTGTCACCAAGTCGCCACCCATCGCGATGTAGACGTTGCTCTTCACCCTCGACATGGCAGGTCTGTACCGAGTAAAAACGAAACTACTATTTGCTGCAACCGCTGCGGGCGAAACCATGGCCGCTATCGACGCGATGATGGTGACTATGCACTCATGAAGGCACACGGACAACAAGATGCTATGCGCGGTGGTAAACACAAAAATAAAGGCTTTAAAGGCACAAATAGGCATGAAGTGTTCTGGTGTTACTATAATTCATGTACCATTACCACTGATGACTATGGCAATGCAAACTCTGCCGCGTCGTTTTAGGTGGACGCTAACGACATTTTTGCTCTTTGATCCGACAGTTGTCAAAATTTACAGATGTGCAGCCAAATGCGTCCTAATTAACGAGAGTTTCGTTGCATTAAAGAATGCATATGCCTGCCGAGACCAGAGGACAAGTCTGAATTATCTGATTTTCCAAATTAACAAGGCTCGAATTAACGAGGTTTTACTGTACCAATTTACACTTTACCCACAAATACTTTCTTCCGTTTTGACAGTCCTATTGCTAATGCATTAAGCAAATAATGCAAGCTGCTTTGTCGCGCTTGCCTTTGTGCTCGGCATCACACACTGCATTTCAATTCCAACTTGAATCGGTTACTTAATACATTTAGATGCTGCTCGCCATTTGTGGAGTAAAAATTAGGCCAGGAAGTCCCCATTGGGGAATCGTCATTCTTTGTAATCATTACTTATGAAGCCAATACTCTATCCTTGAAACCAAGGCTGCCGTATTTTGAAACATAAGGAATATCAAAGAATACCATGCACACTATGACGACCTCCCCAGTAAGCTCATTTTTACCACCAATCTTGTATTTGGTCAATGAAAGAAATGTTGATGTAGTACTTCTTTTTTTACAATTTTCCCGCCGACATGCTTGTCTGCGTTCCAATGCATCCACTTCAGAAGCTTCTCCCTGTTGTTGCAGACACAACTCTCTGGTTGCTTGCGTTTTCCGTGTGTTCCTTGCCCATGCAAGGTCTTGCCTGAGTTATAACGGTGCCTCGGTAAGGCCAAATCGAAATGCGC
Organism: Dermacentor andersoni; assembly: GCF_023375885.2. Lineage (NCBI taxonomy): Eukaryota > Metazoa > Arthropoda > Arachnida > Ixodida > Ixodidae > Dermacentor > Dermacentor andersoni. The sequence continues at coordinate 1,818,039 of NC_092817.1, read as the reverse complement.
CAAGCGTTTCAACGTGCTCGCTTGCCCACGAGAAATTCCTAAGGGTGTTTTATGCTGCTTGTCGATGCATGCAGCCGTCACGCAATGGTTTCAATATCGGGTGTCAGTACTACTAGACATGTGCTTGAATCCTGCCGTCGGACAATTTTAATAGCATTTATATAATTATTAATAAAACAGTGCTTTGTTTAAAAAAATGACTTTGACAAAGTCACGAAGCTGTTTGAAGCCAGACTAAGCACAATGTCGCAGGATCGAATCCCGGCTGTGGGGGCCGCATTTCGATGAGGGCAAAATGCAAACACACCCATGTCTCATGCATTGGGGGCACATTAAAGATACCCAGGTGGTCGAAACCTGCAGAGACCCTTCGCTACAGCATGCCTCATAATCATATTGTGACTTTGGCACGTAAAATCCCACATATTAAGTTTGTTTTGTTTGAAGCCAGAAGGACAAAGTTTAGGCAAATATATTTACAAACCATCATGCCCATGCTAGTTTACAAAATATTGCATTGGAGGTTTGTGAGCCCACTAGTAGTTAGCAGTAAGCATAAAAAAGTTTGTGTATTCACAGAAATTAACGTATTCAAGCCTAGATTGCGGCACGAGTTTTCCAAGACATGAAACTGTGCAGAAAATTGCCCTCGGTGCCTAGCCAAAGAAAGATATAGATTATAACAATATTTTTCACAATAAGTAGGCCTGAGTGAAATTATATAGGTCAGTTGCAAACAAAAAACTACCTTTGTTAATTTTTTACAAGTATGCCCACAGTTGTGTTCAAAGTGTCATGGCAATCACAAAATTTAAAACAATGTGTCTCAGGTGTTAAAACTGTAGAAACAATTGCGGCTTTCTTTTAAACAGAGTCGCATATCTTCGATGGACCTCTGTAGCCCTCTAACTTATGGTTAGAGGGCTCTTAGCTGGCTTTGTCTCTGACAGCAATTGCGAGCTTCTGGCCGTGGTCTTCTATAGCCTTCTGCGGAAGCAATGTTCAGGTTTGCGTGTTTTGCTTGAATGTTGTAGGTATTTGTCTCTTCAAAAATAACTTTGAAGATGAACTCATGCATGTGCCCCAAGAAGTGTGTGGTGCTGGGGTGATGTCCGCATTGTGACGTTTTGGCGTATCATCAACTAAAGAGCTGAGGCCGGGGCCATGGTGGTGTTAAATTTAACTCAAAGTAGGCACCGAGATGCTGACAAATTCGGCATTCCTACAAGAGGGCACCTCTCCGTTCCACTCCAGCGACTTGCTTGTGATGACTATCGGATTGTTTCCCCAGCCAGTGACCTGGGGAAGACGGATAGGATATAAGAAGCCATCAAGTGCACTGGCACGTGTACTCTCTCAGAATGATTTAGTCTGCTCTATCATCACGTAGAAGTGCTCCAAGAAAACTGAAGCTGCATGCGATGATGTAACATGCTGTGCTTCGAAGTCCTGCAAGTATGACTTTGTCTTTACCTATAAGCAAGTTTGCTTTAATTCTTTTAATTCTTCTACGTAAATAAATTTCATTACTCCAAGCTCTTGTCCTCGCAACTCAAAATGAAGTAACTCCTGTTGAGGAGGAACAAGACGCCATGGGCCCACTTAGCCTCTGTACGACACCCTGGTAGCATAGGCCAGCTGCTCTTTTGCGATACACGCTTGTGGTTGTGCTGGTTGTGCTAGCGTTGTCGGCGTTGTTTCCTACTGGTGTGCTCCCGCGCCTATCCGAGATGGCGGATTCGCCAGCGTCTACTTCGACAGTGAAGCTAAAAGCTTTGGACTTGGCCTCGAAACTGTTGATTTTGAAAGACCTTTCCCAAGGCGCGAAAAACCACGAACTGGTGGAAAAATATGGTTTGTCGGAATCGACAATATCCATGATACTGAAAGAGAAGGACAAAATCTACAAGAGTGCCGTCACGGACTCCGCGACGAGGAAGCGCCTACGGAAAGCCACATATGCAGACGTTGAAGACGTGCTTCTAAAGTGGTTCCTTGACACTCGAGCATGCAATGTTCCCATCAGCGGGCCGCTGATGTTGTCCAAAGCAAAGGACTTAGCATTCCTCCTGGACTTCCCAGATTTCTCCCCTGGCAATGGCTGGCTCCATCGCTTCAAGCTCCGCCACGAAATTATTTTCAAGACCATCAACGGCGAACCGGAATTGGTAAGCGACGAAGACATCAACACATGGATGTCTAAAAACTTGGCCCGTGCGTCAAGTTAGGCTGAAAGGGATGTTTATAACGCCAATGAAACGGCCCTATTCTATCAAATGCTGCCTGGCAAAACGCACGCTATGAAGGATGACAAATGTGCTGGCGGCAAGCACAGCAAAGTTAGCATAACTGCGCTTTTGTGCACCAACATGGAGGGAAGCGATTGATGCTTGCCATTTGTCATCGGCAAATCGAAGAGGCCACATTGCTTCCGCACATATGTACCAGTGCGTTACAGGCATAACTCGAAGTCGTGGATGACACACTTGGAATGGCTAATTGATTTTGACAGCAGCATGGCAAAGAAAGGGCCCGAAGTTCTTCTGATTCTCGACAACTGTACCGCCCCACCACATCCAAGCTGTCCTAACAGCAGTCAAGCTGCTTTTTATGCCGCCAAATGTAACATCAAAAGCACAACCGCTGGACATGGGCATAATACGGTCGTTTAAAGCGGCCTACAGGCGCCATGTTGTGCAGCGGATGCCGATTGTAATTGATCGCCCCACTGCCAATGTGCCTCTGCAGGTCTCACTGTACTCGGCGGTAGAAATGATCAAAGCGGCGTGGATGGAAGTGACACTCGAATGCATCCGGAATTGTTTTCGCAAAGCCGGCTTCGCTCACGCACCTGAGGCATTGAAGGCGCTCAACAAAGCCAGCCTGATGGGTGACGCGTTGTTGACGCTAACCTAGCTGGCTGCGATCTTGATTGGCAAGATTTTGTTTATGTAGACAACGCTGCTGAAGTTGCGGAGTCGTTCTGCGACGAGACCGCCATCCGGGAAGTGCAGGCATCAAGCGACACCAAAGCATCAGACGACAACAACGATCCATCGAAGCCAGCATCCGTAAGCACAACCACAGCAGTGAGCCATATTGAGGCACTTAGAAATCTTGTAGCTTTGAACAAGCTTGAAACCGCCGTCATGGATGCACCGATTTTTTTTTCTCAATACATTTTTGTTTTGATTGATGTCAATTTTTGTGTGTGGCCCACATATCACGAACTTCTGGATAGAATGAACATATTCTGCGTGACGCTCGGGTTCGTTATAAGCGGGCTCAGCTGTACACTCTAAACCACCAAACTCAAGATAAAGTCACTCAAACTAAAACAATGTTAGAAACACTAACACTTATGCAGCCTACTTAATAATCACTAAACATGTCCTCATTACTGGCTATGTTAGTCCTTGGCGTTTGCTACGCAAAGTCAGGCCACCCTAGCCTATCGCTGCAACGCTGCTAGAAGGGACTGTTCTTACTGACTTTTGATGTCGCACATATCTTCCGAGTACGAAGTGTGTCAGGTCTTCATCATAGTTGGTGTTCTTGCCAACTCCGTACATGTTTCTGCCTTCGTGTTGGCCAGTCAACTAGTCTATCTCCGATGCCGGTGTCTCAAACTCCGTCGGTGATGTGGCACCCTGGCCTCACCGGTTAGGCCTAACTCTGGGTTCCGCTGCTACTTCTTCGAGTGCCGATGAGACGCCCCGGGGACTATCGTACGTGCTGGTCTGCCTCTGAAGGGGAGTCCTTCCTCGAGTGCCCAGCACTGCCGTGAGAGGCTGCAGCAGGTCCAAGGAGCCTTGCTCAAACGTTGCCGAGGTCGACGGCCACACCTTGGACCATCAGCGTCACGGACTTGACCAAACCTCCATGGCTCCCGTCGCCAGTGCGATGCTGATGCTACAACCTTCTTGACCCAGCGCCATGTCGATAATCCCAGCTCAGCGCTGCTTCTCTCTCGATCATAGCTCGGGTCACGGGCCTCGGGGGCTCGTGCCGTTCGGACCAATACATGCACATGGCCCTCTTCTTCCTTTCTGCGCCGCATGCCTCTTACATATGACAGAAAGATAACTCATCTGGCACGGCCAAGCCACCTGCTGCCATGCTTCCTATGTTACGCATTAGTTTTGTGCGCATTCGCTATATGACACAGAACTTGAAGGCACTAAAGACAGGATGAGGAGGAAAAGCACAAGCGTCATGTTCATCTTTTCTTGTCATCATGCTGTCTTACCTTCAAGTTAAGATGTGTACCAACCAGCCCAAATGAACAGGCTATTAGAGTGGACAACTTTGCTAAAACTGTGAAATTGGGGGCATCTGTAGCATGCTTGGAAGAAAAGGTTCACAACGTACACAATTCTGTACACAGCATCTGATAGAGTGAAAACTGCAACTTGCGGGAATTTGTGAACACCCAGTGCAGCATGACAAATGCCACAAGAGCAATGAATTTTCTAGCTTGTTACAATCAAACAAGGATTTTCTTCACTCACCATTCCATCTGAATTCCCCTAAAAAATGGTAAAATTACCTGCATGGTTTCCTTACATGACAACTTCATTACATAAACAATGTTGCTTTGTGCCACCATCATCCGTCGAGGAAAAGTTGCAAGAGTCACCAAATGCACCTTGTATCCTTGAGCACAGACCTGACTGCAGCTGTCAATTAGTGTGCCAGGTATATCACGGCTGGCAGACCCACATATGACACAGTGACCCCACCCCCCACTTGTCACTATCAACACATTAACAAGCTTCTCACAAATCCCCTGCTGACTGCTTGTAGTTTTAATGTAAAAATATTTCAGTACTACGAACTTCAGAATACTGAACTTTTCAGAGTAACGATCGTTATTCAGTTTCCATGTCGTGTTAACACCTCAGTACTACGAACTAATGTTCTGAAATGTGGGGCTTCTCATATTTCCATGTATCCTTTATGGCAGCCGTAACAGTACGCTAGCAGATGACAAGGCGCAAAAAGCGGACGCCACAACACGTGGGTTAGGAAGACTCGAGATGGTGGCATAGAAAAAAATGCGCCAAAAGGAGACCCCACCCCTCCACCTGCCTCCTATTGTGGAGGCAACGATGCATCAGGTTTTGCGAGCGCATATTCCGCCCAGACAAGTTCGCCTAAACGAAACCGCGTCTCTTCCTTCTTTCGCCCTTCTTTCTGCAGCCGCACTAACTGTGCGCACGGAGGATTGCAACCTCCATGCTCACGGGGATGCCACACGGTCACACTTTCCGGACAGTGTTGTTTACGTGCACTTGTGCTTTGGAACAGTTCAGGTGTCTGCCTCGAGCAGGAAAGTTGCGGTGTCCACGGCAAGCAATGAGAAAAACAAACAACCAAAAAGAAACATTATGCTTTAAAGGTGACATGGAGCTTCTTCTTTGTCAGTGGCAGTCTCGGCATCAGCATCTCTCTTGCGCACGCCACTCTATTACGGTGCTGCGGTGGTGCCTGGTGGCAGAATCTAGAGAAAATAGGAACGCAGGCCAAGAGCCAACAGCAACGTTTTTTGTGTATAGCTGTTACGGTGACAACTGATGAACTGGCAGGTTGATGATCGAAATGATTAATTTTGGGGCTTTCACTACAACAACTTTTCAGAATAATAAACAATTTACCATAGTCCCCTGAAGTTCGTTATATCGAGATTTCCCTGTACTTAGGATAATAATGTGCTTCTGCTGCCAATACTGTCAGTGCTTACGGCATGAAAGCAATGCCTTGCAAATGCTGCTAGTTCAGCGTGAATGTTGTATGGGAACATATCACTTAAGTGCAGATAAGATCTTTGCCAGTAGCTACACTCATTGTATTCCTGGTCTGCAAGAGTGGTGCACCATTTACGATGAGAACAACATGAATGATTCACACATACATCTATCCTGAAGTCGTCGATGCTGCGGTATCCCTGCAGGAGAGACTCCAGCCGGGGCTCAACATGGCACTGGTGGCTGAGGCGGTAGTACTTGCGGAAAGCCCAGAACTTCTCGAGGCCATAGAGCTGTCCCTGGTCACAATCGCGCAGTGTCTCCTGCTGGAAGTCCTCATACAGGTCTGGCCGGAAGTGCTTCTCCAGGCCATAGCTGTAGAAACGGAACAGACACTCCAGGCCATACCGGTAGCCTGCGCGTGCATCCTCCAGAGCCAACCGACGGAACTCCTCATACATCTTGCGGTTGAAGTGCTCACGCAGGAAGAATGACCAGAAGCGAAACAGTGTGTTCATCTCCTGGCTCTGGCCTGGCCCAAGCCGCTTGCGCTCTGCATGCCCCGTGTGAAAGAAAGACGTCATTTTCCCAACAAAGCTTCTGAGCACGATCCGTTTTTAATAAATAAAGTTCTTTGCATTGGTAAGCACTTCCAGCATTACATTTGGAGCATTACAAGTAGCAGAAAATTTTGCCACGTGTGTTTCATGTTGCTAGGAAAAGTTTAACATGCTTTTAAAGCTGTACGCTGTGTGCAAAAGATACTGCCGAAGTACACCTAGCAGTATCCCCATTGAGATATGAGCACTCACTTATCTCATTGCACAAATGCAAAATAATTTTGTGCAGTGGCTTTGCTGTGTATAAGGTGCCCATATGACTGCATCTTCATGCACTGGTTGCCAACAGCATACTAACATTACCACAGCTGGCTGTACAGTTCAACTGCGATGAAACCAATGGAGCTTCCATTATCCTCATGTTCTGGCTGGATCATGATGCATGCTACGATCTCAAAGGAGGCCACGCTTACTGCAGCAGCCCTTATGTTTTGAAACGATTGAACGAGCTGGATATTTAAACTCAGCTGACAGTGCAACCGACACAGGTCTCAAATCAGCAGGCTCTTACAACAGTTACTGCACTGATCTTGCTAAGGCTTGATTTAAACCCACGAGCAGTGGAACTGTTTGTCTATATACAGTAGAACCCTGCTGTTACGTTCCTCACTGCTGCGTTTTCCCGGCTGCTACGTCGTTTTCATCCGGTCCCGGCATAGCTTCCATAGGATCCAATGCATAAGGAACCCCGCTGTTACGTAGTAGCTGTGAAAACGTTCCCACATGATGCGTCGCAACCCGAACCCGCCTGGGCTAAAGTAGGCAACGCACTCCAACCACCATTTTGGCTTTTGACGAGTTTTAACCGGGCTTGGCTGGGCTTGGCTATGGAACTGGCTGCAAGAAGCCGCACGCCAGTTTGAGAGGCCGTCACTAGGTGGCCATTAGTGAAAAATGCTCTCACTATCATCACTGTGATTACGGTCGCCGCATGGTTTGTTGGACGGGTCGACTCACTGAGGAAGGAAACTCGGAAGAGGCCCTGACGTCAATCTTTGTGAAGCTATAGCTAAAGGGAAGCCGGAAGTTGGCGTTGCTCATGGCATTGCTCCGCCTATCGGGCCAGCTCTCCTCTCTTGTTTACATTTCTCGCGAGTGAGTGAGTGTCAACTTAAACCACGCCGCGCTGCGCGCAACCGGGCTGCTCGGACACGCGCGCTGCGCAGCAATACTAAACAATCGTTAGCACGTTAGCATGATTACGCCAAAGAGGGCAAAATTTCCCGCGGATATTTCTTCGTCCATTGCCATTGCCGTGGCGCGGTGACGACGAGGAGCACGAGCCGCATGATGCCGGGGAGTTGCCAAATCCTAGCTTTGGAAAAGCCGTTGCGGCTCTGGACCTCCGCAGGTACGTCGCACCTCACAGCTACGCTGACAGCAATGCGGCCTTCCAGGCTATTGAGAAATGTGTGGTCATTTCTAGCGAGCAAAAGAAATGGCAAGCCATCATTCTAGACTTTTTAAAGTTCTAAGCGCACTCTGTGGAAATAAATTGTCTATAGTTGAAGCTGCACTTTTTTCATTCATTTTCGGAGCTTTCCTCACTGTTGCGTTTTCCCGGCTGTTACGTTTTTTTTCGTCGGTCCGGTGAAAAACGTATGAATGGGGTTCCACTGTATAGTACGAAGCAAGGGGCCACCACTGATGATGGCTTCAGGAATTTGGAAGAGAGGTGCACGCTAAATTAGATGTGTGGCTTCAAATGGTGTACAGTAAAACCTTGTTAAAGCGTACCCACTTAAACAGTAGTTTCGTTTTAAAAGTAGTAAAGTCAAATTCCCGACTCAGCGGCCATTGAACATAATGTGTTTTGCATCTGCATAAACCGTACCAGCTTATTGTGTACGTGCTGGTTAACACATAGTGTTTACACTTTTCGTCGTGCAAACACTTTTCGTCGCGCGTGAAGCCACATCAATATCAACATCATTTCGGCGACGTGCCAGAGAGCATTGTGGCGTCCTGCAAACGAGGACTCATGTCATGCCGAAGCTCGGATAAAAAAGGCGGTGGGTGCTCAGCCTAGAAGAAAAATTAGGCATCGTTCGTGCTATCGAACGTGACACGAAGAAATCGGCGCTGGCACGTGACAGGGATCTGCTGTTGACTACAATGTGTGGCATTTGGAATGCGAAGAAGTTACTCGGCAGCGTTGCTGCGACCGCAAAGAGATGTCGGCTACGAGGTTTTACTTTTCGCCATTGTTGCCTCTGTTGTTGCCGAAGTGTCGACTAGCGACAGTGATGAGGACGACACGGAAAGTGACAGCACAGGCGATTCAGGCCCAATATTTTTTTTGTGACAGTATAACCTTGTAATAACAAAAATGAATGGGGAGCCGCAATTACTTCATTATATCCATTACTGCTCGTTACTGCAAAATATGCTTACTGGGATGCATAACTTTAAACATGCATAAAAAAAAAAGACGACCTTGCCATCCATGGAACCGCTACACGGCCACATTTGCAATTAAATTTTGATAAAACAGCCAAAGAATCTTCGGCGTGCGCAACACAAAACTGCTTAGCTCCCGACGTGACTACATTTACAATAGCTGCCTTCTGTTCCAATGTGATGGCCTTTCATTTCCACTTACCACTTGGCCTATATCTATAGTGTTGTGAAACTGGGAAAATGCCGATACGGTCAAAGAAAACAGCTTACCCACTGGTGTGCGAACAAAGTCTATCATGGTATCATAGCAGCACACGGCACATAAGACTGTTATGCACCTGAGCCAGGCTGATCTTGCGTAGCTCCATTGTGTGAATGCCAATGAACCTTGCCGCGCCGAATTGGCTTGGCCGACTCATGGCCTCCAAATTGTACTGGCGCATTTCCAATCTCAGGTGGGAACACTTAGCTGCACCAGGCTGTGCGGCGCGCCACAATGAGAGAGGCTGTACTAGTCTTTCTGTGTGCATTTTTGGACATGCCCTATATAATTTCGGTGCCTTCCCGGCACTGCCCAGTATGCCATAGAGCCAATGTATAGGGACGCCTGAAATTTAGAACGCTGAAACCCTTCGCGGTCAAATTTTCGAGACTTTTTGCGCAGGTCCGTAACAGCAATAATCGAAGACGTGGCTTCAAAGTGCTGCTAGGACTAGCTGCTTTGACGTTGGCTACTAAGCTTCCTGCTGTTCGGTGAAATGTTTTTCTTTAAATGAGTTCTTGTCATTGAGCAGGATCAGAAAGCAGACATTACTAGCATGAGAAATCGGAACACATATTCAACTAAGTAACAAAAATGGACTGATTCTTGATTAATTACTTTAAGGCACATATTACAATTTACGAATTGTAACCAGTGAGATTGCAAGATGTATCTGCTTGAAATAAAATTCCAGGATGGCACCAGTTTCAAAATATTATTTCCCAAAGTGTTAGATGAAATATATTGGCATTCTAGTTACTTTTGTGGCTCAATGCATAACAGAACTTTTTGTGAAAAATTAAGTCGAACAACAGTGCATTCTTACAGCGAGTTTGATGGCGGATATCTCTAAACTGGTGTCCTTCTGGAACTTCATTCCATGTGGATATGCCTTGCTAACTCACTGGCTACAATTCATAGGTTGCTATATGTGGTGTAAAGTAATTAAACGAGTCAACACAATCAGAAGCCGGATTGAGGAAGAGGGTGGGGAGAAGAACTGGCCTCCTCACCATTATAGTTTTCTCGGAACAGCTGCGCCATCCCCCATTTTGAAGGGGGATGGCGGGGAACCCAGTTATAACAATTATTGGTTTTAACAATAGAATTTTTGTGGCACTTGAATATTGTTGTAAGTGCGTTCGACTGTATTAAGGTTTAACTGTATCATCATCCCCACTTAGGAGCCAAGGAGGCTGTGGGAACATGGTGCATTTATTTGCTACTAAATCCCTGATTGTACAAAATCTTTGTCTGCTCAAGTTTTTGTGGCAATTTGCTAAATTGAGGTTTGGCTGCATAGAAGGAAACTTGAGATTGCTGAAGTGGCACTAAGTTTACAGAAAACCAGATACGTGTGCACTCTTGCAGAAACAACAAGCAAACCAAACTAACCTTTGAGGCAACGTGACCGGTACTTGTGGTAGACTAACTGGGTGAAGCCATTCTCCTTGAGCAGGGCGTGACTTGGGTGCTCAAAAGTGGGCAGAGAGTGTGGTGTGCTGCCATGCACCACATCAGCGGCTGCTGCTTCCCCAATGGAGGCTGCTCGTGACCGGTGTTCCCGGACGTCCAGCACCCAGCCTACATGGTGCTCCGTTGGAGGGTTGCTGCTGTGCCGCGTCTTCTGCTTGCGCGGTGTGTCCGGCTTGCCCTCCTTCACCACAGGGTAAAAGCGGGGGGCCACCCGGGGGTCCTTGCGCGGTGTGCGGCCTGCCGTGCTGCGCGGTGTGCCCTCTGGTACAGGCGGAGGTGGTGGGGGTGGTGGTGCCTGCCCACCCGCTGCCCGCTGCTGTGGGCCTTGGCGTTGGGCAAACTCCTCCTCGCTGACTACCTCGACTGTACGGTACATCTGCTGCTCCTGCCTATCCACCTGGTTCCACAGGTCATCCTCGTAAAAGTAGAGGCCATCGTTGATCACCTGTGCTAGCTCTTGGGTCATTTTCACACGGCTGGTCCAGTCACCTGTCCGATCGTAGCCTTCGTGCTTGCGTAGGCCAGATGGCGGTGGTGGCGTCTGGGTCACAATCAGGATTTTGTTCACCTCCGTGTCACTGAACTCATAGTCCGAGTCATCAGACCTGCATTGCAATGTGTGCACTTCAATGCTTGCCCAGAACACATCTCCACGAGAACACCACACACTGCCACAGTGGCTAGAATGCCGACCAAAATACATGAGCATTGTGTGCTCTGCTCCCATGGGAATGCGGCCGGTAATTAGAACTGCGAGCTCTTGTTTGGCTTCATTACGAATTACAGTGCACATTGTGAGAATAGACCAAGACAAGTGCTGTTAGCCTGGTCTCAAAGCTTGTTTAGCAGCAAAACACACCAAGGTATCAAGGCATTTGGGCCACTCAGGTTTACACATAAAGATGAACTCCCATAAATCTTCTGCCTTTCCTAAAGGATTGTAAAAAACCTTCACTGCCTTTGATGACCAGGCTGGCAACATTTTCTTAATTTTAAGAAAAAGCAAACTTGCCTTTCCCGTGTTACTGTGCAACTACTGCACCATGTTTCCTGTGTGCAAAAGCACTACTTTATTGATAGTGGAGGCCGGTGTTACAGTCTTTCACATAAACGGAATATGAGGCAGCCATTGAATCTTCCACTGCCCAATGCTGCAACTCCGGCTCCGCAAGTGTAGGCACAGAAATCTTTGTCATCAGAGTGCAGGAGCAAGGCGCTAAGAAGCATGCACAATCTTCATGCATTTTCAGTGGTGCTTGCGGCCTTAATCAAACTGTGTAAAAAAAATGGGCCGGCAACTACACTTTGCATCAAAAATACAATTTCAATGTAATGAAATTTCAACACAAAGAACAAAAGTGTCAATTTTACCAACTTCATTATATTGAGGTTAGCTACTGGAGTGGTGGGTACGATTTTGTGCAGAGGTACCTTCACTCATGCTCAGCATGCCACTGCCGTAAGTCTCCTGCTTACCATTGTTGTGGTTCCTTTCCTTGCAGCCAAATTCTGTGACCTCCTCAACCATTTAACTGAATTAGAATTCATCTTTACAGGCCTCTTTCCTGCTTCTGTTAGAAACCACCGCATTGCTGTCGCTGCAGACCAGCTGACATGGCACAAGAAGTGACCGGCTTGTACGGCACACGCAGTCACAGCTGTGTAAGCTGGTGGAGCAGCTCCACAGGAGCTCTATTTTCGGCACCATGCACTACAGCGTCTTCGTGGCGAATTCTCTTCACTTCGTTTTCATGGGAACGATCTGAACTGCCCGCCTGGCGTCGATGGTGAGCTTGTGCTGCAGCTTGTCCTGCTCTCTGCACAGCGGCTTGCTGAGCCCATGTGGCCTGGTTGCCGCCATGCACACAGTTCCACGATTTGCTTCTTCAGTAGCGGTTCTCACCTTGCGAGGAGGTGCCATAATGTGTACCAAAAAGTAAACACAGGTATTCAGACTACGTTGCGCACATGTCAAATCTATTGAACCGTGGCACGGTACATTGCTGATGATGATAATGATGGTTTATTGGCCTCTCCTTTGAAACGGGGTGGTGACATCATCATCATCATCATCATCATCAGCCTGGTTAAGCCCACTGCAGGGCAAAGGCCCATACTTCTCCAACTACCCAGGTCATATACTAATTGTGGCCATGTCGTCCCTGCAAACTTCTTAACCTCAACCACCCACCTAACTTTCTGCCGCCCCCTGCTACGCTTTCCTTCCCTTGGAATCCAGTCGTAACCCTTAAAGGTACACTAAAGTGAAAAATGATTTCTTCTGCATCAGTAAATTACCGTTCTACAACACCAAAAACACCACTCTTACAACGATAAGACGTTTGGTAAGCCAGAAAAAGAGCAAGAACGCAATACGGGTGGCGACACCTACTCAATTTCCCACACCGGGGGCTGTGACGTCTTGTATTTTGATGGCATCTTCTAGGGCCTACTAATTATATATAGCAGTACAGATTGACTACATTGTATGCTAAAGTAACGAAATATTAAACGTGGCAAGTTTCGGGAACCTTTACTGAGCCAACGAGGCCCAAATGCGAAAACATACTTTGGGATCCCTCACGTAATACTGACGTAGCAGCGTCAGGGTTTCGGCACGAATTTCAAATACTGATACTTGGACCTTCATTTCCTCATCTAATAATCAAACTATTTTTTTGAAATGCCTGCCTGCAGGGTTCTCAAACAATGCTTCATTAGTCTAAACTGATCTATTGCTTTGCTTTAGTATCCCTTTAATGACCATCGCTTATCTTCCCTCCTCATTACATGTCCTGCCCATGCCCATTTTTTTTTCTTGATTTCAACTAAGATGTCATTAAATCGCATTTGTTCCCTCACCCAATCTGCTCTTTTCTTATCCCTTAACGTTACAGCCATCATTCTTCTTCCTATAGCTCATTGCGTCGTCCTTAATTTAAGTAGAACCCTTTTCGTAAGACTCCAGGTTTCTGCCCCGTACGCGAGTACTGGTGAGACACAGCTGTTATACGCTTTTCTCTTGAGGGATAATGGCAACCTGCTGTCCATGATCTGAGAAACACACCTGCCAAACGCACCCCAGCCCATTCTTATTCTTCTGATTATGTCAGTCTCATGATCCGGATCCGCGGTCACTACCTGCCCTAAGTAGATGTACAATAAAACCTCGTTAAACCATACCCGCTTAAAAGAGTAGTCTCGTTTTAAAGGTAGTAAAGTCAAATCCCCGACTCAGCGGCCATTGAACATAATGTCGTTTGTATCCACATAAACCGTACCAGCTTACTGCACACGCATTGGTTAAAACGTGGCGTTTCAACTTTTCATCTCGCAAACTCGGCGGTGCGTCGTCTCCATCGAGCGGCCCGGCAAACAACAAGCCTCAGAGATCGGAACAACGGCCTCCAAGGGCCCTGTGCGTTTGGGCGTGAAGCCACATCAACATCAACATCATTTCGACGCCGTTCCAGAGAGCGTTGTGGCGTCGTGCTAGCGAGAACTCGCGTCATGCTGAAGCTCGGATAAAAAAGACGCCGGGTGCTCAGCATAGAAGAAAAATTAGACATCGCCCGTGCTATCAAACGTGACATGAAGAAGTCGGCACTGGCACGTGACAGGGATCCGCTGTTGACCATGGTGTGTGGCATTTTGAATGCAAAGAAGTTGCTCAGCAGCGCTGCTACGACTGCAAAGAGACGTTGGCTAAGAGATTCGACTTTTCGCCATCGTTGCCTCTGCTGTTACTGAAGTCTAGACTAGTGACAGTGATGAGGACGACTCAGAAAGCGAGAGCATGGGCGATTCAGGCCCGACCTGAATGGTGGCATAACCTGCGCGTTACATCAGCCTCATGAATGCAATCGTCGTGACGAGAACAGCCCCTGGCAATGAAAAAGGTGCCCCGGGACTTCTGCAGCACTACCGCACGCGTGCACGGAGAATACGTAATGCCAACGAGGAATCTGCCATGCCAGTGTTTACTGAGAAGAGGGGGCTGGCTGAAAAGCTGGCACACAGCTTCAGTAAGTTTGAGGCCACTGTCGTCGTGCTAGGCCGCTGCGGCATCAAACGAAAATAACACTTGTCGCGCGAAGTGAATAAATACTGCATGTTTTTTCCCCTTTCATCGCACTCTCTCTGAGTTCCGTTTTCAACAGGTAAGTGGGCGATCTCATGCTAATTCGGTTAAACAGTACAACCGTTTAGTACATACTTTTTCCGAGCTCCGGCCAACTACGGTTTAACGAGGTTTCACTGTATTAGCACGTGCCATGCAAGACGTAATTATTGGTTTTGACTTTTTACAGTACTGTGGAGCAACATTACAGTGCAGGGCTGGTGAAATTTCACTCAGCTGTGATGTCAGACCAGCACTTGACGGCATTCCATTCGATCGTCAAGAAGTATTTTCTGTGTCCACTGATGTATGTGTGCATGCTCAGACGGCAGTGTTCATCTCAGAGACCTCGTCGCGCATTTCTGCTGGTTTCTGCTATGGAGTAACTGAACCAGAATGCGTCAACACTCTAAAGAAGAATGTACAGTCGCCGACCGATTTTCCGGACTCCAAAAATTCGGACATGCTCGATTATTCGGTCTGCTTTGCGGCACCGCCATTCTCCCCATAGACCATAATGTATAACAACTGCCAAAAGTTCGGACACCTTGCAACCCCTCATCCGATTTTTCGGACACTCCAACTCGATCGAGAGCACCATGCACCAACTCTGACCTGTGCATGCTTCAACTTGTTGAACGCCATTTTTGTTTTGAACGGAGCCTCCTTGCTGCCCCATGAAGTGGTGCTACTGCAAATCGCCGCTCATCATCATCGTTTCTGGCTGGTTCGATAGTGGCTCTACAGCAGTTCCGGTTTCAGCTTAGTAAGCCATGTCAAGACAATCCAGAAGCCGATTTGTTTCTTCGCGCACGACACTAACGACGCTGCGAGTAGGCTACGTTTTTCGTTTGTGCGACTGGTGTCGGCATGGTGGTGTTTGCTTTGTGCACTGCGTCGAGGTTCCGGTGATGCAACGCGGCATACGGAAACATCGCTTCAAGTGTCTAATGGCGCCGACAGTGCCCGCGCAGACTGCGCTGGGGAATGCCGGCAAGCGAGTGCAGGGAGGCCTAAGATTTGTAGCCTTCCGATGTGCTCCCTACTGACGCGGAAAGTGTTCTGCCGAGACCTGCGCAGTGGTTGCATTGCGATTCTGGACACCGTCTCATTTGACAGGTTCACAGGTGCTGATACTGCTGTACTGACATGCGCAGAACTCGACGACGGCGAGATCATTCGTCAGGTTTCTGCTGCACCGCCGGACGACGACTCTGAGTCGTAAGAAGACGCACCATGTGCTACGCTGCCGTCGCATGCGGAGCGTGTACAAGCAGTGACTGTGCTTTCAGCAGCCTTCAGTGACCGTACGACCCTCTACGAGATTCAGGCTTATCTGATTGCGCGTAAACGGAACAGCGTGCAACGGCGCATTCACGATTTCTTCAAGCCTACTGCCGAGCCCAAATAAGTGCGTGGAAATAAAGGATTTCATTTTTTTTTTTCTTAATCTGCTTTTTCGGACACCTGTTTATTCGGACATTTCCGCAGTCCCCATGAGGTCCGAATAAACGGTCGGCGACTGTACTTGTCCCCCGGTTACTTATCAAAGTCATAGAAGGTTATGCTCATGTGTAGTCAGTGAATGGTGTCCTCCGAGTCATTTATTTTGCATGCTAGACTGAAGGTAGCAAGCTTTGAAGATGGTGTTGTCAGCATTCGTGCGGTTGCTACTTCTACGGATGCAAGCTCTTCACTTAGTGACCATTCTTCAAAATTTAGGAGCACGATTAATAAATCGCACCCTCTTCCCACCAACAAGCACTCCAAGAGCTCCCTGCCTGCTACGTGTCAGTGTTTGACTTTGCACAAAAGCACCTACATTCACCACCGTACCCCTGCGTACACCACAGCATCAATACTGGAACAGCGTCGAGAATACAATGGAAGCCATACCACGTTTTTCCTTCTGAGCACAAGGTGATCACCGAACAAGTTAGAGAGAGGCTACAGAAAGGCATCATCCAGAGATTAAATAGTCCCTGGGCAGTTCTGGTTATACTAGTCGTGAAGAAAGATGATTCGTGGTGATTCTGCGTGGACTACAGACACCTAAACACAGTGACGAAGAAAGATGTGTATCGTCTCCCACGTATAGATGACGCCATTGACTGTTTACATTCGGCCCCGTACTTCTCCTCTGTTGATCTGCACCCAGTCTACTGGCAGAAACAAATGCACCTGCCAGACAAAGAGAAGACTGCCTTCATAACACCAGATGGACCCTTCCATCTTGAATGATTGAATCTTGAATGATTCACGGACACGATCCTGCGTGGACTTTGATGGGAAATAAGCCTGTGTTACCGGGATGACTTCATTTATGGCAAGGCATCTCACGAGCACAACCAACGACTCAATTGTGCTCAACTGCATACGACGAGTAGGACTGATTTAAAATTTTAAAAAGTGCCACTTTGGCGAACGACAAACACTTATTTTGAGCTTTCTCCCCGACAAAAACGGCATCCACACAGACCACCAGAAGCTTGCAGCTGTTCGTGACTTCAACCAGCCGAAGATGGCAAAAGACCTCCGCAACTTCCTGGGACTAAGTTCGTACTTTTGCTGTAATAATAAAGACACTTTGCACGCCTAGCTCATCTGCTCAAGTCACTCCTTCACAAGGACACACCATTTACATGGATCTGAGCAGCCGCGGCACCATGGCTGGCCAGCTTAAATAAATCATGGCTATGGCGGCTACCTCTCCATGCCATCTCCCACAGCCTCCACTGAGCTTCTAACCGGTGCTAGTGATCTGGGCATTGGAGCAGTACTTGTACAGATACATGGCGAATGCCAGCAAGTTGCTGCCAACACAAGCCATACTCTTACCAAGGCTGAGCGGAATCATACAGTAAACGAACTGAAATGCCTCGTGGTAGTCTTGGCACCCAAAAGTTTCGACCATACTTTTATGGCCGCCACTTCCCGATAGTGACAGACCACCATTATCTTTGCTGGTTGGTTGGACTATGCAATCCATCTAGCCTATCAGCTCGGTGGTACAGTCGAACCTCGATATATCGAACAGCGCGGTGATCGCAAAATAGTTCGATATAGCCGGAATTCGATATATAAGATCACGTAGAAAACGCGTCAAAAACTAGCGCAAATCAATCAATGAACCAATCGTGGCGCAATAGATACTCACATGAAGCTTCAAACAGTATTTATTTTGTTCGCTGAAAGTACTGAAGCAGCGTAGCCTGCTTCATATTGGCAACCGCGTGCTTGACCACGGCGTCCTCAACATAGTCCGAACGGTCCACAAGGGACAGTCCAGTGCCTTCTATTGCGCCGCAGTAGCGGCGTACAACGGCCAAAGCAGCTACAGCCTCAGTTGCAGTCGGATAGCGGGGCAACATCAGCGCTTGCTGGATCAGCCTCGGCAGCGTCTTCGTTTGGCCGCTCAGCAGTCACTTCTGCCGCGATATCCACGTCTGTTAACTCCGCCACTGTTCCGGTGCTGTCGTCACCGCCAACGAAGTCCGCAATGCACATGATGTGTGGCTTAGCACCGACAAAGCACTCCAACTGGCTCCCCGGCCGCCTCGATCACGCGCGCACGGCGGGGGCAAGCCTCGCCGTGCGCGCGTGTTCGAGGCGGCCGTGCTGGCTCCAAGCCGCCGCGTGTGTACGCCGCTACGTTCAAATGGCGCCCTCGGCGCAACCGATGTGGGCAGCTGTCGTACGCAGCAGTCTGGTACGCCGATCGCGCCGCCGCTATCTTCGAGAGTGTTGCGGGAAAGCTCGCCTCCTGTCAACAGAGCGCGCTTGGTCTGGGGCGGCGGAGTTCGATATATCCATTTTACATCAGGCCCCGTTCGAAATAAAGAATTAAAAATGCATGCGATTTTCCATGTGATATAGAAATTGTTCGATATACGCAATAATTCGATTTATCCGTGTTCGATATATCGAGGTTTGACTGTATTCCGGCTTCAAGAACATGACTTTTCTATCACCTACAAGAGTGGCCCCTGTCAGACCGATGCCGACCCTTTATCTCACCTTCCGTCAGCACGCATACGAGATACAGACGATGACTTACTCTTAAACCTGGATGTAACGAATTTCTATGAAACGAGTTCCTGGATTTAAAAATTTTTTTTGTTCCCCAGCGCCACCCCCATAGAAGCCCATGTGTTTCTGACCTCCACGTAGCAAAGGCATTGTGGCAATTGACCTTGCTGTAACGAATTTTCGATGCTTATCATTTATTATTGTGACTAGCAGCTCTACCGAAAATTCCAGTAAATAACGCATAACTTTTGTAATTTAAACGTAAGGCAAGCAGCCGACCGCGAGAGGGACGCATGCGATCCAGAGAGGAAGCGATCCAGTGGGCCGCAATGACGATGATGAAAGCCGCTAGCTCCCCTAGTGCCGCTCTGTGAGAAGCTGATCAGCCTCTGCATTTTTCACTTATGCATCATGACACCAGGTGTCACTACCATGCCTGCCTTAGTTTTTTTTTTTTTTTTTTCTTATGCATGCTGGCATGGCACGGTGGCAGGTGTGTGAACGTGAGAGCTGACGCGACGCGAGTGTTTACTTCAGCAATGTATTGCACGTTTCTCACACTGTTTGTTCCCTTCAAAAACAAGTTCAGTGAGCAAGCACAAAGTTATGTCTCTTGAGGACAAGCTTTCAATTGTGAATGCGGTTGATGAGGGCGAGAAGAAGGATGTCGCTGCCCGGTTCAACTTCCCAGCCAGCACCCTGATGACTATCTTGAATGCAAAAGAAAGCATTCACAGTGCAGTGGACTGAGGAACAAGTTTGAAGAAAAAAAGGATGGCGTTGTCGACTTATACCGATGTGGACAAAGCCGTTTTAACGTGGTTCTTGGACATATGAGCCCGAAACGAGTCCATAAGTGGCGTGGTTTAGCAGCAGAAAGCAAAGGATTTTGGGGGCATCCTGGGCCACGAGGACTTCAAACCTGGCAAAGGCTGATTGCAAGGATTTAAGAGCCCAAAGGCAGTTGTCAGGAAAATCATTAGTGGCAAGTCCACCGCTGCTGACAGTGATGCTTCTGCATCGTGGGTTGCCAAAAAGCTGCCTGGCGTTTTCAGCTGCGATGAGGCTGCCGACGTCTACAACGCTGATGAGATGGCTGTTTTATCAGGTGTTGCCATATCGCACACTGGAGAAGACTGCCGTGGTGGCAAGCAAAGCAAACTTCGCGTGACGGTTTTGCTTTATGCCAACAGCGATGGCAGTGACAAACGAATCCCGTTAGTTATCGGGAAAAGTGTCCAGCCCAGATGCTTCAAGGGAACAAAGCGAATGCCAGTTAAATATGTGGCCAATTCTAAAGCGTGGATATCGCGGGCGATTTTTTCCGACTGGTTAAAAGAGATCAGCGAAGACAAAAAGCTACAAAGCCGCCAAATCTGCTTGCTGCTAGACAATTGCTTAGTGCACCATGTCGATGGCCTTCGGCTGTCAAACATTGAGTTGATATATAGACATGTGATCTTTGCCAAGTGACCCCTTTTCATCATCATCACCATCATCATCTGCCTGGCTACTCCCACTGCGGGGCAAAGGTCTCTCCCATACTTTTCCAACTACCCTTGTGATGTGCTAATTGTGGCCATGTTGTCCTATTAGGTGGTGAAAACTAACAAATGTTATTGCACAGCACACGGCGCGCCTGCATGTATCGGAAGTTTCTCGAATGTCACCACTGGTTCTATCTGCTGTCTGTTGTCACCGAACCTTGTGTTATCTGATTTCATGTATACACAACGCGAATGGTATAGAAGTTTCTGGAAGACATGCGGGCACCAGCGATTACTCTGGAACCTTCGATGACTGATGTACAAAAGCCAACGCGCTTGACCCACAGATAAGATTTTCGCCGATCGCCGGTTGTGTTCGCCACTGTCGCCATTCCTTGAGTGTAGCCTGTTTTTGAGGGCACAAATTCGGCCAATAAAACGCTAGTTTTATCATTCCCAGTTTTGCTGCTTTCTTCACCGTCACTACTACGCGACATCTGGTGGAGGTGCTAGCCCGTTCATGTGCCGAATGCCCCCGTAAAGCCGCGATCTAAGCCCGAAGCCCGAGGACAGCACTAATGTTACCCAAGACCATCGAGCTAGCCACAGACTGCAAGGATTGCACCCGGAGCAGGGTGCGTGATACCACCAGGAAGACCGTGGCCAACTCAACAACCACAATGGCAGCCCCCGCGCATCACCCATTGTGCTTCAACAACCCAGAGAGCCCCCTACCTTCCGTGGAGCTACGTCAGAGGATCCGGAAACCTGGCTCGATACCTTCGAAAGGATCTCGACCTTCAACTGGACCTCTGAGGATAAGCTACGCCATGTGTACTTTTCCTTGGAAGATGCCGCGAGGACTTGGTTCGAGAACCGGGAGTTCACCCTTACAACGTTGGACCTGTTCCGCAGTAACTTCCTGAGGACCTTGAGGAGCGTTGTCTGAAAAGAATGGGCTGAAGTTCTGCTGGAAACCCAAGTGCAACTGCCCAATGAGACTATCGCGATCTTCAAGGAGGGGATGAGCCGTCTATTCCACCACGCCAACACGGAAATGTCCTAGAAGGAAGTCTGCCTACTCATGCGTGTTGTGAAGGAGGAACCTTACGCCGGAATGGTACGAAACCCACCGAAGACCGTCGATGAGTTGCTTCACGAGGCCACCAGCATCGAGAAGGCACTGTAAATGCGGCACCAGCAATTCAACCGCCGCACGAACTCAACAAGCTATGCCGGAGTTCAGTCACTGGCCACCGATGACCTGCGCAAGACTATCAGGGCAGTCGTGCGGGAGGAGCCTCAGAAGCTGTTCCCTTCATCACAGCCTCAAGTGGCTTCGATTGCCAACGTCATACGCGAGGAGCTCCAACAATCATTTGAAGTTCAATTGCCATAGCCTCAGCCGGAATCAATGACGTACGACACCGCAGCTCGCCGTCACGTTCCCCCTCCACGTCTTCGCCAGGGTCCGATAACGCTCCAGTTGTCGTCCATCCCCACTGTCGCCTACATGCCAACCCATCTCCCCGCGCCGCGCAGCATTACAAGGAAGAATGACGTTTGGCGCGCCCCCTACCACCGTCGGCTTTGCTATCATTGCAGAGACGCCAGCCACATCTACCACCGATGTCCTTACTACGAGATGGGGCTGCGAGGGTTCGCTGTCAGCGCACTGCACCCGCAGGAAGGTGAGCGCCCACGTGATATCACTGACTACCTCGCTGCCATTCAGTGGAGCCCTCGACAACTGTCCCGTTCGCCGTCACCAGGCTACTACCTGTCGCCACAACGCCGACTATACACTGGCCTCGCCCGGGGCCGGTCTGCGAACCCGTATCCGAAAAACTAGAAGCAGCAACTGATGGAGGTGCGGTTGCTGTTCGTCAAACTGACAAAGCTCCTCCTCCGCCACTGAAAGCACCAACAATATATCAACAAGACGCCGCCGTCCCGACGAAGCCTAGAAGCAAAGAATATGCCAGCAAAAGAAGACCTGACGATGCGATGTTCCAGCCACATGTCAACACGACGCAGCCGTGATCCGACACCGAGACCTAACTGCAACGTAAGACAAAGAACGACTGACCTCCACGTAATTCTCGATGGCCATGCAGTCACTGCCTTAGTGACCACAGGAGCCGACTACTCCGTGATGAGTGCATCCCTTGCCACCCAGTTGAAGAAAGTTAAGACTGCATGGGAAAGCCCTCAAATCCGGACAGCTGAAAGACACCTAATAACTCCGACTGGAATCTGCACGGCAAGAATTGCAGTTCATGGCCGGACCTACCCTGCCAGCTTCATTATCCTCCAGCAATGTTCACAAGATGTCATTCTCGGCATGGAATTCCTGAACCAACACGGCACAGTCATTGACCTGAAGTCGAAGTTGATAATGCTGTCGGAAGATCAAGTGATACCACCCGAGAGTTGTCGTAGTCCCCACGCCTTGAGTGTACTCGAAGATCAAGTCAGCATCCTGCCTTGCTCCAGTATTGTTATTTCCGTCAGCACCGAAACTCCCGCAGATGTAGAAGGAGTCATCGAGGGCGTCCAACGACTACTGCTCAACCGTGAAATTTGCGTCATAAAAGGGATCACTCGACTGCACGGAGGGAAAGCGAGTGATGCTGACAAACTTCAGCCAGGAGTTCAAGCACATGAACAAGGGCACGACGATCGCGTACATTGAGGAAATTGTGGAAACCAGCAATGCCCTCTCGGATTCCCCTGAATCTACCCCGACAATCGTAGTTCCTGAACCAGACTTCGACATAAAGCAGCGACAGCTCAGAAGTCTGCTTCGGCGATACCAAGGCTGCTTGTCGACGTTATCGAGGATTTGACAAACACTAGTTGCAAAGCATCGAATAACCGAAGCGTGCACTCGACCACTCCACTAAAGCCCTTATCGAGTGTCGACGCGAGAACGAGAAGCTATTAGGCAACAAGTTGACGGAATGCTGCACGACGACATCACCCAACCATCAAATAGCCTGTGCGCATCTCCGGTAGTCCTGAATAAAAGAGCGGAACCTTACATTTCTGCTTCAATTGTCGTCAACTGAACCAAGATCACTATGTATGTATACTCCCTACCACGGACAGACGACGCAGTTGATCGGCTCTGCAATGCTAAATACTTCTCGTTGATGGATCTCAAGTCTGGCTACTGGCAAATAGAAGTCAACAGATCACGAAAAGACCCTCTTTAGCATGCCAGAAGGCCTCTACGAGTTGAAGGTCATGCCGTTCGGACTGTTTTCGGCGCCTGCAACATTCCAGCGTGTCATGGAAACGGTGTTAGCAAAATTGAAGTGGCAGACCTGTCTAATTTTCTTGGATGACGCCGTCGCCTTCACCGGAAATTTCGACGATCACCTTCGGCGGCTTGCGACAGTACTAGAGGCCATCAAGTCATCAGGGCTCACTCTGAAGCCAGAAAAGTGCCACTTCGCTTATGATGAGCCTCTGTTCCTGGGCCACGCCATCAGCAAATCTGGAGTCCACCCCGACCCACAGAAGACAGCCGCCATCGCATAGTTCCAGCAGCCCATCGACAAGAAGGTAGTGCGTAGATTCCTTGGCATGTGTGCCTACTACAGGCGCTTTGTCAAGTACTTTTCATGCATCGCTAAGCCATTGGCACATCTAACTAAATGTGATGTTGAGTTCCAAGTGGGAAGCGCCGCAGGCCAACGCATTTTAAGAACCCAAACGACGCATACAGTTGCCGCCGGTACTTGCGCACTTCAACGAGTATGCCGATACAGAAATCCATACTGACGCCAGAAGCCTAGGTCTCGGTGCCGCTCTAGTCCAGAGGAAAAATGGACTTGAAGGGGTCATAGCTTACGCTAGCCAGTCGCTGTCAGAAGCAGAAGGCAATTATCCTACAACCGAAAAGGAATGCCTCACCATCGTTTGGGCTACAGCAAAATTTTGCCCTTAGCTATATGGCAGGCCACTTAAAGTCGTCAGCGACCATCACGCGTTGTGTTGGCTAGTGAATTTAAAGGACCCTTCAGGACGGCTGGCGCTGTGGAGCCTGAGACTGCAAGAATGTGATACCACTGCAAC
Source organism: Dermacentor andersoni (assembly GCF_023375885.2). Lineage (NCBI taxonomy): Eukaryota > Metazoa > Arthropoda > Arachnida > Ixodida > Ixodidae > Dermacentor > Dermacentor andersoni. The sequence continues at coordinate 1,793,815 of NC_092817.1, read as the reverse complement.
CTACAAGTTCAAACGAAAACACTGATGCCGATTGCCTATCACGCGCCTCCATTGACGCGCCACCGCAAGATGACGAGGATGACAACGACTCAGCAACGAGCAGACCCGGAGCTAAAAGGAATAGTCGAGTATTTGGAAGGGCACACCCACGTTGTCCTTAGGGCATTTAAGCGAGGATTGTCTTTGTTCTCACTTGAAAACAACCTACTCGTAAAGAACTTCTTAACAGTTTGCGCCAACTACCTTCTTCTTGTTCCCTCAGCGCTGCGTCCATAAGTACTGCACGCCTTATATGACGATCCGACCGTTGGGCAGCTCGAATTGTCCTGGACGCTATCGAGCATACAGGAAATACTACTGGCTGCACCTGAACACCGACGTTGTCCGTTACATTAAGACATGACGAGACTGTCAGTGATGCAAGACACTACCGACAAGGCTAACGGGATTACTTCAGTTGATCGAGCTTCCTTGCCGACCATTTCAGCAGACCGGGATCGACTTGTTGGGACCCTTTGCGACAATAACAACCGGAAGTAAGTGGATCCTTGTGGCGACAGACTATCTCATCCGCTTTGCTGAAACGAAAGCTCTGCCGAAAGGTAGCGCAGCTGAAGTGGCGAAATTCTTCGTCGAGAACATCCTGCTGTGACATGGCGCGCCAGAAGTCCTCATCACCAAGAGAGGAATAGCCTTTACAGCGGAGCTCACCCAAGCCATTCTGCAGTACAGTGAGACAAGGCACAGGAGGACAACTGCTTACCGCCCACAGACGAATGGTCTTATGGAGCGACTGAATAAGGCCCTCGCCGACATGCTAGCAATGTATGTCGACGTCGAACACAAGAGCTGGGATGCCGTCTCGCCGTATGTAACCCTCGCTCACAATACAGATCACACCGTTCAAGCTGCTTTACGGAAGGAACCTGACGACGACTCTCGACACCATGCTGCCGCACCTCAGCGATGAAGAGAATCTTGATGCCGCCACCGATCTCCAGCGCGCCGAAAAAGCTCGACAGTTCTCCCGCCTACAGATCAAGGAACAGCAGAGTACCAACAGCAGACACTACAACCACTGATGACGCTACCTCGAGTACCAGCCCGGTGACCGTGTTTGAGTTTGGACCCCGATATGCCGACGAGGACTCGGTGAGAAACTATTGCGACACTATTTCGGACCCTACACTATCATCCGGCGTATTGGCGCACTGGACTATGAAGTCGTGCCAGATGGCATTTTGCATTCACAGCGGCGCCGCGCACGATCTGAAGTGGTCCACATGGTGCGTCTTAAGCCCTTTTACGCACGCTGACGAACTTCCTTATTTTGTTTTTTCGATGCTAAGGGTGTTTTTGTTTAATACTTTCGTTTGTTTGCAGCATCGGGTCAATGCTTTTTAGCAGAGGGGTATTTACACATGTACTTGTTTATCATTATCGAGTGACCATGTTTCACCGCCTAACAAATGTTATCGCACAGCGCAGGATGCGCCTGCATGTATCGGAAATTTCTTGAATGTTACCGGTGGTTCTATCCGCTGTCTGTTATCACCAAACCTTGCGTAATCTGATTTCATGTATGCGCGACGCGAATGGTGTAGAACTTTCTGGAAGACATGTGGGCACCAGCGATTAGTCTGGAAGCTTCAATGACTGATGTATAAAAGCCGACGCGCTTGACCTGCAGATCAAATTTTCGCCAATCGCCGACTCTGTGCACCGTTGTCGCTGTTCTTTGAGTGTAGCCTGTTTTTGAGGGCACAAGTTCGCCCAATAAAACACTAGTTTCGTCATTCCCAGTTTTGCTGCTTTCTTTCAGTCACTACTACGTGACAATATTTTCGTAGCAATTGCACATTTTCGTTAAAGTCATTGGACAAAGGAATCATCCACAGCTTCACATGCTGCGACCGCCATTGAGTGATAGATAAGATCATTTTGGACCTTCGCTTTGAATAGCAGACAAAGATAAACATGTATTAAGTGATCGAGATGCTTGCTACATTGTGGCAGGAAGTTAGAACCCAGGCGGTTTCAAGTTGCTTTGCCAAGGCCCAAATAAAGGTCGTTCAAGCTGGAATCTGCGATGACGAAGACGATCCTGAAAACCACACCTGACGTCACTGAAGCGTGGGATGTGCTATGTGCGAATGGTGGAGCGCCAGACAAAGTCGAACTTTGCATATTTTTGTACGCTGACAATGCCGCTGTATGTACTCAAAGAATGTCAGATGCAGCGCTTGCTGAAATCATGCAAGATAACGGTGATGATAACGGTGATGAACAAGGTGGATCAGAGGCAGATGCGCTGCTTGCCATGCCTGCCGCGAGATGGACGCCGCTTGTGGTCATCAATCATGCAGAAGGAACAAGCTAAAAGCAGTTTCTCCTGAATAAATATTTGAGAGGTGAGCTCACCTGAAGTGAAATTCGTCTCAGTTTGGTATTGTTCTTGCATGATACTTTCCAGTTTTCACATGGGACTGCATGTAATGAAAACCTGTATATAACAAAATATAGCAGTCTTTCTTCAGTTTCGTTACATACAGGTTTAACTGTATATGAATACCTCCTTGCCGTCTCCACAGAGTTCCCTGATGCCACCTTCAAGCGTCAGCAACAGCATGGCCCATCCATTAAAACTATTTTTGACGTCGCTTGGTCAACAGCACACGGCTCACGTTTCATTATTTTTGACCATTTACTGCGTAAGAAGAATTATTCTGCTGAAGGCACTCCACTTCTGCGTGTAGTTCCCTAGACCTTGAGGCCTATGAACCTTCATGCCATGCACGATGACATCCCATCAGGCCCCCTTCGCTTTGCTCGGACACTCCACCGACTGCCCAGCGTTTCTATTGGCCCAAGCTCTGAAAGACGCCGAAGCGGTACGTTTCCGACTGGGCCATTTGTCAATTCCCTAAACAGTTAACGCCGCCTCCTACAGGTGCCCTGCAGCCAGTTAATCCGCCGACCTTGGCATTTGAGAAAGTTAGTGTCGACTTGCTGGGTCGTTTTATCAAGTCTACTACCGGACGTCGCCGGATTATTGTGTGTGTGGACTATTTGACCCCGGTATACTGAGACGGCAGCACTCGCTTCGGCTACAGCAGCTGCCGTTTTATCTTTCCTGCTGTACTCCGTGATTCTGTCACGGTGCTCCATGCATTCTGATTAGTGATCACGGACGGCAGTTTACTGCGGATGTTGCTCAGAGAAAGGAAAGCGAAGAACAGAATGCAAACACTTAGTGCTTAAAGGGGATTCTGGACAACCCCTCGGGCTTGCTGAAAAGACATAGTCCGTGGATAGCATATGCTGGTGTGAACATGTCAGCCAAATTTTGCTGTCGTACACGGTGCATGGAGCTTGCAAGCAGAGCGCAAAGTCACCTTTCTCTCAAACGCACTTCTTTCAGCAGAAGCCTGCTCCTCTTCTGGACGCTTTATTTCATAATAAAGTGGATTCCCATATGTGGCACTTATTGGCCAATAGATGACGTCGATCAAGAAGGGTGTTTGGATCAGTGTACTTCTTACTGTTACTGTGTTTATTTATTGACGAAGTTTGATAAACGGGCTGAAGTAAGCAAAAATGTGCTTTCGAATTTCAATAATAATTCCGTACAGTACTTCCGGGAGAAGGTGACTTTCGTCTGCTCACGCTCCACCGCAGCTGCCAACGTAGGAATTCAGCTTTGCCCATCCTGCTTATCGGTGTCGTAGCTGGCAGGTCTCGCTAATTTCCACTGTACTCCGTTTCATACATAGCAGTCAACGCTGTGGAAGCTACGCAAGAAGTTCGGTGTAGAAAGGTTATCACTCCGTGTGTTCTGTCCATGCTTTGCTGCATGCCAACAGCATTCACTCACGCGAGCATGCACGTGAGGTTCCACGAGACAGGTTGCAAATAAAAAACCCAAAAAGAACAACGAAAATAAGAATGATCTAAAGCAAGGGGTTAGCAGCCATACATCAGAGTGTGTTTGTTTTTAAGGAAGAAAACTTGTTTCATTCAATAGTGAGCTTATATAAACAACAATTGTGCAGAAGTGCGGTGAAAAAAAACACGTGCGACCAAAAAGCCACTGCAAGAAGTCTCTCTAGCCTCCACAGCGTTGACTGCTATGCATGGAACAGAGTATAGCTTTGAATGCTCAACTAGCCTGAAATCATGCAAAACTTAAGGTTAGACCACACTCATGCTTGCCAGTGGCCATTCACACCTGGCCGCTCCTGGTTAGATGCCTTGGCAGACTTCAAAAACGAGCAAGTTGGATGCGGCTACAATCCGTCGGTCAAACTGGTGAAGGACAAAGCCGGTCCGCACCATGTAGCATGGTCAGACTATAGCATATGAGCGCGAGCATGCACTCAAGCCCTGTCATGCACAAAGCAAACACTACGCATATGCACTACAGTTGCATGTAGCTGTGGTCTTCTACGTAGCGTAGATACCACGGCCGCCGCGGGGTGCCGTGACAAGTCTACTGGATAAGCACACTGCGGCTTGCTGAGGTCAACCACATTTGGCTTACGTTTGGCATGTCGTAGGGCGTCAAAATCAGAAGTAATGCCGTTTATGTTAACATTCAAAATCAAATTTAAACTGCGTGCCACAGTGACATGTAGAAGGTGGACCACTATGGGCTCCGCATTAACCTTTGCAGTGCAAGGCATTGAAGAAGGAGCGGAAGCACCGCAAAGGCTGTGTTTGATTGCGATTAACTCCGCTTCTGCTGAACGCATTGAAGTACTTTTCGTGGCAAAGTATTTCTGTAATATGCTATTTTAACCTCAAACGAATTTCTCCTCTTCGATAAAAAAATGGTTCAGGGCCCCTTAAGAGGTCCTTAGTGGTGATAACTTAGCTTTCGCATTCAACTGACATAAGGATACTTAAGTGACTCAATTTTTTAGCTTCCTTGTAATGTTCACAATGCCTCAGTACTTTTTAGAAATCCCCTGCTGACTGCTTATTGGGGGGCGAGCTCCACACTGGTAAAGCTGGTGCTGTCGTCAGCCTGACGTGATAAGACTGATCACGTGGACACAGAGGCCGCATTGTTTAAAGTCCTACGCCCGCTGCGGTTCTGGTTAAGCGGGAAGGTTTTCCACTTTTGGTGCCTGCTTGACAACACTTGAAAGCATTATAATGGGTAGTGACTGCCTTTGAAGGCATCCAACATGGTAGGCTACTGCTCGGTGCTGCAGTGCCAGATGTATGCAACGGAGCCAGGTGTTAGCCTTATTTGCATGTATACCCACAGGACAAGGAGCTGTACTTAAGCTTCGATCGGGAAACAACTTAGAACCACTCGGTTGTGCAGCAAGCACTTCCGCAAGGAAGGCCTCTGCTGTGGCGTCGGGCCTGCGACATTTGGTGAGTAATAGAAGGCGCACACCGAGGCGCTCACCTGTGTATGCTGCCCGGCTAATGTCATGAAGCTTTGGTCTATAAACTTGTTGATACTAGATACTGGCAAGTTCCTTGGAATGGAAAGGGAATGGTAAGAAGCACATTAAAAGAGGCATGGCATATGCTCATGCTTGTGTAGCACCAAGCAAAAATATGTACTGGATTAAGGGGGGACACAGCCTTTGAAAACCAAAAAATCACGAAAAAGTCGATTTTTGAAAAACCACATATTCGGGCAGTATGTCTTATAAACTAGCATTTCTGTAAATATCAACGTCTAATTTCTCGCGAAACTATTTCAAATAAAGTTTATAACGAGCCACGGCAGCCCTCGAGCGGCGAGCGAGCGCTCAAAATACCACTACTTGGCGCGAACGCCATTTCTCCAACGCTCCCCCGAGCGCCGCCATTTTGGTGTTATTTTGTTTGTGCATTCTTGTGCTTTCTTTTTCCTGCCACCTGCGGCGGCGGCAGCGCGGGAGAGGCGTAAGTCGCTCATGGTTGGTGGGCTCGTGAGAGCTTTCAAGTATCCCGCAGCTGGGATGCGAAGCTGAGATTGGGTGTAGCGCGCACCTCAAGGACGCGGGGGAGCCTGTGAGTCCCATTGGCTGCTGCGTGCGATGATGTAGTGGTCTCCTGCATAATGCGTGGGGCCGTCGTCTGCTTTGGCTCCTCCATCGCCGGCACCCTTTGTGTGTTTCGCTTGCCGTCGTCTATCTTTGCAGCCGTTCGCACATTCTCCAAGTTTCTACCGTCTTTACGAGATGATTTTCAACCGTCTTTACGAGACCGTTATTGCGTTTAGCCTGCCGATTGTTGCGTGGTCGGCCACGATGCACCCAAAGAAACTCGAGACACTACACGTGTTCGGTGCAAGGAAGCGTTCTATGAAGCTCATCCGCATGGCGAAGCTCGCCGCTCGCCTGCGCGCCGACGAAGATCGCACCGATGGTTCCCGTGGGGCAGCTTCTGCTTCATTTACGCAAGAGCGTGGTTGCGTCGACACTTACAGCAATGTGACTCCTGCTCCACCGGCGCAAGAATTTGTTGTGACGAGTGTGCCTGGTGTCTCGTGCTCATTGACAGTGACTTCCACATCCTCTCTTTCATCTGCCTCGGACAGTGTGATCGCGTCATCCACTGTGCACTTGAAAACGTTTCCCGACGTGCGAGGAGAAAGAGGCAACGGATAAAAAATGCGCTGCTGTGCAACGAGGACTTGGCACTATGTCAGCGACGGAGTGAAAATTTCAAGCAATGGAGCGCGATCCTGAAGCTGCCACCGCATATAAGAGCCATTGTGGCAACAAAACAGATAGGGAAAGGACAAACAGCGCTCAATTACTTTTGGGCAGCGATGAATGTGTCCCATTGTAGCCTGCATCATAAGACTTTTCAGAAGCACTTGAAGAAATTCAGGGAACTGCAGACACAATGCATAAACAAGTACTATGGAGAATCTGCTTCTGCTGTGAAAACTACCTGGAATTGCATCCATATTTCAGCAGGGATATCACAGTAAACTTTGATAGAACATGGCACAAGCGTGGCCACACGTCCCATATTGGAGTTGGTGCAATAATTGAATATCATACGGGCCTCATCTTGGACACCATTGTTTTATCGAACCAGTGCCTTGGTTGCCAAGTAGGACCAAAGCCTGGAGACCCAGGCTACGCAAGCTGGCAGGAGGATCAGCTGTGCCAGAGAAACACTGACCATAAGTCTGGGAGGATGGAGGTTGAGGCAGCTGTCATCCTTTTCTCACGTTCGGTGCCAAAGCACAACCTCCGTTACACAACGCTTGTGTCTGACGGAGAGAGTGCCAACTTCTCTGCCCTTGTGAAAAAAATGTTTATGGATTGGTCCCCATTTCGAAAGACGAATGCGTGAACTACATCCAGAAGAGGATGGGGACAGCACTGCGCAACCTCGTGCAGAAAAGTAACAAGGCTTTAGGAGGGAAGGGCAGGCTCACAAAGGCCCTCATCGACAAGTTGACCGACTATTAAGGCTGGGCCCTAAGTAACAATTCCAACGATGTGGCTGCAATGCAGCGTGCAGTGATGGCATCGTACGACCACGTGACATCGAAGGACAAGGATCCTCACCACGACTTGTGCCCTGAGGGTGCAGACTCGTGGTGTTGTCATAACGCCAGCAAGAGTGATGGTGTGCCACCTCCGAAGCATCGGTACAATCTTCCAGGCTATGTTGACGAAGCATTGCTACCTGTTTATGAGCACCTCTCACGGGCTTCTCTTCTGCAACACTGCCTGGGAGCACGACGCAGAAGGCATCAGAATCATTTCACTCCGTGCTGTGGTCCCTGATGCTCAAGCAGCAGCATGTGTCACTGATTGCTGTGGAGACAGCACTGCATGAGGCAATTTTAAGATATAATGCTGGCTGCCATAGGGCCACCCAAGAGCTATGTTCATCAGTGGGGCTAACACCTGGCCATTCAACGGGCAGCCGAGAAAAATTCTCTGCGCTTGAAAAAGGCCAAGAAGCGATTGCAAGAGAAGGTGGAAAGGCAGCAAAAGAAGAGAGTGCCTAAGGACATCTCCAGTTACGCTGCTAGGTCATTTTAGACCAATATATGTGCTCAAAACTTTCAAAGCTCATTTTCTCAAAATGACTTTCTTGGCTGGTGTGGCTGCTTGTTCAACCATATCTCTGTAACCGCTCATCAGATTTCTAGAGTTTTGTTTTTGTTGTGTATTAGAATAAATTTCTGAGGGCAAGACAAGCCCATTTTTTTATATATTGTGTCTGTGATTTGTGATACCGTATTTACTCGCATAATGATCACACTTCTTTATCAGAAAAATTGATGCAATAGCAGGGGTGCGATCATTACGCGGGTGAAATTTCCCGCGTAAAGGAAAAAAAAAATTTTTTCGTCCCGCGTTTGCTGTGGGACACCAAAACAAAAATGGCGGCCGGCGGAGCAAGCCAAACGCAACTTTTTCTTCTTCTCGTGAGTACATCACATGTATTAAAATAGTTTCTTCTGTATCAGTAATGAATAATATTGTTACGTAGGAAGACGCAGACGAAAAGCTATGTACAAGTATATTTACAAGAAAATACGCGTCATGCATCTAAGAGCACAGTCTGTCGTAGTTGTTTTGGCACGACAAGAAGAAGATCAGAGCCGTCAGGGAGGAAGTTCCTTCGATACAGAATGCCGCCCTGGAGGACATATCGGCAAACGGATGCGTCGGTAGGTGTTGAGCGCAGACGCTCGATAAGTGCTCGCAGCGATAGGTCTCGATACTGCTCATCGGCAATGTTAGCCAAGGCAGCCACAGAGAAAATGCCGTTGGCGCTACTACTGTCGGCGTCGTCACGCTCGTCGACCGGGTAGCGAGACAGGCAGTCAGCGTCCTTGTGTAGACGGCCAGATTTATAGGTGACAGTATCCGAATATTCTTGGAGGCGTAAGGCCCAGCGACCAAGTCTTCCCGTAGGATCTTTCAGTGAGCATAACCAGCAAAGCGCGTGATGGTCTGTGACAACGGAAAAGGGTCGGCCATATAAGTATGGGCGGAATTTCGCAACCGCCCAAACTAGGGCCGGACACTCACGCTCAGTGATGGAATAGTTGCGCTCCGCGGGTGAGAGGAGCCTGCTGGCGTAAGCGATAACACGGTCGTGGCCATGCTGGCGTTGTGCCAGTACTGCGCCAATTCCGTGACCGCTGGCATCAGTACGGACTTCGGTAGGCGCAGAAGGATCGAAATGGGCCAGAACGGGAGGCGTTGTGAGAATGTCGATTAGATGTGAGAATGCAGAGGCCTCGTTATCGCCCCACTGGAAAGGGGAGTCTCTTTTCAAAAGCTCGGTTAGTGGTCGTGCTATGGCGGCGAAATTTCTCATAAAACGGCGGAAGCACGAACAAAGGCCGATGAAGCTGCGCACATCCTTGACACACTTCGGAACAGGGAAGTGCGCAACAGCATGGATCTTGCCTGGGTCCGGTTGCACTCCGTTCGCGTCAACGAGATGTCCAAGGACGGTAATCTGGCGACGGCCGAATTGACACTTCGATGCGTTGAGTTGCAGACCGGCTCGACGAAAAACGTCCAGGACTGCTGAGAGGCGCTCGAGGTGCGTAGCGAACGTTGCAGAGAATATGATAACGTCATCCAAGTAGCACAGGCACGTGGACCATTTGAAACCGTGAAGAAGGGAGTCCATCATGCGTTCAAAAGTGGCAGGGGCGTTACATAGACCGAACGGCATCACTTTGAATTGGTAAAGACCGTCGGGTGTTACAAAAGCAGTCTTCTCGCAGTCGAGATCGTCCACGGCAATCTGCCAGTAGCCGGAGCGAAGGTCAATAGAGGAGAAATAGCGAGCACCGTGGAGGCAGTCAAGGGCGTCATCAATCCGAGGTAGGGGATACACGTCCTTTTTGGTAACCCTGTTAAGGGGGGACGCGGGGATCAGATCGCGAAAATCGCAAAAAAGATCGATTTTTGGCAACGACGCATTTCGGTATCTGCAATGCCTAATCTACATTGTATCAAAATGGTTTGACTGAAAACGCGCTAAAAGTGCCCGAAAAAAATTAATTTATCAGTGCGTAGGGCGAGAAAACAGCTTTAAATCGCGTAAAATCACCGCAGTTCGCGGAGCCCTAACTCGTCTTTCCCGCCACCGAACGCCGCCATCTTGGTATCGTTCGAAAGCTCGAAGTTTCGCCATTCCGTTTCTGAATTCTTCGGTCGTCGCCATCTTGTAACAAACACACAAACACAAAAGAAGCGCGGGTCTGCTAGAGGCGGTCACACGGGCCCTGCGATGAAAGCGGGCCTCCGATTGGTTGCCGTACTGAAAGGCGTCTCGCCATTGGTTGCTGCTGCAGCAGCGGGCAAGCTGGCAACCACAGCGGACCGCAGTTGTCTGCTTTGAAAACCACGCCGGCGTCGTTCTTCGTTTGAACTCCAGAATTCGGATTTATGAAAGCTCCCAGGTCAGTGATGGATCGTCGCTCATTCGAAAAGAACTTTTAAATGAAGCATGCCTTCGGAAAACGGAAGCGCAAGCCTCCTACAGCGAGAAAAAGGCGGCGGCCAGCGGGGGAAGCGGAGAACCCGACTGAACACGCGAATAACGTGCCGCGTTATCTTGCACCGTGCGATTCCAGCAGCGATACCGACAATCGCCCTGTGACATCGATACTGATAACCAAGCCACCGGAAGACGTGCCAACGGAGGCTCTCGCACCTGTGCGTACGGCCGCGCGAGTCAGCAACCGAGATCGCGTTGTTGGAGGCGACGCGGGTCGAAGGTCTCCATCGCCGGCAGAGACGGTGTGCGTTTCCGATGCATCGTGCGACAGGGACACGCAGCCTGCGAGTAAGCTTCAACCGTCGACGAGCTACATACTGTATGGTGACTCAAGGCTCACCAGACGAATCGTCGCACGATTCAGACGCGCCTCGAGCCGCGTTTTGTGTCAGCGGTGACTGCAGAAGCGCAGGCATGCAGTGTTCGCGACTCCCTTCGCGCAGTGTCCGCGACTGAGCGGAAGCAGCAATGCCAAGAACAAATTTCGGCCCCTTGTGACTGAATTCATTATTATGCCTGTTTCCGCGATGAACTCTTTGATCGCTAAAACTCTGTGCCCAAGATGCCAACAGCGTTCTGTGGGTGTGCAGTGCGATACCAGGCTCGGTCTGGCAGTGAAAATGGTGGTCATGCACTACTCCAGACGGCGCAAGAAAAGGATAAAGAACGCCTGAAGAAGGCATCCAAAGCCCACCAAACAATGAGGCAAAGGTGTAAGAAGATGCCTGACAGCAATGATTCAAAATATTACAGCCCTGGTGCTTTTTAATAAATTTGCAGTGCTTTTAAAACTTTGCAGCCAGTTTTCTCAATTGCATTTTTTTGTCAATCACCTCGCTCGTGGAAAGCGTAGCACAACAATGGCTGGACCGATTTTGGCCCAGTTTGTTTTGCTGTGATCCACAAGCTGTGCTGCACTTAAAGACAGTCCTGAAATGTTTCTTTATCTTTCCATTATTTAATTATTTCACAATTACTACATGGCTCCATGCAGTGAAGCACAGTCATGTGCATGTTATGTTGAGCAAAAAATTATTAGCGCACTAAAAAAAAAATCGAACACTGTCTTGATGTAGATTAGACATCTGGGCAAACATGCAAAGTATTCCGAGCTCCCTATCATGTTTCGTTACTGTGCCAGGCTTTCCACAAGCAAGGAACTTATAAATTCTTATAAAACAAAAACTAATTAAGATATCCTAATGAAATTTTAGATTTGTCTCTTTATTGCAATGTGCAGTGTGTGTGCCAAATTTCAGCCCTTTCTGTCAAGAAACAAAAAAGTTAATTCTGATCCCCTCCTCCCCCCTTAAGGTGCCGATAGTCCACGCAAAAGCGCCATGAGCCATCCTTCTTTTTGACCAGTACAACAGGTGACGCCCATGAACTATATGATGGTTCAAAATAGTTCTTGGCAAGCATTTTGCGAACTTCTGCGTGAATAACTTGACGCTCAGCTGGTGACACTCGATACGGGCGGCAATGAATAGGAGGGGCATCGCCGGTATTAATGCGATGTTTGACAGCTGTAGTTTGGGCCAAAGGGCGATCGTTTAAGTAAAAAATATCGTGGTAGGAAAACAGAACGCGGTAGAGTTCACGAGCGTGCTCGGACGGCAAGTCGGGCGCAATCATTTTCTGTAAGTCAGCGATGGTACAATTTGCCGACTGCGATGGTAGAGGAGCATCGGATGAAGTGTCGTCTACTGCAATGGATGCTACTGAGTGATCCGCGAATGAGCAAAGCTGGGCTAGAGACATCCCGCGTGGCAGCACTTGTGTCGTCAAGCCAAAGTTGACCACTGGCAGGCAGACGCAATTCGCCGTAGTAGATAAAACTGTATGAGGTACTGTGATCCCGTGTGTAAAGAGGACGTCTTGCATAGGAGCCGCGATGTAGTGACCGTCGGGGACTGGTGGGGAAGACACTAGGTCAACGTAGGTCAGTGCCGAAGGTGGTAAGCGAACGAATTCGACGGAATTGAGGCGACTGGGGTGTGGTTCAGCAGGATCCAGAACAGGCAGATCAAGGCGGAGAGTACTGGCGGAACAATCGATGAGAGCAGAATGTGCGGAGAGGAAGTCTAAGCCGAGGATGATGTCATGGGGACAGTGGGCGATGACTGTGAATAGCACGATTGTTGAGCGATCGGCGAAGGAGACGCGGGCGGTACACATACCAATTATGGGGGCTGTTCCGCCATCGGCGACACGGACAACAGGCGTCGTGGCGGGCGTGATAATTTTCTTGAGCCGGTTACGAAGGTCAGCGCTCATTACGGACAAATGCGCCCCAGTGTCTATGAGTGCAGACACAGAAACACCGTCGACTTGCACGTCAAGAAGGTTCAGATGAGTGGGCAACGTCAGTAGAGGATTTTGCGGCGTAGGGAGCAATGCAGCATCACCTCGAGGCGCTGCATCGTCTAGTTTTCCAGCTGGGAGCGGCGTCCGAAGGGAGTCGGCGAATAGGAGCGACGGGGCTGGGGAGAGCGAGATTGTCATTGTTGGGGCGAAGGCGAATGAGAATAGGAGCGGTTCGGTGCAGGAGAATCAGCGGCGGCGTTATCGGAGCGTGCGGCATAGGGACGAGAAGGGCCACCTGGGGGGCGAGAGTAGGCAGTATAAGTAGGCCGGGTCGGGGAACTCCAGCGACTGCGACAGTGCCGAGAAATGTGCCCGATACGATGGCAGTGGAAACAAATGGGCTTGTCGTCAGCAGTGCGCCATTCAGATGGGTTGCGGAAACGTGGTGGGTAAGAAGATGCGGTACGGGGCGGAATCGAAGAAGCCGGGCAGGTATCAGGACGATGGGCCGAGCAGATGGTGTGAAGACCCATGTTTTCGAACTCTTGGCGGACAACTGCCTGGATCAGTGAGGCCGTGAGTGCAGATGTGTTGGTGGGACTGGAGTCGAAGGCAGCCGGATAGGCGGCCTCGATCTCACGCCGGACGATCCTGGTAACATCGGCAGTGTTGTTGGGACGAGGAGTGTCGGCACAGGAAGATGTCGCTGGGGTGTTGGGCAGACGGGCAAACTGCTGGTCAATACTTCGGCTTTTAGCGAGTTCCAGGCGGCGGCACTCTTTTATAACAGCATCCACCGTCGCTACGTTGTTGCAAACGAGCAAGTTGAAGGCGTCATCGGCAATGCCTTTGAGGATGTGGGCAACCTTGTCGGACTCAGTCATGTGGGTGTACACTTTGCGGCACCGAGCCAAGACGTCCTGAATGTACGTGACATAGGGCTCTGTTGACGTCTGCACACGGCCGGAAAGCGCCTGCTGCGCGGCAAGTTGGTGACCGTAGGGGATGCCGAACAAGTCTCGAAGCTGTGTCTTAAGTGAATCCCAACTGGTGAGCTCATCTTCGTGCGTGCGATACCAAACTCTAGGTGTGCCACCGAGGTAAAAGACTACGTTGGCGAGCATAATAGTAGGCTCCCACTGGTTATTGCGGCTGACGTGTTCATACAGGCTGATCCAGTCATCGACGTCTTCCCCATCTTTGCCCGAGAATACGCCAGGATCACGGGGAGCGGGGAGAGTGATGTAGGTCGTCGAAGTGGCAGCAGGTGTCGGAGCCGGGGGAGTCCGGTTGTCGTCGCCGGGAGCCATGAAGGAAGGCTCGACGTACCGTCCACTGCGAAGCTCCGTGACGAGGTACAGGGAACGTCCACCTCCACCAGATATGTTACGTAGGAAGACGCAGACGAAAAGCTATGTACAAGTACATTTACAAGAAAATACGCTGCGCTTGGCCAAGAGGCAACAGCCCGCGCTAGCTTCTTATCGTCGTCGTCGTCTTCGCACTGCTCGCCTTTTCGTGATCGCACATATTGTTCCGTAGCAATATCATTAATATCGGCAAGTTTGCGGCGATAACATAGCCATGTCCACTTTGAGGAGACAGAAACGGATGGGCGCGCTTAGCTGCCAGCGACATAGAAACACATGGCTGGCATGCTGCGGAAACTGCGGCATCTGTCTTCACTGCTATCCTAATACGGCACCTTTCCGCTAAGGGTGGGCAAATATCTTAGCTGTATTACAAGCGTCGGCATACGAATAGGGTACAATTCTAATGTATCAGTGTAAACGTGGCCACTATCATTGCTGCTCGCGATTTGTTGCGTGCCCACAAGTGCAGACGAGAAGAATCAAAAGGCGCCCTTTATGTTGTTGTCGTTGACCAAAACCATTATGAAGCCTACAAATAATAAAGCCGATGCAAGTTTGGCTGTAGCTTTTTCATTTTTCATGGAAGTGCGGAAATTGATGAAAGGAATGAAATGAGGCATCTACTTTGTGGGGATCGCACGCGCATCCCGATATCTCCGGAGCGGCCACGCGGTTATCACGCGATAATCACGTGCTCGCTCGCGGAGGGTAGCGGGGAGAGGGCACCTTCGCCGCTCCCGCTGCTCTTCGCGCCTGGCCGCGACGCCGCAGCCCAAGGCACCCCGTTCCTTCCTTTCCCTTTCTTGGAACCGGGGAGACTCCCTCTCCGCCGCTCGGGGAGACGCGCTATTCCCCCGATGCACGGTTGTCTTTCGGCTGAGGAGCTTGCGACAGGCCGCATCTCAATTCAGCCGCTGAGACCGCCGCACGCCGTCCCCCTGTTGCGCCCGGCCTTTGTGTGCGACTGACCGCCCCAGGGCCCGAGCGCGGATCCACTCTGGGTGAGCTGAACTCTTACCAGCCTCTTTTGTGGTTCCCACACTATGCGGTTTCCACACTGAGCGCCTAAGCCAAGTTAGTGCCATATGATCGGTCTCAATTATGAATGGGACTCCATCAATATAGTAGTCGAACTTTTTGAGAGCGAAAATGATCGCCAAACATTTCTTTTCTGTCACGGAGTAATTTTTCTCTGTGGGAGTCAAAGAGCGGCTGGCAAAAGCTACCGGGCGCAAGCTACCTTCGTGCTGTTGGAGCAAAACCGCTCCTAGGCCAAGGTCGCTGGCGTCCGTATGAATGACAAATTCTTTGTTCAAATCTGGTAGCCTTAACTCGGTGGTTTCCACGAGCGCGTTTACGAGGTTGCGCAGTGCCTCCTCTTGCTCGGGACCCCACCTCCACTGCTCACCTTTCCTCAACAGCATTGTCAAGGGGGCTTGCAGTGCAGCGCAGTTTGGGATGAACTGTCGATAGAAGTTCGCCAGCCCCAAAAAGCGTCTCAGTCCGCCTATGTCTGCCGGTGACGGGTAGTTCAATAATGCCTGAACCTTGTCATCACACGGTAGAAGGCGTCCGTTATCAAGTTTAAACCCCAGTAGCGTTACTCGGGTTGCTGCGATCTGGGTCTTGGTCGGGTTTAGCGTTATCCCCGCAGACCTCAGATGCTCCAACACGTCCCTGAGATGGCGTAAGTGCCCATCAAAGGTACGCGAGTATACCACAACATCGTCCAGGTAAGCAAGAGCGTGGTGCCACCTTGCGTCACCCAAGACACGGTCCATCAGGCGCTGGTAAGTCGCAGGCGCACCGACAAGTCCGAATGGCATACGGGTAAACTGGAAAAGTCCCCTGTGACAAGTGAAGGCAGTCTTCTCTCGGTCACAGGGATCTACCTCCACCTGAAAGTATCCTCTGCTTGCATCGAGCATAGTGAAGTACTTCGCTCCGCCAACGTTGGATACGATCGAGGGAATGCTAGGAAGCGGATATGCGTCCTTGCGTGTCACCTCGTTCAGGCGGCGATAATCAACACAAAGGCGGGGCGTCCCATCCTTTTTAGGAACCAACACCACAGGAAAACCCCATGGGCTGTCCGACCTTTCAACAACGCCTGTATCGAACAGTTCGTCCAGAGCGCTGTCTAGTGCTTTCCTTTTAGCCAAACTCACCGGCCGAGGATTGCACTTCCACGGAGAGGCGTCGCCTGTCTCAATTTTGTGCCTGTATAGCGTAGTGCAACCAGGCCGCTCTGTGAATACGGCGTCATATTCAGTCAGAAGCGATGAGAGGCGAGCCTTTTCTTCCCCCGACAAACTGCTTGAGTCGTCCAGCAGCGGGTGGTATCGTTCGCCCCTCACTGCGGCACAGTCTGCCACCGCAGCGGGGGTTATGGGCTTTGCGGGAGGGGAGCAGTTCCCCTCCGCGCCTCTTTTCTCAGCGCGGTTGGCCGGACGGCATATCGACCCGGCCGCAACCGTTCTGAGGGACCTTTTCGGGCAATCGTTTGGTCGGTCCGCGCGCGAAGCATCATCGAACGAAGTTGTCTCTGACGCTTTTTGAAATGAAACGAAAGGTTTCAGGGTGCCACATGCTCGCTCCCTATATCCTCTGTTGCAGACGTCAATAACAATGCCCGTCTTGGCGAGGAAGTCTCTACCAAGAATTATAGCAACCGACAGGCCGGGACGGTGAGCGAGGCGTTGTCGCCTCACCCGTTTCTCCCACCGCACCAAAAGCCTAGCAGCACAGCTCGCGTGTGCCGTGCCGCTGGCGAGTCGGAAGGTCACATTACTCTCTCTCAGCCGGATAGCGTTCCGACGGAGATGTTCACACACCTCGTCGCCAAATAGTGAAGCGCTTGCTCCTGTGTCTAACAGCACAAAAAAACCTGCGCCGGGCGACTGTAACCTCTATGAGCGGCACTGGCGTGTCGCCGGGTGGTCCGAAACGACATGCCAGCGGGCCAAGGAGTTCATGTGTCTCACTTCACTCCGCTGTAACCGCCGCCGGCCATGCAGCGTTGCTCACCGGCGGCCCCGCTCGTTTCCCGAAAGCGCGTGCTCTCGGTTCGCAGGCTGTCTGCAATCCCGGGCGAAGTGCCCTGGCTGGTTGCACCGATAACAGAGGAGAGCCGGCCGTTTTCAGGCTTGGCGTCCAGTGCCTCGCGCCGTTTGACCGTTGTACCTCTCTATCGACTGCTCCCTTGCAGGCACGCTCTGCTCTGGCATCATCGAGCCGGCATGTCGACCACGATTCTGCCTACCTCGGCCATCGGCAGAGCATGCTGCACGCATGGCATAAGTGTACGGGTCGAGAGCCCGGTCAGATAAGTCCCAACCGTTTCTCAGTTGCCCGTCACTGAAGGCAACCGCACCATCTCCACCGGAACAAGTGCGAAAAGTGTCCCCGTTCCATGCGCATCGCGGCTCAAGTTCCCTCGACGCTGGGGGTGGAGGTCGGTATGAGCGCGAGGCGAGTATGTCCGCCTGTATGCGCTTTGCCTCCGAGGCCAGCTCATCCAAATCCCTGAACTTGCTGCCTCTTAGGTACGCTGCGAAGGTGGGATGAGCTTGTCGCGTGACTCTCTCCACCTTATCGCAGTTCGGAGCAGTAGGGTCAGCGGTACGATAGAGTTCGTCCATCGCCCTTACGTACTCGAGCAAGGATTCGTCCGGATGCTGAGTGCGTAGCTCCAACTCGCGCCGCAGACGACGCTCGTAATCTGCGGGCAGGAATTCCTCGCGTAAGGTCGCTCGGAACTCGGCCAGCGTGCTAGACCGGTGGCCAGTAAGCCGGAACCAGCGGGCAGCGTGATCAGTTAACGACACTGGTACGACGCGTTCCAGTATCTCGCCATCGGACAGCCCCGTTGCGTGCTGGTAAGTCAGCACGCGATCGAGGTATTCGTTGACGCTAACTGAATCATGATACCCGCTGTAGGTGGGTAAGTCCACCCTCACTCTCGGTCTAGCAGCTGCGGCGGCAGATGTCAGCAGTGTTCTGCACGGCACCTGTCAACCTCTCAATCAAGCGCATCGCATCTTGCAACAGTGCCTGCTGAGACTCGCTCTGGCCAGTAATGCCTGGCACAGGAGCGGGACGCGTTGCGCAAGTGTGCCGCTGTGGCTCCATGCTCTCCGCAAACTCTGGCGAAGGGTTCGGCATAATGTGCCTCACGCCTTCAAGGGTACATCCTGCCGGAGAGAGCGCCTCATGTGTAGCGCTACCCTCTTCGAAGCTTATCAAATTCCCAGGGCTAATGTTCGCCGCAGGGCATGACTGAGCGGTAGCAGTTACCGCCGCTTCGAATTGTTGCCTGTTGGTAGCAACCTGCGACAGCGTATACAACGGCTGTAAGTCAGCCCCGTATGCTGCCATGGTTCGTTCGTGTGGTGGCAATCACTCACACATACAGACTCAACCTGTCACACCTCTGGCCCCACGTTGGGCGCCAAATATAGGGGTATTACTCAGGCTCGCGCGTGCGCACCTGACCCTTCTCTGGAACGCACAGCGCCGATGGAGCGGCAGTCGCTCGCTAGCACTTTCGCAGCAGCCCTAGCAGTCAGAGCTGTGACCCCTAACCCGCGGTTCGCAGTGAGTTGCGACCACGGCGGGTTCAGGCCAGTGGGGACAGGGTGAGTCTCGACCTAAGGTGTTTATTCACCTTAGAGTACATGTATACCAACTGGCAACAACAGCCACAACACATACAAATACAACACAAAACAAAACCTCAGCGGCGGAGCATTCCGCACGTCTGGGGTGAAATAAACCGCACAGTGTGGGAACCACAAAAGAGGCTGATAAGAGTTCAGCTCGCCCAGAGTGGATCCGCGCTCGGGCCCTGGGGCAGTCAGTCGCACACAAAGGCCGGGCGCAACAGGGGGACGGCGTGCGGCGGTCTCAGCGGCTGAATTGAGATGCGGCCTGTCGCAAGCTCCTCAGCCGAAAGACAACCGTGCATCGGGGGAATAGCGCTTCTCCCCGAGCGGCGGAGAGGGAGTCTCCCCGGTTCCAAGAAAGGGAAAGGAGGGAACGGGGTGCCTTGGGCTGCGGCGTCACGGCCAGGCGCGAAGAGCAGCGGGAGCGGTGAAGGTGCCCTCTCCCCGCTACCCTCCGCGAGCGAGCACGTGATCATCGCGTGATAACCGCGTGGCCGCTCCGGAGATATCGGGATGCGCGTGCGATCCCCACAACTTAAGAATGTTTGGTGCGTGCAGACCGCTTGGTTTGTCTTGAAGATTCGCTCGCGTAGCATTCGACAGATGGTAAGTGCCATCATTATTACATGTAGCTAGACTTGGCACATGACATATCCCTGCGGCAAGTTCGGGGTGCGATCATTATACGGGAAATTAAAATAAAAATTGAATTTTGACGACAAAATTCAGGGGTGCGATCATTACGCGAGTGCGATCATTATGCGAGTAAATACGGTATATAATCAAAATTTGATTGATAAAATTTTAATCACCAACACAAAATTCAGTGGTCTGCTAAAATTTTTCAGCAAGGAAATTTAAAAAAAAGGGGGGGCTCTGTCTTGCCCTGAGGTATCCATCTGGGAATCATCATAGTGAATTTCACAGTTGCAGCACCTTTTTAAACTTCTCCAGGCCTGGAATGAGAAAACCATGTGCACCATTCTGACATATTGCTGTAACTTGAGAACCAGTGAACATAACTGCATGAAATTTTGTAGTTCTACTAATGATTTTGCTATGAGTCCATCCTGAAAATTTCATTAAGATATCTTAATAAACAAATTTTGGTATCCGAAGGTAGCCTGCCCCCTTAAGAAAAAGTGGCAGGAAATTGCTTGCTGAGAAGACCGATAAACATATCGTGCGATGCAACTTGCAACTTGAGAAATAATGATATTGAAATGTTCAAGAATTTAAAAGAAAAAAAGAAAAGAAAAGAGAAAAAAGAAAGAGTAAATCATCGTGACAGCACATCACAAGTCACTGTAGGCGTTAAGGTCCCTATGCTGCGACCTAACGTTCACGGCATGGTGCAAAAATGCACTCGCAGCGAAAATTAAACATTGTGCGCGGACGTGCACGCAAACGCATGGTCACTCGCTGAAAATTTGTGCGGTCGCTGCATTTAGGCTTCATTCT
This sequence comes from Dermacentor andersoni, assembly GCF_023375885.2. Lineage (NCBI taxonomy): Eukaryota > Metazoa > Arthropoda > Arachnida > Ixodida > Ixodidae > Dermacentor > Dermacentor andersoni. Next base: position 1,773,507 of record NC_092817.1, on the reverse strand, counting down.
GTTATGCTCCATTTGGTTGTACAGACAGCTCACTATAACAACACATTTCATACAGTTAGTTCTCAGCATTTGCCTACCTTCCACGCAGGGAACCGGTTCAGGGTCTCGAGCGCGGCGATCGCACGCAATGGGCGTTCACTATATATGTATTCGGTGAATAGATAGCGGCGGTAAACCATTCAGTTTTTGGTCGCTCTTTCCGGCTCTGTCACCTTTTCTTGTGGTTGTCTTTTTTTTTAATGCACAACTTGGTTTTTCAAAGCAATGCACCAACTAGCCCAGCAAGAATTTCTTCTAAACCATTCTTTGCTTTCTGTTTGGCCAAGATTATTATTCTGACAGTAAAAGACTGTTGTCGTTTTGAGATTACCTACAGAAATGTCCAGAAGGGCTCCTGCGTGGTGTTTTTATTGAGTGTTGACAGTCAAACCTATGAGGAGTGTGCTGCATTATCCCTTATACTACAGTTGAACCCAGCTATATCGAACTCGCAAGAAAATGCCTATCAGTTCAATATAGAGCATAATTCAATGTAAGCCGGCTAAATAATTGGATGTCATAAAAGCACATACACCACTTATAAAATCCCTTTATAATGAAACTAACTTAGTTTCGCAAGAAATAGTCCTGCATTTTCTTCTGCTTGGGCAATTTCGCTGCCTGCAACGCACGCACTTCTCCACATTGTCTAAGGAGTCGGAGCAGCTGAGGCCGCAACCTTCCACATTCACACAGAAACACCAGACTAATGCGAGCACACCAATCACTTCACAGGATGTGGGCAAAGGACCGTCGTTGCTTTCCTCATTGTGCCCACTTTCACTTGTGCTCGGTACAATGTCAACAATATAGTCTCTATTTTCGAGCTCTCCCGTGGTCACGACACCATCATTTGCACTCACAAACTTGTCCACCGTTGATTCATCAACAGCTTCCAGAAATTCTGACAGCTAGCTCCAAACTCCGGCAACACTGGCAACTGCTTTGTCGCATTCATCAGAATTTACAGTCATCACCAAGCACGTGGAAGCCAGCACGTACCGACGGCACCAGGTCACGAGTTTGGCTGCTTTAGCCCTAATCTCCCCCTTATTCTTCAAGATTGTGCTGTGAGTGCTCCTCGGAATCTTTCACGCTGCGGGAACATCCGACTTCTCACGGCGTTCGACTCGATTTATTATTTCGAGCTTCACGACGAAAGGTGAATTCTGCCGCTTCATCACAGCAACACTGCGGGAGAAGGCCTACAAGCTCACACACAATGAACCAGAAAAGCAGCGAGACAACTTGCGCTTTCGCCATGTTGCACGATGAGGGCACAAGAGCCTCGATTGGCTGTCTGAGCAAGCACTGCGGGCGGGCCAGGATCATTTTTTGCAGGCGGGTGTCGATGGCTCGTCCGAGGCAGCGCGGTCACGGTACGGAGAGCGGTTGGTTGGAGCCATGCTGCCAGGTTTCCCGCCACCGTGAGGGAAAGCCAACTTCTGGGGGCACTTTCCCGCCGCTCAAGATTCGATATATCAGAAGTCGCTGCTATTTTTGTTCGATGTAATCATAACTCTTGCTATATATATTCATTGTAACAATACCATGTTCAGGAATTGTTCGATATATAGAAGAACTCGATGTAAACGGGTTCAATATAATCAGGTTCGACTGTATGCAAGCGAGGCGCTTCTGACAGATGGCGACTCCGTATGCAAGCGAGGCATTTCTGACAGATCATGACTTCGTAAGTCCTTGCTGCCAGTAGTTTCAATCAGAAACTATGCAATACCGAACTTTTCAAAATAATGATCGTTATTCCGTTTCCGTGTCATGCTAACAATGCCTCAGTACCACGAATTATTATTCCGAAATCTGGGGATTCTTACATTTCCATGTATCCTTTACAGCAGTTGAAACAGTAGCCTAGCAAACGACAATGCGCAGAAAGCGGATGCCGTGGCGCACAGTTTGGAAAACTCTAGATGGTGCCGGAGAAAAAACAAAAGCGCCAGAAGGGGACTTTTTTTTTCCTATTGCAGATGTGATGATGCATCGGGTTTTGCGAGCACATGCTCCACAAGGACAAGTGTCGCCTAGCAACTGAGGTACGCCTCTTCCCTCTTTCACCCCTCTTTCACCCCTCTTTCTGCGCACGCCTCTTCTTTCTCTCACACTTGTTTCTGATGTCGTGTCCACTATGCGTGAGGAAAATGTAACCTCTGTCCTCGTGGGGATGCCACACGGTCACACTTTCCCGATGGTGCCGCTTACATGTGCTTGCACTTTGGAATAGTTGAGGTGTCCTCAAGTGAAAGTTATGGTGTTCATGGCAAGGAATGTGAAAAATAGGAACAATTCACAGTTTCACCCGAAAGGCAAAGCATTGATTGCGATATCAAATTAGTAGACAGGTATACAAAGTAAGGATCTTAGCTTTATCAGCCATATAAACTTGGAAACATTTGCTTACTAAATTTAGCACATCTCACTGCCTTACACATGCTGCCTCACACTTCAACATGAACTAAGTGGCGAAAGCACAGCACACACAAAGCCATCAGCACTCTCACTCTGCTCCCACTGCAGATCATTGTCAAGATAGAGCCCACAAAGCCGCGCCATATGCAGTTGCTGTAGGAGTAGAGCCCCCTCCCCCGCCCGTGTCTTGTGCGCGATGAAAGATGGCTCACTTCCTCCCCACTTTCCTTCCTTGCGCGTGATAGATTGAGCCGCCATCATCAACTCACCTTCCCACGCTTTAACTCCATAAAGTGTCTACATGGCAGAGTGTTGCACTGTCTCACCAGTCAGTGAATGTGTTGTTGCGCCCGTCGGGGGCTCGCTGTAGCTCCTCATCAAACTGGAACTCGAGCTCCTCACGCTCTGGGGCTGCATGGCCTTGTGACGCCGTGCGAGCCCGGTGTGACCGGTTGCGGCGCCGCACTTCCTTCCAGCCCTCGTCCTCAGGTGGCTCCTCAGTGTCAGCCTCGTTGCCTGCATCCGAAGTGGGCGGGTATGGCTGGCCTGGCACAAAGGCAGGCACGTCCGGGTGCAGCGATGCTTGAGGCAATGGCCAGCGCGTGGGGTCGTTGACTGTGCGCACCTTGACATCATTCAGCTCCAGCAGGGGGCTCTCACGCACCGCCTGCACACAAGTCACGTGAGGTCCTCTGCAACCCTTCCCCAAGAGTCCCCACCTCCATGACAAGCGCCACGTCCTGGGTCAGTGCCTGTATCCTGTGGAACGATGCAATCAGGCTCAATGGCAGGTACCCCTGGGCATCCATCTGTATAGTGAGAAAGAATTGTTTCATGAGCAGTGTTATCATGACATCCCTGCTCCCCTTCTGCAACACTGCAACAACAACACTCTTTCATAGATTCCACCCTGCGCATGTACAACAAATTTCGACACGACTACTTCTTGGGCAACTTGGTGCTTAGATTTCCTAGGTATACTTTGTGGCGCAAAATACATTTCTTGAAAAGGGACAGAAGAAAGGAAGACAGTGAAGCGCCAAAGCAACAGTTGGCAACAGTTGGTGAAGTGACAGTTGGCGCTTCACTGTCTTCCTTTCTTCTGTCCCGTTTCAAGAAATGTATTTTGCGCCACAAAGTATACCTAGGAAATCCCAACACATATGACAGCAACCGAACACAAAAAGCCGTGCCTTTTCAGAACATCTAGCATCGCTCTGGAGGGACTGCAACATTCTGCGACTACCAGGGAAAATGATTATTCTGCTGCAGGCCGTCGGCTTCCACTGAAACAGATTTTCCACTACGTCCTGTGGTGGCTGTTACTGCAGTAGTTCAAAGGTACTCCTGCTTAGTCTAGTTATGTTCAGGAACACACTTATACACTTCGTAATCTGCACCCTCACATATTTTGTTTCTATTAAGGCCGTAGGGAGAGGTGATTTGTATCTTGTTCTTTATCACTCGAGGCATTACTGCAAGATGCTCACTCACATGGCTCTCCCGTAGGTGTGCAATTACTTTGTTTACAGGCAGATGCTCACAAACTAGCAATACTGCAGCACGCCTCTTTCTGTAAGATGCACTATAACTAATAGAATCTTACCCAGCAGTCTAACAACTGATTACAACAGCAAAACTTGCTTTGCTTTTTTCCCAATATGCACAACCGAGATTGCCAGTGGACATTCACAGGGCATTTGCCACTTTCACCATGAGATCGCGTCTAAGGGCTCTAACCATCCCGTTTTTCCATCTCACGGCTCGGCTCTTCTTAACTGGTTCGGACATGGCTCGGAGTCCGCTGCACCACCACTTTTGCCGGGGTTGCAGCATCAATGCAACCCATAATAAAAATGAAAAATTTAATGAAGCATTTCAAAATACAAGCTTAGTTGTGTTAAACCTATTTAAAACGTAAAGATAAGTTCTATGAATTTTGTTATACACTTAAACCACAATATAACAAACTCAGATATGAAGAATTATCAAATATAACGAAGTAAATCTCGAACCTTTCTAGCCAATATCAGCATTTAAGAAATATATGCTTGTAATGAATATAGGACATACATAACAAAAGTATTTTTCTGTAGGGTGTGACTGTTATAGTGAGGCTAGTCTGTACTTGTAAAATGTTGATTCTGCCAGTGTTTCATGTATTCAACCAACTACGTATAAATCTGTGCACTTTAACAAAATTTTTGTCACGTTATTTGTCACATAAAAAAATGTTTCATTGTTTTCTCTTGAAGTAAGTTATCCTGAATTTATCTGAAAAGCAAAAAAAAGAAAACTTTGCAGGGACACATTTCTCAAAAAGATGCGACCCTCAGAGGGTTACGCGACTCCAATGAGTGTTGTTGTATCCCTTTTATTAAATCTATACGATACGAATAGCGAAGGCTATTCAACTTGCCTTCAAAATTTAGAATATAGTAGAACCTCATTAACACATCTTAAAAAGAATGAGAGTAAAAACCTTAATGTCATGTAATCTTTATGCACTACACTGTTCACAAACTATACCGAAATTCAAACGGCAATTAATGTAGATGCACACTGTGAGACATCAACACAATGACGTTTGTTGAGCAAGGAATGGTGCAAGGTGTGTGCAGATGAATGAATCACATGTGCTTATGTACTTATTTATTTATATACCTCGCAGGCTGCAAGGTTGGAGTATTATGCGAGGGGGAATAAAAAGGTAGTTACAAAAGGAAGAAGGGCACAACATTAAGAAAAAACCAGCAAAAAAGCAGTACCAATACAATGCACCAACTCGCCCAACGTGTTTTACTGGCACAACATTATACGCCTCGTGCACCGCCTATAGAGGCGCCACTGAAAGCCACCTAGCGGGCGCTTCCAACAGTACACGCGGGAGCAGTAGCAGACGACAACCCTTTGCAGCAAGGATGGCTGAAGTTCGCGGCTACGATTTCTCCTTTGTTCGGGTGCCAGGCTCCTTCTTCTGCGGTGACAGCTGTAGGGAAGATGCTGACCTCTGTGCGAGCGGGTATGAACACGATGTTACCGGTGTTTGGGACAACATGGTCCACATACGTGCAAGGTGTGTCCCGCAGACAAACGCCATGAACCCCATTTGCATGACGTGGAGCTCATGTTCACTAGCCGATAAATTTTGTTGAGTGATGCAATCTCTCGATGGTTTTTTTTATTCTACCCTTGCCGCAATGCTGCTTCTGTACCTGAATAATAAGCACCCGTCGTAAGTGCAGACTTATATCAAACAAATCCGCACGGTGCAATCTCTGCATATGCCGTTGTGATTTTTCTGCCGATGAATACATGTGACATCGCCCAATAAGTGCAGTCGAAGTCGCCTCAAGAAGAGTAATTGCCAATTTATTGATGGAAACGCATACACTAGCCAACGAAGTCACCAAACACACGGGTTAATAAAAGCGCGTGTTAGTGCTGTACCACCGATGCAATTCTGCTGCATACGCCGATGAACTACCATTCCTGCTGAAGTTTGTGCAATTTTAAATTCCCCAAGGGAGCTGCTTGGAAACGTACAAAGCTAAAGACTGACTAACTTTTCAGTACTTTTTTATATTACTAGAGAGAGGTGCCACATGATATATTTAAAGGCAGAGCAGCGCCAGTCAAAGTAGATGAGCGCTGGCGGCAAGGCCCAGTTTAGTCGTCTGCAGCGTAAGTATAAGAAAGAATTCAGTTGAGTACAAAACTCCCATGCAAGAAGAGACTACGTTGTGAAACAAACAAATCACTCGGCGTGTTAAGTTTGCTCAGGCAGCATCGAGGTGTGATGACTTCCCAAACGGGACGCAAACTTTTCCGCGAGAAATGAAACAAAAATACCATATGCAGCAGCTATTAGCAATTCTCGCCCTGAACTACCTATTTTCTAAACACATTTCCAAAAACGCAAACAATATCTAAGATGCCCTCGGGCGAAAAGAATAAAGCTGGTGAAGAAGCATTTCCTTGGTATCATTCCGATAAGACACAGCGTGATTTATACCCTTTACAAACAAGGCAGGGTGAAAACTTCGCAGCTCAACAGAATCGACAAGAGTTATGCATGGAGAAACTAGCAGCAGTTAAACATGTGCAGAGCCACGCATAAAATAGATGTAAAAACATGAAGTGCGCGACAGCTGGTGCAAGGATTTACCGCGCCACATGAAACCAACAATTTCAGTTCTTGCAAACTTCAGTAGCTTTAACATACAACGCAATGCGCTCGTGCAGTCGTGCTGCCTAGCTAGCGCAACGCGGTAAAGAAGCGGAAAACAATATAAGCGGCAAACAGCATTCCGAACTTTAGCGAAATGCCTTTAAATCTCATGCTGCACTGCAGACGAATTTCGTAGCTCACGCGTCTATGATCGAGTGGAAAAAAACACAGACGAGACATAGGAAAGGATGAGAACAAGAAATTTCCCTTCGAAGCGACGATCCATTTTTGCTACCGTTGCTCCCGCTGATGAGGCTTTGCCGGGAATGATTAGAACCGTATTGCCGGCACGTTTTCACCGGTATTTGAGCCCCCCACCATGCAACAATTCTTTTTCGACATTGCCTGAAGCTTTGGCCACCCCACACGTGCGAATGGTGTTGCCTATCTTGCTCTGAAAACGTGAATAAAGAAGCACGATCAACAACACAACAAACTACGGCGCACGCCAGGCTCCTCTCCCGCGTGTTCTGCGCAAGGCTGCCACCAGTGGCGCATCCGTCGGCCTGCACGGCGCGTATACACCACTTAACAAACAATAACAGAAAAAATTACTCCCCATGCACCCTGTACAGATGGTAAACCAGCGAAGTTGAAATGTGCGGCCCCATTGTTTATCACTGGGGTTAATTCCGACGGTTTATTCAAGTCTTTCTTTATTATTGGTTATGTCTGTGTTTCTTAATGAGGTTACACACACGTTTGGCTTGCGTTTATCATTGTTTATTTGGAATGCCACACATCACGCTTTGCAAGATCACCATCATGGAAAGTGCAATGAGTGGTTCATTGTGTTAATATGTGTTAATACAGCGGCTCCATCAAAGTCTTTCTGAATTATGTTATGCATTTGTGTTTTGTAATGCGTTAATCATAGTATTTGTGACTCGGTTATGCACTGTAGTTACTAAGTGACACACCTGGGCTGCACATTTCATTTAATTAAATACAGGGACACATTTTTGAACCTATTGGGAAGTCGGAGAAAGACTGCTGCACGTGCGCTCTGCTGCTAGAGAAACGACGTCGCTATCGGTCTAGCCAATGGCCCACCACACCTTTGCTGTGAGATAATTATGACATTATAATCTTGTCTTAACCCTGTCCCCCTCTGCATCCCTTACCTGCAATAATACATAGATAAATGTATATGATTTAAATGCATAAACATTTCTATGTCTACCCAACAAGAAATTTCTCCGTCCATCATGCAAGACGAATGCAATGGCTCACACCCCCTAAACAATGGCTCATACCCCTACACTAGGGTTTTTTGGATCGGACCATGAGTGTTTTGCCTCGGCATATACAGATTCACTATAAAAATAATGAACACCTCTCTGCTAGAGACCAAGACGATCATGAGGCGTACTAACAAATGAGTTTATTGAACATGATGAGTAAATGCTGGTTGACAAGCAATAAATCGAAGTTACACAAAAAGCAGAAGCAAGAACTGATGCATGTCCATACAGATCCTAACAGAAAACGCATCCATTTCTGAAAGTGTAACAGAGGCAATGCTGACAAGATTCTCCCATTGTCTTTGCATCTACAGCTTCCATAATTTCTCTAGGCAGCTGATCCCCACAGAATGCTAGCTTCTTCCTCTACAATGCACTCTCGACATCTGAACGTGCATTGTAGACGAAGAAGCTAGCATTCTGTGCAGATCGGCTGCCTGGAAAAATTACGGAAGCTGTAGATCTAAAAATGCTGGGAGAATGTTGTCAGCACAGCCTCCGTTAGAAATGGATGCATTTCCTGTCAGGACACACACATTTTGTCAGGACACACACAATTTTTGCTCCTTTTTGTGTAGTGTATGTTTGGTTTATTGCTTGTCAGCCAGCATTTACTCGGTGTGTACATTAAACTTTTGGTTGTTAGATCATCTCGGTTTCCTTGTTCGTCCTGCGTGCTCTGGTGCCATTTTTAGCCAGGCTATTCATTATTTTTTTAGACTGCAACAAGTCACATTAATGGGCCTTATGACGCTTCTGTGTACCTTATAAAATCTTTTAATAGGCCAATGTAGGAAGAAAGCATAGTGTGACGCAGTAAGAACAGGGTACGCTAACTTCTAATCAAATGGTTTATTGTGAAAATGCAGTAATCTATAAAGGTTACCAGAAAGTAGTAAAGCAATAAAACCTAACAAAGATTACTGCTTGATGAAACCAAACATAAAAGTGGGAAAGGGAGAAAATACATATATATATACAAGTCCAGGAAAAAAAGACATTGTGATCACCAAGTGCGCATGCGGCTACCTTCCAAGAAACTCATTGTTTTTCCAATGGCATGAAACTGGAAGAATGCTTGCATAAGCAAGCTGTCAGTCTGTCTATTGGAATAACAACAGCGTTTCTTGAAAGGTGCTGGCATGCAGGATTGGGAATTGTAATGATTTTTTTCCTGCACTTGGAATTTTTCTGTATTTTCTTTCTGTAGCATCTGTTTGGCTGCATCAAGCACCAGTTTTTATCTAGCCTTCAAAGATGTCTTTCTTTTTCGGGGGAAAACACTGGGAAGGCGGGAGATGGAAATTCAAGACAATGAGCAAAACGAGAACAAGGTGAAAGCAGGAGCCAACGCTTCAACAAGTTGACCTTGAAGAAGACAAGTCCACTTGTCGAAACGTCGCCACATTTTTACAATGAACCTCAGTTGAAAGTTAGTCCTCATCCATCTCTAGTGTCATCCTGTTGATACTGCTTTATGCTATGCACCCTTGCAACATTTGTGTGTGTGTGTGTGTGTGTGTGTGCGTGTGTGCGTGCGCACGCGTGGATTTGGAAGTGAAATCTGGCCCTTGGGCGGAGGTATCATTCTTCTCCTGTGCAGCCTCATGAATTTATTAACTATAGTGCAACAGAACTATGATGGACAAGAACGAAGTGAACATACAGATCACTTCGTTCTTGTTCGTTGTCTATCTGTTGCGCTTTAGTTAATAATGAATACAGACCAACTCATCCAGTTTTCAGTTATGTCGGGCTTATAAGCCTGCTTGTGTCCTGGAATATCTGCATGGCTATGTATCCTGTAATTTAATTTCTGGCCATGTGCTTGCAAGTCGCATGTCAATCTCCTGATTTTCCCGACAATCTCATGTGATGTGCAGGCCCAGACAGTTTCTGGTGAGTCAATGGAGATGTGCAGAGTGTTGTGCAGTGTGTAATCTGCACTACAAGTGCTGCTTTGATTGCTTTCAGTTCAGCTTTTCTAGGTGTAGGATGACCTGGAACGGTACTCACCTATGTGGAGTTTAGTTTTATGTAGTGTCATGCTATTGTTACACTGCTATTGCCACATCAGTGTACAATGTGTGCCTGATGTTTGCTTGCATCTTCATGATTAGCAATCTCCTCTGTGTGTTTGGCAGTTGCATATAGTCTCCTGGCCTAATTGTTTGCCTCCATATTGCACGGTATGGGCCTGTTGTGTTTGAAATTCAGGTGCTCCCGAGGTTGCTTCTGAAGGGAGGGGTATAGTCATCATTGCGTCTCATATGCTAGCTGGCATAGTATCTTGGGACTAGGTTCCGAGCTCTTGAGGCAAAGAATTAGTGCTGCAGGGTGCAACTCTACTCTGTCTAGGTGCTTGTTCGTTTGCTCTTTCTCACAGAGGTCTTCAAGCATGGTAAAGTCGGAAAGACCTGTTCTTAACCAATGCCTGCATTCAATGAGTTTTCTTTTTTGTGTGCTGCTGGTCATTCACACCGTACAATACCTTCGACACAAGCACAGCAGCTGCAATTTTCCATAGTATCCACACGCCCAGCCCCCATGATTTCAAGATTATTCTTTTCTCTAGGTGTAGAATTTGTGTCCAGGCATGGCATAATTGTTTCACCCACATGCTGGCTCTGCCGTCATGGTCTTACACTAGCTGAGGAGTTGTGGATGTTGACTTGCGGGTATATACAAACTGGGATACATAGCGCAAGAATGACACAAGGACGAAGCAGGAACACGGGACGAGCGCTAACTTTCAACAATTGATTTATTGCAGCTGGGGAACATATATACACTCACTGGGACGCCACTGCAACAGACACACTGAAGGGAAGGGGGAAAAGCAGTCATGTGACTACTATGCCCAAAAATTCAAGCTCTTTCTTTGATAAAAGAATAGATGGCGTACTAACACAATCGTCACCTGCTCTAGCTATCTCAGCTGCCTCAATAATTTCCCTCGTTATCTTATTCGTGTGGCAATAGACAACAGTAGTTTGTTTTAAGAGAGGGAAGCTTTGTTGAAATTGTTGAAAGTTAGCGCTCGTCCCGTGTTCCTGCTTCGTCCTTGTGTCATTCTTGCGCTATGTATCCCACCAATGTGCCCAAACTTCCTCCCTGCTGACTTGCGGGTATGTTTCTCCAGCTATTGGGAGCACAATGTGCAATCTGGAGTAGTTCTTGATCCTAGTCTTTTTTCCGACATCGATGTAAGCTGACTTATCAGAACGAGAGGCCACACTGGCCAAGAAAGTCTGCAGTGTTGTCGAGAGCTTATTGCATCATTCTTGATTTCTGTGTAAGATAGCTTTTTCACAGACTGTAGCACATCATAGGCTGTAATACTTCCTATAATATTCCTGTGTTGTTGATGTGGGTGGGCCTCCAAGTGTACCTCCAACTCTCACCTGGAATTTTCTGTCTTTAAACATGTCACTGTTTAAGTGCTCTACCAGAAATATTTTGCTCATCGTTCCTCTTATTAGAGTAGCACCAGGTACTGCTGTTCTTCATTCACTCTCTTCTATCTTTCATAAGCGGTATTTCAGCTGTATTTCACCTGCACAAAAGTTTCTGCTGCTTATGGCCCACTCATATCTGCCAGAAGGGACAACTCTTGAAAAAGGGTTTCTGTGTGCTATGTGTGCGACGTAGTATGAGAATTCATGTCTTGACATCTATATATCTGTAGAACCAGCTTCCTGACAGAGTACTTGCTATACCTGATTGTGCTTATTTGTGCAGTGCTGTTGAACAATACATATTGATGCAATGAATGTTTACACACTCGAATTATCACGAAAGATGGTTGTTTTACAATTGTGCCCTTTGCTTTCGATTGGTGTTAGATTTTGTATAAGCATGCCCCCCTATGCAATATTATTTGGAAGTTTAAGGGTTCAATAAAAGGTGATGAACTAAATACATGTGCAAGAGCTTTGTTTTGCCTATGACTCCCATCGAAATGCAACTTCCATGGCTGGCAAATCAACCCCTCACCTTGTGTTAGCAGTAGAATGCTATAGCCACAGTGGCAGGTGAATAAATTGAAGAACAATATATTTGTCTATAGATACTTTTTCTTGCTTGTATGTAAGTAAAATTTAGAATAAGTTTATCATTGCAAAAAGGCAGTTTGTGGTCCTTTATTGAATAAAAAACATATATTGTGTATAGTTGAAATGCAGAAATTCATTCTAAAATTCTCGGGTGATATGTCCTTGCAAGTAGCATGGTATTTCATTACTTATAAAGAGTAATCACAGCGGATATCATTATATGTGTTTACACACTAATATATGTGATCACTAACTTATTAGAAATTTATTAGAAACATGTAAGGCATGAATATTTCTGCGCACTTGATCAGCTATGAATGTGCAAGAACTGCTTGTGCTTGAAAGATTCAAAGTTTCACAGGAAGGGATGCAGCTGGCTGACTTCACTGCACAGTTTTGATTTACTTTTCTTTAACGTGTTGTTTTATACTGTTTTATCCCCACAAGAACAGGCTGTTTGCCTGCTTTTTGCATTGCTGCATGAGTTTTACATGACGGTGCAGGAGGGTACATTGTGCCACTATAGCAAGCGAATAATTTACTTAATTTACTAGCTGTAGAGCTAATTACCTTTCAAAGCAAATGTTAATGCAGGTGCAGTAAGGATACAAAGTCCGCAACATAGTCAATGTTTATTGGTTTCTGTGCAAGAAAACAAAAATTATGAGAAGAGGCGCAACTTATCGTGCATGTAATATTCGAAAACAAATTAACGACGCTGTTTATTCAAGCTACGGCTTTAATGCTATTGTAGAAAATTCATTATGATAGCCTACACTTTCGCTCTGTCAACTTTAATAAGTGAGGTAAGATAACCTTTCAAGATGCATCAGGAAATTCACGCTTGGAAACCGACAATGCAACTGAACAGTACCGCGTTCAGCTTAACATTGAAACTTCGGGTACTTTGCTGTCTTGTCATTTGCCCTTGCCAAAGTTGAAATAATTCAAGCTGCTCCGTAAGCGCGATTTTTGCATGCTACTCAACAAAAGAAAATTGTGACGACCTCGCGTCCGGTGGGGATCGAACACCTAGTCATACCTAGTATTGACAACTTGCAAAGACGTACGAAGTAAACGTGAAAATGCACTTCATTTGCTGTGTAACATGTCAACAAATGCATAAAAATCAGAGAAAGGAATCTGCGGTACAAGGTTTTTTTATTCTCCCTTCGCGTACGTACTGAATTCGGCAATCCACTTCTCCACGCATTGGACTTGTGCGAGCCGCCATTTTCCTAAACAAACCGGCGAAATAGCTCCATGATAGCTCTCCGCGCAATTTCGACAGAAAATCGCAGCGATCGCTGCGACGGTGCGACCAATCGGTTGGTCGCAGCTGAAAATCAGGGGGTCGGCACAGCAACTGCGATTTTCATCGCAAACGATGGAAATCGCACTTCCGGTGCGACGAAAATCGCATCATGTGAAACAGGCTCGACCAGGCCAACCGTGGACCGAACGTCGGACACAGCGACGTCGAGTCTACAACGCATCAGCGGGCCCAATGGAAGCAGCGACGACGACGTGACGTGGCCACGTCGACAGATTTTATGTAAATATTTTCAACTTCACAATACATCGTGCGCAATATTTTCAATTAACTAGCTTTGTTTATAGTTTGTCGTATGTTGGGGTTTTGCCATTCGGTTGGCAACGCGTGCTTTCTGGATATATCTATTTTTCTTATGCTCATGCCCCATAAAGGCTTTTCCTAACTCAAACAATCCTTGCGTCAAGTTTACCACCCTGAGATTGTGACACACATCCAGAATCATGGCATTCATGCTTGCAATTTTAAAGCCAGCAGAGGTTGGACAAGATTTATGCACCGAAAGGGGCTGTGCTTCAGAAGGCGCACAATGTTACGCCAGCAATTGCTGGTGGACTATGAAATCAAAATAAGAGATTTCCATCGGTTTGTCCTTCGGATCCAGCAGGAAAATCATTTCCTTCTCTCTCAGATTGGAAACACTTATCAAACTGCTCTGAAGATCGACACGCCGCAAAGCAGCACAGTGGAACTGAAACATGCAGAACGACTGCACATGAAGACAACAGGCGCCAGAAAAACAATGGTTCACAGTGATTTTGGCAGTAACAGCTGATAGAAGAAAGCTGCCATCGTTCGTGGACTTGTTGAAGAGAGTTTGGGGATGGCGTCCAAGGGCTCTTCTGCCATCACTGATCGTCATCAACAGTTTCCGCAGCCAGGTGGAGGGTGTCTGGCGCTGAACAAAATAAATGCACACAGACATCGACGTGATCCCGGGTGGCCTGATGTCTGCTGCAGCCCCTTGATGTGTCTATCAATAAACCTTTCACGGACAACATGCAGTGGCTGTACACCAAGTGGATGGCTGAAGGAAACCACGACCTTACTCCAGCAGGCAGAATAAGGAGGCCGTCCATTGACATGCTCTGCTGATGGATTCTAGAGGGGTGGAGCGCAATTCCCAGCATTATAATCATCCACAGCTTCGAAAAGACCAGAATTTGAAACAGCCTGGACGGCACAGAAGACGATGCACTGTGGGTCAACAACAATGAAGATCTGCAAGCGATGTCAGTGAGTGATGACAGTCTTAGTTGCGAGTAGGAGCACCAACACATGGCGGGCTAGTGACATGAATAAAAAAAATTCACCGACAACTACGATACTTCCTAATGCAAAATATGAGTGCAGCTCTATGTGTTTTCATTTCGCAATATATTGGCTGGTGCGGACAGTCGCCTCGCACTGCGTGTTGCAAACAGAGTGAAGTGTGGCGCGACTGCCTCACTAATCGGGAGAAGCAGCCCATGGGTGACGCGTGGGAGCGATTTACAGCCGCCGCTGCAGACAGACCTCCCAGACAACATGCTACTCAGGCGCCGTCTCGTAGCCATCGTCACCGAAGTGTGCACCTTGCGCGGCACTACGCTTTTCTTCTCATGCTTTAGCCATACCCTCCTCCTCCACTTTCCGCCTCATGCTTCCACTGCACCATCCTCCTCCAGTTTTGTCCTCATGAGCTCTTCGCTCTCGCCGCTTTTTTCATCCCCACTGCACTTCGTGTTCACTCTTTCATCCACTGTGCTCGTTCACCCAGTTATGCCAAGAATGCCGACACTCGACCGAGGAATGGCCACACTTTAAAGAATTGTGGGTCCGGTGGCGGCATGGCGAACGCCCGTTTCAAGCACGTCTGTTTCATCTTGCAGGTAAGATACAATTATAAATGTTACACAAGTGATAACCGTTGTTTGCTGCTGCTACCGGACCCTCTGAATTGTACTGCCGTTTTGATACAGTTGGTGCATTGCCTAAAAATGTCATTGCTGTTACTTTGCGGTGACGTTGAGACCAATCCTGGTCCAAACGTGGACGAAATGCTGTCGCAACTGCTGGCTGGGCAGGCTCGCATTAGCCAAGATATAGCTAGCCTATCTGAAACGGTTGCGTCATTTGATAGTCGTCTAAAGAATGTTGAGGAAATGGCGGCGACTGTGTCAAACATAGCACCACGTGTAAGCGAACTCGAGCACACCGTCGGTGCGCTTCAAAAACTAGTAGGCAAGCTAGATCGTCAGAACGATGAGTTAGAAAATAGACTCCGTAAAAAGAATTTGGTTATTCATGGCTTGCGTGAAAAGCCTTCCGAGTCGGCTGATGATCTGCTTAAATCTGTATTGGAACTCGTATCAGTTAAACTCGGTGTAAAATGCGACGACATAGAGCGTTGCCACAGGCTTGGAGCTGAAAGAAAGGATAAACCTCGGCCGGTAATCATTAAATTACTGGATTTCAGAACAAAGGTTGCTATCTTGAACAACGCCCGGAAACTTAAGGGAACTAATATATATATAAACGAGGACTACTCCGCACGGGTACGGACGGCACGTAGAGCGCTGTGGCAGAACTCGGAAGATATGCGCAAGAATGCTGGTAAATTTAGACTTAAACACGACACACTCATGATTGACGGTGTTCGTTACATGTGGGACACTGATAAGAATGTCATTGTTAAGGCCTCGGCGCGTTCGCCTTCAATGGTGTCAGCCTCTGTGCCTTCGGCTCCCGTGAAATCGGCTTCTGCAAAAGCGACTGGCAAGAATACAGCTTCGGCTAGTGTTGACTGACGCTGCGATCAGAATATAACTGTCCTCAATGTAAATGCGAGGAGTGTACTCAACAAAGTTGAAGCTCTCAATTGTTTGGTGGAAAGCCACAACCCAACAATTGTCTGTCTTACTGAGACTTGGTTAAATGAATCTGTTATTGATATCGAAATCTTGCCTCCTGGTTATGCACTTCTTCGGAAGGACAGGCATGTTGGCCGTGGTGGTGGTGTGGCAATTCTCATTAAAACAAGTCTTAAATTTTTTTTATTACCTGAACTTCCTGGCATTGAGGCTATTTGGTGCAAAGTATACAGCAGAGGTATTGTAATAGTTGTTGGTGTTATTTATCGCCCTCCGAACTCCGACGATATTTTTCCTGCTGTCAATGAGTACCTTATTAGTAACAAGTTGTGCGGTTGCAAGTTATTGTTAGCTGGGGATTTCAATCTCCCATGCATTAACTGGAGCACACTTACCCCAACTGGCCGTGATAAGGCGCTGTGCGCTTCCCTGATCGACCTGGTTATTTCATTTGGGTTAACTCAACTTGTGGATTTTGTGACGCGCGAAAACTCAATATTAGACCTTATATTTGCGAACCAACCACTCTTATCACACGGAGTTAAATGTGAAGTCACCGAAGGCTTATCTGACCATAAAGCTGTTGAAATTGTCTTGAACTTAGTGTGCCCTCGACTAAGACCTGAATTCACAACCGTTTTTGACTTTTCTAAAGCTGACGATACTTCCGTAATTGACACTTTAGCCTCAACTTTTGATGACTTCCAATGCTGTAGTGAACTTTACAATGTAGACACGCTGCTCCTTAAATTTTGTGACATTGTCCATGAATGCCTGTCAAAGTACGTGCCCCAAAAATGTATTAAACGGAACCAAAGACACCCTTGGTATAATAGAGAAATAATTCAGCTCAGTCGTCGCATTAAGCGGCTACGTAAGCAAAGCCATTCCGAGTGTAAGGACAATACTTCTTTATTCAACACGTTGAAGTCTAAATTAAGAGCGAAAATGCAAGAGGCTAAGAACTTTTACTTTAATAATACATTGGCTACATTTATGAAAAAAAATCCATCTAGGTTCTGGAGATCGATTAGTCCTGCAGCTTCTGTACCTTCTTCCTTTATTCTTAATGACCAATCCTGCTCCCAATCTGAAACTATAGCCAATGCCTTCAACAACTTCTTCAAATCTGTTTTTTCTACCGATAACGGCACCAATCCCCCATTTTCCGCGCGCCTCAATCTGCCCTCTCTTCCAAATCTTGATGTTTCCTCCTCCGGAGTACATAACCTCATATTAAAACTTGATGTAACGAAAAGCCCAGGCCCAGACGGCATTCCAAATATGTTCCTAAAGAGGTACTCGGAATGGTGCGCAAACTATCTGACTATAGTATTTAAAAAATCAATAGGCTCTACAACAGTTCCCCAGCTGTGGAAATTGGCTAACGTCGTGCCCGTATTCAAGTCCGGAAACAAACAAATAATACCAAATTATAGGCCAATATCTTTACTTTCCATCAGCTCTAAACTCTTGGAGCACATTATTCACAAGCACATTGTGGAATATCTAAATGCAAACAATATTCTTTCCCGATCGCAGCACGGTTTTCGTGCTGGCTATTCCACTGTTACGCAGTTGCTTGAATTTACACACGACATTGCCTCTTCCCTTAATAGCCGAGGACAGCTTGATGCCATATTTATTGACTATTCTAAAGCCTTCGATTTGGTTTGCCATGCTAAGCTTTTAGTTAAACTTCGTACATTTTTTGGTGACAGCAAGCTGGTTGATTGGATAGCTGATTACTTACGGTCGCGCTCTCAATTTGTTACGTTTAACCGCGCGAAGTCGTCAGAGGTACAGATTACATCTGGGGTGCCGCAAGGATCGGTGTTGGGGCCGCTTTTGTTCATTATTTTCATAAATGACGTTGCAGAAATCATTGGAGATACTCAAGTTAAACTTAGAATGTATGCAGACGACTGCGTTATCTACAACACCATCTCTGATGCTCATGATCAAGTTGCGCTAAATAACGTTTTTTCATTGTTTTGTAACTGGAGTGAAACCTGGCAAATGTCTATTAACTTAAAAAAGACTGTAGCTATGACCTTTTCAAACAAGAAACAGCCCCTTTCTTTTACCTATACTAATGACGGAGTCAGTCTAACACATGTTAAGGAGTTTAAATACCTCGGTGTGACTGTAACATCAAATTTAAAATGGCGCAAGCATGTTGAAATAATCTGCAATAAGGCTCGTCGAAAACTTTGGTATCTCCAACGCACGTTAAGTAACTCAACAAGAGAATGCAAATTGACTGCATACAAAACTTTGGTTAGGCCCATACTAGAATATGCATCGGTTGTTTGGTCACCTCACCTCAAGCACGACATAGCTATGTTAGAATCTGTCCAAAAAAAAGCAATCAGGTTCATTTTTCATCGCTATGACCGGCAATTCTCGCCTACTTCGCATGCGCACGTTTTAACGCTGCAATCTCTCGAACATCGGCGTACTTCTGATCGCGTTATCCTTCTTCATAAGATAGTTCACACCGGCTTGAGTGTTCTGGCACCGATTTCTTTTGTTGCAGCTTCTGCACGCTGTACTCGACGATCTGATCCCCTGAACATTGTGCCCTTCAGGTCGAATCTTGATTCTTTTAAGTTTTCCTTCTTTCCGCGGACGGTGGATTTATGGAATAAACTTGATGGGTCTCTGCGCAGACTCGGTACTGAGCATTTTGAAAATGAATTGCGTAATTATGTATTCTGTTAATGTTTTCTTGTATTCTGGTGAATTTTGTTGAAAGTATTTGTAATTGTATTCTTTTTTTTTTTTTACTCTGTACTCACTCCTGCTATGTCTCAGAAACTGAGACAGCAGTATTTGTAAATAAATAAATAAATAAATAAAAAAAAAATCAGTTGCATATACATTGCGTATGCACTTCTACTAAAAAGCTAAGGTTTTAGTAGCAAGTTTCTTATCTACATTGCGATATGAAGTCAACTCTTATAAATCTGATGTAAGTTTTCTTTTCTCCCGCCAAATTGACGTCAACTTTTCTGAAAAAGATGGGTTCGCTACACGAGTCAATACGAAACCGCATTTGTGGATACATTCCAGCTTATTAAAATTTTTCACAGGGCATCATGCTAGTCGAGCCTGTTTATAATGAACTTCATAGTTAAATGAAACGCGATCATTGTATTCACCCTTCAAAACGATGCCCTGTTCCTGTCACCTGTCATTTCGAAACTGCAAGTGTAGCCAAGAGCGTAGCAGTTTGGGCGAGTTGGTTAATTTTTTTTTTAATTATGGGGTTTTACATGCCAAAACCACTTTTTGATTATGAGGCACGCCGTAGTGGAGGGCTCCGGAAATTTCGACTATCTGGGGTTCTTCAACATGCACCTAAATCTAAGTACACAGGTGTTTTCGCATTTCGCCCCCATCGATATGCAACCGCCGTGGCCGGGATTCGATCCCGCGACCTCGTGCTCAGCAGCCCAACACCATAGCCACTGAGCAACCACGGCGGGTTGGGCGAGTTGGTATAGGCTTGTAGCGCAGCTCAGAACGAGCAATAAGGAAGGTAGAAGGGGTAATGAAAAGGAACGGAAAACAGGGTGAGCGGTAACAGAGTGAGCCACAAAAAAAAAAAAAGAAAGCAAGTGTAGTCACTATTTTTTTATTCGAGAGCTTGTTATGCATTTTACTACTGGTGGGACATGACTGTATTCTGCACAAAAGAGCAAAGCATTCTAGCTAGCTGGAAGCATTACCTTCGGAAACTAGTGCAGTATGCCCCCCTTTCGTGAGGTCTTGGACATCATGGTCTCAGCATTACAATTACGCGTCAGCCACACAAGAGCTGTAAAATTACGTTATCAATGTCGCTTTGGGCGTAACATGTGATGTTCAAAAGGTAAAATGTCACCGCGAACAGTTATCGGCAATCACCAAAGCGTCAACGAAGTCCCGGCGCACCATGATCTCCCGATAATGGTGTAGCAACTGCCGATCCTATGCAACAATGTGTGGTGACAACGTGTGGTGCATCATTCTCGCTGGCTGTGCCAAAATCAACAGTAATGTGAGAAACGCTTGAGCGGCCATTGTTCCCATGATGGATGGACATAGGTGGTCATTCCAAATGGTTGAAATGGGTGTGGTGCGGCAACTGGCGCCGCACAGACAATTGCACAAAAAGAGAGTGCCGCCATCATAGCATCCGACATCACACCAATGCGCGCCCCGTGCCATGCTGTTTATGCTGAGCGCCACCTGCTCCTCCCTGGAGGCATGCCTTGTGGGGAGCACACGCACCCATCTTCCCCCGCGCCGTCGCGTCGAGAGCCGGCATAGACAGGGGAGAGGCGCACTATGCCCTCTCCCGATTCTCCCTCGCGACGCGCACTTCCTCCCCGACTCGCGGGCAGGTAGCTGACAGGTGAGGAGGACATTCCCCTCGCCCAGGTAAAAAGGTACAAAACAGCGCGACCGGGGGAGACCCTCTCTCTCTGAGGCCGGACCCATAACCTGCCGGACTGGAGTACCTGCCGCTACCCGTGAGTGACCACGTTGCCTGACTATCCCGGGCAACGAGGCCAGCCTATTTATTACTATTACGGAGAGGATGCCCCTCTGCCAGTGTTCTTTATTGCCGGTAGCAATAAACGTTCTTACAGTTGACGCCGCTGGTTGCCTTATTCGTTCGAACCCGACGTAGCCGCGATTCCCGCGCTACTGGTAGGGGAGTAACACAAAGCGACTGCGTGGGGCTAGATCCGGAGCTCGCCTTCAGCCCTAGCCGCACGCAGAGTGGAACCCCCACAGCCTTCAGGCGAGTGATCTTATTTGCAGCTTGCAAAATGAGTGCATGGCAGTGGCTCGCTTGCTCATCTCAAAGGCCATATCACCCACCCTGGTTGGACTGGAGTGTAGTGCGCACTGCTGTGCACTTAGTTTGGTTGCGCTTCCATGCTTTCGTACTTCGCATGTGCCCTCTTTTTACTTTGACAGCATTTGATGCATTCATTGCAACAGTACACCGATTTAAAAAACGTTCATTACATCTGGAAGCAGTTTCAATAGGCAGGATTCGAAAATCATAAATACACTGTATTGTGGTCATTACAACTGATATATTGTTATATCTGGGATCATAAGTGGATTTGACTGTATAACTTATTGTGCTGAAAACTAACCGATGTCAGAGAGTTCAGTGCTTGGGATGTGAACTTTATTAACTACAGTAAAACCTTGTTAATGCTTAGTTCGCAGAGACATGGAAAAGATATCTACCAACCAGTTATACACATTAACCGAAAACGATGAATTAGCTGGACTTACCTTTCAAAAATGAAAAAGAAGTAATGAATAGTAATGTTCACAGTACACAGCTTCCTTTATTTCGAAGCAATGGACCAAAAGTTCGTCAGTTTCAGTTGCCGCCACGGAGGCCTTGCAGCGACAATAGCATCCTCAAATTCCGAGAGACCTCAGGCCAACCTCTCCATGAGGTCTTTCTTCTCGGCAAATGCCCACATCACAGCCGTGGCATCAGCAGCTGCTGTCAGAGGTGGACCTCAATCGAATGCGTTGACGTCACCATTGTTGTCATCATCTTCAACTTCACGAGGCACAACACCGACTACTATCTCGCAGTCTGATCAGTCAGGAAATTTTGCCACGTTGCTGTCTAGGCCACGGAACGATTCAAAATGCAGAACCTCACCTTGGTGAGGTTACCTTAGTGCTCCACACCTGTGAGCAGGCTGTCGCAGTCATCGGCACTCTCTTAGTTTTCACGATTGCTCATGCGCACAATGAACTTCGCTCAAGCAAAGCAGTTCTCGGCTATGGCAAAATCCACCTGCTACCACGAGTAGGCTAAGAGGTGTATTGCACCTAGCATGTCGATGCAGCATGTCTTGCCACACTCCATTGCTAGCAGCATTCTGCGCAAGTTATTTTTGTATAAACGCTTGACTGAGCGAATGATGCTCTGGCCGAGAGGTTGTGCAAGCGCTGTGCTGTTCAGTGGCAAGACGAGCTTGTGCTCAAGTTATCCAGTGCCACGTGTGCAGACGCGTTGTCGAGCGCAATAACTTCTCTTTTTTCTCCTGCAAAATTCCCATGCCAGACATATTCCTCAAGAGGCTCTGAAGTCATCCAAGGTGTTGTGTTGCTTCTCTGTATGATGCTAGAGGGCACTTGGGTGCCTTTAAAGCACCTTGGTTTCGCATACTGGCCGATAACAAGCAGTGGCAGTTTTTGGCTTCCTGTCACGTTGACCACGAAAGCAACCAACAGCATTTTTTTTGGCGTGTTTGCCACCTGTGAAGTTTTCGCCCTTGAATGTCAACATTCTGTTGGGCAGCAGTCTGAAAAAGAGTGCCGACTCGTCCAAGATGAAATTGTCTTCCATGGAGTAGTTGGCTAGTTTCCGGCAGCGGCTCAATCTGCCATTCCATGTCACCTTCGTGGTCCGCATGTGCTGCCTCTCCGCAAATCACCCTCACACTTGTGTTGTGGCGCACTTTAAACCTTGCTAGCCAAACGTTGCAGCAAGGAAAGTTCTTGCAGTTCATTTGACTAGCAAATATTTTTGCCCTTTCAGCGAGTAGGGGGCCACTGGCAGGTAAGTTCTGTGCCCTGCCTTTTTTCAGCCACATCAAGTCCTCTTCAACCTTGGGAAAGGCTGAACCCCTCGAGTAGCACTCTTTATGTTCGATGTAGCACTGTTCCTTTGCTCTTCCCATACTTTCCATATGCCGCAAACTGTTGTCAAAGGCAGTCCCCACGCACGTGCGACGATGTTCTTCGATGTTCCAGTTTCAATGCTACGAAGCATGTCCAACTTTTCCTTCACACTGAGTATGCTACTTTCTTGTCCATTCAGTTTTTGGCAAGGCCCTGTTTCTCCAAACGAAACCCAGTGAAATATTCAGTCAATGCCGAACCACCACGAATGAAACCACTATGTACGCAACACTACTAGGATGAAGTTACATGCCTGATGAAATATCCAGTCGTTGCTCAACCACCACAAACGACACCACATCGATGACACACGTGCAATGCAATGACCCACCCACAATCTGGAGTGCGATTTTGTAGAAATGCCTTTCTTCATGCCAATGCCTTTTCGCGTGACGTCAACGCTTTGGAAATGGTGCGTGCATACAAATGACGTTTTTTGTACAGTCGAAACAAAAGCTCTCTTCGTTGGCCGGACATTTGTTTTGTGTTCTTTTCTTCCAGGGATCTATAGCAAATTTATTTTGTAAAACATTATTTAATAAAAGCAGACTTCCATGCTACGTAAAGCAAATTTGTTTAATATACTTACAACACAAAAGCTGCCACAGCTTAAAGAAGAGCAAACGCGTGTGCTCCTATTTTTGAAGCCGTAGCCGCATAGTGCTTCTCGAACCTGCATCCAATCCATGCCACTGAGCACGTGCAGAATGCCAGTCTCTGTTGAACCCGAACAGCTGACTGCGTTGAGCGTGTATGCTGGCTGTAATGCAGTGCTGCAACACACAGCAGTATCTGAGAAGAACTGCAGGCACTGCTTCCGAAAGGTGGGTAA
This sequence comes from Dermacentor andersoni, assembly GCF_023375885.2. Taxonomy (NCBI): domain Eukaryota; kingdom Metazoa; phylum Arthropoda; class Arachnida; order Ixodida; family Ixodidae; genus Dermacentor; species Dermacentor andersoni. Next base: position 1,749,777 of record NC_092817.1, on the reverse strand, counting down.
ACACTGCTTGTGCAGTGCTTGCATTGCTGTACGGTTTTAGTTGCGTGTATTGTATGATGTGTGATAATTTCTTTTTAGGAAAGACCAACAAGAATTATTCATAGCCCCTGAGGACAAACTTTGAAACATAGTGGATTGAGAACTGTCATGGCAGTGAGCACCTTTCAATTGGGGACATCTACAACAGAGCAATAGCTTCGTCAAAGTGATTGCAGTGACGGTAATAGTACTTCCTTGATCAGGCGCCCCTGCACCGACAGTTACGCCCCAAGAAAGAAGCTGCTACGGCGGTAAATGTGAGTAGCAACTTTTTTGCATTAATGGTTGTGGGGAGAACGCGCGACCATCTTCCCCTGCATATTCATGTCGTCGTATGTTGTGGATGCGTTGAAGGCTGGTACTGGAGACTTTGCCTCTCCGTTTCCCTTGCGACATGAGTACATGAGTACGTGAGTACATTACGCGCATTGAAAGTTTCTTCCGTATCAGTAATGAATAATATTGTTAATATCGGCAAGTTTGCGACAATAACATAGCCATGTCCACTTTGAGGGGACAGAAACAGATATGGGCGCGCTTAGCTGCCAGTGACATAGAAACACCTGGCGGGCATGCTGCGGAAACTGCGGCATTTGTCTTCACTGCTATCCTAATACGGCACATTTCCGCTAAGGGTGGGCAAATATCTTAGCTGTGTTACAAGCGTCGGCATACGAATAGGGTACAATTCTAATGTATCAGTGTAAACGTGGCCACTATCATTGCTGCTCGCGATTTGTTGCGTGCCCACAAGTGCAGACGAGAAGAATCAAAAGGCGCCCTTTATGTTGTTGTCGTTGACCAAAACCATTATGAAGCCTACAAATAATAAAGCCGATGCAAGTTTGGCTGTAGCTTTTTCTTTTTTCATGGAAGTGCGGAAATTGATGAAAGGAATGAAATGAGGCATCTACTTAAGAATGTTTGGTGCGTGCAGACCGCTTGGTTTGTCTTGAAGAGTCGCTCGCGTAGCATTCGACAGATGGTAAGTGCCATCATTATTAGCTAGACTTGGCACATGACATATCACTGCGGCAAGTTCAGGGTGCGATCATTACACGGGAAAATTTTAAAAAGTCGGATTTTGACGACAAAATTCAGGGGTGCGATCATTGCGCGAGTGCGACCATTACTTCGAGTCACATCTGGTGTTCCATAGGGCAGAGTCTTAGGCCCTTTGTTGTTTTTATTTTATGCAAATGATATTGTGAATGCAGCCCACACATGTTCAAATAAGGCTGTTCATAGACAATGCATGTTGTTCCATTAGATAACTTGTTGTAGTGACCAGGATGACCTCAACACTTGTTGAACTAGCATTTCTCACTGGTGCTAACAATGAGGAATAATCACTAGTGTGGAAAAATGTGTATTCCTTCCTATATCACAAAAAGCACTGCTTTCGTATACTTATAAACTAGACTGTTCACCGTACCATGAAGTGACTAATCAGAAATAACTAGGCGACACCCTTACTTGCTATCTATCCCGGAAACTTCATATTCGCAACATATGTGCTTCCACCTTTTGCAAGCTGTCGTTTTTTTAAATATAAACTCAAGAAAAAGCTTTCTAATGTCAAATCTAATACTATTCATAGTCTTGAATGAACTAAAAGACGAGCTGTCCAGTTTGTATAGAACTAATTCTTTACATTTGCCTTACCATTTCAACTTATGAACTACATTAACATTTCCTCACATGAAGTAAGAAGGAAGAACTTGCGGCTTCACCTTCTTCACCAATTAACCAAAAGCTAGCCTTCGAACACTCCTTGTAACCACGCGTACCCAGCAACCCTGCCAGCAAACCATAACTCCATATTATGCCAGAACTGACTCATTCAAATACAGTAAAACCTCGTTAAACCGTACCCACTTAAACAGTAGTTTTCTTTTAAAAGTAGTAAAGTAAAATCCCCGAGTGCTCAGCATGGACATCATTCATGCTATCGAACATGGCACAAAGAAGTCGACGCTGGCATGCGACAGGGATCTACCGTTGGCTATGGTGTGTGGCATTTGGAATGCGAAGAAGTTGCTCGGCAGCACTACTGTGACCGCGAAAGGATGTCAGGTACGAGGTTAGACTTTTCACCGCCGTTGCCTTTGTTGTGGAAGTGTTGCCTAACGACAGTGATGAGGACACGGAAAGTGACAGCACGGGCGATTCAGGCCCAATAGTGGCAGAAGCTGTGCATTACGTCAGCCTCATGAATGCAATCGTCACGACGAAAACAGCCCCCCGCAAGGAAAAAGGCACCCTGCTACTTCTGCAACACTACCGCGCCCGTGCACGGAGAATATGCAACGCCAATGAAGAATTTGCCATGCAAGTGTTTGCCGAGAAGAGGGAGCTGGCTGAATAAGCTGGCTCGCAGCTTCAGTACGTTTGAGGCCACTGTCGTCACTGCTAGGCTGCCGCGGCATCAAATTAAAACAACAGACTTTTGTCACGCGAAGTGAATAACTACTGCATGTTTTTTCCCTTTCATCGCACTCTCTCCGAGTTCTGTTTTTGACAGGTAAGTGGTTTTCAGTTGCGCAGTACTACCATTAGTACATACTTTTTTCGAGCTCCCGCCAACTACGGTTTAACGAGGTTTCATCATTATAGATCAAATCAATTTAGACTGACATGTCACTTTCACTGTACTCTAACAGGTTAGTAAACAGCAGTTTATTATGTTATTGTATTTTATTGCGATAGCAATTACATGGGCAATCCAGGTGCATTTTTGCCATCAGCATTGCCATGTGCTCCGTATGAAGTTCAAGAGTGATAACATTGCGGCCGTGCACCACATGCTGCATGTGCAAGTGAAAGTGGGCGAGGGCGCGCCGACAATGGTGGCTCGATTTCGTGCCTTCCATGCGCGCACGGCACCGAGGGAGGGGGTGCTACTGGTGCGGCCGCACAGGCCCTATTTTGAAAGCGATGAGGGCACAGTTCGCCAAGTGCTGATGGCTTAGCGTGGACCATGTTCGCGTTGAAGCGAGAGGCAGCACGAAGGGTCACTCGCTGCCACGCTTCCTCACGCCAACACTTTTGATAACAAGTTTATGTGGTCATCGAGCAAGATGTGTTCATGTCTGCTAGTGCGCACGTGACACCATGCTTGTTAATTTAATTAGTAAGCGAATCTTTACAAGTTTATACGGCCGATAAAACTACTCTCCTTTCTTCGTACAGCTGTCTAATAATTTGATATCGCAAGCAATGCTTCACACATCATTTAGGGTGAAACTGCCACTTTTTTATGCCTACCCTGCTTGGACCTTGAGTCAGCAGTATAGTGAAACCTCATTACTACGAACACCACATTAGCTAACTTTTCAGAAATAACCTGCTGACTTCTTATAGTTTCAATGTTAAAATATTTCAGTACTACGAAATTCAGAATAACAATCATTATTCACTTTCCTTGTCACGTCAATAATGCCTCAGTACTATGAACTAATACAGTCGAAACCCATTATAACGAAATCCCGCGACTACAAAATTCTCCCGACAATGAAATATTTTCGTATCCCCGGCTAACGCCCATAGCATTCAATGCATTCCGTACTTCTCGACAAGGAAATGTCGGTGTACTACAAAGCTGCATCAATAAAATTTGCCGGAACGTAACCCCACAAATTACCTACTCGCAGAAGTCTAGCAGGCTTTAAAATGTGCTCAAATGTGATTGCTTTGCAAAAAAATTGCGTAAACTACCACCACATTACACTAGCGTGGGCGTCACCATTTTTGTTTACAGAAACAACCAAGCGCCAGAAGCAATCGCGCCGGAAACACGTCTTGGCCGCCATCTTGTTTGTTGATCGCCCGTTTGAAGCGGCAACATGTTGCCACCAACATGTGACAACGGTTTCTGCCCACCCAGAGTACTGCGTAATGTGTGCCTTGCCGAGAAAAATGCAGCAAAAACAAGGAAATCCATGGCCCACCGACGTGGAATTGTTTATGGCGCTTGAGGTTGCGGTCGCAGCGTGGAGTGCCACGCATTGCGCCATGATTGAGCGATCGTCCAGGATTATGTATTCCTTGCTTCAAGAATGCTGGTTTTAATGCCACCCACCAGGAATCGTGTGAGGATTCAGCGTCGGACGTATATTTGCGTGAAGGGGCTGTAATCTCAATGCACAGCCTTTGGGTAAACGAGATACCATAACTTTTGCGCTCGGCACAGGATGCATTGGAGCCTACTGGCGACAGCAGGCGCTGGAGAAATGCTGCTCCATACGTGGAGCGCTACTGCTCTGCATCCGGTGCTGTTACGCAAAATTTTGCAAAAGTAATTGTGTCTCAGAGTGAAAGTGACCGAGAATACTGCTCCACGGCAGTGCTGCCACTGCTGATCGAAGCATGCACTTTGTGCTGTCGGCACTGCTGTTCTATATCCTCGAGCAAGCTTGCCAAAGTAGGTTAATGGAATTTCAACACTAAAGTTTTGTTCTGCAATGAATTATGTATCCGTGCTGTCTCATTTCGCAACAATGAAATTCTCGCGAAAGCGAATTCTTTCATTTAACAGACTTAGATGGGCTAGTTGGTTGCTGGCTTGATGGAACATGGTTATAACAGCCTGTTTTGAGGACAAGAAACAAAAAGAATGCACACCGGACAGACGCTGGCGTCTGTCCTGTGTCATTCTTTCTGTGTCACCAAACACCAAGGCTGGTGTTTGAAAATAGTCCACATACATGTACATATGTGCTTTTTAAATGATTCATATTGATTTTTCACAAACTTCTCATTTGAATTCAGCTTGACTTTGAGGGAAATAAAAGTTTAATAAGCCAGATTAATTTTACAAGTCCTTAATTACCCAAAATGGAGATTTCAAGAAAAATAATTTTTCTAAGTGCGTCTCCCCTTAAGTTCATCTTTGTGCTTATGAACAGTATGGGTTAAGCTTGCATTTAGATTGAAAGCATCGGGCAGCTTCCGCAGTCAAAGTCACATGCGACATCTGTATTTCGTAGAATCACGGCTATGTAGCTACGTAAATACGGCTAAGCGACACACATCGAGCCGCCCGACGGCTGAATGTGAAATGCCCCCGTGGGCTTGACAATCACAAAATTCAAGTATGCCGAACCACAACTCCGAGCACTAAGTCTGTAAATAAATTTTCTTTACTGCTGACCATACTGCTGGTGCTGTGAAGAAATGTTAGGCATAAAAATATCTGCAGAGCAGCACTGAAAATAAACTTGCCACTATGCGAGTGCCTCCTCCCCCTCTTTTAAAACACATTTTCAACTTCTGGCTCTTTTGTCAAGGTTTTATACAAAGACTACAGCTACCCCATTTACTCGCATAATGACTGCACTCTTCTGTCAAAAAAATTGACGCAAATTCAGGGGTGCGATCATTATGCGGGTTAAATTTCCCGTGAAATGGAAACTTTTTCTTCCCGCATTTGCTGCAGGATGACAACAAGTCAACAAATAGATGGCTGCCGCTGTAACAGTGCGGGACACTAAAACAAAAATGGCGGCCGGCGGAGCAAGCAGAACGCGCTAAACGCAATTTTCTTTCTTCTTGTGAGTACATTACGTGCATTTAAACAGTTTCTTCCATATGAGTAATGAATAATATTGTTGCTATCGGCAAGTTTGCGGCAATAATGTAGCCATGACCACTTTGAGAGGACAGAAACAGAGATGGGCGCGCTTAGCTGCCAGTGACAGCATGATGAGCACGCTGCGGAAACTGCGGCATTTGTTTTCACTACTATCCTAATATGGCACATTTCCACTAAGGGTAGGCGAATATCTTAGCTGTGTTATAAGCGTCGGCATATGAATAGGGTACACTTCTAACGTATCAGTGTAAATGTGGCTGCTATCATTGCCGCTCACGATTAGGTTACGTGCCCACGAGTGCAGACGAGAGAAATCGAAAGGCGCCTTTTTTGTTTTTGTTGACCACAACTATTATAAAGCCTACAAATAATAAAGCCAAGGCAAGTTTGGTTGTAGCTTTCTTTTCATGGAAGTGCAGAAAATGATGAAAGGAATGAAATGGGGCATCTGCTTAAGAATGTTTGGTGCGTGCAGACCGCTTGGTATGTCTTGAAGAAGCGTTCGCGTAACATTCGACAGGTGGTAAGCGCGATCATCATTAGCTAGACTTGGCACACGACGTCGCTGTGGCAAGTACGGGGTGTGATCATTACACAGGAAAGGAAAGAAAATCAAATTTTTATGACAAAATTCAGGGGTGTGATCATTAAGCACGTGCAATCATTATGCAAGTAAATACGGTATTCACTTTAAGCCAGAAACTTTGCATTTGTGTATTAGCCTAACTACAGCAAATGCTGCCATATTTTTCTTCAACAAAATATGCGTCACGAAATATTACTACCTGAACTACATTTCCTTCAAATTCAATTTGAGCCTAGAATTTACTATTCACTCATCCAGAGTATTGAGTCATTTCTTGTGCTTCGGTCACGAATGGTGTCAGGAAATCATATGAAATAGGATCGTATACTCTCAACGTAATCTTGGCAAAGCCGCAGGGCTGTTAATTGGGCCTAATGTTATTAGCAGCTATCAAATAGCGTCTATGCAGATGATGCATGCACCTGGCAGCCAAGCGGTAACGATGCGGATACAGTAAAAGCTTGTTAATTCGAAATTTCGGATAATTCGAAGTAGTCGCCGCGGTCCGTCTAACAATGCATTGAAAGAAATATGTAACACATCCCGCTTATTCACACTGAAATCCGCACCGCCACCGATAATTCGAACTCCGCATCATCGTGGATGGGGAGGGTGCTAGTGCGCGGGAGCACGCTGGCGTCGCCGCGCGGGTCGCGCAGCCTTGCTTTTTCGATCAGCGGCAAGGACGATAATACCGTCGCCGCGCGCCGTCGTCTTTGTGTACGAGCGTGCGAGGGTGAGCCAGTGAACGCGGCTCAATCTCGCGTGCGCGAGGGGAAGGTGGCGAGGAGCGCGCCCCCTCTTGTCGCGCGCGAGGCAGGGGGGGTAAGGCAAGGGAGGGACGGGAGGACGATCTTCGGCGGCTGCTGCTTACGGCGCGGTCATGCGGGCGCCGCATCCTGGAAGCGATCTGCGACGTGGCCAAAGTGCGCGCCCGCGTGGGCCTCATCTCCAAAGCGATCCGCGATGTTTGTTGAGTGCGCGTAGTGCCGGTAGCTTCGTATGCACTGTGCTTTTTACGTTTCGTTCGCGTTGAAGCGAGAGCTGTACGAACGTCAATTCGCTCGCTGCGACTGCTGCGTGTTTTCACTCCAGCGAGTTTCCGCAGTCATCGAGCGAGATGTGTTCATGCTTACCTGTGCGCGCGTGACACAGTGCTTGTTAAATTATTTAGTAAGCGAATGCTTACAGGTATATACGGCCGATACAACTATTATCGTTACTTCGTATAGCTATCTACTAATTTTCTATCGCAATCGATGCTTCGCATTTCGCGCGAGTCTGCGACATTTTTTTTTTTCTCCGCCCCAGTCAGCGCTACGAACGCGCGGATGGAGCAAGAGCCATTCCGACGTCGGGCGCGTCGGACCGTGCTGGCCGCGTCCGGTTATGTTGGCTGCGCCAGCGCTTCGAAGTATAGACGTTGTTCACGCCAACGTGACGTAGCGTGTGCGCGCGTGCTCACGCCACGTCAGACTATATACGCGCCTTAACCGAGCGATTTTTTTCTCTGACTTTCATTAGTTCGAATTTTGTATAATTCGAATTTTCATAGCATCCCCGCGGAATTCGAATTAATGAGCTTTTACTGTATGGTAAACATTGAAGAACAGTACGCAACCGTTGGTCTCTCAGTTGTGCCTAGGCAGCCAGGCACACTGCTCGCTCATCATTTGCGAGTTGACGGGCGCCTCTCTCGGCGAGCATTCTCCCTGCTGCACTTGTGATACGAGCTGTTGCAGGAATGTTGATGCGCTCCTTGGCTGTCGGGTGCTCAAATGTGTACTTAAACACGAGCGATGGCTGTGCAGTACGCAATGTTGAGTAAAGGAAGGCCGAACACATCTTACCCGTCACAGCTTTCAGAGCACAAGTATGCACCGCAGTGCAGCAAGCAAGTGCGGTGCAGACCAGCCAACGTGCACAAAGCATCTAAACTGCAGTTGACAAAGCTGCACAAGCTTCATTTCAACAGAACAGTGACTTACCCATCAAGATCTGCTTGGCAAATGCTTTCGCAGGACGACTGTAATTACTTTAGCACCGATCGTGCTAAGCCTCAGCTACTTATCCTTTGCTGCAGATGGCAGTAGTTGTCTGATCAGTCAAAGAGTCCGGCAGTTCCAGCGTGCTAGGCAGTAGCCGGTGAAGTCAGATAAGTCATGTCAGAGACACTAAGATAGCTAAAATTTGACCCTGCACTTTAAACATGACCCGCAGCAGTGCGGCGATCAGTTGTTGCCATAACGAAAGTGCATGAGTGCGCGGCGAGTGAGTGCTTCTTTGATTGGCGAAGGCCCAAACGCAAGACGCTCTCTTTAGTAAACCCACGCGCGATGCACCCTGTTTCAGCGGCTCCAGCGTGTGATAGGACATGTTCTATTTCCGCGCCAGCCACACCAGGCTCTACAGCGTTCAATTTCCGCCAATGCAGTGTAACTGCGCCACACCTGGACCGCGTCTGCATTAAGCGGGGATATTTGCGCGCATTTACCACCCCAATGTGCTCTTTTTCGAACCAAGGCAGAACGCATCGACACCATGCTCTTGAACGTAAACAGCCAGATAGAGAAAATCGGCTTGACTTGGAGAGCAGTTTGCATTAAAAGGACATCAAGGGCATGCAAACGGCATTGGCACAGTGCACAAGGCAGCTAGCAAAGTATACCAACTCTGTGGCTAGCAGACATGTGAGATCCCTTCACTGATACACAGTGCACAAGCAAGGGAAGTGGACGATCCAGGCACTGGTTCTCTACAGTCTGCATAATATGTCCCTGCCAATAACTGGTAATGGCGGCCTTTCTTTCCAGTTTTGGTATGAAAAACATTGATTTTTGAGAGCGTCTTATGAAGTGCCCACTCGCATTTCCAGCGTAAAGTTTTCCACAAAGATACTGATGTCTAAATTATCTGAAACTGAGCTTTTTATGTGGTCTATAACATCATTGCAGTTGGCCTTTAATCGAGCTGCAAATCTTCATTACAAGATATGAACTAGAGAAAGGTTCATTATATCAATGTAAATGCATATAGCAATTCATTATAAAAAGGGTTGGCTCACTTTTCGGCGCAGAAAGAAGTCCCGCTGAAGATTCTCCTCGGAAAAATAGTACTCGACCTGCTTGCGTACATACTCGCGTAACGTTGCCTCGTCCACACGTATGTAGCCCTGGTTGAAGTAGTATGTGCCCAGGAATGATGAGGCAATCGGGGCCGCAGATGCAAAGCCCTCCTCTGGACCTGCAAAACAGCTACACTTAGTATGCCCCTGCACAACCAATTTAACTGCAACACAAAGTGAAAGCCATTAAGAGTCAATGTGTACTTTTGTCGGAGGAGACATGCCATCCAAGGCATTGCTGCCCATCCTTCCTGTGAGGCTTTTCATTCGATGCTATGCTCTGCTTTGCATGCCCACGCGGCTCCAATGCAAGCACTTCAAGGACATGACTCTTCACCATCTGGTATATTGTGATGGCGATTTGCACCGACACTCAAGGTGTGTTCAGGCTGTTAGAGTATCGACGGCTCACAGAGGGTTCAAGGATCACTAGAAATGCACTGTGCATTTGGCTGCCAGAACGAAGTGGACACACAGTCGCTCCATCGGCTCTGCAGGGGAGACAGTGCAGCTTTCGGGCTTTCGCTACTGTCGGCACGCACATTCCTGCTGGGAAGCTGTGCACACACTAACATTGGGCACTGAGAAAGCTATTCCATCAGTCTCATCTCATGTACCAACGAGGTGTGACACCTGTAATGCTGTCACGTCACAAGTGACAGAGCTATCACACGGCAAAAATATATGTGAAGAAGATGAAGACGACAATGCCGGTCGGCAAAACGAAGCGGGAGTAGACATGTTATGCGCGAAGCACAACAGGAGTGGTGAAAAAGGAGGCATAGGCACATGAGCTGGCATTTGCTGACGTAGACGAGGAGCAGGGCAGATGCATCACCAGCTGTGCTCTGGACACTGGAAGCGGCAGCTTCGATGACCACAGACAGGTGAGGGGACGTCCGAGAGTTGACTAGCAAGAGCTCCATCTCCAGCCCCACACAGCTGTACCCAGCCACGTCAGCGACCCGGCACACTGCCGACAGCAACCACGTCCTAAGCCACGTGAGTCCCAGGTGTACTGCTGCCAGTGCGGAAACCAGCCCATCAAGCGAAAGCAACTGAGGCAGACATCTGCGTCATGTCGGACCGGCTACTGCCGCATCGTGACGGTCAGATTGTTTTGTTTGTCATTTGTTTTATTAGGAATTGAGAAGTAATAGTATAAGTGTTGCTGGACTGTGTATGAATACCTAGGCTCACCTTCACACCACTTGGCTCTCGCGAAGGCACAGGAAATGGCCCAGATCACACAAATGCATCATCATCATCAGCCTATTTTATGTCCACTGCAGGACGAAGGCCTTTTCCAGCGATCTCCAATTACCCCTGTCCTGTGCCAGCTGATTCCAACTAGCACCCGCAAATTTCTTAATTTCGTCGCACCACCTAGTCTTCTGTCGTCCTCTACTGCGCTTCCGTTCTCCTGGTACCCATTCTGTCACCCTAATGGCCCAACGGTTATCTAATCTGCACATTACATGACCTGCCCAGCGCCGTTCTTTTCTCTTAATGTCTATTAGAATATCATCTATATCGGTTTGCTCTCTGATCCAAACCGCTCTCTTTCTGTCTCTTAAAGTTATGCCTAGCATTCTTGCTTCCATCGCTCTTTACGCAGTCCTTAATTTCTTCTCAGTTTCTTTGTCAGTCTCCAAGTCTCTGCCCCATATGTCAGCACCGGTAAAATGCACTGATTGTATACTTTCCTTTTCAATTATAACGGTAAGCTTCCAGTCAGGAATTCACTATGTCTGCCGTATGTAGTCCGACCCATTTTTATTCTTCTGTGAATTTCCTTCTCATGATCAGAGTTCCCTGTGATTAGTTGACCTAGGTAAACATACTCCTTCACAGACTCTAGAGGCTGACTGGCAATCCTGAATTCTTGTTCCCTTGCCCGGTTATTCATCATTATCTTGGTCTTCTACATATTAATCTTCAGCCCCGTTCTTACACTCTCTCTGTTAAGGCCCTCAATCATTTGTTGTAACTCGTCTGCAGTGTTACTGAATAGAACACTGTCATCGAACAATGTGCATGGTCTCCTGTGTCCTCTAGAGTGCCTAAATTCACGACAGACAGGAGGCCATGCACACAACAGAAAACATAACACAAGTTAGACGCAAAAAAAAAAAACAATGAAAAAATGCTACAAACAGTAACTGTGTAAACATATGCTAAATCTATAACCTCGCTATTCATACACAACCCGCCAACACTTAAACCATAATCTCTCAGTTCCTAATAAGGCAAATGACAAACAAAACAGCCTGACTGTCACGATGTGGCAGTACATGTAGTCGGTCCGACATGGCACTAGACGTGGCTGTTGTAGCTCGGATGTGACGCAGATGTCTGCCTCTGTCGCTGTCGCTTGACTGGGCTGATTTCCACACTGGCGGCAGTGTGCATGGGACTCCCGTGGCGCAGGACGTGGTCGTGGTCGGTAGTGTGCTGGCTTGCCGACGTGGCCGGGTGATTGCCTCCGTAGCACTGGGCAGTGCGGAAACAACAGCATTGGCCGGAACCAGGGCCGTGAAGCACTGCCACAGTAATGTAGACGGAGCTCAGGGGCTGGAGCTGTCGCCAGCCAACTCTCGGACGTCCCCTCTCCAGTCCATGGTTCTCGAAGCTGCCGCTTCCCGTCTCGTGAGCACAGCACATGATGAGTCTGCCCTGCCCCTCGGCCACATCAGCAATGCCAGCTCATGCACCTTTGCCTCCTTTTTCTTCACTCTTCACATGATTCGCACGCTTCACGTGTCTACTCCCGCTTCGTTTCGCCGCTGACTGGCATCTTCGTCTTCCTCACATATATTTTCGCTGCACGATAGCCCTGTCACTCATGACATGCTGCCAGTGCTGTGCCACAACTCAACTTGAATAGGCCGCCACTACCCACACCAAACATATGTCATTGCACTCAAATCAGTACAGAATCATGCAAGTAGATTCATTCTTCATATTCATATGACACCAGCATTTCATTGTTAAAAGCAGAATCCAGCTTGACAACTTTTGTTTTTCGTCACCTCACTGCCACACTCTCTTTACCACAAGTTCTTTTACAGCTCACCAAATAACACTCGTTACAGCATGCCACCTTCTTCACGTATATTATAGCGCTATCAACTGCACGTTGCTCGTCCTCGCACACAAACTGTCACATTTCAAGCTTCATTTTTTTCTCAGACAGCTAAAGACTAGAACGACCTTTACTGCAATGTTGCCGCAGTCACATATCATTCAGAATTTCTGGAAACTGTTCAGACATGCATTTCACCATAATAACCTGCACTTAACCATGTAAACGCTAACCACCCCTTATGTAATACTCCGAATGGGGTCTCTGAAGTAATAAAGTCAAGTGTTGCTCACTTCATCAAGCATATAAATCACATCCGAACTTCCACCAAGGAGTTCTTTTTCGATAGACCAAACGTAGGAAAACAAGATAGAGACTCTCTTAGACCACCTAGCACGTGGCCACCGGAAACCGAACACTGCCCAGACCTGGATTTATACATATAGCTGATATCAAAGGAAATTCTAGAGTCAGCGAGGCATTGCCAGAAATGCAAAAATTTGTCCCCTACTCAACACCAAATCCTTAAAAAACTTGCGAAAAGGAACGATATTGTAATAAAACCAGCAGACAAGGGCAGCAGTATTGTAATCTGGCCTATACAAAACTATAAGAATTAGTCCTCCAAACAACTGAGCAACCACACCCATTAGAGAAAACTCGACTCTAACCCAACTTCAGACTACACCAATACTGTGAAAAACACAATAGCGGAGCTCCTGTCCAGGGAACCAATCACGCAATCTGAATATTGTTTCATGATGCCCAAGAACAAAAAAGCAGGCCGCTTTTATCTTTTTCCTAAAATACATAAAGTTCCGGTCGAAGAAATATTTACAGCAGAAATCTCAGGTCGGCCTATTGTGTCTAATAACACACCTACTGAGTCACTATATAAGTTCTTAAATCACCACCGGTCAAACATTCCCCCCTCTCCCATCTTTTGTTCAGGACACGCGTCACTTCCTTCGAATTATCGACGGCATCAACAGCAACCAAATCCTTTCTGACTGCGCTATTCTAGTCAATTTGGATGTTTCTACCCTTTACATTAACATACCCATGAGTGAAGGAATTGAAGTCGTTTCTACATCCCTCACAATCAATCCCCAAGTACACACTCCTTAGGTTAGTTCTCATGCTCAACTATTCCGAATTCGATTGTATTCACTACCTGCAAACTTTCGGCACTAGCATGGAAACACCATTCGCTCCCACGTATGTGAACGTTTTCATAGGACAGCTTGAAGCAGACCTGTTGAAATCCTACCCTTTAAAACTCCACACACATCTTCGTTACATTGACGACATATTTATAATATGGGAACACAGCACAAGCGCATTAACCAAATTAATTAGCCATTTCAATCGCTTTCATCCGAGTATTAAATTTACTGCTCACCACTCTCCTAGTCAGATCAACTTCCTGGACACGACGGTCTACATAGAAAATGGAAAACTGAGAACAACACTTTACCAGAAGCCTATAGATAGCCAGCAATATTTAGACTACAACAGTCATCACCCACTACACTGCAAGCAAGGAATTTTTGTCGGACAAGCGAAAAGCGAAGACCACGATTATATCCGCCACCTAATAACCTTAAAACAACGCTAGCAGAAAGGAACTATCCCCAAGTTGCTCTCAATAGAGCTTATGATGTCGCATCAAGATTGGAGAGACAGTCGGAATTGGCGAAGAAACAGCCCACACTAGAATCTGACAGACCGCTGGCCTTTGTAACAAAATATTCTAATGCACTCCCCCAAACATAAAAAACATCCTACGAAAATACCACCCAATATTATCAAGTAACGAGCATCTGAGAAAAGCATTCCCGGATGTACCTAGGGTTACCTATCGCCGCCACAGGAACTTTAAAAGACGTTAGTGCACGCAAAAGTCAGCCAATAGCATTCCCCCGTAATAAAAGCATGCTGTCGCCCCAGGTGCGATACTTGCAGACACCTTCAAAGTGACATTAAAATTAAAAGCACCACAACTAGTTATACACACGAAGTCAAATCTAGGTTCACTTGTACAAGTTCAGATGTGATTTATATGCTTGAATGTTTCTTCTGTAAGAAACAGTATATCGGTGAAACAGAACAATCAATGAACGTCAGATTAAACGGACATCGCATGGACACAGCTAAAAAGCTTCCCAAAGCCGTCACCGAGCATTTCAACCAACCAGGTGATAACATTGATGAACTTAAACTCTACATCTTACAGTAAAATTTCCGTTGTGAACGAGAAAGAAAATACAGAGAATCATACCTTATCCATAAGTTCAAGGCATTGCTACCAATAGGCATAAACGTTTCAAAGGGAGCTTTAGAATCTATTTGCTATGATAAATTTCAAGCTATAGGCACCAGCACTTAGTTTGGTTTCTTAGCGTTTTCCCCCTTTTTTTCACTCTTTTTCTTTTTCATTCTTCTTCTTTGCATTTTTTCACCTTTTATTTATTTATACCATGCCAGTTTTTTTTTTCTTTTTTCCCTTCTTTTTTCGTTCTTTTTTTTACGAGGACCGGTTTCAGCCGCTCCTTCTATTATTTCTTTCGGAGACACGATAGCCTACGACTACCAGTGAAACAGGTAATAGAGGGCTGCTGTGCATGCCGCTGACACGCCGGCTGACACACGGGTGTTGACATGTGATTGAGAGACGGCCGAGTCCCTGACCTTGTGCATAGCACTCCTTTATTCTAAATTCGACATGCTAACACACCTGCACTCCTTGCCCCACCCACCCACCTTACGCCCTCTCCCCTTTAGAAGAACTGTGGCAAGGAAAGCATACGTCGCCTTGAAGAAGACAAGTCCACTTGTCGAAACGTTGGCTCCTGCTTTCACCTTGTTCTCATTTTGCTCATCATCTTGAATTTCCATCTCCCGCCTTCCCCATGTTTTCTCTGGATCGTACCAACATGACAGACACCACTTTATATTGTTAAAAAGGGCCCTCACAAGACCGCATAGTGAATTTGGTTAAATATTGGAAATTATTACGTACTCTCAAGAAAGCATTCTATCGGAAGAAATTGTTTGATTGGTTCATTATTAGCAGAGACAGAAATATGTCAAGTGTCATGAACCCACCATTTCAGGAGGTGAGCTTCACTGCCAACATGACACATTTGCCACTTGCCCCGTCTAGGCTCTGCAGGCGAAATTCCTTCCCTGCCTTCTCCCATACCTTAGCCGGAGGATCGCATGAAGTGCATGTCTCTCCCGCCTTTTTCTTTTCTTTTTCTCTTGCATTTTTGCTGTGCGGCGCACTTCCGGTGACAATCTCATGCAGGAGCCTGTGAGCCGTTGCATTTGTTTCGCTTGGCTTTGTACATGATCTTGCGAGCCGTGCACGAGAACACTCGCATTGTTGTGTGGGTGCTTCTGTGAACTGCGCGCATTTGTGGAGGCTGCCCAGTTCATGGATTCTTAACACAATACACCGTATCGTTGTACCACAGGCACCAGACTAGCGGTATAAATCAGTGCCCCATGATCACTGCGGTAGATGAGAGCGGATCAAAGAAAATGATCGTGTGCTGGAGCATGGTAGAAAATTACCGTATTTACATGATTGTAAGTCGACCACTTTTTTTAAATTTAAACTTCTAAAGTGGGGGGTCAACTTACAATAGAAACCAAAACATAGCACCGCCATAAAAGCGGGACCAACGGGAGTTACAATTTTATGTTGAAGTTGAAAGACACGATCGCAGCCCCACTAGTTCGCGTGGCCACCACTGTGAAACTGCATGTCTAAGGTCTAAGAACATTGGCACGGGGTGCACGGCACAAAGGCAGATGCAACAAAGTGGCTGGTGTTATTTTTTCCCCAAAGGATACCACTTCTCTTTTTCTTTTTGGCACGCACACCACGCACACCCAGTAGCCAGATTTAATTGCTATAACCTAAAATGTGACATGGGACCATTACAGTAAACAGTTCCGTTTTATCATAGAACACACACAACAGTAGACTGCATCGGCAGCTCATTGTTCTATCCAATATACCGTATTTATTCGAATCTAGGCCAGCCCAAATTCTAAGCTAAACCCTGAATGTCGGAAGCCTGAAAAAATTTAAAAACTTGCCTCGAATGTAGGCCGAACAAGAAAGTGAGGACAGCGTTCACAAAATGAAAACAGCATTTATTTAATATGAACGTGTCGAGCTCACCCTACGTCATCATCGGTGTTAGCCTCGCACACTTGCGGGCGTGCACATGCAAGCACGCGTTCGCGTGCCCATGCATGCGCAGACAATGCGGAGCGACTCGTATGCACCGAAACACAGTGCGATCTTGGTGAACAGCTCCTCTGTTATCACGTGCTTATCTTCCTTATCGCTGTGATCTCACTGCGGCACACCCAAAGGCGTCTCCCCTTGCCCCCTACAAAGACATATGTTTTCCTCATCGATGCTGAAGTCCCGTATGGCTTGAACATTTGGCGATCAGCTAGCATAACTCTGCGGCTAGCACAACTTTTCGCTTGAAAGCGGCAGCTTAGTGGCATAGCCTGTACGATGCCATTACGATAATATCATGCCGCACATCGATACGACACAGGTCAAAATCGCGACGTCACTCGTGTACTTCAGTTGGCTACTGGCACGGCTAGTTGCAGCTGCGATACTGACTTTTCTAGTTGGCGCTAGCTGGAAACTGACCCTGTCAACCTTTAACAGCTGAACTCTGTCGAGTGAGACTAGCTTAGCAGGACTCTTTGAGGAACTATCAGACATTGTTTGGGATATCATCGGCCTTAGTGAGAGCAGAACTGGTGAGGCTTACACATAGCTGAATAACGGCCATGTCCTCTACTATAGAGGTGTCCCAGATAAGAAGCAATACGGGGTAATATTCCAGATCCCTAAGGGCATAGCGGGCAACATTGACGAATTCTACAGCATTAATCATTAATGAGAGGGTAGCAGCCGTCGTAATCATACTTAATAAGAGGTATAGATAATAAGATAATAATAATAATAAGATAGTAAGAGCTACTACAAGCCTACGCTCCAACATCCAGTCACAATGATGATGAAGTAGATCAAGAAAATGTTGAATTAGTGATAAGAAAAGTGCAAACTCAGTATACCGTAGTAATGGGTGACTTCAATGCAAAACAAGGGAAAAAGCAGGTTGGTGAACAAGCAATTGGCAACTACAGCGTCGATTCTAGAAACGCTAGAGGAGAGATGCTGGTAGAATTCGCAGAAAGGAATAAGCTTCGAGTAATGATCACCTTTTTCAAGAAGCGTAGCAGCAGAAAGTGGACCTGAAAAAGCCCTAACAGTGAAACAAGAAATGAAATGGATTTCATACTTGCTGCCGATCCCAGCATAATGCAGGATGTAGAAGTGATAGGTAGGGTAAAGTGCAGTGATCATAGGTTAGTGAGGGCTAGGATTCACCTCAATTTGAAGAGAGAAAGAGTAAAATTGGTCAAGAGGAAACAGGTCAACGTAGAGGGAGTAAGGGTAAAAGCAGACAAATTCAGGCTGGTGCTTGCAAACAAATATGCAGCCTTGGAACAGAGAGATGAAGATGACATAGAGGTGATGAATGAAACCGCAACTAGGTTGGCTTCAGAGGCAGCAATTAAAGTGGGCAGCAAGGCACCAAAGCAACCAGTAGGTAAGCTCTCCCAAGTAACAAAGGACCTAATAAAGAAACGACAAAGAATGAGTGTCCAACTCAAGAAATAAGATAAAATTTGCGAAACTGTCAAAACTGATCATACTTGATGAAAAGAGCGCTACGAAGACGAGGACTAAAAGAACAACATGTACGACGGACAAGGCGCTATGTCCGTCGTACATGTTGTTCTTTTAGTCCTCGTCTTCGTAACGCTCTTTTCATCAAGTATGCAAAACCAACTCGCCCACATCAAGCTTCTGCTGCAAAACTGATCAACAAGGCAAAAATTAGTGACACTCGCAACTATAACGTGAGAAAGACTGAAACCGTAAAAAAATGGACGCAGTCTAAATCAGTGAAAAAGAAACTTGGCAGAGGACAAACTAAGATGTATGCACTGAAAGATAAGCAGGGTAATATCATCAGCAATATCGAAGGTATAGTAAATGCAGTGGAAGAATTCTATACTGACCTGTACAATACCCAGAGGAGTCAGGATATGTACCTCCATTAGAAACAGTAATGAACAGGATACATGAAACTCCTCCTACAGCTAGTGATGAGGTCAGAAGGGCCTTGCAAGACATGAAACGGGGAAGAGCGGCAGGAGAAGATGGAATAACAGTCGATTTAATCAAAGATGTAGGAGACATACTGCTTGGAAAACTGGCAGCTCTTCATACGAAGTGTCTATATATCGACTGCAAAGGTCCCAGAAAACTGGAAGATTGCAAACATTATACTAATCCACCAAAACGAAGACAAAGAATTGAAAAACTATAGGCCCATCAGCTTACACCCAGTATTATATAAAATCAAAATAATCTCCAATAGAATAAGGGCAACACTGTACTTAAATCGTCACTTACAGCGCAAACATAGACGGAGGACAAAAAGAACGACGTAGACAAGCGTCGACGTAGACAAGCGCTTGTCTACGTCGTTCTTTTTGTCCTCCGTCTATGTTTGCGCTGTAAGTGACGATTTATACCATGGAATTCCGACTAGCCCGTAGTCAAACCTTACTGTACTTAAGTCAACCACGGAAACAGGCTGGCTTCAGGAAGGGATACTCTACAATGGATCCCAGCCATGCCATTAATCAGGTAATCGAGAAATCTGCAGAGTTTAATAAGCCTCTCTATACGGCTTTCATAGATTACGAAAGAGCATTTGATGCAGTAGAGATACCAGCAGTCATACAAGCATTACGTAATCAAGGAGTACAGACCGCTTACGTAGACACCTTGGAAAATATCTACAGAGATTTCACAGCTACCTTAATTCTACACAAGTAGGAAGATACTTATAAAGAAAGGGGTCAGACAGAGAAACACAATCTCTCCAATTGCGTGCTTGGAAGAAGTATTCAAGCTATTAAACTGGGAAGGTTTAGAAGTAAGGATCAACAACAAATATCTTAGCAACCTGCAGTTTGCCAATGAAATTGTCCTGTTCAGCAACACTGGGGTCAAATTGCAACAAATGATTGAAGGCCTTAAGAGAGGAAGTGTAAGAGCGGTGTTAAAGATTAATATGCAGAAGGCAAAGATAATGTTCAATACCCTGGCAAAGGAACAAGACTTCAAGATTGCTAGTCAGCTTCTAGAGTCTTTGAAGGAGTATGTTTATCTAAGTCAATTACTCACAGGGAACCCTCCCCATAAGGAAATTTACAAAAGAATAAAAAGGGGTTGGATTGCATACGGCAGACATTTTCAGCTCCTGACTGGAAACTTACCATTATCATTGAAAAGGAAGGTGTACACTCAGTGCATTTTACCGGTGCTGACATATGGGGCATAGACTTGGAGATTGACAAAGAAGCTCAAGAACAAGTTAAGGACCGCGCAAAGAGCGATGGAATGAAAAATGCTAGGCATAATGTTAAGGGGGGAGGTGGGTCTTAAAAATTTTTTTCTTATTTTTGGGTGAATCTTTAATAAACTCCACTGTCTGGGGTAATTTTTCATGCTGATTTCAGATCTGTAATTAGATTTCTGATAGCTGTAGCAGTTCAGAAAATATTGAGGTCTGAAGTCAAATTAATTTCAAACTCGTTACGGGGCTTTTTGATGATTCCGTCTTGCTAAACCAAAAACTAAATGCATGACACCATTGCTAAAGACCTACTGTAGGGGGTGATGCTATTTTTATTCATTTGGAAGCATTTTGCGGACAAGAAAACAATGTTGCATTTATTATGAAAATTTTTTTCTAATTAGCAGCGATTACTATACCTGAATGTAATTTTCATGACGGTGCAAGAGTAATAAAAATAGCATCACCCCCCAGATTATTTCAATACGAATAAAATGATACCACCCTTGTCATTTTTGGCCAAGAACAACCCAGAAAAAACCCCCGTAAGGCGGAGTACAGTGTGCAAAAACATCGAACTGAAATAAATGCATTTGAAGTTTCAAACAAATGTAGCTTTTGCTGAAGTGAATCTACAGCAATACAAATGGCACCATTTTGAAGCTGTGTTTTGTAAGAATGGCCATACTAAATGTGTGACTGCACACTCTCAAAACAATAGCACACTGGCCACTGAACTAGCACAAGAAACTTTATTAGGCACCACGCTCTACAAAGAGCATGGTGCCTGGGTTTCAAACCGAAGTGTAGAACTCTGTGTGGGCATGAATATAGTTCCAGTGTTGTACATGCAGGCTGCCTGATTGATAGCAGTCTCCATGACAATCAGTGAGGCACTTTTTTTTCATTTGGTAGAATTAACCATGTTACTGAATGAAGGCTCCGAGTGTAAGTAGCCTTCCAAGTCATCTTCACCTGACAGTGGCTGTGGAACTTAGGATCAGAGAGTCAGTGATAGATATGCAGCTGCTAGGTGCTTTCCAGAATTTTACTTTTGTATGATGCCTCGATCACTTCTGCAGCCAGGTGTGTACCAGCCCAAGGGGCCTAGTGAACAGAGCTCATGATGAGGTTCTCTTTATGAAGGGGTGGTATGATAGATATTGTTACGAGCTATCGTGACAATATGATAATAGAGTGAAGGCGCAATGTGCTTGGTTGCGAGTCCGAAGTGCCGATGTGCGAAATGCATAGCTGCAGATACAAGGAGCCGACGCGCGATGTGCTTAGTTGCGCAGTTCAAGGTGCCGACGCGCGAAATGCCTAGTCGCGGGCTCGAGGACTCGACCCTCGATGCGCTTATTCGCGCAGTCCGAATTGCCGACGCGCGAAATGCCTAGTCGCGGGCTCGAGGAGTCGACACTCGACGCGCTCATTCGCGCAGTCCTACGTGCCGACGCGCGAAATTCCTAGCCGCGGGCTCGAGGAGTCGACACTCGATGCGCTGGTTCGCGCAGTCGGAGGCGCCGATGCACAAAATGATTAGGTGACGGTCCGAGAAGTCCGCGCGCGATGTGCATGATCGCCGAGTCGGAGGCTCCCTATGCGCGAAATGTTTAGCCGCGTTTCCGAGGATTGCGCGCGCTATCACGAATTTGTCACGAATTCGGAACACCGAGTGCTGAAAGGCTTAGCCGCATGTCCGAGGATTCCGCGCGTGAATCTTGGTCGCGAAGTCCGCGTCGCCGACGCTCGGAATGCTTAGCCGCGAGTCTGAAACGTCCACAAGCGTAGGGATCGGCCACGCTACTGCGATGTCCGCGTAGCGCCCGTTTTGACACGTCGAGATTACGGCGAGTGGAGACACCAAACTCGCGAGGTGCAAAGAGCCGAGCAGACGACATGAGCGCCGGACCAATGGCGAACCGCGCTGGAGTCACGTGGCGGGCGCGGCCAATCGCAGACTCCGGCACGACCTTCAATCATTTGCTTTTTGTGCGCTTGTTTCTGTATGGAGGAGATCGCTGAAGCGGCAAACTTGAACACGGAGAAATGCGCTTTCCAACGAGACCAAGATGGCGGCGCTCGGTCGCGCCGTTCCGGAGATATTGTGGCGTGAAAAACGCTGTTCTTTCTTGATTTCCGCGAGATTTTTCGCCACCTTCGCTAATGAAACGAATTTTTTAGAGTACTTCTAGGTGGTTTACAGGGATGATATTTGGGTATCACACAGAAAAAGGGTTATAGAAACTGAAAATGTGATTTTCAAAAAATCGGTTTTCTGGCCATTTTTCGCGATCTAAAACCCGCGTCCACCCTTAAGAGACAGAAAGAGAGCGGTTTGAATTAGAGAGCAAACGGGTATAGCCTATATTCTAACTGACATTAGGAGAAAAAAATGGAGCTAGGTAGGGCATGTAATGCGCCGGTTAGATAACCGTTGGACTATTAGGGTTACAGAATGGATACAAAGAGAAGGCCCTAGTTGGAATCGGTTGGCGCAGGACAGGGGTAACAGGAGATGGCAGGGAGAGGCCTTCGTCCTGCAGTGGACACAAAAAAGGCTGATGATGATGATCATGCACCATATTTATCATTTTCAATTACAAACTGGCAAGTTTTGTTAAAATCCTCGAATCTAAGCCGATCCTAGAGTTTGGTATACGATTATTGGAAAAAAATCTATCAGCCTAGATTCGAATAAGTACGGTATTATTACCAAACCGGTGTAAGTAGGTTCGACTGTAATTGCAAACAGCAGGAAATGCACCGTCCATGTGATGCCCTTGCTTGGTTTCTGGCTGCAGTTTCGCATGTTATATAAAAAAAGGGAGCGCCAGCTCTCAGGCATGTTTTACTTAACGGAAAGGTGGTGATGACATTACCAGGCTTGTGGTGAGCAATTTGAATTGCGCTGTCTGGCCCTTTCAGTTACGATTTGATCTGTGAAAAGTCTTGTCATGGCATGAAATAAACACATATCGGTATCGTGAATGGCATTTCAACAGTCTTCATTGACTTAATATTTGACTAAGATGTTCCTTTAATTGCTTCTTTTAGGAGCAATTTCACATTTAAAAAGAAATTTTGTGGGAATAGCTCTTCCCACAGGGAGTTCATGACAATCCCAAACTTTGGGCTTGCAGAAACAAATATCCCAACTTCTCCCCGATTTTTCCTTTTAAGCATAACATTTGATTTTGAGCCCCCGAATTTCAAAAAACATATACGCAATGACAAAGCACTCTATTTATGATCAATGAATTGCATGTGCTCATAGCAAATCTAACTATGGTGTTAACCAGAGAAAACACATGCACGCAAGATCTCCTCAAGGGTCCTTTATAGCTGCCGCGTATTGTGCCTGTATGCCTGAGAAACATATGACTGTTACAAATTATGACATCTGCAGACTTGACAAGTGTAACCAGCAACTTGCTTCCAATATTACAGCAACGATAGTAGCATTAGTTGCAGGGTGTCTTTGCAACATTCCCTGAGTGATGCAGAACCATATTTTATGTCAAGACGGGCTGAAACCTGTGGGGATGCGCGACCCTCAGGCGACCCCTGATATGTTGGTTTTCCCGCACGGCTCGCGTGGCCTGGCACCCGCGGCGGTCGGAGTGGTTGAAGCGCAGTGCGAGAGATGGCGCGAGTGTTGCGCTGCTACCGGCGGGGTTACTTGGGAGCGGAAGGCGCTTCCTCTTTGGGTCGGGACAGGAAGCAGTACGGACGTGCCGTGCCGCGCATGCGCCGATCCATGCTTCTGCGAGACCGTCTCGCGTGGCCGCCTTGGAACGCGCCACCGTTCGCGTGACCGTACATGCGAACGACCAGGCGTTGGGATCCAGCATGGGGCGAACTTATTCGCTCGCTATCCGGTCGCGGTGAGTCGGACTTCTAGATTTGTCGCGCGCCCATCGGCATGTTTTGGGGATAGCAACTCGGCTAGCAGGCATTGATCTATGAAAGGTGCAATAAATGCCCTTGTGATTGTTTGCACTACTGTGTTGTCCTTCCTTTGTCCCAAGAGCACGGGAGGAGAACCCCACAAACCATATCGCCCAATGCTGTCACTCTCTAGTAAGCATATGAAAAAAATATTAAAAGAACGACTTAATTCAGTTTGAATACTAAGGAGTAGTATTTATGTTATTCAAAAAGAGAATAGAAAGGAGGGGTTAGTACAATGCACTGCAAATAAAATGTCTTTGAAAAAAATTGCAAATAGAGTTGGAAATCCTCAAATACAAATAAAAATGAGATGCCTACAGAAGCAAACATTTTCAAATATGAGCTATTTCTATCAAGTGATAGCAAGCTCAGTGGTATGAGGCCCGAACTTTGTCACAATTGACATTCTCTCTCAACAGCTCATAAGTCAACCTCAACTGTCCTGAAATACTCTCAGACCGCGCACGAAGCCTCAGTGTTGTGTTTCAGTACTTTAAAGAGTTTATGTTAATTTGGATGAGGGACACCTGCACCTCGGCATCAGCCAACACCTTGTTTTTTGAGCTCAAGCTCCTTAAAAACGGCGGCAGCACGTTTCCTTTCTCGTAAAGAGGCAAATTTTTGTAAAGAGGAGAAGCTAACTTTCAGGAACCGGCATTGCACAATGCACCGTGCTTTCCAAGCTTCCAAGCCAATCGCAAGGACCACAAAGGCACAGTGGGTGCCATTGCTGACAGCAGTGAATCCTTTCAATGAAAAACACGGCGCCCAATGACAAGAAGCTTAATAGCGAACGTCGAAGCAGCTAGGCCTAGCGTGGCTGCAGTGGTGGCTATGGCTGCCAGCGGATCTGCGTGCGAGAGCGCTGTTTCGAGGCGGCGAGGTAATCAAAATGGCAGCGGTGGTGGCATTGATTAATGCTGTTTCGGACCTGCGGTCACGGCAAAACGTCCGGAAAATCGAACGGCGAAAGGTTCTTGCATCCTAAATTTCAGAAATTCTGATTCATTGACTCTATGGCGTACGTGGTGGTGCCGCGAAGCCGTCCAAATTATCGGGAACCCGGAAAGTCGGTCGTCGACTGTACAATGGAAACTCCTCCAGCCGACAACAGGGCGTCGAAGACGATTCATTACGATTCCTGTATGTTACTTGAGCAAGCATTACCGGAACTTTCAACCTTTCCAACAAAATTACCTCTAGTTTTCCCTGATAGAATCACCAATTCACTGAGTTTTTCCAGACTACTCAAGATCCCTGAGAATTCCCGGTTTGTAGACACCCTGCTTTGGCAAGCGGCCTCTGCACACCACTAACGCACAGCACACTGTTCGAAGGAAACAGCACTCACCCCGACTGCCGAGTGAGCTGGGCTGGGGACGTGGGGTGCTCCAGGGCCGGCCCGACCGTCCCCCTCGCTGCCGCCCACGGAAGCTACGACCTCGGCGTTCACCTCCTTCAACCGGCCGGCTGCCAAGCCGGGCCTCATGTCCAGCTGCACAGACACGAGGCACAGTTCAGCACTTTCAATGGCAAATTCATACCTTTGACATGTAATCAAGCAGCAGTTGCTGCTTCATTCAGCATCAATTTGGAGGCAGTTTAGCAAGCTGAAATTCCCTCAGGCGATTCAGCTCAGCATGTTGCCCTGCTCTGGATTGACACCAGTAAAAATGTTAGCACAGAGATCGCATATGTTCAGCCCTTGGCATTTCGGCTTGCTGCCTCTCACTCCGCATCATCATCAGGTTACACCGTGAAACTATTGCTTGATGTCAACAAAGTTACCAAATTTTTCCTGCCCAATTTATTTTTTCTGTAACACATGAGACAGCTTTAGTCTACTGCAAGCATCAATTTAAAAAGAAGTTCACATTAAATGTACACAAAACATTTTTGCTACTCACAAACTAGATAACTATGCAACTTTACAAAAAAGAACTGTAATGAAAACTAACGGACTAAATTTTTTGCTGTTATTGTTAGACACAACCAATAGAAAGTGGATCTAAGGAATGTATAGGAAAGATTAACTTTTGTTTTTAATTGAAATGCCGAATTAATCGGGAAAAGCGGGAATTAAAATGTAATACAATTTGTCGGTAGGAGCTGAACTGACAATCTCTGCGTGATGCATGCTTTGCAACACCCATTAAGCTACAGCAGCAGCTGTTGCTCCCTCCACCTTTATATATACAGCTGCAGCTGCGGCCTCATGGTTCAGTGTCCGCCTGTTTCAGGAGGACGGGATTTAAAAACCACACTGCCATTGGTCACCCACTATACCAGATTACAACTTTACAAAAAAGGGGCGTTTATTCCTCCAAGGCAGACGCACACAAGTCTGCACCAATGGGCACGCAGTCTAGACTGACGTCACGTGCTAGACGGCTGGTGCCCCCCCGCCCCCCGATGGTGAAGATAGCCACCCGCACTTCGAACTGGGCCAAGTCCCGTCAGCCGTGTGTGTCTGTCTCTCGTCAGAGTGAATTCCTAATTATTGTGAGCTTACGATACATAATTTGTGCTGTGTGTGTTTATTCTGAGCCGTGATCTGGTGATGAAAGATTGCAGCGAGCATCGCTGACACTATGCTACGCGAACTGGCGAAACTGCAGACTTGCAAAAAAAAAAGAAAAAAAAAAGAACCAATCACATTCTTGAAAAGTGTGCGTCTGTCTACTTCTTTCCTGGTGTTTCCGTCTTAAAGGCTGGGTTCCATCGTTTCTGAAAGTTTGTACCAACAGGCCCAGCAAACGACTCTACTTGAAAATAAGTTTGTGAGAACATAAAACCACAAAAATATAACTCTTATGCTACTTAAAACCAAGAGTTTTATTTAAAACTGAATGGAGCATTCTTGCACCTTTCCTGCCTCGATCCGTCTTCTTGCCCCAGTATTTTCTAAATACTTGTTAAATAGCAACCGATTCATTTTAAATTCGGAAAACGAGTAGTAAATGTGCCATATACATGTAAACCAGCGCAAAAGCCATGCAGAGCTGGTCTTTCTTCTTTTGTCCCTTGCAATGAAGCTAAAAAGCAGACGATGCGCAGCATTGTAGAAGGCACAGCATTATGTTTCTCTTTCGATTCAGCAGGTGCTGTAGCATTCCTATCCCGAGAGCTTTACTAAACCAGTCATCAAAATGCAAGTCTTTATACTGCGAATTACGCATTTTAAAGGCACAGTCTCTTGAGCGAACTATTTTAGTCATGGAGGCAATCGGCTGTCGCATTTCGGTCATCTGGGCGGGACCCCCCCTTTTTTCTAAAGTTGTACCCGACTATAGTTCACCAAATGAGCCCAGGAATCACCTGACCCAACACTCAGTTTTGCCCTGGGGAAGGAGTCCTCACCATGCAACCATAACTACACCCTGACAGCGTGTCTAGCAAGCCCTTTTTTCAAAATTTTCAGACATTTTTCAGGAATTCCCAAACTTTCGCAGTAAAAGTTCCGTGACAAAAAAATCTGGCGGAACCCATCTCGGGACAAATGTCCACATCAGGCATGTACCCAGGATTTTTTTTTTTGGGGGGGGGGGGGGGGGGGCATAGCAAAAGGTAACTTTTCTACGCAAATGAGGAGGTGTACCTTTCCTAGTAGAAGTATTAATAATATCCACCATTCGCCACAAAGACATGTAAACCCGCAAAATAGAAATGAAATAAGGTGTGTCTCAAAGGTAGGCATGCAAGATGTACCCCTCCTTTACTTGGCAAACAAGGAACCACATCAAATGGCCTCTCTAAGCAAAGAAGCACAGGAAGAACACTGCCACGAACAAGGAAAGAAGCAAAAGTGTAAAATAATGATTTCTATAGTAGAATACAACCTAAGAAAAACAGCAGTTAGCAACCAAGGCACACGGACCACGTAGGGTTGTATTACTCCGCCTACCAATTATAGAAGCAAACAAAATCATCGTCATGCGGGCTTTTCAAATTGGTGTCGTACTTGATAGCTCCAGAGCATCCGCTGTTCTTGAAGAGACTTTTCATCGGCAGAAGCAACGAGGTGTGCAACAGGGCAGAAGCAATGAAGTGTACAACAGACATGGACAAAGTGTATGGAGTCTGAGCATTTCACTCTTCAAAAGTCTGCAGTACAGTTCATTTAACTGCTTAGCCTGTTTTACTCATGAAACTACTCTGCCAACTTAAGTGAAAATTGACAATAAATAATTGCAGCGGAGCAACCATTTTATTTCAGTTCAATGAAGAATTAGGCTTTCACCCATCCACTATAATAGGCGAAAGAAAACATAAAATTATGTGCTAATAATTTTATTTTCGTGGTTACTGTTTTATTTTGGCAACAGGAAATGCTCGAAGTACAATTTATTTGCAGCCTCACGGAGGAACAGTGGCTGGCGGTTATGAGGGTGTCTCATCGGACCTCGCTGCATGCTTTGTTAACATGTCTGATAGTGTGTTGATTGGGCTTGTCTCACATGGTTTGATGTACGACTTTAAAAAAGTCAATGCACCTTTGGCGTCAAGGGTTTATATTAAACCCACAAAGATCTGGAATTTCAAATCTAAAGCACGACTATGGAAATTTCAATGCACCTTTCGCATCAAAAGTGTAAGTGATCTATACACCCATATAGTTTTGGAATCGAAATCTATGCGCTCCGTAGATTCCATGTCATCCGCGTGATGCCGCGATGAGCCAGCCCACTTGCCTTTAATATGCCCTTGAAACTTTGTGCTCGGATGGGGCTCTTTGCGTAATGCGACTCCAGGTGCATGACCGTGGCCACGAAATCCAGCCCTAGTTCGCAATCTATGCGCCGAAATGTCTTTTTGAGCGTGAAAAACACATTATAGACAAAATTCAGAATGATTTCCGGCGCCGGGGGTTGTTTTGGTCGGCGGTACATGACAGCAAGAAAATATATCGAGGGGGGGGGGGGCTGAAGGCCAGAAGCCACCCCCCCCCCCCCCCCGGTTACGCCCCTGGTGGCATTCTCTGCTACTTGCAGTTTCGGCGAGTTTCGTGAGTCAGTCAAACTAGCAGCGTAGCACTACACGATAACAAAACTACTGAAATCCAAATGCAAGGGTGGAGCAGGGTGGACAAAACGAAACTTTGAGACCACCTGCGTCTTTGTCCAAGGTGATGTCAATGAGTTCTCTTTCTAAAAATCAAAGAGAACTTGACAAGTAGCGTTTTCTTTCGTCTTATAATGCTACGTAATAATTTTCTATTACGAGTGGTTGAGTACTAGTTACAGAATTATAATGAGGAGCGCATTCATCATCGGGCTAGTACTTGAATGTCCCGGGGGAGTCTCTAAGCGTCTCCTGCATTTGCATCAATTTCTCGATTACTAAAGCTCTGTTCGTGATAATATTGCATTCTCGAGCACTACTCCATCACTTTAGCTTGACTTAATACTTGTCTTTAGAATGCCTTTAAGAATACTAATCGCATGAAATCTGGTTGCTCTCTGCTGATGTTATTTTTAATGCAATTAGCATTCTTAGGGTACTCTACACACTTTCTGCAGACTACCTATTGACCATTTTCCTACCAACTTGGGTCTAATGGGCATAGTGTCAGGCTGTTCCGAGAGAATCGAGTTGGACCAACTTGGATCACTGGGTATGTATCGCTCTTCAAAGGGAAAAACAAAATGTTGAGAAGTTGAACACAGTGAGTGCAAACTTAAATGTGCATTTCTGTCTGTGCTTGTCAAGCTGCACCCTCTGGTGAAGCCTGGAGTTGAGACAGCATGGTGCACGTGCATCGTGTCATGCCTGCTAATACACTCACTTTTGGTCAGCCTGCTGTAGATGTCGCAATGAGTGCAGAGGATTACACCAGATGTGTTTCGGCCGGCAGTGTGTGCGGTGTGTTGACGTGGCGGCCAAAGCAGACATCACCCTCCTAGCATAACCTTTCGCACTCATTGCAACTCTGACGTCAGTACTGGTAGTTCTGCATTTAGTAATGGTCTTTTTCCTTCATTTACATTTTTATGCAGTGGTGTGCAAAGCGATCAGAAAGGGAGCCACGAGAGAGAAAGAAAATGTGGTTCAAGGTCCTGCTGTGTGACTTCATTCACACAGCACTACCTACACTTTATTGGACTTTGTTATGTCTTATACTGCTGCAGAGTGAAAGTGATAAGAAGGATAGAAAACCGTATTTGCTGTGACGTCAGGCTGACACCACACGTGCCATAGCTGATTAATAATGGCTTTAAGAAGGCTGTCACTGAATAAACAATGTGTAGTGTTCCCGTTCTTGTGTGAGCGTTATTATGCGCCCGGCTTGCCCAGCTGAATGCCGTAGGCGTACTAGCCCAGTAGTAGTTATAACAGCGGCAACGAGCAACGAACCAGCACCTCAAGGATGGAGAAATTTCCCACAATGGCATACCAAGTTCCACAGTTCGACGACACCAAGGACAAGTGGTCATCGTACTACATCCAAGCCCAGTCTTACTTCGAGGGTAATGACATCGTTGACAATGCTAAAAAGAGAGTGCTTTTCATCTCGGCATTGGGTTCAAGGCCTATCGATGTACTGAGTGGGCGTTGTGCTCGACAGAAGGTGAGCAAGTTAACCAATGCGAAAGCGGTCGCAATTTTCGAACAATTTTACGCACCCAAGCCAAATGAGATACCGTACTTACTCTAAAATAGGTCGAGCAGGAATACAGGTCGACTCCTATATATTGTGCTCACCGAGAAATAAAAAGAAATCTTCAAGTGGTTGACCCATTAGAATCAGCACGTTAGAATTGAGTGCGACCCTAAATCTGCATTACCATGTCACCATCGGCATTTCAAACTGGCCGCCTCTTATGCACTTCGAGCCTAGCTGCTATAGCTTCCTCCATGCGCTGTAGTATGTGCGCTTAGGCATTAGTCCACTGCCTGTCTTGCCGTTTTCTGCATTTGCTCTATCAGCATGACGTGCCGAGTTCATCATAATGCCGCATTTAAAAGGAAAGTGATCATGTGTGCGGAGACGGATGGAAATCAGGCTGCATCACGGGCATTTGGAGTAGCCAAAACTTGCGTGCAGGACTGGCACAAACAGGAGGAGATGCTTTTTGCCAGCAAAGCAACACACTGGACCAAAGCAGGACGTATTTGCGACGATTCACTTTGGTGATACGATCACCTTGGCCCCGTCTTGAAAGCAATCTGCGACGGGGGACACAGTCCGCATGCTGTGTTTTCGCTGCTTGTAGTTTGTGTTGAAGCGAGAGGCAGCTGCTGCCACACTTCCTCGCTCCAGCGTTCTGATGGAGAGTTTCCACGGTTCTCAAGCGAGATGTGCTCCGTGTTTGCTTGTGTGCGTGTGACACCATGCTTGTTAATTTAGTTGTACTGTACTGTACAGATGCGCATTACAATCGGTGCACATTAAAATTGAGTAAACAAAGCTTTGACGTATGGTATCGACATGCATG
This sequence comes from Dermacentor andersoni, assembly GCF_023375885.2. NCBI lineage: Eukaryota > Metazoa > Arthropoda > Arachnida > Ixodida > Ixodidae > Dermacentor > Dermacentor andersoni. The sequence goes on along the minus strand of NC_092817.1, from coordinate 1,718,476 downwards.
GCAGGGTGTTTTGGTTTGCGGCCTTAGCCCTCACGGCTCCAGCAGCAGCTCTGTTCTACATTGGAACTCCATTAGCTCAGTACTTTTGCTACCTTTGTTCATGAATATAGGTTGATAGCTAATTATGGGTAACACTTATGAAAAAAAAAAAAAAAGGTCAACCTATATTCGAATAAATATGGTAGCCACAAGCTTCAAGTTCTTTAGCCGTATTCAAAGGGAAGAGGAATCAGCTCAGCAGCTTATCGTGGAGTTTCCCCACCTGGCTGATAAATGCAATTTTGGGACCATGTTGAAATGCCTGCTACAAGACAGGATAGCACATGGAATTCGCAGCAGTAACGTGCAGAAGGCCCTACTTTTGCATCCAAAATCGACTTTGAAGGAGGCAGAAAACACCGTGCTTGCCGCAGAGGTTGCAGGACAGGGTGTTGAGCTTATGAAGCAGACGGAACCAAAGGAATTACCTTATATTCACAGACTAGCCGGTGATAGACGACAGTGACAGGCAGGAAAAATCTGCAGTCAGGCGAGTGGCTCGTCTAAGGCTGTCACCGGTGTGGCAGCCGTGAGCACGGTGAGGCGACTTGTGCCTTTAAAGACGCCCAGTGTTTCAGTTGCAGGAAAAAGAGACATCTAGCTACTGTGTGTCAATCTAAAGGAAAGCGACGGCAGCAGAACTTGGCGTTTAGCAGCGGCTAAATGCAAAACACTGAAACCGACCTTTCCTCACAGTTGTATACACTAAAGCCAGAACCAAAGGCAATCAATGGACTTGTCAGCCCGGTCCGACGAAATTTTTGCTGGGGTGGAGCCAACATCGCAATAGAAATTGACACCAGTTCACTTGTGTGTATGGTGTCCTGGGATGTCTACTGCCAACATCGCACAAGCTGATCCTGCCTTGAAAAATCCAGCTTGAAGTTGTCATGCTACTTGGGTCCGTTGCCTGTAGCTGGGAGGCTCAAGCTACCAGCTTCATACTGCTGCATAACTGACACGGTGTCACTGACCGTAGTTGCAGTCTCCGGACCAAGCCTATGTGGCAGTGATCGTATCCAGGCACTGAACAACGAAGGTGTTGTGTGTGGTGTTGACCGAAGGTGGAGGTCAGGCTCCAGCCGTTCTGAAGTAAAAAGCCGTTTTTTAACATATACAACCAATATATATATATATAATGAAGAACAGAAACGCCCCCTGGAGAATAAAGAACCGAAATGAATAACGAAACTGAATGCAACATTGTGGTTTTAAGAGTTTCCAGTGTTAAGGAACAAGGGCAAAACTTCCAAACAATCCTGTGTGAGTATGAAGACGTGTTTGGACCTGAACTGGGTCTGTTCAAGGTTCCGCCTGCTTATCTGTACATAAGTGAGGATGTGGTTCCAAAGTTTTTCAAAGCCTGGTCACTTCTGTATACCATGAGAGAAAAGGTTTCTAATGAGCGGGACAGGCTTGTTAAATCCAGGGCACTGTCCCCCGTGGCTCACTCGGAGTGGGCGACGGCAACAGTTCCTGTAATGAAGAAATACGGAGCAGTCCGATTGTGTGGCGATTACAAACTACAGTCGCCGACCGTTTATTTGGACCTCACGGGGACTGCAGAAATGTCCGAATAAACAGGTGCCCGAAAAAGCAGATTAAACAAAAAAAAAAAAGGAAATCCTTTATTTCCACACATTTATTTGGGCTCGGCAGTAGGCTTGAAGAAATTGTGAATGCGCCGTTGCACGCTGTTCCATTTACGCACAATCAGATAAGCCTGAATCTCAGAGAGGGTCGTACAGTCACTATAGGCGGCTGAAAGCACAGTCACTGCTTGTACACGCTCCGCATGCGACGGCAGCATAGCACATGGTGCATCATCTTCAGACTTGTAGCCATCGTCCGGCGCTGCAGCAGAAACCTGACGAACGATCTCGCCGTTGTCGAGTTCTGCGCATGTCAGTACAGGAGCGTCAGCACCTGTGAAATTGTCAAATGAGACAGTGTCCGGAATCGCAATGCAACCACTGTGCAGGTCTCGGCAGAACATTTTCGCCGTCAGTAGGGAGCACATCGGAAGGCAACAAATCCTAGGTCTCGCGGCACCCGCTTGCCGGCATTCCCCAGTGCAGTCTGCGTGGGCACTGTCGGTGCCATTAGACACTTGAAGCAATATTTCCGTATGCCGCGTTGGATCACTACAACCTCGACACAGCACACAAAGCAAACACCACCATGCCGTTACGCCGACACCAGTCGCACAAACAAAAACGTGGCCTACTCGCAGCGTTGTGCACGAAGAAAGAAACAAATCAGCTGCTGGATTGTCTTGACATGGCTTACTCAACTGAGACCAGAACTGCTGTAGCCACATTATCGAACCAGGCAGAAACGATGATGATGAGCGAGGATTTGCAGTAGCGCCACTTCGTGGGGCAGCAAGGAGGCTCCGTTCGAAACAAAAATGGCATTCAAGTCGAACCATGCACCAGTCAGAGTTGGTACATCGTGCTCTCGATCGAGTTGGCTCAAGGAGTGTCCAAAAAATCAGACGAGAGGTTGCAAGGTGTCCGAACTTTCGGCAGTTGTTATACATTATAGTCTATCGTGAGAATAGCGGTGCCGCGAAGCAGAACGAATAATCGAGCATGTCCGAATTTTTGGAGTCCGGAAAATCAGTCGGCGACTGTAACTAAAATGCCAGCTGTATGACAGAGCAGTACCCGCTCCCAGTAATCAACGACCTTTTTTCAGCACTGCATGAGGGTGATATTTACAGCACGTTGGACCTTCGGGACGCTTACGACCAGGTTCCCCTGGATGAGCAGTCAAAGAAGCTGACTGTCACTAACACACATCGGGGATTATTCTGCTAGAATCGCCTGCCCTTTGGGGCAGGCGATTCTGCCCCCGATTCTGCCCCGATCTTCTGCCCCAGCTATTTTTCAGCTAACAGTGGACAGCGTGTTGAATAGGCTGCCAGGAGCTCAGGCATACTTGGTTGAGATTCTGGTTGCAGAGAAGGGGAATGACGGCGGAAAGAACCTCAAGGCAGTTCTTCAGCACTTTCACGAGTTTGGCATCAAGCTAAGGAAGGACAAGTGCACCTTCAGGATCCCTGAGGCCACAAGATCAGTATAGGAGGGCTGCAGCCTCTGGAAAGTAACATGGACGCTATTATGAAGGCACCAACACCCAAAAACGACAGTGAACTGCGCTCCTACTTGGGTCTTCTTACGTATTACAGCATGTTCCTTCCCAATATCGCCAGTCTGCTATCCCCGTTCTACGACTTGCTAACAAAAGGATGTCACTGGAACTGGGGCTCTCAACAACAGGAAGAATTTCAGGAATCGAAGAATACCTTATGCAATGCTAAAATGCTTACCCACTTCGTTTCCTCACTGCCACTGTGCTAGGAGTGCGACGCGTCCTTGAACGGAATAGGAGGTGTGCTGTCTCATCCCATTGATGATGTTGACAAGCCTATAAGCTTTTGTTCTCGAAGACTTTCCAAAGCGAAAAGGAATTATTCACAACTTGAGTGTGAAGCGTTGGCCCTAGTGTTTGGGGTATAAAAATCCCAGGACTGCCTAATGGGAAGAACCTTCACCTTGGTCACAGATCACAAGCTGCTGGTGGGTCTGTTTTGTGAAGATCATCCCACGCCCATCATGGCTGCCGCAAGAATTCAGCGGTGGTCCCTGCTGCTGACAGAACACCAGCACAAGATAGAGTACAAAGCTGGCTCAGAAAACCTGAATGTAGACACACTAAGTCGGCTTCCTCTAGAGACCACTGAGGACACATCAGAGGAGCTACACGAGTGCCTGCACTAGCTGTGGCACTTTTCGTCATAAGCAATGAGAAAGTTGACCGAGAAAGTCCTCAGAAATGTCAAATCCTACATGCTTCATGGTTGGCCAAAGGTGCGCAGAGCACCCGATCCGCGGTTGGAACCATACTTCACACAAAAGACTGAGCTACGAAGGTCTCATTTACTGGAGTCAAAGAGTGGTGATTCCCGAAGCTGCTTGTGGTGACATGCTGTAACTCCTGCACAAGACACACCAGGGAATGTCTGCAATGAAGGCAATGGCCCGTGCGGTCGTGTAGTGGCCCAGCATCGACGGAGCCATCGAACGGATGAGTAGCAATTGCACTACATGCATACAAGCAAGCACAATGCCACCAGCAAAAATACCAGAAAGCTGGCCACTAACACACAAGAATTGGTCCAAGTACATTTGGATTATGCTGGTCCACTGAATAAAACCATGATCCTAGTGGCCATAGATTCACATTCAAAATGAATCAGGCAATTCCAGTGCTTCATGCCACAGCGAAAGTGACAGTTACATTGTTGCGTGGAATCTTCTGCAGGCTGGGCATACCAAGAACCATTGTGACAGACAACAGAACTCGATTCACGTCAGAGACTTTCTCCAAGTTTCTGACAGAAAATAACATCAAGCATTTTTGTATGGCACGATATCGCCCCCATCGAACGGGCTTGCTGAACACGTTGTGCGGACACTGTAAGATGGCCTCAAGAAGGTTCGGTCAGGTGACCTGCCTGAGCGATTGGCTAAACTCCTCTTTAGCTACAGTAGAACACCCCTGGATGCTAGAGCATCACCATCTCAACGTGTGTTGAGTTATCAGACTCGTTCTTGGTTAGACACATGCCTTCCACCGTCCATAACCTTTCCTATCTGTCCACAGGCAGATCAAGCAAGCATGCTGGACCCGAGCACTCCTGTGTGGGCTTGCAACTTCAGAGAGGGAGAAAGGTGGCTGCTAGCCACAGTGAAAGAAGCAAGATGTTCCCAAATGATCACCGTTGAAATGGCAGAAGGTGAGCTGCAGCGTCACATGGATCAAGTTCGTCCACCATACAGCCCCGTGCCGGCACAACCTTGGCAAGACCAAGATCAAGCTGCTAGTGTGCCGACGCTATCAGAAGAGGCTGAACCAGCTGTGCTTCGTCCATTGACCCTTATAAGGAAGCCCATAGAGCGGTACTCACCTTAAGGGGGGAGGTGGGTATTCTGACCTTCATTAAAACCCTCTTTACCAAATTTAATTAAACTGCACAGTCATATTCTGTTTCTTATGCTGATTCCAAATATGCAATTGTTTTTAAGCTATGTCAATTAGTTCTAAAGATAACTAAAATTAATTAGCATTGTTTCTGGGAACAATGGAGCAAAAACTACTCATCAGAACCTTGCTTTAGGCATATAGCTGGATATTAGGAACCATAAGCTTGACAATTGTAGGAATAGTTTTTTGGTATAACTACTATTTAACAATTATACAGCACATCAAAGCTTTCTATTCAAAATGGGTTCAAATTGGCTGTTGATGTACGGACAATAAAAAAATATTAAAACTGAGATACAGAAATCTGGTCCTACCATTGTGTGCATTATTCACATAGCTCAGTACTGCAACAAGAATTACAATTCTAGGTGCCCCGATTACTGCGAAATTGCTCCTGGAAGGATGCAAATATTCAAAATTTCTTGTTTTGAGAAAACGCAAAAAAAAAACGGACAAGTTCATTTTTATTCAAATATAACAAAAAGTATTGATATATCCACATATCTAAATGGTCAGTAGCCACCCAAGGATATAATCTATCTGCCCACAGCTACCCAAATGGCATTTTTTAAAGGCTTGTCGCAGATTTTCTACAGATGCACGCTTGCAGGCTGATGCTGCTGCTCGCCGGTTATCTTTCTCTGCCATTCTCATGCTGTTCAGTAGCCCCGGGTTCAAACGAAGCTCCTGGAGTATGGCAGATGAAGCTCTTTCATTCCCCGAATTAAATTTCATTACTGCCTCAGCCACAGCAGATTCAACAACAAAAAGCGAGGCATGCTGCTCCTTAGGTGCTAATGCCCAAATCATGGAATGCAAGCATTCATTATTGTTTTGGGTCATGCTGCACTGGCACCTTTGAAGCGATTTTTCTTCTGAGAGGCACTCATACACTGGTCGAAGGGCTTGACAAACATCGACAGGCGAATTGTATCGATGCTTTGGGATGGGCTCATTTTTTTGCTTGCGCAGCATTCTGATGGCACCAAGAGTCTGGACCAGATGGGCAAAGACTGTGGTTTGAAACCTTGTAGTTTGATGTGATGTGGTGGTATGGTGCATTCTGCATAGCCTTCACATCCCCTTTGTTGGATTTTAATGCCCATCCATAGTAGTCAACGAGTTTGGTGATCAGGTCACCCGTCAATTTTCGTTTGCCACCAAGTGTTTCAGAAGCAGAGCACTTGTGTTTGGCAATGAGAGTGCGCAAAGCAGTCCCTATCCTTTTTTAGACGTGATTCACGCAATCTTCCTTCTTGACTGGCACAAAGCCATACACTTTGGCTTGTCTGAGAGCAAGAAATGCGCGACTATCACCACCTGAGAGGACTGTGGGGTACCTCAGTTTGTGCAGCTGAAGTGACCTCTGGAACAGTATAAGCGCCGCTTCAACTTCCATCTCCCCTGCTTTCTTTCTGTATTTTTTTGGCACATATGGCTTGCCTTCCAATCTTGGTAGTCCAGGTCACCAGGTTTCGGGCCGCGCGCACACCCGGCACAGAAGTTGCTCAGGACAACATAGTCAAGCACAAGTCTGTTGAACAGTTCAATGACCGTGCCGACTCCGATGTGCAATGAATGGCAGCGCGCCATCCACGAGCCATTGTAGAATACCGCTATGTTCCCGGAGTTCGCAAGTTTCAAGTCATTATACAATGACTTCACTGACAGCGCACACGCACCCCAGCTTTTGGGCAGCGGACGACGACGCCGGCGCAAGCTTCTGCTTGAGATAGCCTTGCCACATTTTGTTATGAAGGCCATGGTGCGAGATGTTCATTGCAGCAAAAACATCATTCATCGCCGTTTGTCAATTAAAGTGCTAACCATCGCACGAACGGCGAGAATGTTCACTACAACGGGGTTGACGATGACGGGGCTGTTTTGCTGTTTCTCACGCGCGGCGAGCTCCACTCGGAAACAACATCTTCGCAGTTTTCACAAATGGCAAGAAGCTTGACAGCAACGCCATATTCTCGCTCCTCTGAGTCAAAAGTCATAGAGCCGCCACAGGGACTGCACTTTAGACGCGAGACCAAAGCGCTTAACGCTTCCGCACTGATAACCTAAAACCGTGACTCCGTCTCCGCCAGCCCGCCTGCACAGTCGTTGACTCTTGTACACATGTTCAATTTCCACTTCGTTGCCACAGTTCCCGCCAGTTGTTGGAGGTTTTCCCTTGCTTGCTTCTGCCATTGGAGCAATTCCACTGGCTGCACCATCTTTGTGTCGTGCTGAATGCTGCTCCTGAGATCACTATTGGCCGGCGACATCGTTAGGCCTGGCTCGCTCTCGAGCCAGGTCCGTTGCGTCGCAGCCTTCACTTGCAACCGCCAGTGGGTGGTCATTGCTATGTTTTTTGGCAGGGTCGGAGCACTTTTCAATGTTGTAGCGCACTCGCTTTCTTTTCTTGCCCAACTTGTTTCGAGTGGCAATCTTCCGACATAAGTACACACTACGCTAGTCGCTTTCAAACTGGCATCGCGGTTCGCTTTTCAAGCGTGTCCGCACGCCGCAGTAGACGATGCCAGTAACCTAAGCCAATCGCAGGACTTTATTTTGTCACGTGCATTGAATGGGCGAATGGGGTTGCAGGCTGGGACTTTTTTCTGTGCGGTATTTCTAAATAGCAAATAGGGGGGCGAACGAAAATGTGGCGGGAAATTGAAGAAGAGAAGTAATTCTTTCCAATGCGACCAAGATGGCCACGCAAGCACAGGTTGTTCAGCAGCGGCATGACATGAAAAAAGCCCCCTTTTTATGCTTCTTTCTGTCAAAATATAGCTCGCAGCTGTTAGATAAACTGATATTGCGGCTAAAATATTCATCCATGATGCGGGAAACTTGGTCAGAACATGCTGCAGTGTATGTATATTATGAAAATACCACTTTCAGAAAACCAATTTTTTCGCTATTTTTGGTCTCTAAGACCAGTGTCCACCCTTAAAGGGGGATGCAGGGTTTACATTGCTAGAAATGGCAAAAAAATCGATTTTTTGAAAATCAGATTTTCAATTTCCATAACTTTTTCTATCTCATTCCAGAATAGCATCCATACAAACCACGTAGAAGTGCTCTAAAAAATTTGTTTTATCAGCCAAGGTGGCGAAAAATTTCGCGGAAATCAAAAAAGAACCGCGTTTTTCAAGCCACAATATCTCTGGAATGGCGCAACCGAGCGCCGCCATCTTGGTCTCGTTGGAAAGCGCATTTCTCAGTCATCAAATTTGCCGCTTCAACTATCTCCTCCGAACAGAAACAAGCACACAAAAAGCAAATGATTGAAGGTCGTGCCGGAGTCTGCGATTGGCCGCGCCTGCCATGTGACTGCAGCGCGGTTCGCCATTGGTCCGGCGCTCGCGTCGTCTGCTCGGCTCTTTCACGGCTCTTTGCACTTCACGAGCCTGGAAGTCTCTACTAGCCGTAATCTCGACGTGCCAAAACGGGTGCTACGCGGACATTGCAGTACCGTGGCCAATCTCTACGTTTGTGGATGTCTCAGACCCACGGCAAAGTATTCCGATAATCGGTGACGCGGACTTCGCAACCAAGATTCGTGCGCAGAATCCTCGGACATGCGGCTAGGCCTTTCAGCACACGGTGTTTCGGAATTCGTGACCAAGCGCATCGCGCATGCAATCCTCGTACCTCGGCTAAGCATTTCGCGCATAGGAGTCTCCGACTCGTTGATCAAGCACATCGCGTGTGGACATCTCAGGCCCTCGCCTAAGCATGTTGCGCATCGGCGCCTTCGTCTGCGCGACTAAGTACATCGAGCGTCGACTGCTCGAGCCTGTGGCTACGCATTTCGCGCGTCAGCCCCTCAGACTGCGCGACTAAGTACATCGAGCATCGACTCCTCGAGCCTGTGTCTACGCATTTCGCGCGTCAGCACCTCAGACTGTGCGAATAAGCGCATCGAGTGTCTACTCCTCGCGTTCGCGGCTAGGCATTTCGCGCATTGGCACTTCGGAGTGCGCGAATAAGAGCATCGAGTGTCGACTCCTTGTGTTTAGGCATTTCGCGCGTCGGCATCTCGGACTGCATGAATAAGCGCATCGAGTGTCGACTCCTTGCGCCCGCGTCTAGGCATTTTGCGCATCGGCACCTCGGACTGCGCGAATAAGCGCATCGAGCGACGACTCCTTGTATCTGCGGCTAGGCATTTCACGCGTTGGCACCTCTGACCCGCAACCAAGCATATTGCGCGTTCACTCTATGATCATATTGTCACGACAGGTAGTAACAATACCTATCGTACCACCCCACCCCCCCTCATAAAGAGAACCTCATCATGAGCTCTGTTCACTAGGCCTTCTGGGCTGGCACAACAACTGGCTGCAGAAGTGATCGAGGCATCATACAAAAGTACAATTCTGGAAAGCACCTAGCAGCTGCATATCTATCACTGGCTCTCTGATCTTAAGCCTTTGCCGGGCACATGTATATATGTAACGTTCCTGTGCACTTCAGACAAAATTCATTTATCAATGGCGTTCTATTAAGTTCCACAGCCATTTTCAAATGAAGATGACTTGGAAGGCTACGTGCACTCAGAGCCTTCATTCAGTAACATAGTCAATTCTACCAAATCAAAAAATGCCTCACTGATTGTAATGGAGACTGCTATCAATCAGGAAGCCTGCAGGTACAACACTGGAACTATATTCATTCCACACAGAGTTCTGCACCTCGGTTTGAAAACCAGGTACCATGCTCTTTGTAGAGCATAGTGCCTAATAAGGTTTCTTGTGCTAGTTCAGTGGCCAGTGTGCTATTATTTTGAGAGTGTGCAGTCACACATTTTGTATGGCCATTCTTACAAAACATAGAGCTTCAAAACGGTGCCATTTGTATTGCAGTAGATTCACTTCAGCAAAAGCTACATTTGTTTGAAACTTCAAATGCGTTTATTTCAGTTCGATGTTTTTGCACACTGTATTCCGCCTAACAGGTGTTTTCTCTCGGTTGTTTTTGGCCAAACATGACAAGGGTGGTATCATTTTATTCGTATTGAAATGATCTGGGGAGTGATGCTATTTTTATTACTCTTGCACCGTCATGAAAATTACATTCAGGTATAGTAATCGCTGCTAATTAGAAAAAAATGTTCGTAATAAATGCAAGATTGTTTTCTTGTCGGCAAAATGCTTCCAAATGAATAAAAATAGCATCACCCCCTACAGTATGTCTTTAGCAATGGTGTCATGCATTTAGTTTTTGGTTTAGCAAGATGGAATCATCAAAAAGCCCCGTAACGAGTTTGAAATTAATTTGATTTCAGACCTCAATATTTCTTTAACTGCTACAGCTATTAAAAATCTAGTTACATATCTGAAATCAGCACGTAAAATTACCCCAGACAGTCAAGCTTATTAAAGATTTACCCAAATATATGCAAAAATGTTTTAGGACCCACGTCCCCCCTTAAAGGGAAGCTGAAACGGTTTTCAATTTCCATGAATGGCTGGGATTGGGAAGAACAGACCTAATAATTGACGGTTCCGAAATTTTTTTCGTTTTGTTAATATAAGGGGCGGAAATCACCTTCTAAATCACCCCCGCGGACACGCCCCCATCGCTTCCCGGAGCGCTGGGTGAGGTGGTTGCTAGAGGAGAGAACCGGCGAGAGTGACGTCATTCGCGGGGACCGAGCTGCCGGACCGGCGTGCTCGCATGTGCTGGCATGCCTCTTTCCGTCCTGCGCTTTACTGAACGACGCTACGAGATCTGCCGCCGCCGCCGCTCACGTTTGTTTTCTTTTGCGATTTTCGTAAACTGTTCTTTCCTTTTGTGCTGCGTGAGTGCCTACAGCTAAGGGCGCCCAACTTGCCCTCGTTCTGTGCAGCATTCGGCTGCGCGAATACAGGCGGGCGAGACGATGTGGTATTTCACAGGTTCCCAAAGGACAAGAAGCTTGCAGCGCAGTGGGTCCGTGCGGTGAGGAGAGATAAGTTTATGCCGACGAAATCAACTGTGCTGTGCTCGAACCATTTCCGTGATAACCGGATAGCCTTACAACAAATGCGGAAACGCGTTGTTGCTAGCGTTGCTATACTCCGTTTCATACATCAGTTGCAATGCTACGGAGGCTTGAGATACTTCTTGCAGTGGCTGTGTTCGCACTTAGAAAAAGTTCGGTGTTTCTTGACCCGATTTTTTAGAAAATTTTCCATATATAAGCTCAGTTCTGAATGAAAAAAAGAAATAATTTACCCATAGAAACAATCCGTGTACTTATACGGCTGCTAACACGTTCTTTTAAATCAATTTTCTTTTCGGCATTTTTTAATTGCAGCCCGTAGCGGCAGCTTCACGTGCATGCTCGCGCGCGCAAACGCCGCTGGCACGCTGCGAAGCATAGACGGAAACGCACGCAGTAATAAATTTTGGTGACCGGACTTCGTGCGTAGCTTCCACAGCGTTGCACCTGAGGTATGAAATGGAGTATAGGCTTGCCTAGTGACATTCGACGTATGGTTGCAGTTATCATGTTTACCACAAGGCGGTGCTAAAACTGCCTAATGTCTTTATGTCAACACTAGCATGGAGCACGCATACCGATTCTTGATCAAGCCACAATCGCAAAGTCGTCGAACCATAGTATGAATATTCCACATATAATACCTCTGGCCATCTCTGGATGTGTATGATAAGCAACTTCCATGACTGTACCTCGCAGCACTGCATGTGCGCGCTTTGAAACACGGCACTTATGTTCGCGATCATGTATCAACACTAAAAAAACCACGGGACTTTAGACAAGCAACGGCAAGGTGCATGACATCGCGGAATTGCACCCGTGTTTACAATCTAATGAGAAGTTAGTGCTTCGGCATTCTTCCAGCAGCAAGTTCCCAGTGACACTTTAGCGCATCTTTTCTCCCGTCATTGGAACGTGCAGCTACATGGAAAAAAAAAAACCTACGTACCAGCTAAGATTTCCAACGCGCGAGAAGGCGCTCACATCGCTCTCGCTGTTGGCACACTCAACATCGTCGTTGCCGCCGTTGCCGCCATCGTTTTCCGTATCGGCTGTCGGTTCGAACATGTACGGCGAAAATACAAGCTGTCCGAGACAGCGAGAACGTTCCATGATGCTTACAACTCAGCTATGAAGGCAGAACAGAACAGCGTGCTACGCTCTGAAACGGCGGCGCCGACCGGCGAATGAATGATGAATGAATGTGTGTGGTTTAGTGGCGCAAGGGCCAGATATGGCCAAAGAGCGCCAAGACAGTGTTAGTGATTTAGCAGTGGAATGATGAGTTCTGTGAAGAAAGATGTGACTTGGCTGTAAAGGGGCCTAAAAATAGTCGCTGTAAGGTGCGTAAAATCTACGTGCTATAAAATTATGGCGATGACTAATGACGAATACTATGAACATTAAGATCCATCGTAGGAAAATGATGCAAAATAAAAAAAATATATAGGATGGTAAAATTACTTGGAGCCCTGCTGCCTCGTCAGAGCCCTTGAATCACAAGGGCCTAGAGGCATGTGCTATATTAAAGAGCTATCGCAGCGGCATCCTCTGAAGAGAGGACCCGCTACGAACATGTGGGGTTAAAAACATGCAAGACAACATCTCTCAGAAAACTTAGGACTACGTTGGCGTCAAATAAAGGTTCTGGGCCGAGTAGCATTACGGGATGTAGGGGGATGTGCTGCCGGTATGCTAGGGAAAAATGTTTCCTTCTTTCAGATTCGGCTGCCCGACACTCCGGGAGAACGTGGAGGACGGTCAGCCTCTCCCCGCATCTACCACAGGTTGGAGGATCATTTCCAGTGAGTAGAAAGTTATGCGTGCCAAACGTGTGTCCTATTCTGAGGCGACAGAATAGGACATCTGTTCGCCGTGATTTTGTTACGGAGGGCCAAGAACCTAACTGTGGCTTTATTACGTGTAATTTATTATTTACTTCTGCGTCCCACATACGTTGCCAGTGGTTTCGCAGTTTTCTTCTTAAGAAAGGCTTCAGGTCTGTGACAGGGACCGAAGCAGTAGGACTAACTGCATGCAATGAAATGGATGTGGCCATCTGGTCCGCCAGTACGTTTCCCTCAATGCCCCTATGTCCAGGCACCCAGCATATAATCACATGTTGGTTAGATATATATGCTTTACACAGTACGGAGTAGAGTTCATTAATTACCGGATTTTTGTGGCTACAGAAAGACATCAAGGCCTTCACAACACTAAGGGAGTCCGTATATATAACTGATTTCTGGAGTTTTGATTTATTTATATGCTTTGCGACCGTCAGCAGTGCGTAAGCCTCAGCCGTAAAGATACTAGTTTCCGGATGCAGTACGTCGAATTCCGAGAAGGATGGACCGACGGCTGCATAGGACACCCCGTCGTGTGACTTTGATGCGTCTGTGTAGAACTCCGTGCAGGAGTATTTGTGCTGGAGTTCCCGGAAATGCATTTGGATTTCAATCTCTGGAGCGTGTTTTGTAACTTGCATGAAGGATATATCGCATTGTATCAGCTGCCACTCCCAAGGAGGTAGCAGCTTGGCTGGGTGCATTGGGCGAAGCTCGAGGATTGGGACACGCATTTCGTCACTAAGCTCCCTCAGACGCAGCGAGAAAGGCTGTCTTACGGAGGGACGATTATGAAAGAGTGTAGCATATGTCGTATCGTTAATGGTATTAAAACACGGATGCTGAGGATTAGAGTGGACTTTCAAAAAATATGTTTGGCTGATGTATGTTCTCTGCAGATGAAGTGACCACTCATTTGATTCTGCATATAAGCTTTCAATAGGACTTGTTCTGAAAGCTCCAGTGGCCAGTCGGATTCCTAGATGGTGGACCGGATAGCATCTCTAGCGCTCTCAGGGCTGCAGAATGATAGATCACGGCACCGTAGTCCAACCGTGATCGGATGAGGCTCTTGTAAAGGTTCATTAAACATTTCCTGTCGCTGCCCCATGTTGTGTGGGATAACACTTTGAGTAAGTTCATTGTTTTTAAGCATTTGACCTTGAGGTAGTTTATGTGTGGAATAAAAGTTAATTTCGAATCAAGTATGATGCCTAAGAACTTGTGTTCTTTGTTCACAGGAATTCGCTGACCATACATTTCTATACTGGGTTCTGCAATGAGCCCTCTCTTTCTTGTGAAAAGCACACAAGAACTTTGGTTGGGGTTAACTTTAAATCCGTTTTCTTCTGCCCATTTGGACACTTTGTTCAAGCCCTGTTGACCTTGCCTCTCACATACAGTAAGGTTGCAGGATTTGAAGCCTATCTGTATGTCGTCTACGTAAACAGAATAAAAAATGGCTGGCGGTAATGAAGCACGAAGGGTGTTCATTTTCACGATGAAGAGCGTGCAGCTAAGTACACCTCCTTGAGGTACGCCAGTTTCCTGTATAAAAGGTCGCGACAATACATTGCCGACTTTCACGCGGAATGTACGGTTGGACAAATAGCTTTCTATTAGGACGAGCATATTGCCACAGATGCCAATTCCCGACAAGTCTCTCAAGATTCAATAGCGCCACGTAGTGTCGTACACCTTCTCCATATCGAGGAATACGGATAGGAAATATTGTTTATGTAGAAAGGCGTCGCGAATGTTTCCCTCAATGCGCACAAGGTGATCGGTTGTGGACCGCCCTTCTCTGAAGCCACACTGAAAGGGATCGAGGATATTGTTGAGTTCAAGGAAATGCACAAGTCTGCGGTTTACCATTTTTTCAAAAACCTTACAAAGACAATTTGTAAGAGCTATCGGACGGTAACTTGCCGCCAAGGAAGGGTCTTTACCCTGCTTAAGAACAGGGACCACAATCGCTTCTTTCCATGTGAATGGGAGGTATCCCGTAGCCCAAATAGCGTTGAAAAGCGTGAGTAGTGTAAGTTTGGTGTCAGTATGTAAGTTTCTGATCATTTCGTACATGACTCTATCAGGTCCCGGTGCAGAGCTTTTGCATGTGGTCAAGGCAGCTCTCAACTCAGCAATACTGAACGGCCGGTTATAAGGTTCATTCTGTCTGGATTTTCGTATTATTGGCTTACATTCTTCTATTTGTTTGTATTTCAAAAAGGATTGCCAATAATGGTTTGAACTCGACACGCTTTCAAAGTGTTCTCCAAGTGAGTCTGCCTGATCTTTCAGTGTTTCACCTTGTGTGTTCACCAAAGGGAGTGAATATGTTTGTCGCCCTTTTATCCTATTAACCCTGTTCCAGACTTTGGCCTCATCTGTATAGGAGTTGACACCAGATAAAAACTTCTGCCAACTCTCTCTTTTGGCCTGTTGGCGGGTTCACCTGCCTTGGGATTTTCCTTTTTTAATGTTGGTAAGATTCTCCGCAGTGGGGGAGGCACGTAGCAACCCCCACGCTTTGTTTTGTTTCTTACGAGCGATCCTACAATCGTCGTTCCACCACGGGACACGCCGTTTGCATGCCAATCCATTTACTTGTGATATACATTTAGTTGCGGCATCTATTATGAAGGCTGTAAAATATTCCACGGCCGCATCAATTCCTAACGAGGACATGTCATCCCATGATATACTAGTTAAGTTTCGGAATTTCTCCCAGTCTGCTGTCTCAATCTTCCACCTAGGAGCCTGTGGTGGATACTCGTCTTCTTTAAGTGTTCTTAATAGTATGGGGAAATGGTCGCTTCCGTAAGGATTATTCGTAACTTCCCATTCGAGTTCAGGCAGTATGGACGGGGAAACTAAGCTCAGATCAATTGAAGAAATGGAGTTGTTCGCAAGACAGTAATATGTAGGTTTCTTCTTATTCAGAAGGCACACACCAGAAGAAAAAAGGAACTGTTCAATAAGACGACCTCGCGCATCTATACGAGAGTCTCCCCACAGGGAGCTGTGCGCATTGAAATCGCCAAGAACAACATAAGGTTCTGGCAATTGATCTATAAAGGATTGGATCTATTGGATTGGATTGGAATGTTTCGTTAATTTGTAATGTGGGGGTATGTAAAGAGAGCTAATGGTGATGAGTTTGTTTAGGAGAACAGCTCGAACCGCCACTGCTTCAAGGGGCGTTTGTAGCTGTAAACGCTGACAGGAGATACTTTTATGAATAAAAATGGCAACACCGCCTGATGATACGACAGCATCATCATGATCTTTGCGGAACTTGACATACGGTCGGAGAAAGTTTGTGTGTTTTGGTTTTAAGTGTGTTTCCTGTAAACACAGCACTTTTGGATTGTGTTTATGGATGAGTTCTTGCACATCATCGAGATTCCTGAGAAGACCTCTGACATTCCATTGCATGATTTGTGTATCCATATTTAAAGAAAAATTTGTGCTGTGTTTACGGAAATGGAGGTGATGCCTTAGGTTACAGAGCTCTTTCGAGGCCCTGTAACGGGAGTTCTGCCCTTTCTGGAGCGTTCGAGGGAGCCTCGCCGGTCCTTAGGCGTTTGTTGCGCCTTGAGGACATGTGTAGTGTCCACTGCCTCTTGTGAGGCGCCGGACACATGCTCTTGCGAGCGAGAAGTTACCAGGGAAGGTCCCGCCTTGGAGGGCAAGACCCCTGCGCCCACCAGCCTGGAGGTCGATGGGGCACCCTGCAGGATTTGGGTGCGCCGGCTGTTGCCAGCGCTGGAAGGGGCCGGGGATGTTGGGGCAGCCTCGGCTGCGCCCACCTTCGGGGTCGATGGTTCCCTCTGCTGTGTTGACGGAGCAGCGCTAGCTGCAACCGCCGCGGGGGCAGATGGCGTAACTGCCGACTCACTGCCTGTGGGTCGGACAGCCGCCGGAGGCCGTTGTGACGCTGCCCCCTTACGCGCCACATCGGCAAAGCTGCTCTTAGACAGGTATGACACCCGCCTACGTGCCTCTTTGAAAGATAATTTTTCTTTGACTTTGATTGTCACAATCTCTTTTTCTCTTTTCCAGGACGGGCAGGACCGCGAGTATGCGGCATGCTCGCCCTCACAGTTCACACAATGTGGAGTGTTCTGGCACGTTTCGGAAGAATGTTCTTTGTCACTGCACTTGGCACATGTCAGCCGGCCTCGACAGTTCTGTGAACTGTGGCCGAACCTTTGGCACCTTTGGCCTTTGGCCGACCGGCGACTGCCGCGAATGACGTCACAGCGGCCCCGACCAATCACGGGCAACAGCGGCGTTTGCGCGATGCCCTGAGGCGCTGGTGCGCATTTTGTTGAAAAAACAGCCGCTTGCGTTTGTTTCCGCCCTTTTTGAACCAGATATTCGTGTTCAGGGGACTCAAAACTGTAGAATGCCACAGAGAACTCATTTTTTTCGAAAAGTGTTTCAGCTTCCCTTTAAGGAGGGAAGAGTGCTACAAAGTGAAAGTGATAATCAGGAAAACCGCGTTTGCCATGACGTCAGCACACGTAGCATAGCTGCTTGATAACGGCTTTAAAAAGGCTATCACTGAATAAACTATGCGTAGTGTTCCCACTCTTGTGTGAGCATTATAATGTGCCTGGCCGCCTGGCAGAATGCCATAAGCGTACCTGTCCACTAACAGTTGTAACACACTCATTATACAGAGGGCGGATGTCGGCGCCATTGAAATGATGACATAGACAGTCTTCCACTGAGCCAGCGTGAACACAGTAGTTCTGTCAAGTAAGGCACACCTACAGAAGGGGGCGCATCTGTTCTATTCAAGCAACTTGTCTGTGATACCACTGTGAAGCCGTCTTTGGAGACTAAGTGCTTTTTAAGGTGCAGGTGAATTGTCAGTGTTCATCATAAGGGTGTAGCATCCCAGGAATTCTGCGAATGGTCCCACAAAAAGGAGATGAAAAAGGGGTGCATGCTTGTTCAGCAAACCAACCAAACCTACCACACACAAGAGTGCTAAGTGGCGACGCAAAGGGTTATGCATCATGCCAAACCATCAAGCCAGTCATGAAGCAGTCGGGCATTTTGGGGAGGGGGGGGGGGGCAGCGGCTTTCCTTCTGGCAGGTTTGTGTTGTGTTCCCCTCTCCCCATCATTGCTGGGACAATTAGTATGGTGTACTCCCTCCCCCCTGTCCAAATCATCATTTTAAGGGCAGTGCCGGTGCTTCTCCTCCTTAAAAGCGGTGTCTTGCGACAGCATACAAACCACCGGATTGAACGATGACAATATTACATCTTTGACCATTTCCCTGGCATGGCGATCTGGGAAATACAACTACTATTTAGGAAGTCATTTTATGTGCTGACAGGAGTGCTTAGACAGAATGTGGTGTGCTCCGAGAATGATGCAGTTGTGTACGACGATGTAAAATGCGTTGTGCTCGCAAATCCTGCAAGTACAAGTTTGCCTTTACTGCAAATAAGTTTGCCCTAATTCTCCCATGTGAATGAACCCCCTGCTCCACTGCTCCAACTTTTCGACCACATACTCCTCACCAAGCAAGCAACTCGTCATGCAAATGAAAGTACTGATGATGGCATGGATGAGGCTATGTGTGATGCCCTGATAGCGTAGGCCAGCTATCCGCTTGCAAGATGCACTGGTGGCATAGGCTAGAGTGCGACCCTTCGTGTGATGCCCAAATCAAGACCACGGTACCCAAACCCTACACCACACAGACAGTCCGAACTGTGAGGAGTGCAATAAACTCAAGACTACAGAACATGCCTAGAGCATCTACCTGCAATATGCTGTGGAATGACACTCACTAGCAGAACATTTGTCTAACGTTTATCTGAAAAGGTTCTATTCGCACCCTGTCCAAACCCTTGTAGTCAGCGTGATGTTTTAACCCTTTGAGCATCTATTTTTTTCGCCATATGCGACCGCCCAGGGTCGATTTCTTTTATTGCAGATTCCACTTCTTCTTAGGGACTTATTTAGAAAAACATTTACCACAATTTTTCTAGGGTGACCGTAAAGTGAGAAAAAAATATTTTGCGTTGGTATAGTTGTACCCTTCATTTATGAATAATAACAATAAAAAAGGAAATAAACTTATAAGGATTATAAATTTCATGCATCTTTATACACATAGTTCAAGGCTTTAAAAATGCACACATGAGAATATTTTGCAAGACTCAAATGTTCCTGCTTTCACACTAATATGTACATCCATAGTGTAATCGAACTGCGTAGGTGCGCGCACTCGGGAAATCTGTGTAGTTCTGTGCCCGTCAAAAAAGCACAACGTGTGACAAACTTCCGCTAATCTTAATCTTATCGCCAACCAGAGACAATTAGATTTCGCGAGTGTCAAAAAAAAAAAAAAAAAAGCAATGGAAACGCATGCACGGCGGCATCCTTCCTATGCGCACCCCTGTGAGCACTAAACGAGCGAGAAAGAGGCGGTCGCCCTTTGAGCGATTAGTAAAGAGTTAGCCATCAGTTTTGGAAGCGCAAGAAACTGACACCGCCCGTGGAACAAAACCCGAACCGCCGCCTGCCCACACGTGCACCAATGCGCCAGCGGTAGTATATAGAGGCACGGCAGCAAACTAGCTTTAAAATAAACCATGCGACGAAAACAAGGAGAGGGAGGCGCGCGAAAAAAATTCCCTGTATTCCCATAGTGGTAGCACATGACAGAAAAGAAAAAGTTTGGAAATTGGCACGCTTTTTGAACGTACAGATGGTGCCGTAAATATACGGCATCAACCATTTTGGGACTTGTTCGTGGCGCCGTATATTTACGTCATTGACCCTCAAAGGGTTAAAGGCTCTCAAATTCTTGCACGTGGTCCAGACTTGGAAGAGCTGAGATGAGAACTTGCAGGCCAGCCCATCACTACAACAAATACCAAGAGCAACTATATGCAGAGATGCAGTGAACCTTCCTCCTCACCTGGTTTGCGGGGCTTGGCTGGCTCAATGTCCAGGGGAACCCACTTCTGCTTGCTGCCTGCATGAGAACAGTGAGTATACACGACTGTTACACAACTGTATGAAAGGGACATCACCTTTACGGGGACCCGAGCGGGGTGTATTGCGAGCTGATGAGTCAGGCGTGGTGCTGGTTGTGCCATCCCGGTTCTCCTTGGCCGAGTCCTCATCATCACTGTGGTGGCTGACCTCGTTCTGCATGCACAAGTACCAGACACTGCAGTGACACCAGTTTCCAACAACGCCATGCACCCACCTGAGTAGCTGACGTTGGTCCAAGGCTAGGCCAGTCTTCTTCCTCGTCCACCTGCAGAAAAATTTTGCTTCCTTTGTGCTGTACTCCTTTTTTGATCCTCTCTTCAGTCATTATTTTCATCCAGTGAATTCGTGCCGACCAGCATGTACTTTGCACCATCTCTATAATTCCCTCAATTGAGAAATAGCCAATGCACAAAATGCCACAAGTGACACCACTAGGTCCCCATTCACAGCAACTGTGCTTCTAAACACTTGGGTAAATGTGAGCTGTATTAAACCTTTTTAGAACAGTGAGACTATACATCCCACTTTGTGAAGTACACAAAAACTCCTCTCAGCGGCAAATGGGCACGTTCAGCTGATTTGTTTGGTGCCACCTTCTATTCAAAGATTTTCAACACTTCAAGTGAGAATAGTTTTCGAAGTAAGTACTAAGCGGCCCCAAGTGCGGAAGAGCTAACAAAATGTTTTCGTTCTTGGAATGCTTGCTCATTGGCCCACATTTGCTCACGATAAAAAATTTCTTAAGGCGGCAGATAAGTTATGCTTAATTAGATTATGGGGTTTTACGTGCCAAAACCACGATCTGCTTATGAGGCAAGCTGTAGTGAGGGACTCTGGAAATCTGGGCCACCTGAGGCAACGTTACTAAACTAGCTTCAGTTTTCAAACTCGGCGCCATTGCGTGATACCGCCACCTGCCCGCGCCTTCGTGGCACTGCAGTCGCGCCGGACTAAGCATGCGGTGCAGCGTTGGTGTATTGTCGTTTGTTGTTGACGGCGAATTTTAGCAAGCATGTCATCTGCGAAACTGTAGCCTTGGCTGAGTCTGTTAAGAATATCAGCAGACAATCCCGACGTGCTGTATACCTGGCTGCATAGGCGGCTATCGGAACGATGTCAACAGTTCGGCGCGCCACTTTTTCTGTGCTCCCAGCAATGCGATGCTCCGCTCGGTGTGGCAAGAGCGATTCCCCGCGCCAACCGGGAACTCTCTGCGAAATCCATGGCACGCGCTCGTGCCATTGCTCCCGCGTTCATCGTTGTCGTCTTCCACAGCTGGCTGCGTTGCCGTTCATCATTCCAGCATAGAATTTGACTTCTCTTCTGTCGTCGTAATGGGGAGGCCGCGTTTACGGGGTATGAGCCATTGCTTCAGGGAGTATGAGCCACTTATTGTCTTACGTAATGGACAGATTTAATTTTGAAGAAATTTAATTTCGAAGGATCACAAGCGGCAAATGGCAGCGAAGGCTGCTAACCACGCCGCCATGCAAACTCGAGACATCGAACGCAAGCGACAACGGCGGACTGCAGGCATACTGTCAGTGACGTCATTCTCTCCGTCACAGCCGATTGTGTGTGTGTAACCTCATAATTGCGAAATACTTTAATGAACCCTCGGGGTTAACCCAGTGATAAACGCAGGGGCCGCGCATTTCAGCTTCGCTGGTTAACCATCTTCACGGAGTGGAAGAGCCGATAATTTCTCTCTCTTTTTCTTTCTCTTTTTTTTTTTTTTTTTTTTGTGGCTTGTGTGTTCAAAGACTGACCTCATCTTTCTGTAACGCTTCTTTGGTGTGGTGAGAAGCGTCGGTGAGGATGAAGATCATCCTACAATCATGCAGTTTGGCCAGATCTTCAGGCGCCCAAGCCTAAACTGTGCGAAACGTTATGACGACAGGAAGAAACGACATTTAGAATCGCAGCTTCTGCTCTTCGCTGTATGCATTTCTTCCTTTTGTGCAGTTTACCCTTCTTTCAGTATGGACCAACTGGCCCAATAAATTTTATTGCTGTAGGTGGATACCGTTTTCTCATCGTATTACTAATTCAGACAAGGGAGAACGGCAGCGAGTGTGAAACACGGGCAAACTGCCCGTCCGCACGAGCTCAAGGCTGCTGCGAGGCGTCTGCAGTGGAGCTCGATGGAACGGCGCTGCCATCTGGCGGCTGTCACAGAAGTGGCGACAGCGGCTGTAAGCGCGCAGGCAGAGAGTTTTACAACTGAAGCTAGTCTAGCAACGTTGACCTGAGGTACTTTTAACGTCCACCTAAACCTCATGCTTTGCAGCGCAACACCATAGCCACTAAGCAACTCCAGTGGGTCTAAATTATTCTTTATTGCATTCACATTTACACCTTCAGCTTACAATGAGCAACCATTTTTGTATCTTGAGGAAATAGCTAGCCTGTGAAATTTACCCTTGTGAATGCATGAGCAAGAGCAACACACACATGCAGAAAGGTGCCGACACATGGGAGAGAAGCGCACACAAACATTATGTGCATGGCCTCGACTGGGCCACTTTGTCCATCCGTTTTATGAGGGAAGTTCAACGGCTCACTTCAACGACGCCCGATCCTTCCCTTCGCATGTTTGAACTCCAACATGGTATACTGTATCTCTCTAACATGCGCCCGGACGGCTCTGCCCGACTCTTTGTTGTGCCTGAGCATCTGCATCAGACTGTTCTCGCCCAGCTTCATGATGTCCCTACTGCCGGTCACCTTGGCCTGTCACGGACCTATGACCGCGTTCATCGGCGCTTCTATTGGCCTGGTTTATACCGTGACGTCTGCCGTTACGTCACTGCGTGTGACCTTTGTCAACGATGCAAAAAGCCGACCACAATCTCTGCTGGTCGCTTTCAACCACTTGACGTACCATCAGAACCATTCTTACGTGTAGGTGTTGACCTTGTAGGCCCTTTTCCTACGTCTGATTCGGGAACAAAGTAGATTGCTGTAGCAACAGACTGCACCACCTGATATGCAATCACATGGGCTCTTCCGACAAGCTGTGCAATCGATGTCACCGACTTTCTCCTAGAGAACGTCATCCTTCACCACAGCGCCCCTCGACAGCTCCTCACCGACCGCGGCCGCTACTTTCTTTCTAAAGTTGTCAACGACATTCTGCACTCGTGCGCGACTAAACACAAACTTGCTACTGCTTACCATCCACAAACGAACGGTCTAACTGAGCGCCTTAACCGCACCCTTACTGACATGCTGTCTATGTATGTCTCCGCTGACCATCGCGATTGAGACGTTGCACTGCCGTTCGTTACTTTCGCCTATAATTCATCTCGCCATGATACCGCTGGCTGCTCTCCATTCTTCCTCTTGTTTGGCCGCGATCCTACCCTACATTTTGACACCACTCTGCCTGCTAGCCTGATTTCCACGTACAAGTACGCCCGTGAAGCCATGCTCAAAGCTCAAGAAGTAGGCCATATTGCCCGACGTCAACTTGTGGAGTCGCAGGACAATAAGCGGCGCTTATATGACGCCCGCCATCGTGACGTCCATTACACACCGGGCACCCTGGTTCTCCTTTGGTCGCCGTCGCGACGCGTTGGCCTCTCGGAGAAGTTACTTTCACGCTACCTTGGCCCTTACCGTGTCGTGCGTAATGTAACTGACGTCACGTACGAAATCGCCCCTCTTGAGCCAACCGTGGCTCAGCATCGCTCCGACGTGGTCCATGTCGAGCGTCTTAAGTTGTATCACTCGCCCGCCTCCTAACTGGCACCGAGCCAGTGCTTCCGCCGCCGGGAGTCATGTGACACGCTGACGAAGAAGATGTCAGCTTGGTCGGAAGACGACGACGCTCTGGACTTCGCGAGCTGTCTACCATTTTGTCAGCCGCTACGATTATTGTAAATATCCTGTAAATATACGTCTGACTGTTTTTAACCCCGTAACAATATAGTTTTTTGTTAAGAGCCTAGATGTGCACTGATGTGCCCCACTTTTCGAAAAAAGAAAGAGAAAAAAGCCCTTTACCGTCTGTAGGACATATGTGTCACACTTTTTAAAAATAGCCTGTTGTATTGAAGTGAAATTAGTTGCAACACACTCCTAAGACCTCATTTACTTATACCACACAAAAATTGTAAAAGGTTTTGTTTTACAAAGGCAGTCAGAAATAATTTTGCATTGATAAAGTCAGTGGGACCCACTTTCTGAAAGCGCGTTTAGCGTCAGGTTACATGAGTCTCACTTCTTTCTTTTTAATCACTGGCTTGGTGTAGAGAATGAAATTTGTTGTAAACTATTTCTAATAGCATGTTCGGGTGGTCGAAATTGGGTACTCCAAGTGTATTTGGATTGCTCTCCTGTGGCAGGGAGCACTCCAAGGCACTCCGGGGAAGGGCAGCATTCGCAGCTTGTCTTAGCGTGAAGAAAGAAAAAAAAAGGAGGTAGCATCACATGACAATTTTGAAGTCTAGCCATAATTAATATTGTTGCGAGGAGAAGACAAGCACGAATGTTGTTTATGCAAGGCAAATGCTGAAGGCACCAGCTGACACTAGAACATGGCGGCTGAAGCGCCCCAGCAACAACAACACTTCTTCGTGATCGCCTCTTTCCTGCACGTCCTGTTCTGCATCGCAACACTACGTCGCCAGGGTTGGAGCGCCGGCCCGGGGCAAGCGATTATAGCCCAGCAAAGGCGCGCACGTAGGGCTTTAAACGGGCCTGGCTCTTCGGGAGCTATCTCATACGTCACATCCAAAAGCTGTCGCAGGATTCGGTAGGGACCTGAATATCGCGACAGAAGTTTTTCCGATAGGCCCACACGACAAGATGGTGACCCCAGGAGCATGAGGGAGCCAGGTAAATACTGCACGTCCCTATTGCGCATAGCATAATGGGACTTCTGGGATGCCTGGGAATCGTTGAGGAAATGTGACGGGCCAGTGCTGCCATAGAAATCGCATCGCATGCATAAGCGGTGTGCAACTGTGTGACTTGTGGAAGTACAGTTTCCAGGGGCAAAAAGGGATCACGGCCAAACAGTAGATAAAATAGTGAGTAACCTGTAGTATCATGGCGGGACGAATTGTACGTGAAGGTTACATATGGCAGAGTGACGTCCCAGTCCTGGTAGTCTGAAGAAACATACATAGCTAGCATGTCGGTAAGCATTCTGTTCAGTCGCTCTGTGAGACCGTTAGTCTGGGGATGGTAAGCAGTGGCTATTTGATGCTCAGTAGAGCACAGGTGGAGGATATCATCAATGACCTTTGACAAGAAGTAATGTCCGTGATCCGTGAGGAGCTGACGTGGAGCACCGTGGTGCAGGATGACGTTGTGAGGAGGAAATCCACGATGTCAGTGGCACAACTTGTAGGCAGAGCACCCTTAATGATGAAGCGCGTGGCATAATCCGTTGCAATCGCAATCCATTTGTTGCCCTTAGTTGAGAAAGGGAAAGGGCCAAGTAGGTCGAGTCCCACACAAAAGGCTCTTTGGGACTATCGAAGGGTTGTAAAAACCCAGCTGGAGCCATGGGAGTGGGTTTCCGGCTTTGGCACAGGTTGCAAGCAGTCACATACCGGCGCACAGAGCGGTAGAGACGTAGGCTCTCGTCATGTGATAGGTAAGCAGTACCTTCTAGTTGCCTAACTTTAGATGCAAATAGTTTTCACGGCATCTATTGCAAAAGCAAACATTCGTAATGTATGGCCTCCGGATCTGGCAGTGCACCTTGCTTGCCGCAGGGCCCGTATTCTGAAACGATCCACTTCGGCAACAGTCATGTTCAATAAATCAACCGGTTGCTTATCCATGACAACAGCATGCACTACCAACACGCGTGCTCAAACGCTTCACAACAAAAGAGAATGCACACTATGCGAGTGCAGAGCGGCTCAGATTTGTTATTTTCTAGTGTAATGGCTGCAGTATGGGTTCTGTGCACTGACTACGGTTGGCTATGGCTGCTTTATGTAAATTGAAAAAGGAAGCGTGAAATGTTTTACTATAATGAATAAATTGTGCTACAACTGACACGGTTGTGAAACACATTTTTGATGATATTATAAAGCGACACATTGTTTCTGCATCTGTGTCAGCCATCGTGCACCGCCAGAACAGCATCGTCTGACTTGTCTGTACTGCACTTCACCAACCGGTCAGCACCAACCACTACCACCAAAAATTGTCACTTACACAAGGCAACATGCGATAGCCAATTAAGAGTCAACAAATATCGCTGCACAAAACTACGAACAAACCGCCATCAAAAATTACTATAAACGATCAACTCTCTTGTCTCTACTAAACTACACCGCCAACCAACCCCGAAAAGACGTGTTCGTTTACTCAGTATATGTTGGGAGCACCCAAAAACACCCCGACGTCAAATTGACGAAGACCGTAACTACTAGAAGGCCCTATTTATTTTCCGGTTTCGCTAAAACAGTCAATCGGCGCGCACTGTTGGTGGAGGCATGGCCAAGGCGACAGCATCGCTGAAAGGATCGTTTCAGAATAGAGGCTTTGGTATCTGCAGCCGCCATACAATCTCGTAGGCCATGTCAAGCTAATATGCATCCTCCCTTGTTGAGCCTAAAGGGCCAAGAAACCGAGCACAGAAATTGAAAACGACCCAGTTGTAACTAATACTTTAGCACGAGGTCACGGGATCAAATCCCGGCCACCGCAGCCTCATTTCGATGGGGGAGAAATGCAAAAACGTCCGAATGTCCGTGTCCAATGCATTGACGGCACATTAAAGAGCCCCTGGCGGCTGTGGGATCGCACGCGCATCCCGATATTTCCGGAGTGGCCACGCGGTTATCACACTATAATCACGTGCTCGCTCGCGGAGGGTAGCATGGAGAGGGCAAGTTCACCGCTCCCACTGCTCTTCGTGCCTGGCCGCGACGCCGCAGCCAAGGCACCCCATTCCCTCCTTTCCCTTTCTTGGAACTGGGGAGACCCTCTCCGCCGCTCGAGGAGAAGTGCTATTCCCCTGATGGATCTTTGTCTTTCGGCTGAGGAGCGTGGGACTGGCCACATTTTAATTTAGCCGCTGAGACCGCCGCACGCCGTCCCCCTGCTGCGCTCGGCCTTCACGAGCGACTGACCGCCCCAGAGCCTGAGCGCGGATCCACTCTGGATGAGCTGAACTCTTATCAGCCTCTTTTGTGGTTCCAACATTGTACGGTTTCTTTCGCCTCAGACATGTGGAACGCTCTGCTGCTGTGGTTTCGTATTTGTTTTTGTGGTTGCTGTTGCTGCTTGTTGGTACTTGTATGTTAAGGTGAATAAACGCCTGAAGTCGAGACTCACCCTGTCCCCCTGGCCTGAACCCGCCGTGGTCGCAACTCACTGCGAACCGCGGGTTAGGGGTCACAGCTCTGACTGTTAGGACTGCTGCGAAAGTGCTAGCGAGCGACTGCCGCTCCGCCAGCGCTGTGCGATGCAGAGAAGGATCAGGTGCGCACGTGCAAACTTGAGTAATACCCCTATACGGTAAAAATTAATCCGGAGTCCCCACTACGGTGTCTCGTAATCAAATCGTGCTTTTGGCACATAAAATGACAGAATTCAATTTGCAAATTATTCTGAGCAAATGGTTACAAACATTTTTTATAATAAGCACGATTTATTGAGGAATCTGTTGGTGAAATTTCGAGCTGCGTTTCAGATCATAAGTGGCCCTATTGAGCCACTTACCATCACCTAATCGAGACATGCCTTCCCCTGGAGCCAATTTTGCCACATTGCTTATAGTATGTTATTTTGTTCCAGAAAGGGCTGAGCTTTCATTTGCATTTAGAAATTGCAGCAAATGCATTTGCCTTTAGGGAGCGAACAAGGGAAGCGGGGGCACGGAGAGAAGCTCTTGGACAACAAAACAGTGCATACTGAATTTCGATTCTGCCGGTCAGCCCAACTTTTGCTAGCTGGCCCCGTCAAGGGTCCTCGACCTGAGGTGGGTGCGCGCCTATTTGCTGCTCCTGTTCTGGAGGCTACGGCAAAGAGGTGCAAGGGTACGCAAAAGAAATAACATTGACCATATTTTTAACCATTCAAAATGTTACTGCACAAAACCAAAACCTGCAAATGATTGGCTAAAATGACTTGGGCATTATGTCAACATACATAAATAAGGTGCCTCTCCTCACATGACTAAAGAAACCAGCCTTCACAAGTTCGGCTATGGCGGCAGCTGTTGTTCACTCTTAACTGGGAAGAGAGTTTGTAGACGAGTCTCCAAACTGACCACACCATGGGGAGCTTGTCTGCAGACACATGACAGTCTAGGAGCTTGTCTGCAGACACATGACAGTCTAGCCAAGTTGAAAAGAGCAATTCAAATGAAACGTATCTTTAGTCAAGCAGAATATGTGGCACCTTTTCTCGGACAAAGTAATGAATGGCGGTGACACTTTTGTTTTCTAAATGGCACCATTTATATTTACTTGACTGCAAAGTGGGGAGCCCGTCTACAGAGGCACTAGTCTCCCTCTACATAAAAAAGCAAGATTAAAAAAAAACGCACTTGTTCATCAAGCAGGATATGTTCTGCCATGTCCTTGAAAAAAACTGCGAGTAATGGCGAGAGGCTCGTTTTCTGAGGTGGCACCACTTTGTTTCTGTAGACTAAAGGGGCCAGCCACCACCACCACATCAGACAGCAAAGCGGGGAGCACATCTAGACGTGCAACTCTCTGGGTGCGGGAATGACAGATATTGGCGCAAAGTGTGCTAGACTCCCAAGCACAGGTTTTATAAGGAGGTGAAAGGTTTTGACACGCTGCGAAATGGCGGTGTTGCTGGAGCAGAGTGACGACTCTAACACTGAATACGTGCTGGAGCTCGATGGGGACTTTGACAGCGAAAGTAGCAAAACAGAGAAGAGTCAGTCACA
Organism: Dermacentor andersoni; assembly: GCF_023375885.2. Taxonomy (NCBI): domain Eukaryota; kingdom Metazoa; phylum Arthropoda; class Arachnida; order Ixodida; family Ixodidae; genus Dermacentor; species Dermacentor andersoni. The sequence continues at coordinate 1,689,634 of NC_092817.1, read as the reverse complement.
GCACCCATGAATGCCAAAGAACAGTGGAGCCACATTCGTTTTTCAAGGAAGTCCTTGGATGGACTGTGATGCTGGCCTGGGTGCTGCACCGTGTTTCAAGCTCTTTCACATGAAAACAAGCTCCTGAAGTGGTAAGGAGCGCAACACTGTGTCGAGTAACTGCAATCATTTGTTGCGTATCAAGGTCATGTAAAAGAGCATTTTCCTTGTTTAAAACTAAACTTTGAGAAAAAAAAGAAAGAAAACTCTCCAAGACGTAGTTGCCCTTGAGCAAACAATTTCCCAGTTATGGGGTTAGAGGGCCCCTAAACCATTCTGAGGTCAAAAAATGAAGTTACATAGCGGCTGATGTGTGCCAGTTTACTATGATCCTGTAGCTGCAAGAATTTTTTTTTTTGAAATGGCACAGTAATTGCAAACTTACAGGCATATAATTAACTCTGTTACTCTCCTTCGCTACTTTGCCACATACGCTCACCAACTCTAGACAGCGCTGCAGGTTACGTCAGCATGCCAGAAGGCACCTCCATTATCAGCATTTAATTGCTCTCCAGGAGAAGCTGACTGAACGGAAAGTGGCGCACAGTAGGTGAGCCTCCCCTCTATTCTTGAAATACACAATAAGCTCATCATGTTGTTCCTCCCCAACCAACCAATCGACAGCTTTTACCCTGGATGACATCACCTGCAGCACCCTGTCGACATCACAATGCGCAAAGGAGGCACATTAAAGGCAGGGGGACGAGCATGGGAATGTTGTTTAAAATTTAGGGGTGTGCGTATATCAAAATTTTTTAATAGAAATCGAACACGAATACTTCGCATAGAATATCAAATTGAATATCAAATAATGATATGCACATGCATTTATTGGCAAGCTGGTTTATCCTTATATGATGTTGGAACATTGCAATTACATTGTCATTGGCAAAAAATTTAACTAGTAGGCTGTTATACTAAAAGATTGTGTATTTGGTTCTGTTAGCTTTAGAAAATTGAGTAATTTTTATTAGTCATCTGTTCTTGCCAACCTGTGCCTTACTATATCGCATAAATTTCCCGTAAACTCAGAGGCATTTGACCCTCCGTTACTCATCGCATTTGCTGTCAAGCAATAAGCTCAGGATTGGGGGAGGAACCTGCAAAAGAGCGCACCCTCGCTGTTCGCAAACCCGGGTCCTTGCTACTGAGAGGCTGGCTTTTCTGCACAGCTTAGATGGTTAGTGGCTAAGCGTGCTTTCCAGGGGAAATTTTGCCAGCACTGAAATTATCCCAAAATTCAGCACAAAATTACACACTTCCTTAGATTTGATAGACATAAGCACTAAGAACCATGTCTGCTCCCGCAGAGCCAACTATATATTTGATTTGTTTTGAATATACGTATCCAATTGAATATTCAGAAATTTTTGAATACCTAGTCTTCGAATCGAATACAAATATTAAAACATAATATTGCATAATTGAAATTATCGAATATTCCCACACTCCTATTACATTTTGTAGTGTCCCCATGGCATATAGTGCTGCCGCATTTACCAGAGGAGATAGTCGCGACATTCTTTATGCAATGCTGCACATTTGTTTGAAATGTGTAAATAATGTCGGAGGTTGTTAGGGGCTGCCTACATCTACATCAGGCTTTTCTATGTCCACTGCTATCTCCAAGTAAACAGTAATTAAGCAGTCATTAACAGAGCACCATGCTTGTCACATGCTTCTCAAGTGCCACTTTTTGGTCAATCTGGCAGAAGGGTCCAGTGTCAACCATCAGCCTATTTCCTCATCACACCAGCTAACCCTTCGCTTCCCTGAAATACCTTCATGGCCTGCCCTCTCAACTAGTATATGACTCGACTGCTCACCTTGTGGGAGGATACACCAGGGTTGCCACCAGCTGCGCACAGAGAAACACAAGTCAGGGAGGCATTCTCAACAACTGCCTCTGAACAAGTGCAGGCAAGCACTCAAGCACACAATGTCTGCAATCATGTCAGGTAGTCATTACTTTTTGATTAAAACTATGTTCAGCTTGCAGAGGGATATAGGTTACAAGTCAGACACCCGTCAGCCATTTGGCCATGCTAGTAAATAGTTACACAGCATGTTACAATATATCCGCTTATGGTGGATTTCTGGTTTGCTACATTTTCCCAAAAATAATCGTAGCTGCCACTACATGTGAGCAACATGGTTCGTTAGAGCGGGAACGACTACGAAACTCACCAGGGTAGGGCTAGTAGCAGGCCACCCAAAAGAGCTGGGCAGGTTCATGACTTTCATGCACGACCAAGAGCACATCCTACAGCAACATCATGAAGCAGCCAAGTTGACCAATGTAAGTTTACGCCTATGAACTTAAAGGGGCCTTGAAACACTTTTGGAACATAGTAAGAAAACATTGTCCAACTGTCATGGAGGCTGCTGTGAACACGTGAGCCAAATATTACGTTAAGGGAAGAGAGCAGATTGGGTGAGGGTAGAAACACGAGTTAATGACATCTTAGTTGAAATCAAGAAAAAGAAATGGGCATAGGCAGGGCATGTAATGAGGGAAGATAACCGATGGTCATTAAGGGTTACAGACCGGATTCCAAGAGAAAGGAAGCGTAGCAGGGGGCGGCAGAAACTTAAGTGGGTGGATGAGATTAAGAAGTTCGCAGGGACAACATGGCCACAATTAGAACATGACCGGGGTAGTTGGAGAACTATGGAAGAGGCCTTTGCCCTGCAGTGGGCGTAGCCAGGCTGATGATGATGACATGCAGCAGCAAATTTAAAATATCGCGTGAAGAACAGCAAAGAATCGCTAGTTCTCACTTTCGCAATGCTGTCGTGGAGCAGCATCGAAAGCAGCTGGTCCACATATGCTATTGGCTGATTTCGTGATTGCGAGAGCATTTTGCGTAATACATAATTGCTAATTTTTCACTGAAACAAGTGGACAATATATATGTCTGCAATCTCATAAAGCCAAGAAAATCATTTCGTCTTTGCGCTCTGCACAGCTGCGTGTGGCCTCTGAGAGGGCAGCAGTTTGCTGCGTAGCGTAGTCTACCCCGGCTGCCCCAGGGTACTGCAACGAGCCCTTTCGACGCTGGGAGACTACTTTTGGCCGGGGCTTTGCTTTCCAGGCTTCTCCGCTGTGCCACTTCCAGAGTGCTAGTGAAGATGAAAAGAGGCGAAAAGGTGGCTGTGGGTGCAATAACTCCACTTGTAATAGAAGGATTTTAAAAAATCTTGCAGCCCTTGATTCATGAGATGACGTCCTTTAATAGTGAAGCCATTCCACGATTTGTTCGAAAGGTGTTTCAGGGCCCCTTAAAAGCGTCCTACAACAGTTCGATACCTGCCAAGTTCTGCATCACAACGCATTCTTTGTGTCAGCCCAAGGTGAATGCAAAAAGAATTACAGAAATTGATGCAGTCAAACTGAAGTTATTCCACTTACAAATTTAGAATAAAAGCAGACGACAGAAAGAGGCCAGTGAGGACTTGTGCTGTTTCCAATCAAAACATGGCTTACATCATGCAGTGCTGGGAGATTCCTTCGCAATGTGACCTAATTCGTAGCTTCGCTTGATATAATGGCGCCATCTAGTTGGGTGCCTGCAAGCGCATTTTCTCACGTGCAGTACATTTTATGAATAGCCATTGAATGTTTGTCCAAAAGAAAAAAGGTTGATGTTTACACTGTTCATACGATGTGCTATGCACAAATGCTTATTCTTGCATTATATTTTGCGTGTAAACTATGGTGCCTCACCAGGTGGCACTGACATCAAGGCACCTAGCATAATAGAAAGAGCTTGGTGGCGCAACCCTACACCCCATTCCAAAGGGGACGCTCATAACATCCATCCATCCTGTTGGTTATGGGAATTCATCGTGGTTTTCTTTTCCCCTTTCTTTTTTAACCTAGGTACGACATTAGGCAGTATAATAGCAAGAGCTTGGTGGCCAACCCGCCACTCCATTCCAAAGGGGATGCTCATAACATCCATCCATCCACATCCATCTATCCATCCTAGTGTAGGCTGCATACCATAGAGTTTCTCACTACATTACCTAGAGAGAAATCTGGCGCTGCTGCGCTGTGGTATGCATGGGAATGCCGGTATACTGTGACTTCGGATTGGCATCGTTCTCGTAGAGACAGGAAACCTTGAAGACACGCTTGGCAAATACCGTTCCGTCTGTCACAATGATTCACTTACTACTAAAACAGCACGTGAAAAGCTGTTTTAGCTTTATTATTACGCGAAAACATGTTTTGTTTAACTATGAGAACTTGTTATTGTGTGTACGACTACATGTTACGTAAAAAGTATCAGCGTGCCGCTAAAGTTGGAGGACAGACGACAAGGTTCGCGCTCGCTTTGAAACAATTGGCCATCTGTTCTTGCTTTTCTTCGCTTGGTCATGCATTGTGGGTGAGTAAAGATGTAATATGTGTGAATGGAAGCATTTTATGAAGATTTTACTTTGAGAGCGCGTTATTTGCATAGCCATAGCCACGTTTTAGACGAAGCCTCTTACAACACCAGCCAATACGAGCCTCGCAGACACATATACCGTCGTTCCCATGACGGCACGGTGCCCCCTTAAGAAACTCCCATAGACGGTGGCACCAGATTACCCTCTAGGTGTTATAGTGAGAAACTCTATGCAGCATACCTAGCGTAATTAATTTGTATTGCACAGATGTGTTTTCTCCGTAGCTTTAGAAAGCATAATTTTTTTTTTAAAGATGTCATTATATGTATAGGATAAACACACACAATATATTCTTCATGCCCAACTAATAAATACAAACACCATAAGTTGCCTTGGCATCACATCCACTGACTAAAATTGTTGATGTATGACGTGGCAGTCGGCGCAGAAATTTATTTCAGAAGCAAATTATAGTATCAAATGCTCCGATTTCAGTATTTTGACTGGAGCTGGAGACATTGCAAAGTCCTAAAGCAAGAAACTGCATAATTAGGTGGGCCCTTTAATGCTATAAACCCCAATGGTGCTCAGATGAAATCCTGCATGCACTGAGGAAAGATCCAAGCATGCAAGAATACTTTGCCATACTCTTGGTTCACCTATATGACTAAGTTTAGTGTACCAACTTTTGATGCTGCCAGAGTGGGGGGCTCAAAGTTAGTTTTGACCCCCAGCTGTTCTTAACACGAGTGTTATTGCACAGTGAATGCACAATTAGTTATGGAAGTCACTTTGCTCCACAGAAGCTACCTACCGCAGTGCTTAGCCCATCTGCTTGGGGCCCTGAATACCCAGAGACACCCAACTGTCTGCACTAGCCACACAGAAAGCCTCAATTTCTGTTTTGTAATGATTTTGCAAAGGTGGCATATGACATAGGCGTAACATCAGCCAAAGATGCATCAACTACCAGTTGCATAAAAGAGTTGCATTAACATCAGACATTTTTCCAATTGAGTCACTAAAGAAGTCTGTAAACTTCCCCAGACATCTTATAAGCAGACAACATGCAATTAGAGATGTGCAACCTCACTGTGCCATATTCAATGCCTTTGAAGTGCACAAATTTTGACGCACAGCATCTAAAAGAGTTAAATACCGGTGTCGCACGGCGCACTTTCGATGGCGATCAAGCCCTATCCGGATCGAAATTGACCGCGACTGACTCCCTCGCGCAGCTTGCGCAAAGGAACCAACCGCGACCGAGAAATTGGATCCGCATCGGGCTTGATCGCCATAGAAAGTGCGCCTTGTGACAACCGTATAAGACATGTCGGGCAATGATTGCGACATGACATCACAGTGACTTTCCTCACTATACGGAACACGCCACCAGCAAAGCAAATCGGCTGTCTCAACGGTCATGTCTCCAAATTAGACCCGACTGCCAGCTTCACAATAACCAGAAGGAAAAGGCGCATGACCAAATACTAGCACCAAGTGTGTAACGTTTTTCATCGAGAAGGTGTGCGCGCCATGATAAGCTGGAATGCTTCCGTTACAGCTTGCAATGGCTAAGCTTTATTGCCGAAGTGTCAATGACAAAAACAATCGCAAGCAGCGGGTCACTAGACTGGAATGTGGGCTGCGAAAGGTGATCGTTCTGTCATAGCTGCGCAAACCGCCGCTTTGAGCCACTGGGGTATGTGATGTGCGTTTCAATGCCGGCCTTTCGGCGAAACAGCGCGCACCGCTCCACGTGCACGACAATCCAGCTAACACACTTGTGCCTTGTCATCGTGCAAAAAAAAAAAAAAAACAAAGGAACCTCAATCTGGCACAGCCGGCTCGTAACACAGACCGGACAAATATCGCTGATACGGCGCGGAAACGGGCTGTCAAGTGTGCGTCACGCACGCCTAGGCGAGGCAAGGCCCTCTGTGTGAAACGACGCACGTGCGGCACCACGCGCGACTTCTCGTCACACGCATTCGTACCAAGTGGGAAGCGTGTGAGACGCCCAGCGGGCCGCTTCGTGGCAGCAAACTACCATTCCGCCTGCGCGCGTGGATCGGGGCCGAGCTGCACGCGCGCGCACTGTACGCGTCCACTCACCTGCGGTGCGGCTGGCGGCGGCGGCAGAGCAGGCTGCTTGCGCATTACGCTTCACCCAGGGGTTAGCCCTGGGCGCATCGGCGGCGACCTGCGCGCACGAACCGGGCCGAACCATATTGCTGCTTAGGCCTAGGCTCTGAGTGGGTCCACCGGATACTGGTTCGGTTAATCCGTTAGAAACAGCAGCTGGCTCCTGGGAGGACACGCGGGCCGCGGCTTGGGCATACGAGGCGCCGGTGTCTTTCGATGCTTTCGGTTCCGTCACATTTCCACCGCCGGACTGCGCGCGGCCACTCGCCACTACCGCCGCCATGACGGCACCAACGGCACGCTGCCAGCTCCGCCACCTGGCTCCGCAACGACACCCGCGGCAGCCGTCGTCCTACGACTACCCTCGAGGAGTAAATTCCGTCAGCTTCCGTTGCTTCAACAGCGCCCAGGGGTGGCAGGAAAATGTCCGAGAATATGTTCTACCATGTCTCTCTAAACCACACAAAACCTATAATCCATAGAGTTTCTCACTACATTATAGTGAGAAACTCTATGCTATAATCATAGAGTTTATTCCTATATACCTATACTAATTGCTGGCTCTGGCAGCCAGAAGTCGAAAATCCAAGAAGCCCAGCTACAGAACACTTATTTACGGAAGCTGTACCATAAAATAAAGAACCAAATGGCTGTACCATACAGTTTCACATTAGTATAGATAGAGTGAAATCTGGCGCTGCGATCGTTCAACCACGACCTACTGAACTCCAGACCTGCACAGATCTCCCTCCTCCAGCTCGCATGGTCTAGTTCGCCCCTTTTGCCGCTAGGGAAAGAACGTACGAGCAAAGTAGCGCTAGTTATAACCTGTTCGCTGTCGTCTGCTTTTGCGATTTGTTCAGTGCTTGTCTTGCCATTTCGGCAGACACAAAGCGCTTGTATTGGCGGCAAATTAATAAATTCACAAACATACAAAAGAAAACATATTTGCGAATGCTTTGCGTTTGAATAGTGAAACTAGAAGAGGAGGAGCGGTGCAAGAAATGGAAACAACGAGCATAGGTGGCAGCTGCAATACGCTACATCGACGGCATAAATTTCCCTTTCCTAGCCTCTGTAAAAGACTGGAAAAATTGTTTAAAAAGATTCATAGGATAATCTAGCTTTCTTTAGTTGATTACAGATAGCCTAATGTCGTAGATGACATTAGGATTTACTGCTGTGTGCCGTAGGAAAGGCAGATGATCTGGTAAAAGTATAGTAAAAGTATTCACGAGTAAGTCCTCCGCCCGAAATGCGCAATAGGCTGATCGATTCTGTTTCAAGGGAAGGTGAGCATACCTTGTTTTTAATGTCGTTGGATGTCTAGCTCAGTAGAAAGCTTCCAAAAAATTAAGCGATCCTGCAGTGCTTTAAAACGTGCTGCACTGCAGGCCTTAAATCGTCGGAACTCTTTTCAAACTGTAAAGCTAGCTTTTCTGCGTGGTACGGCGGCTGCATAACGGTGGTGCTTAAGATACGTACGCAGTGAAGCTGTGTACGTAATTCACTTTTTGAACTCACGACGCATTCACGGACAACTTTAAGAGCTAAAATGAGTGGTAATCGTTCTGTCGTCGAACATTACGGTGGTTTCAAGTTCCTAAAGAGCGCAGAAGCGAATTTTACAACGTGTACAATGAAACTGTTGTGTACGTTGCAAACTCTATACACAATGTGATTTATAATAGGCCGCCGTTCCTGCGACCCGGTCGCAGGAGTGGAAAGGGGGGGTAAGCGTTATCGTGCCCTGGTCGTTCGAACGCTTAGGGCCCGAAAGCGTTAGGTTATAGTGCCTAGAATATACTGGCTAGTGTGCCGTGCACCCGCTCTTTTCAATGGAGGAGCGTGGCGCCGCCTGCAATGAATGCCCACGGTGGCCGACAGAGGTCGCTGCCACACGGGTGTTTGGATTTGGATTTTGTGGCGGATGGACGTGCTTTTCGGGGCTCCGTGGCGACGACGAAATCATAAGTTTTTGTGCATGCTTTGAGCTTGCTTCTGTTTTTATTTGCTGTTTTTTTTGCATTTAAATAGTAATTGGGCGCGCGGACGCTCCTGTGTCGAGGCTTCAGCGACTTCGTTCGTAGCTAAATAGTCTTTTTTTTCTTCTTATTAGCTGATGTTTTTGAAGTGTTTTATTTTGCATGGAGCAGGAGCGCAAATTTTGAATTCGCGGTAAGCGTGATAAACGTACCGGCTTTGTCTAGGTCTGGCGGTTTCCCTCGTTAGGCCTAGGTGCTAGGCGGGACCTATTTGATAGGCCTATTTAACTATCTCAGCTAGCTCTTCGAAGTGATTTGGCGGACGTGCTCGTTGAGCCTAAGGACGTAGGCCTAACGATGAAACCAAAGAAAGGGAAGGCCGCGGGGGACGCGGAGCAAGTGCAGTGCGACGAGTGCCTGCGCTGGTGCTCCCTCGACGAGACCAGTTTCCAGAGCTTAGCAGACGCGGAGGAGTCTAGCTTTACGTGCAGGCTGTGCGAAGGGGTCAGGGAAGCAGTACAAAAACTGGAAGGAAATTGGACAGCCAAGTTCGAGGAGCTGAAAGCAGACCTGAGGGAGGAGCGGGAGAGGCGGTTAGCTTTGCAGGCGAAAGTCGCCGAGTTGGTCAAGGTGGAAGCGGTGCAGGCCGCGCAATTAGTAAGAACCGTGGCCGAGCTTGGAGAAGAGAAGGAAAGGAGAGCAGAACTGCATAGGCGGCTCGATGCGCTTGAGACGCGCGCAGCGGAGAATGATGGGTCGGGACACCAAGGCGGGGGCAAAAACACAGAAAGTAGGGTAGACCCTGCATGCGAAGTCGGGGACAGGGTGGCAGAGCAAGCGGTAGTCAGCTCGCCGCCGGTGAGTCGGCGTAGTTATAGCGAAGCAGCGCAACACACCCCGCGGGAGGCGACGCTGCAGCCACAGGGGCGCCAGCGAGCGCGAGGAGAGGAGGGGAACAAGCTAACCCCAAGGAATGAGCTTATAGCCAATGATAAGCACAACCTGGAAGTTAGGAGGGAGGGAAAGAATGCCCTAGTACTTATCGGTGGTGATTCAAATATGAGGAGGTGCAAAAGAGCTATAATGGAGCGTGCAAAGGGCGATAGGCGGGTAGCAGTCGGGACGTTCCCAGGCAGGACAATGGACGCGGTACTGAAAGAAACAAAAAGCGAGCTTTCTGAGAATGTTGCAGAGCGCAATTTGGTAGTGGTAGCGGCGGGGCTAAATGATGTGTTGAATGGTGAAGCTGCAAAAGTAGTGGAAAGATTAGCGGAGGGAGTGGACGATTTAAGGGCGATAGCACAGCAAGTCCAGATCGTGGTATGCACAGTGCCGGAGGTGCAAGGAAGGAACGGAGCAATTGCCAAGGACGTTGTGGCTGTAAATTGTGAAATAAGAAAGTTAAGCCAGGAGAAAGGATTTGAAGTGGCAGACATAAACAGAGAAGTGCATAGAGCAGGCTTTGGCGGAGGCTTTACACGAGATGGCATCCACTTTAATGGAAGGCTAGGAGCCGAGATCGGCTGGCGCCTGGCAGGTCGGGCAGTAGCTTTTTTAGGGGGTCCGCTGCGCCTCAGGGCGTAGGGGTAGGTAGAAATAGCGTAGAAAGTGCAATAGAGGCTGACGCCAATAAAATGGCCACTAGGAGGTCCAGGAAGAAAACTACAAATAAATTTAACACCAGGATCAGGTACATAAACATGCAAGGTGGTAGAAAGAGAGCGAGGTGGTTAGAAATAGAACAGCAGTTAAAGGACGAAGAAGTAGGTGTATACGCGCTATGCGAAACACACCTCAGGGATCTAGAAGACCCACCGCTTATTGAAGGCTACGTCTGGGAAGGGAGCAATAGGACAACAACGGAGAGGAAGGGAGGAGGAGTAGGTATGCTCATACACCAAGGAACAAATTGGCAAAGAATAAAGTTAACTTGCAAAGAACATGTCTGGGTATCAGGTACAATTGCCGGTAAAAAGGCATGGCTAGGAGTAGTTTATTTAGGGACAGGGGACAAATACAGGCAAGAGAACAAAGATCTAGTGAAGTGTCTCGATGACGATATAAAGCAGTTTGGAGAAGGTGCCGATATTTGTCTGCTGGGTGACATGAATGGCCACATCGAGGATCTGGATGGATACACAGATTGTAATGGGAAGTTGATGCTAGACTTCTGTGAACGACACAACCTAGTTATAGTAAATAGAGAAACTAAGTGTGAGGGACAAATCACGTGGGAGTCCCGTAACAGACAAACGACCATTGACTACTGCTTAATGTCGCAGGGATTGTATAGCAAGCTAGCAATAATGGAAATAGACGAAGAGGGGAAGTACAGCCTCGGAAGTGATCATAAGCGTATTAGTCTACAGTTGGGAGCCCTACTCAAAAGAGAAATACAGGGAAGCCAAAAAGAGTACGCAAAATTAAATGACACGCAAATAGCGCAAATAGCGGCGGGCATAGAGGAAGCAATAATGAAACATCCCATGGAAAGGTGGGATTATAATCAGTTAGAACTACTCATTAGTACAAAAATAAAAGAGGTAAAAGGAGTAAACCGCTGGAGAGGAAAGGGGAAGCCACGTAGTTGGTGGAATAAGGAAATTAGAGAGGCCATCGAACAACGACGGTGGGCATCTCGGGAACACAGAGAAGCAAAGAGGGCGCAGTTATCTGAAGAGGAAATAGGCCAAAAATGGGAATATTATCGACAAAAGAAACAACAAGTGCAGGTCCTCGTCCAGGCTAAAATAAAGCAGTCCTCTGATCGCTGGCTGGCTGAAGCTCGCGATGCAACTAAAGGGGGGTCAAGAAAATTCTGGAACCATATAAGCTGGCTGGGTAAAGCTAATCACAGAAAAGAGGAACAGATTCACGATGCCGAAGGAAATTGTTTAGAGGGAGATGACGCTGTGAACTACATTGGTTCAGTTATAGCAGAGTCATTTAGGAAAGACGATAGGGTAATCGCCCCAAGTGAGGGAGCAACACAGAATAGCATAATAGAAAACAGCTTAGAATTGACCAATCTTAACTGGAAAAAGGCGGAGGCAAATGTTCCAAAATGCACGTCCGCGGGGATAGACGAAATTCCAATCAAGTTAATTAATGAACTTGGCCCAAGAAGCAAGGAAACGCTGATAAAAGCATTGGAGGCAGTCATAAAAAATAAGCAAATTCCGCACAGCTGGAAACAGAGTAAAATGAATTTGATTTATAAAGGAAAAGGTGATAAGAAGAACATAAAATCTTTCCGACCAATTACGATAACATCAGTTATATATAGGCTGGCGATGCAGGCGGTGAAATTAAAAATGCAGTCATGGGTAGAAAGTAATAGAATACTTGGAGAACTTCAGAACGGGTTCAGAAGTGGTAGGCGCTTAGATGATAGCCTGTTCGTGCTTACCCAGTGCATAGAAATAGCTAAGGCGGAAAATAGACCTCTGTATTTAGCCTTCCTGGACATAAGTGGTGCATACGACAATGTGAACAGGGAACTCCTGTGGAACATATTAAAAGCTGAAGGTATCGGTAATGAGGTAATTGATTTTCTACAGGAACTATATCGAGAAAATAATGTTGAAATAACATGGGAAGGAATCAAGAGTACGACAACTGTCGAGGTTCACAAAGGATTAAGGCAAGGTTGTCCTCTATCACCGCTGCTGTTCATGCTTTATATGATAAGCATGGAAAGAAGGTTACAACGAAGCAATCTAGGGTATAATCTGTCGTACAGATTAGGCGAAAAGGTTGTTGAGCAACGACTACCGGGTTTAATGTATGCGGACGATATTGTACTGTTCGCAGATAGCCAGGAAGATTTGCAAACTCTGGTTAATTACTGTGGGGACGAAGGAGACAGTTTAGGTTTCAGTTTTAGTGCAGCTAAGTCCGGTGGGATGTTTTTCAACGATACAACTGATCAGGAGCTTACAATACAAGGCCACAAAATACCCCGAGTGGCCGAATACAAGTATCTCGGGGTATGGATAAACAAAGGGCAGATGTACACGGAAAAGCACGAACAGTCTCTAATAGCAAAAGGGCGAAGAGATGCCGGGATAATGAAACATAAGGCATTGTGGGGTTACAACAGGTATGAGGTACTGAGAGGCATTTGGAAGGGAGTAATGGTGCCGGGGCTTACTTTCGGGAATGCGGTCCTGTGTTTAAGGGCAGAGGTTCAGTCGATACTAGAGGTAAATCAGAGAGCTGTGGGAAGGTTAGCACTAGGTGCCCACGGGAAAACCACAAACGAAGCAGTACAGGGAGATATGGGCTGGGCGTCATTCGAAGCACGGGAAGCTCAGAGTAAAATCCTATACGAAAAACGTCTGAGGAAATTGGATGATAACAGGTGGGCAGCTAAGGTGTTTAAATACCTATACAGAAAGAGCGTTGACTCACAATGGCGGAAAAGAACTAGAAAGCTAACCAGTAAGTATGCCAGACACGAGGACGAAAAAGGACAGAGCATTAAACGAAAGGTTAAAAATGCGGAAGGTAAAAATTGGATAAATTCAATGGGAAAGAAGCATAGTGTAGAACTATATCGATACTGGAAACAGCAGATCAGGAAGGAAGCGTTTTATGATAACTCAAGAGGCAGTGCCCTACTCTTTGAAGCTAGATCAGGATGTCTTAGAACGCGGAGCTATAAAAAGAAATTTAACGAAGAAGAAGACACATGTACTGTGTGTGGTAAATATGTAGAAACAATGGAACACCTCATACTAAAATGTGATGGTATCAACCCCGATGTCGATGCGGCCACAGTCACCCTTCCTGAGGCCCTAGGGTTCAGAGATAATGATAGTCATGTAAATAAAGGTGCGGTGGAAATTAGCAAAAGGCGATTGGAGGATTGGTGGCTCAAAAGCAGAGAGGTGACATAAGGTTAAAAGGGTAGGAAGACGTATTTAAAGAAAATCGAGAAATTCAATAACACAAAACGCAGATAAAAATAAAAATTAAAGGCAAAATAAAAATCTGAGCATGGTGGCAACTGCCATCGCCCCGTTTCAAAGGGGACGCTCCTACCTTCCATCCATCCATCGTGCAGACTGCGCGTGTCGTCTGCTTCGCATATCAGTTTCGCAGCTGTTGCGTAGGTTTCTATGTTGGCGTTTTCAGTGTTATTACAGCGTTTGTTCTTGGTGTTGTCAAAGAGTGAGTGCGTCGCTGATGTGTTCGTGTGCCTGTCATTACGAGAACTATGCGGCGGCGATGAAAAAATGCCAAAGAGACAGTGCAAGGAGAGGACCTGCTTTGTGCCGTTGTGTCGAAGCGGTTACCGCTCGATCAAAGGGCGTGTATCCTTGTTCACTCCACCACTGATACGAAGCGGCAGCAGAATGGGGCAAGAATGATCAGGAGAGCGGACAGAAGGCCGGCACTAACTGCTGTGATTTGTAAAAAACATTTCGAAAACAGCTTAGTCGAGCGCGCGTTCTCTATCACCGTGAACGGCGTTGTCCACGAGATTCCCCGCGATAAACCACGCCTGAAACCCTACGCTATACCCACGATATTTCCTGAGTATCCTAAGCATGCACCTTACTTTTCGTGAGTACCAGGGTAAAAAAAACAAGAAAAAAGGAGCAGTAGTGCTTTGATCTACTATACTGTTATGTTGCACGAAAGATCACTGCCCAAAATTCTTGACCACAGTGTGAAGGCTTCCTTTGCGTAAGTAAAGCTGAAGCTAGTGCCGACGCTGCTTCGCTATTGCACTACGCATTTTGACAATGGAGGCCTTGTCTATCTTAGCCAGACCTTGTCAACCGCTGTGAAGGCCGTGGAAGATGCTTTTACTGTGTTCTTTAGCAAAAACAAGTTACATGTAGCGAGTCTAGCTGATTTTTCAGGTCAGCTGCAGACACTGGCCTTTCCCCAACTAGGGTGCCCAGAGCATGAAAAACCAGCTTTGACAAGAAGTTCTACGGTTTCTTGAGGTTTCGGTTTTTTTGTAAAAGGCATCAACAAAGAGAGGGAAGCGCAAAGGCAACGGCAGAAGCTCTTTAAACTGCGTCACGGCCACTAGATCTATATCTTCTTCATGTATGTGTGCATTATCTCGTCTAGGGCTGTGTTATATGCCCGCGTTTGACTGCTGTTACGCGAGAATAAAATATTTGTTACGCTTGAATGAAAGATCTGTGTCCCATTTTCGTTCACTTATATCAGACATAAAAAGACATCTGCACGCGTTTACCAGGTTTTAAAAAATGTATAGTACACAGAACACCGCATGCAGTCCATTTTACAGGCAAATTTTTTTACTTATTATCCTATCCTTGTGGCCCAATGGGCCTTATGAGAAGATGGGTACATGGTTTACAAACAATAAAAAACATTCAAACCTATGAGGACAACAATACGATAATAGGCAGAAATAGCAGCAAATAAAAAGAGAGGACAGCGAAATTCAAGTCATTTCAATGGATGAACGGTTACAGCGGTTATCAGTGGTTATGCATCAATATAGCATCAATAGAACAGTAACGTAACCTTAGAATTCCTTTACTTTATTAGAATGAAAAATGTAACTTAAAACTTACCCTTAAAAAAGTTACGCTGCCATCATGGCTAGAATAAAAAACAAGTGTCTTTAGCTACCGCCGAAGAGACACGTAGGAAGGCGAACGCCTTGTAAAGCCTACTGCAATTCACCTAAATGCACCCTAATCCTCCTTCATCTACTCTAATCCTCCTTAATTAATACACCTTAGCCCCCCTAATTCAACCTAATACCCCTTAATCCAATCACTATAATCAATAATTAAATTTGCTAATAATTTAGCATCTCTTATACACGGCTGGACATGCTTTGGTTCGTTTCTGGCCTTTCTTGGATCGTGTGATGTGTTCTGTACCTTGCAACACGGCCTTGGAACATGGAGATCTAAGGCATTTGCCTTAAAAATTACGTTTTCTCTTCGCCAGCATAGAAACACATCAGGTTCTACACTCGAAGCCGAGCTGAGATAGCACACGCTTTTCACACAAGCGACAAGCGCTAGAGAAGCCTGTTGTTCTCAAAACAAACCACGATTTATAAATCAGCTGCCCACATTTGAACTGTGCTGCTGCTACAGCTTAATAAAAACAAAAAGCGCAACAACCCGGTTGCCGATGCGGTGGAAACACGGCGGCCTACGAAGACCGGATGGTGCCGCGGCACCCACCTGCACTGCAGCGCTCCTAGCGGCAGCCGCCGGCATTCATTGCATCCGGTGCCACCCGGGAGGCCGCGGACGGCACACTAGCCAGTATATTCTAGGCACTATAGTTAGGTTCACCCAAATAGACGCTAAATAATGGTTTGGCTTGGCTCCGTATATTATTTTTAAATAGGTGGCGCTAAAGCGATGAACGCGACGATCGAGCCATGATCGAGCCCTGAATCGGTGCTTCCGTTCTGCCCGTGCGGTCTTCGCCTGTGTCCGTGGCTGTGGAGGAGTGATTGTAGCTGTTTGATGTCGTTAAATGTGAGAGCTTGTGGCGAAGTGATTGAGTATGGCCGTAGTAGTTCTGCCCATGTAGTGTTTTGCGGACTTCACCTGTGCCTGTGACTGATCGTGTTGCCCAATAGCTTTGTGGAAAGCGACGTGGTTTGTGTGGATGTCATCGCAGCGTTTGCCAGTTCCTGGGTGGCCCGTGTGCCAGTTATTGATGGCGTTGCCCAGTAGCTTTGTGGAAGTTGATGTACCTTGTGTGGATTTCGTTGCCGCTTATGACTGCCTTAATTATAGGTGGTCATGTGCACGCTGCCTTTTGAAGCGCGTCCGAGCGCGAGAAACTTCGCCGATTTTTTTGTAAACAACGTGGGCGTCTCGAAATGTTAGCTAGAAATCAACCAGCAGCGAGCCAAGTCTTTATTTTGTGGTTTTTCGAGCTTATGCTCATGCGAGCAGCAGAAGGACAAAAGGTCCGTTACATAATGTCAGTGCCATAAAATCAGCTTTGCCGCAATACAGTCATGTTATGCGGTGAAGCATACGTAATGTATTGCGGTAAAGTATATGGAAAAGTAGGCAGGGACCACTGCGTTACTGGGGCGATTTTCTTGTATTATGGTCATGGCCGTGCGCGAACAAGGAAAAAATCACTGTCGAAGCGCATGGCACAAACCTTGCCAATGCTTCAATTGGAAAAAGAAAGAAAACGAATTGAAGTGGGTGATGCCAAAAACAAAGCCTTGACTTTTGTATTATCAAAGCAGTTCCGAGAATGGCCAATCATATTCCAAGCTCCTGCATTATTTATGATTGTTTAAAGTATATGCATATATTGTGCACCAGCCTTAGCACCAATTCTAATGTACTTTAATGATGTAAGTTTAATAACACGTGGCAAATATATAATTTGTGCTGTATGGTGTTGTGCTGTTTATAAGCGGCTGTTTTCATCTGGTAATGTGTACATTGGCTGGAACAGTTGATGCATCCTCCTTATAGAACTCATTGAAATGTGAACCACCTCTCAAGCCATCATTGTTCTTGCAGTTGTACACCAGATTTCACAAACATGGGGATAGTTATGATATAGAAAGAGTAGCTGAGGCTTAACATATCCACATGCATGCACAGGAGTGCGGGAGTCGACCATCTATCTCTCTAACTCAGGTTGAATGTGCATACTTGAGTAACATGTAACACTTGTTGGGTGTCAGGTTTCTTTTATTGTTAGCCTAGTTTGTGTTTTTTCTCCCATTTGTAGGTTTTAGTGTGTGTTGCTGTGTATGTATATAATTGCTTCCAGAGTGGCTTTCTTGCTGCTAATAAATTTAGAGAAGGCAGCGTTCTTCATTTTGTGCATCAGACAGCAAGTGAGCATGTTTCAAAGGATGTTGGATTTTGTTGCCATAAGCAACAAAAAGGCATAAGCATATAGACTGCTTGCTGGAGGTACTCTTTATAGCATTAAGGATATTATCATGCTGATAACTCTGTGCACAATAATTAGAAAGATCACATCAGGTCTGATATGTCTTCTTGCCACCATGAAATCTTGTCAGATGCATAACACGGGACATACACCACAGATCTTGGCCAGCCATTCTCATTTGTGGTCTCGACCCCCTACCACTGAGCAGACTGGTCCAACAGACAAAACATGCAACTTTTATCTGATTAAATGTAGTGCATGTTGCACAAAATTAGATGCCAGGTGTTATTGTTGACACAGATACATATCTGTGAGCCTCATAAACTAATGTCAAAAGAAAGAGAGTAATACCCATGAAATGCACTCTTGGTAGGATGGCAGGACCATTCTCTTGCAGAGTTAAATAACAACCATGCAGCAATATCATGATATCAAGCTGAACAATAATTCACTCCAAGAATAGGTTTCTTCATGCAACATTGCAGGCAAGTTTTAATTGTTGATATGCTTGCGGTATGGGAATAAGCAGCTACAATAAAATGTACAGGTTGGTTTTGTATGGCTTCAACTAAATATGAGAGTTGTGTTTTTTGTCGGCGTATCCCGGATTAATGAAGCATACTCCAGTTTTGATCTTACAAGCATATTATACAGTATAAGTTTAAGGGAAGCAGGAGTCCAAGAAAACTTGCAGCAAAGAAAGCCATGTGTTCAGTTATTAGCATTAGTCAAAAAGTTTATATGCATTTACACTGAAAGATCACTAGCAAAAAATCTGATTGGGCAACCTAATAAAAATTATATCAGTTTTTTTCTATTGCATTATGAAACGATACAACTGATACACTGATAAAATTACTTTTAGTTCTATTCTGGACATATCTGTGCTATTCTGCTTGTACAAGTCTACTAGTGTATTCTTTTTATTAGTGTAATAGTGTATTCATATTAGTTTGCCAGAACTATAGTCTATCAGTATCTATGTGTGTTGTATAGGTGTAATGTGCTTCAAGGAGAAGCAAGCTTCCTCTTTTGCCCAAAAAATGAGTCAGAAATAATGCATTTATATTATCAGAAAAGACAATACATATAAATCAAATATGAAGCCCAGGATTCAGAAAGGAAAGATTGTTGGAACAAATATACACCATACAACAGCTTAAAAAGAATAAAAATGTGATCACATTTAAAAGAGAAAAGATGTTTAGATTGGTTCACAACAAAGTTTAGCCTCTTTAAACAGGAGATTATTGGCAATCAAGCCACCGAATTGGTTCACACGTACACCACAAAGATTATCAGACTTCACAATCTGGAAAGCTAGTGAATGGAAGTGGTGGGTTCTTCATTATTCATTACCATGCCTTCATGGCTTTTTGCCAGATAAGTATGTCAGACATTCCAGTTTGCTTATGGAGGGTGTCTATATACTTCTACTAGACACCGTCACTTCAGATGACCATAATGAGATCATCTGATCTTCTCTCGGAGTTCGTTGTGAGAGCACAGTCTTTGTTTGGATTGGGTGCAATGACATACAATGTACACCAAATCCTGCATCTTCCTAAAAGTGCGGCTAAACTAGGACCTCATTGGTCGCATTCTTCATTTGTATTTGAAGGCGGAAATGAACTTCTTGTGAAATTGGTCAGCAGAGCTAATGATGTTCCTTTACAAATATTGGAATGTTATGTACTTGCTCGAAAGTTACAGGCAGCTAAAGCTAGTTTAAATCTTTCACCAGAAGCAGTGAGTTTTTTTGGTGCACAGGAGAGGAGAGCTGGTCAGCAGACAGTTTTGTTAGGCACTGGAAAGCTGTGCCTGAACTTGGATGAAAGTGAAAAACAGGCTGTAGTCCACAACCGTGGCTGTGACTCAACAAGTGTCACTGAATATTAGCGAATGGTCATCAACCAACAAACATTCCACTCTCTCCAGTACACTTGAACTATAAAGACTAAAAACAGTGCATTTGTCAGCCTCTCAGGTGCGTTTTCTCTCATTTGTAGAATTCTTACTGGAGCGAATTCTTGTATAATTCTGAAATGCAAGAAACTATTTCCTGTTGAAATTCTCTATGCAAAGCACCTTTCAGTCTGCGTCAGAAGAGAGGAGCCACTAGTTTACGTAACACCCAGCGAAGTTATGCGCCTTTATGTGTTTATAGAAATAGACAACAATATTTTTGAATGGACAATACGAAACCTTTATGAAAGAGACTAATTCCCATGCTCAAAACATGGCAACGATGAACAGTATGTCTTCAGCCATGGTACATGAATGTCTGGTAATAACAGGTTATAGCTTTAAAAAAAACTGTTGGTAACAGTGCACCACACTTTATGGCATTCTGTAATAATCAGCTTTTTGATGTTCGAATATATTAACCAAGCCAGAGCGATCAAAATTCTAGAGTGTTTATTTTTTCTTGCGTTAGCTTGTTGTTTTCCTAATGAACCAGCTAGCCCAATTTGCCACTCTTCATTATTGTACTCTTGTTGATTAAGTGCTTGGGGAATTGCATGGTCTGCATGTTGGCAGTAGTGATGCAGCTGCTGATGAACAGCTGCAGTAGCCAAAATATGACAATATTTTACAGGACTTATGCACAGTTTCGGGTCGGTGTCCTTACATGTAGCGAAGGGCCCTACTTAACCACGTGACTGCCTTGAGTGGGTGATCACAGTGAACAAACAGTGGTTCACTAGCAGATGGTGAAGAGGTAAAGCTTCTCAGTCTGTATGCAGAGGCATGGAAAGCAGCTGAATGTTAAGTGAGCAGTTATGCTACTTGATACAACAGCATCATTTTCACACCATGCATCTGTCTGCCTCAATTTATTTACTCCTTTGACTCAATGTAGCTGGTGCAAGTTTATCCGTTAACTGTGGCAGCATGACTAAGACACTATCTTTTTTTCTGAATGAAACAAGCAAACTCTGAAATTTTATTTTAACAGTGTATTACGGTTTGAATCAAAGACTCCAAACACTATATATGAAGCCTGTTCTGATAGTCTTCTTTGCTTTCGCATGCTGAAGGCTACACAGGTTAAACTACTTTTACACATTTCGACGTGCGGTGGTTGAACTAGCACCCAGTGAAGAATTGTGTCTTCTGATTTTGCAATATGTGCACTGATGTTTAGCTGTTTTTGTTCATGATAATGTGGTTTTAATAATGGTAAATCCATGTTCTTACTTGAATAAGTTCTCAGATCTGTACTCACTTTTGCTTAAATAATATTGCTGTATTGTCATGTTCTGATATATTGCTGTAGATCTTGTACCAATAGCGATGCTTGTCCTGTTTCCTTGCTTCCTGTCAGTGTGCCATGCCAGTTTGTTCTTTTTGCACAAGCTCACTTGTGTTCTGTCACATATCACAACACTTTTGGGATGAGTGCAAAAATGCATAGTCTAGAGAAAATAGCTTCATATTGCTACGGCACAATATGCGCGATCACGAAAGGCCAGCAGTGTGAAGACGACGACGACGATTAGAAGCTAGCGCGGGCTGTTGCCTCTTGGCCAAGCGCAGCGTATTTTCCTTGTAAATATATTTGTACATAGCTTTTCGTCTGCGTCTTCCTACGTAACATATCTGGTGGAGGTGGACGTTCCCTGTACCTCGTCACGGAGCTTCGCAGTGGACGGTACGTCGAGCCTTCCTTCATGGCTCCCGGCGACGACAACCCGACTCCGCCGGCTCCGACACCTGCTGCCACTTCGACGACCTACATCACTCTCCCCGCTCCCCGTGATCCTGGCGTATTCTCGGGCCAAGATGGGGAAGACGTCGATGACTGGATCAGCCTGTATGAACACGTCAGCCGCAATAACCGGTGGGACCCTACTATTATGCTCGCCAACGTAGTCTTTTACCTCGGTGGCACACCTCGAGTTTGGTATCGCAGGCACGAAGATGAGCTCACCAGTTGGGATTCACTTAAGACACAGCTTCGAGACTTGTTCGGAAACCCCTACGGTCAACAACTTGCCGCGCAGAAGGCGCTTTCCGGCCGTGTGCAGACGTCAACAGAGCCCTATGTCACGTACATTCAGGACGTCTTGGCTCTGTGCCGCAAAGTTGACACCCACATGACTGAGTCAGACAAGGTTTCCCACATCCTCAAAGGCATTGCCGATGACGCCTTCAACTTGCTCGTTTGCAACAACGTAGCGACGGTGGATGCTGTTATAAGAGAGTGCCGCCGCCTGGAACTCGCCAAAAGCCGACGTATTGACCAGCAGTTTGCCCGTCTGCCCAACACCCCAGCGACATCTTCCTGTGCCGACGCTCCTCGTCCCAACAACACTGCCGATGTTACCAGGATCGTCCGGCGTGAGATCGAGGCCGCCTATCCGGCTGCCTTCGACTCCAGTCCCACCAACACATCTGCAGTCACGGTCTCACTGATCCAGGCAGTTGTCCGCCAGGAGTTTGAAAACATGGGTCTTCACACCATCTGCTCGGCCCATCGCCCTAATACCCGCCCGGCTTCTTCGATTTCGCCCCGTCCCGCATCTTCTTACCCACCACGTTTCCGCAACCCATCTGAATGGCGCACTGCTGACGACAAGCCTATTTGTTTCCACTGCCATCGAATCGGGCACATTTCTCGGCACTGTCGTAGTCGCTGGAGTTCCCCGAGCCGGCCTACTTTTACTGCCTACTCTCGCCCCTCAGGTGCCCCTTCTCGTCCCTATGCCGCACGCTCCGATAATGCCGCCACTGATTCTCCTGCAACGAACCGCCCCTATTCTCGTTCGCCTTCGCCCCAACGACGACAATCTCGCTCTCCCCAGCCCCGTCGCTCCTATTCGCCGACTCCCTTCGGACGCCGCTCCCAGCCGGAAAACTAGACGATGCAGCGCCTCGAGGTGACGCTGCATTGCTCCCTACGCCGCCAAATCCTCTACTGACTTTGCCCACTCATCTGAACCTTCTTGACGTGCAAGTCGACGGTGTTTCTGTGTCTGCTCTCATAGACACTGGGGCGCATTTGTCCGTAATGAGCGCTGACCTTCGTAACCGGCTCAAGAAAATTATCACGCCCGCCACGACGCCTGTTGTCCGTGTCGCCGATGGCGGAACAGCCCCCGTAATTGGTATGTGTACCGCCCGCGTCTCCTTCGCCGATCGCTCAACAATCGTGCTATTCACAGTCATCGCCCACTGTCCCCACGACATCATCCTCGGCTTAGACTTCCTTTCCGCACATTCTGCTCTCATCGATTGTTCCGCCAGTACTCTCCGCCTTGACCTGCCTGTTCTGGATCCTGCTGAACCACACCCCAGTCGCCTCAGTTCCGCCGACTTCGTTCGCTTGCCACCTTCGGCACTGACCTACGTTGACCTAGTGTCATCCCCACCAGTCCCCGACGGTCACTACATCGCGGCTCCTATGCAAGACGTCCTCCTTACACATGGGATCACAGTACCCCATACAGTTTTATCTATTACGGCGAATTGCGTCTGCCTGCCAGTGGTCAACTTTGGCTTGACGACACAAGTGCTGCCACGTGGGATGTCTTTGGCCCAGCTTTGTTCATTCGGGGATCACTCAGTAGCATCCATTGCAGTAGACGACACTTCATCCGATACTCCTCTACCATCGCAGTCGGCAAATTGTACCATCGCTGACTTACGGAAAATGATTGCCCCCGACTTGCCCTCCGAGCACGCTCGTGAACTCTACCGCGTTCTGTTTTCCTACCACGATATTTTTGACTTTAACGATCGTCCTTTAGCCCAAACTACAGCATATTGTTCCTACGTAACAATATGAAGTTGTAATATTATAAAAGCATATTCCAATTAAACCTGGTGTTCTATACAGCATCTGTGAGCACAAATGGGCATGGTGAAGTTGGTACTTCAGTCTGTGTTCTTCCTCTTATGTGTTTGTTTGAATGTGGCTAAAGTTGCTTGCTTATTCTTTAGATAGTGGAGTGTAAAATAAACCCTAGTCATGTTTGTAGTCATGTTGCTTGTGTCTTGTCCTTGTTCCTTTGTGGATGGATGCATTAGCGTTGTTATAATTTTCAAATCAAGTAAGCACAAACTAGCCCAGAAAGTAGCTTTAATGAAATCACGTTGGTAGTGTCTAATTTATGGCATTCACAAACTCAGCCGGACATGTTAGAGCTACAGTTGGTATCCACAGTCTTGAAAGTGCTTTGTTTTGCTTTTGTAAATAAACTTTATTAGAACAGTAGGAAGATACCTGTGAAGAAAGGAGTCAGACAAGTAGACACAATCTCTGCAGTGCTATTCACTACGTGCTTGGAAGAAGTATTCAAGCTATTAAACTGGGAAGGTTTGGGAGTAGGGATCGACGGCGAACACCTCAGCAACATTCGGTTTGCCGATGACATTGTTCTGTTCAGGAACACTGCGGACGAGTTACAACAAATGATTGAGGACCTTAACAGGGAGAGTGTAAGAGTGGGGCTGAAGATTAATATGCAAAAGACAAAGATAATGATAAATAACCAGGCAAAGGAACAAGAGTTCAAGATCACTAGTCAGCCTCTGGAGTCTGTGAAGGTGTACGTCTACCCAGGTCAACTAATCACAGGAAACCCTGACCATGCGAAGGAAATTCACAGAAGAATAAAAATGGGCTGGATCGCATACGGCAGACATTGTGAGCTCCTGACTGGGAGCTTACCATTATTATTGAAAAGGAAAGTATACAATCAGTGCATTTTATGGGTGCTGACATATGGCGCAGAGATTTGGAGACTGACAAAGAAGCTTGAGAACAAGTTAAGGGCCGTGCAAAGAGGGATGGAACGAAGAATGCTAAGTATAACTTTAAGACACAGAAAGAGAGCAGTTTGGACAAGAGAGCAAACGGGTATAGATGATATTCTAATAGACATTAAGAGAAAAAAATGGCGCTGGGCATGTCATATAATGCGCAGATTAGATAACCGTTGGACCATTAGAGTGACAGAATGGGTACCAAGAGAAGGGAAGTGCAGTAGAGGATGGCAGAAGACTATGTGGTGCGCCAAAATTAGGAAATTCGCGGGTGCTAGTTGGAATCGGTTGGCGCAGGACAGGGGTAATTAGAGATTGCAGGGAGAGGCTTTCGTCCTGCAGTGGACATAAATATGATGATGATGATGATAATGACAGTAATCCTGTTTTGGATATGCATTAAATATTGCACATCCGTCTCGCAAAATTTGTAAATGTAATTTTGTATTAAAAGAACTGGAGCACACCTGCTACAAAGATGGACTGATACTTTTCTCATGCAACTTCCCCAATGTAGTTTCAAAGGCTAGGTAACGCTGCTGTGCTTTGAAAACGTGTGCTTTAATTTATGTTAAAACATGTTTAGGATAATATATCTGCATACAAGCTGTAAAAAGTTTTGATAATTGCACAGTTTATACACTTCATTTTTATTTGATACTCCAATATCCCAACTGTGTTTGTTAATCTGTTCACGTGGCAGGCAATGCATTCAGGGTTGTATATTCCGTTCATTTTAAAAACGTCTCTTCAGGTGTGTGGGCACCGGCATGTGTGCTATTTCTAACATGCTTTATCAGTGCCTCAATCAGATTTCTGTATGTCATATGATGATCTCTATCTGGGTTTAAAAGACTGATACGTACATCATGCTATTTGGGCTTGTAGGCAGCACAGTGAGATCTATCTGCTGCCTGCCAGTCTGGTAAAGAGTTCTATGGGTCAGGTAGGAATATATATCACTCTTAGAAGGACCCGTACAACCTATACATATTCCTAAGAGACTATAGAAATTTCTATCAGTTTTTTTTGCTAGGGTACTGATGTTAGGTTTTTAACTAGTGATGGCACTCCGGAGAGACATTAGTGGAGACATTGCCCCACTGGGCACGTGCAGCAGCTAAGCCCAGTGGTGGGGGGAGATATGGACTTTGCACCCGCTTCCAAGAGCAAGGATGACGTGGCATTGCGGCGGCGCCCTCTCCCCTCACTCAACACCTGGCACGCTAGGGCGACTGCAGATGTACCCTTTCACCCGCTCTGCTCCGTAGAGGCACGCTCGCAATGTGGTCACAACCAATGGGATTTGAGCTTCCATTTCGCTGAGACAACAGACGCTGGCTTTTTTGCTCAATGGGCCATTTGTTTAGTCTGTTTGAACAGAAACAGACCTGCCAGAGTTTGGTTGTTTCACAACAAAACACACAGTCATCAACAGAAAGTTTAGTTTTCTACGTTAAGTTCTTTGCGAGATCTAAAATGAGAAAAATCAAGGGCCTAAACACTCAGCACTGTGGCATGCCAGAAGTGACAAAAGACAGATTTGTGAATTGGAGTTGTTAACATAAAAATTGTGTTTAGTCATGAAGAAAGCATTCAGTGAATTTTAGTAATTGCATGTGGATCAATATTAAGTTAGCTTATTCAGGAGAAGGAGGCAGTGGCACAAAGTAGCAGAATTTTAAACGCTAAAAGCATCCATTCAACGCAAGAACTAAGTTCAATGGAGGAGATCAAGTTAGTGAACATGACAATATAGTTGTGTTTTTCATGAGGGACAAGGTCTTATGGAAACCATGTTGACATTTGTTGTAGAAGTTTTGTGACACAATTTAGGATTATTATGGAGATTGAAATAAATGATGTTACAGGGAGGCTTGGCAATTGAGGCCAGCAATTGTTCCGCCCAAGTGTCTCTCATAATATTACTGCGGTAGATCACCACGTGCATTCTGTTCTAGAAGCTGAAAAGGTAATGCTAATCTGTGTAATGCATCTGTCGAATGCCGACAACAGTATGATGCTGATGCGGTGACAACGATGGCATGATCGACGATGGGATGACAATTCTAGAGTCATCACGATTGAGGCATAACGACTTTGGGATGATGAGTGCATGCCTGGCAACGACTGCATATTTACTACACAGCGTGAAGGCAGCAGCATCCGACGGCGTGATATTACAACTAATTTGAAATGACAATGCAATGATGACGACAGATTGAAGACTGTGAATGGTGAACAATGATGCGTCCACTTGGCAACTAAAGAAAAACATATGAGGACAGCTAAGCATGTCTTATCTGAGTTGTGATTGCGAAAGCATTAATGCCCAATTGAACGCTGCTGAGCAGTCCTTCGAGTTTTACGCTGCAAGTGATGCACCCTAGAGCTACATTGGGCCCGAGCTAGCAAGCAGCAGCAGCCTGCGGTGCCAACACCGCATGCCACCGATGTGCTGCATGACCAGAGACCAGGAAACAGCAGTGGCCACCAAGGCCGGCAGGCACGCGCAGCAGTTAAGCCCAGTGGAGGGGGGAGATACGGACCGGGCGGCGGCTTGCGAGAGCAAAGATGACGTGGCGTCACGGCGACGCCCTCTCCCCTCACGCAACACCTGGTGCACTATATAGCGACAGCAGGTGTACCCTTTCACCCGCTCTGTTTCGTCGAGGCGCGCTCGTGACGTGGTCGCAGCCAATGGGATCTGAGGTGCTGTTTCGCTGAGACGACAGACGCCGGCTTTTTTGCTCAATGGGCCATTTGACGCTTTTGCATAAATAATCGCTACAGAATACTGACGACGTGGTTATGTTGAGCTCGCGTTCACGCTTCATCTACACGGACCACCCTACCTGTGTACTTTTGGTACTGGGGCCAATTCTGTACCATGCAATACACTCAGCCATGGAGCACCCGCAACGATCACGCGATAGGCAAAATACGCTGTGCTTTAAACATGCACCCATAGAGTGCCCCAATATTGCAACCAGCCGATCCGTGCATAGTGAAGCGTCCGCATGGCCGCGTTTGCCACGTGGCCGTGCTATGCGAGTGTGTGGCTGATATATCAATTGAGTAATCGAAAGACTGGTTCCGAATGCATTTACTAACCAATTTGAGTCCGCGGCACTTTTATGTGCTGCTTTGAATAACTGCGTGTGGTACCACGGTTCCCGCAGTCACCCAATGCATGTGGCGCGTACTTTAGCAGCAGCACTCGGCATGTTTCGACTAAAGCAATTTCATTTCAATTCTGCTCGCCACTCATGGCGGCTGTAGCTGCTTATAGTTATACAGTACTTTGGTTATAAAGTACAGTAAGTCTAGTTAATAAATTCTATTGGGATGTGAGGTTTTATTTAGTTAAATCGAGAACTTCGTCAAATTGAAACCACTTGATTAGATCACGCAACATGCCATAAAATTGATACAAGAGCCAAAAATGTCGTTTTTGCCTACGTTCACACTTATTGTAGCAGTTGAGCATGTACTCTGCCTTAACAGAAGAAACGATTAAACATTCTTAAAAGCTATATGTCAGTGATACTAAAATCATCAGAACTCAATTAGACCTACTATACCCACATTTTTCTTTTTAATTATGGCAAATCAGGCAAGATATTAGTTGATTCTAGGTTTTCAGTGCTCATGAATGTGACAGTGAAAGTATTGAATGTCATGTAGTATAATGCAACGAAAACAAGGACACAAGAAAAAGCAAAACACAGACATAATTAGGCGCTTGTGTCTGTGTTTCATTTCTTCTTGTGTTCTTGTTTTTGCTGCGCTACACTACATGCTGTTCCATGATGATCAACGAACAAGCCCACATTGCCGGCCCCGTGTAGAGAACAGGACATTTCGTTATACACTTAAACTTTGATATAACAAAGTAGGTAAAATCGGCAATTCGCTTCGTTATATAGAAATTTCCTTCTATTGAAATTCGATCTGTTATGTAAATGAGTACAGTCGCCGATCGATTTTTGTTGCACGGGAAGGGGCCATGCAATTTTCCGAATTATTGGGCAATAAAAAAAAGCAAGTTTGAATGAGAAAACATTTTATTTTGACGAATATAGGAGTCAGCGATGAATGATACGGTTTCATGCCACGTTGATATCGTCACATCAGCGGTACGTACGAATTAAGTGACGCCATATGCTTTCGCGTGCACTCCGCCCCCAAAGCGTCGCCCGGTCGCACTGCGACGACGCTATCATGAAAAGCGCCGGCAGCTGGGAGCGAATGCTTCGTCTGCTTCTCGTTCCAACGGGTCATCAAAACTCGAGATTGCGCAACTTTCAATACTAAACGTGCGGGAAAACAGCTTACATGATGCCACGCCGTCTTGGCATGCCCGCTCTTTCCACACGCAGCAGATTACCTCTAGAGCAGGGTGCGCGGATGCATAGCCTGCGGAGCCACTCGCAGTCATGGCCAAGACGCGCGCCAACTTACTCCCCCACTCCGCCCCCACGCGCGCGCTTGATCGCGTTACCGCGAGCTCGCTTTCCTTCCCCACTTTGCCATTGCTCGCGTGGGAAAGCCGCACTTACGAAGTCACCATCTTTCTTGTCTCACCCTCGCACTCTTTCACTCGCACCTAAAGCACAAGTGCGCGGGGCGCGATAGGATCTGATCGCACTTGGACTTAATTTATACGGAACATGATGCGGCTCCAAGCTGTTCTTGTCGCGCCGCACGCAGTTTGAGAGGTGCGTTTGCAAGCAGCCGCTTGTAATTCAATCATTTGACTATCTGCGTCCGCGGAAGTTACCATTGATTGTCTTGGCACTCCTCTGCGGCAGAAGCGAAATTTCGTTATATTGAAATTGCACACAAACACACTTCTTTATATTGAGGCTCTAAATGCATGGTGTCCTAAGGAGAAGAGGTTATGAAAAGTTAAATACTTCGCTATATCGAGAATTTCGTTATACTGAGGCTTAACTGTATAGAGATTTGAATTTATATACCTTGTTGTGCAGCTCCTTGGGTCATGGTTTCTATGACTATGACTCATATGACTCTGTATCTGTTGCGTAGAAAATCTCTCTCGCCCCATTTCCCTACCGTTCTCCTTTTGAAGGAGGCCCCCTCTTGATGCCACTCTTGGCCCACATCATTTCATAATCGAGGCATGTAAGGACACAGTTCCTTATGCGATGCAGCTCTGACATCATGCGTACCATACAGAATTGTACGTGAGCCTGAGCCCATGCATAACCATTCTTCTGATCAAATGTTAATTTTTAGACTGACATCCTTTCCTCTTGCATGACAGTTATCTCTGCTGTATTGTTGCTGCTCTCGCATGTATGTATACCAATCAATTATCTTAGTCGACTTCTTCTTGAACATTGAGTCCAATCTTTGCCAACTTAAGTGTGTATTGAATGTTAATTTTTTAAGACCTGTCTTCACAATCTGCCTCCACCTCATCCATTTTAGCATCCTCAATTCAGTCACTTCTCCATCCTGACTTCTAGGTGACTTTATTAAAATTGTTAGGTTCCATACAGTATTGCTGGTCATGTATTGTCTTATAAGTTTATTAGACAGTGAAAATCTTCAACTTGACTGGAACCTGTGTAACGTAAATATCATAATGCATCTTTTCAGTTTTTCCAAACTATGTCAATTACGCTGATTCTGTGGGCTGTCCAAATTTTCCATGTTGGTGTTTTCAGTTATCATTGAACCAAGGTATCCGTCTTCTCTATGGTTTACCCTCAAGGCTTCCCTTTCATCTACTCTGAGAAATTGGCATGCGGCTACCAGATGTGGGCAGCTTGCCTCACAACACTTGCACATGCTCAGCTACTTTTGTCTAACCTTTGTGCTAGCATGAGCAGCATGAGCAAAGCAGCGAGAATGGGGAATTATGAAATTAAGGCAGAGGTTCGAGCATTAAGGGAAGTCATACTTATGAGGTGACTACATGTCAAGGAAAGCATTAAAAAAAGATGGGAATTTGCAGTTTCCTGTTTATTGGTCTATTAAACTCTCCCTAGCTGTCTCAGTTATTTCATCATGTGTTGCAATTTTTAGTTGCAATATGTTCTTATTAAGTGCTGCCACACTTACTACTAGAAGTTTGAGAACTTATATTTCTTATTCACTTGGTTCATTCATACCTACAAGCAGCAGTCTTTTTCACTTTACATCAGCTATTGAATGTAATGCCCAGATATGTTCTCAGTCTAGTTCAGTGGGAGTCACTAACACAGTGAATGATCATGAAACATGTGTGTTCTTAGAAAGTGCCTTCATGTGATGCAGCTGTAAGTTAAGGTAGGGGATGCTTTGGAAAGCATGTTATGTGGCTTACATGAGAATTATTTTATGCCAGAAAGCACACAAATATTTGTGTTTATTTCTGGTGTTCTTCTTCCTTAATTACTTTCTTGATTCAGCGCATATATATGAAGCAAGAGATCTTGGCTTGTTCTTTCTTTACATTAGCAAATTACATTAATCATATAATAGCACACTTTATATAATTGAGCACATTAAAAGTCACTTGGCGAGCAAAACATGTACTTGTCTTTTTGAATATCCCAGCCTAATGTTTTAGTGTGTGCAGTTTGGACGTGATTCTTGAGAAGCACTACATCTGCTTCAAGTATATGAGGTATAATTGCTTTTGCTTAAAAATAATCCTAATCTTCCTTGATAGCTGTCCTTTTTTTACTAGACAATATAAGCATGGTGCTTAATTCCAAGATAAATATGCCTGCTGTAACTGTATTCATCAGTGTTTGACTATTCGTTACCTACTATTCCTATTAGAAAAATGTATTTGCCAACCTCCAATTATTTGCATTGAAGTAGTGAAGAGTTTGACAGCAGCCTGTCTGGTTTGGTCAAAAGAGGCACGGTAAGTAGTTTAAAATTAGATGCTAACCATAAAAATGAAAAATAAGAACTGGTTCAACTGGAGCTTTGTTCACAATCTTTGCAAACAAGGCTTTCAAGTGGGAGCCGAAGCATCTATCTTGTATGCCCGATCTTCATTTGCTTATTATTATTATTATTTGAATTCATCTAGCCCTAAAGAGGTGGCAATTTATTTTAAATACTACTCTTTGCATTTTGTTTCCATTGCTGAGTTTTTTTTTTAAAAGTAACTTCATGCACCACACAAGTACAACTCAAACATTTTCATTCTTTCAAGGACGTCACACCTAGTGGAAGGTATTCTGCACTAACATAATTATTTTGAGATTTCCAGTAAATACGTAGTCCTCATAAAAAGTATCTAAATAATTTTGGCCTAAGCGGTTATACATTAACCATGTAGGCTTCATCAGCTTCTGACATCACTTGGGCTTGGCAAACTTGTGAGCTGACAAGTTTGAGCATGCAGTCACTTCCCTCCATCTTTGTTTCGATGAAGGCTTGCCCTTTGGTGCTACTCTGGATCCACCCCCGTTTCCTGTGATTACCACTACGGGCTTCAAGGCACACACCCTCAGGAAGACTTTTCATGCACAAACCTGGTTCTTTCACACTTTTACTAAGACAGACATTGAAAGCAAGGATGGCATAGCAGGCATGTTGGTTACAGAAGTACTTTATTAAATAGCTTTGTAAGTATTCATCTTGTGGACATTTCCATATCCTCTTCTGCTGAATTAGCTGGGGGAGCATGTCTCCTTCTCATGCATACCCCAGCCCAGCCAATCACAACTTCAGCAGTGGATGAAATGGACATTTCTGCTAGGTGGACACAGAATACATCCCCTGTGCTCTGTCCTATCTTTCCACCTTTCTCCATGTATTTTACTCAGTAAACTACTGGTTCAGCATGTTGGCCACCTTAATCAATCTTCCAATATCAGCACTTAAAAGGTATACAATACAAATAAGGCACTGTAAACCCAAGCAGTTAGGCTGGCGATTGCTGCTGTTATGCACCATACAGGCAGACGCAATGGCTTCACTGTAGCTTTCTAAGTTAACTTTACTGAACTTTGAATTTAGAGAAGGCAGAATATAAACACAGACTAGCATCTTCCTTATGTGCTTCACGCCTCTGCTTTTCTTGTGTTACTAAAATAAGTATGTTGAACCTAAATGAAGTAAAAGGAAAAGGAAATTGTCACACTAATTTCATTTCACTGTCTTTTTAAAGGTATAGCAAGATTTTTTAATTGCATTACGAGTGGTTACTTGTTTCGATCTTAATGTTCATTTCTCATACTCCAATTGGACTACAACTGTTCCCTCATCCACAGCTATCAAGGCCTTATGGCAACTTTGGAAGCTCTCTGAACTGAGTAAATGCTATGCATTGCATTATTTCTTAATACATTTTCAGTCCCTCATTAAAGCCAGCATCTCTCTTGTGACCACATTTAAAGCGCTTGTGGTAATGTATGCCTAACAAGAAAGATGGGTGCTTTGTAGTGCTAGTATGCTCTAAGTAAATTGTTTTATGCAAAAATTGCTGACATAATTGTCTGACAACTACTGCATCATGTTTGCTATTTTGCCTTCTGTTTCAAATTCACTGCATCTATACATTTTACCAGTGCATGAGTAGGGTTCAAGGCTGTTCTTTAAAATGCTCATGAGCACTTATCATGATCAGTTCCCCATATAAGTGGTTTTGCTGATGAGAATACAGGAATACGAGCAAAATTGACATGGAACCAACATATAGATAACGTCTGCATGACTGCCTATCAAAAGTTATATTTTCTGAGAAAAAAACTGGAACATGCATCACGTAATGTAAAACTTATTGCATACACCGCCTTCATTAGGATGATACTAGAATATTCAGCCGTTGTTTGGAGTCCCCATCAAGTGATGCTTAAGAGGAAGTTGGAAAGGATACAGAGTCTGGCGGCACATTTTATTTGTTCGACATACCGAAGGAAGGAATCGGTCACGCTTATGTTACAGCGTTGCAACTTCTATCTTCTTGAGGTACGTAGGAAAAAATATAGGCTGAAGGTGCTTTATCAAATAATGCAGGATCAACTTTAGATTGATAAGCTCAAATATCTACATGCTCCAGGCAAAAGATACCCACGAACTAACCACGACTACATCATAAAGCCGGACCATACCAACAGTGATACATATCGATACTCATTTTTCCTGGATGCGATAGAAATGTGGAACCAATTGCCAAACGCTATTGTTAGCCTAAAAGATGTCGCCGACTTTGAAAATGCTGCTGAGGCATATTTATGAAAGTTTTCGATTTAGTTTTAAAGTGCCAAGTGATATGTGCGACTTGATATTCATTGTACGCATTTTGATGAATATCAGAAGTGTGCTGAACAGCATTCAAGTGAACATCTTATTCACTGTGAATTGACAAGTGTTAAGCAACTTTACGTACATTGACATTGTCTATATTTGATTTATGTAATTGTATTGTCCTCTCTGTTATGACCCTCTACGAGGTTTGACAGTATTAATAAATAAATAAATAGACAACAAGGAATGTGGGTAAGTATACTTTATTTTCAGCACACGTTTTTTTAATGAACGGCTGTTATACTGCTAAAATCTGCACATTTAATAAAAGTACACTGCTCTGCTTCATCACTCCATGCTAAGTGCAAGTATCCTGTACCAGGAAGTCAAACCAAGACGTGGGATGTTCAGTCTGTGAAAATAAAAACGAGTTTGAAACATTCACGTGCAAAAACTAAAGCACACTCAAGAAAATAAACACAGCACAGGAACATATCCAATGAATCAGAATTACCTTTGAGAGCAAACATATAGTTTCTATGGCACAGTCATCATCAGCCTGGTTACGCCCACTGCAGGGCAAAGGCCTCTCCCATACTTCTCCAACAACCCCGGTCATGTACTAACTGTGGCCATGCCGTCCCTGCAAACTTCTTAATCTCATCCACCCACCTAACTTTCTGCCGCCCCCTGCTACGCTTCCCTTCCCTTGGGATCCAGTCCGTAACCCTTAATGACCATCGGTTATCTTCCCTCCTCATTACATGTCCTGCCCATGCCCATTTCTTTTTCTTGATTTCAACTAAGATGTCATTAACTCGCGTTTGTTCCCTCACCCAATCTGCTCTTTTCTTATCCCTTAACGTTACACCTATCATTCTTCTTTCCATAGCTCGTTGCGTCGTCCTCAATTTGAGTAGAACTCTTTTCGTAAGCCTCCAGGTTTCTGCACCGTAGGTGAGTACTGGTAAGACACAGCTATTATATACTTTTCTCTTGAGGGGTAATGGCAACCTGCTGTTCATGATCTGAGAATGCCTGCCAAACACACCCCAGCCCATTCTTATTCTTCTGATTATTTCCGTCTCATGATACGGATCCGCCGTCACTACCTGCCCTAAGTAGGTGTATTCCCTTACGACTTCCAGTGTCTCGCTGCCTATTGTAAATTGCTGTTCTCTTCCGAGACTGTTAAACATTACTTTAGTTTTCTGCAGATTAATTTTTAGACCCACTCTTCTGCTTTGCCTCTCCAGGTCAGTGAGCATGCATTGCAATTGGTCCCCTGAGTTACTAAGCAAGGCAATATCATCAGCGAATCGCAAGTTACTAAGGTATTCTCCATTAACTTTTATCCCCAATTCTTCCCAATCCAGGTCTCTGAATACCTCCTGTAAACACGCTGTGAATAGCATCGGAGAGATCGTATCGCCCTGCCTGACGCCTTTCTTTATTGGGATTTTGTTGCTTGCTTTATGGAGGACTATGGTGGCTGTGGAGCCGCTATAGATACCTTTCAGTATTTTTACATACGGCTCGTCTACACCCTGATTCCGTGATGGCTAAGTGAAGAAACCTTATTCCTCCGGCTTTTTTTGAGCGCGAGAAAATATGAAAGTGCATGCGTTCTCCCCATATTGTGTATCTGTCACCTTTTCACACACAACAAAGATGTTGTCTCAATGTGCCCAACTGTCTTTGCATATCCATTTCTCTGCTCTCATACCATGACACCTACAGTTAAAGGCTGTAGCAATGCTTAGCTTGAATGGACCAACACAAGCTACATGCATTGTGCTGTTGAACATGGCATTGTAAGTCAAGATTCATGCACAGCACATTCATGTGCTATAAACATTTGATTGTGATTGTAGGCGAGATAAATAAAAAGAAGGTATGTAAATAATAATGTTCCCTAATAAGCTGTGCAGAAGTGCTCTCCCGTTTGGACAGAAGCCGAGCACAGCTGCAGTGAACAAGAAGCCAACTTATACAGCATTTAAAATCTAGGTTCTAAATGTGTTACAGATTTTTCTGAATTCATGGTCGAAAATCTAGGTGTTAAAGGTGACAAACATTTAAACAGGTCTCTATTCAGACTGCTAATGCTATGTGTCACCTAGTTTGATAAAATATACCATATCACTGGTCTCCCAAGCTAAGGCTGCTGTCCAGTTGCAAGTGCAAATCACTCAATTATGTCTTGGGCACGTTTGAGCAAAAGGCAGCCAAGATTACTGTGCCATTGAGGTCTATTTCCTGACATCTGATTTCTTCTCAGAAAGCCACCTCTCTAAAAAAAACCTTCACAACAACATAACCCAAACCTTTCTTGAGAAAAGCCATCACACTGGTCCTTGAACACTAATTACACAGTGGCTCCTTGTGATGTAATGTTATGTACATCAGCACCTTACAAAGTACAGGAAAATTTAATAATGGCAGTGTGACAGGTACACAGAAAAGTAAAGGGATAAAACATCACACAGGCTGCCATGAGTGTTCATATCTCTATTTCAATGTGGATGTTTTTAGCAGTGAATACATGTTCTCATTAAACTGAGTCATAATGTTACAAAAGCGAAGGGCAAGGGTCTTTACATTCTAAACTGACAAATGTGCTTTATTACGATTCACCGCAATACAGGAGGTGTTTTGCAGTGAACGGTCACGTAAGGTTTTGGCTAACTACGGCGGGCGTGTCCTGCAGCGCGGCCTCTTGTGTATTGCGGTAAAGCGTATTAATGTGACAAGAGCTAACCTGGCATGTATGGCTTTAGCCAACAAAAGTTCTCAAGACATCATGCAACCTGCCACGAAAATCTGCTTTGTTGAGAGTAGAACATTAGGTTTGTCACTGACAGAAACCATACATTCCAGATTCACGTAAATCTTTTCCAATATTGGCATGCTTCACCGCAACACACAAATATGTTGCGGTGATAACGGTGGTCGAACAGGCTGGTGCAAATGTTTCGACAGGGGAGCGTGTCTTCATCAGGGCAACTGCTTTCCTTGGCAGTTTTCCTATACGTGAGACCCCCCCCACTTCCAACAGGGGAGATTTAGCTGGACCTTTGCCAAGAAACGTACCGACAAGCGTTTGGTAGTGGCTGGTAGAGATGCAGGTGTCTA
The DNA here is from genome assembly GCF_023375885.2 of Dermacentor andersoni. NCBI lineage: Eukaryota > Metazoa > Arthropoda > Arachnida > Ixodida > Ixodidae > Dermacentor > Dermacentor andersoni. Next base: position 1,653,044 of record NC_092817.1, on the reverse strand, counting down.
AAAAGCGTTGCGAAATTCGGTTCCATAAGGTTAGCTTCAACGCAATACAAATATGTTAAGCAGTTAGACATACATGTTTTGCGGTGAATCATAGCAAGGGTACCTGGCCTTTGATGCAAAGCAGCTTCCCAAGAGGCACGCTAATCCAGTGGCTAGTTATGCAGTTCCCCGCATGCGAGTGAGTTCCCTGCGTTCGGCGGTTTCCCAGTGACATACAAGATGACATTGACTGTGTTGTAAATGGGCGACGGCACTATATGCTGATGCAAAAGCGTCGTTTCGCTTTCGAAAACTGCGCTCGGCTACAGAGAACACCTTGACTCGCATATGACCAAAGCAGTTGAACAGGAAACTACGAAATTACGTAGCTATTATGGAAGAAATCAACAGTTCAGAAAAAAATGGCCGTGTAAACATTAACTGGCTTACGAGGTCGACAAACCAACGGTTCAAAGAATCACAGCCACGTCCGAAAAAAATAGCGCTGAAGGCCGGCCTGTACACTTAGGCGCCTCGGCGCGCGTAATGTAATAGGAGACGGCAGCTCCACAAGTACATCATTAAGGAACACATATATGTCGGTGAAAGCGGTCACTCTTCAGTTCTGACATGCTTCACCGCGTAACACTAGTCTACTGCGGCGAAGCTGACTTCAGGACGCCGATTTCTTCAACTCATCTAGCGAGGCAGGTCCGTTTATCACGCTTGGCAACGTTTGACATTTTCTGCATTAATTTCGTTTGTTCTTTTTAATTTTATTATCACAGTGACCCTGTATCACGCAGTAGCAGAGCTAGTGCAGCGTCTTAGGTGCGTTAGGAAAGGTAAGCGTGTATGCAGCAGGCACGGCGGCATTGGCTCTTGTTTGGAAACTTCAAGAGACGCTCTTCCGCGCAGCGATGTCATTTGTATTATTAAAAGAATGCAGGTGATGATTAAATGAGCCGCAGCAAAGCTGTAAAAAAGCAGTAGTAATGCTGTTCTAAGATCCTCTCGCTCGAGCGAGATGGTCCTAGAAAAAAAGCGCGATGCAACGCGATCTGACGGAATAGCTCGTCATGCCAGTGTTTTCTTACGTCCTCGTTCTTACGCGTACCCTCCCCTGAATCAGACTACTGAATGGTTCTGTGCACGCACTGACGATCCTGACGGAGGCAATACCACTCACATGAGCAGCTCCATATAAGATGCCACGGCCCCTTCCACATGCCGGCTGCAATTTGACGCGGCCATGAGGCAAAATATGCGCACAAGGTACCTAATGGTAACGCATCAAACAGCTCACAGCCCCAATCCTTTATTACACGCATATAGCGTGGAAAGATGAATTACTCACGCTCTAAGTGGGCACGGAATACGGACCGTTTCGCAGCGCAGCCGGCTCCGTAAGACGGCCGCCATGGAAATGAGCGGATGTGACATCATGGGTTATAGCGGATGTGACGTCATGGGTGAACGTAGACATTTCGGGCACCTTTCGTCTGCTGTGCCCCGGGCACAGCAGACACGGCCTTTATAATAATCTGCTTGAAAAAGGCAATAGGAGCGGCTATTTAACGCTATGTTAGACGGCAACGGACTACACGCTCCGACATTTTTTTAGGTCCGGGCCGTCAACTTTTGGAGCCAAGTTACCGATCAAAGCCTTGTGACATCACTGTCACTGTGTTAGCAAAAATCAATTAGACAAACAGTTCGTCACAACACAACAGCTGCCGTACAACGCTGCACAGCCGCCCACCGCGTAGCAGACGAACAGGTTATAAAAGCGCCACCTACGGCCGTCTGTTGAACGAAAGTGGGCGCAAGCTGCTCCCATAAAAGCCTGATATCTGTGCAGGTCTGGAGTTCCAGTAGGTCGTGCGTTCAACCATCATGGGAATCCCCGGAGTTTCTCACTATAACTCGTGGAGGAAGGAAACTGAGGCAAATGACTGAGGAGAGGCCCTGCCCCATAGTTTCTCACTATAACACCTACACTCTAAGAACAGTTTACACCCTTTGGCTTGCCCCTTCTGCCACACAAAAATAATCGTCATCTGCCTTGATGCGTTTCCTTTCTTTATCGCTGCAAGCCCGGAACTTTCCAGTGACGAACGGCACGCGCGTTATCAGAAGGGGCACTCCAAAGGGTGTAAACTGTTCTATGCTGATAACGCGCGTGCCGTTCGTTACTGGAAAGTTCCGGGCTCGCAGCGATAAAGAAAGGAAACGCATCAAGGCAGATGACGATTATTTTTGTGTGGCAGAAGGGGCAAGTCAAAGGGTGTAAACTGTTCTTAGAGTGTAGAGGGTAATCTGGCGTCACCGTCTATGGGAGTAACTCTCAAGTTCAACAATTGGCCACAGAGGGCGAAAAAATCGACCGCGCGCCGCTGCTAACAAAACCAGCGTAGTAGTATTACACTGTAGTAGTATAGTGCCTAGAATAATATGAAACTCTATGGCCTAGAATATACTGGCTAGTGTGCCGTCCGCGGCCTCCCGGGTGGCACCGGATGCAAAGAATACCGGCGGCTGCCGCTTGGAGCGCTGCAGTGCAGGCGGGTGCCGCGGCACCATCCGGTCTTCGTAGGCCGCCGTGTTTCCACCGCATCGGCAAGCGGGCTGTTGCGCTTTTTGTTTTTATTAAGCTGTAGCAGCAGCACAGTTCAAATGTGGACAGCTGATTTATAAATCGTGGTTTGTTTTGAGAACAACAGTCTTCTCTAGCGCTTGTCGCTTGTGTGAAAAGCGTGTGCTATCTCAGCTCGGCTTCGAGTGTAGAACCTGATGTGTTTCTATGCTGGCGAAGAGAAAACGTAATTTTTAAGGCAAATGCCTTAGATCTCCATGTTCCAAGGCCGTGTTGCAAGGTACAGAACACATCACACGATCCAAGAAAGGCCAGAAACGAACCAAAGCATGTCCAGCCGTGTATAAGAGATGCTAAATTATTAGCAAATTTAATTATTTATTATAGTGATTGGATTAAGGGGTGTTAGGTTGAATTAGGGGGATTAAGGTGTATTAATTAAGGAGGATTAAGGTGGATGAAGGAGGATTAGGGTGCATTAAGGTGAATTACAGTAGGCTTTACAAGGCGTTCGCCTTCGTACGTGTCTCTTCGGCGGTAGATAAGGATAATTGTTTTTTATTCTAGCCATGATATGGCAGCGTAATTTTTTTAAGGGTAAGTTTTAGGTTACATTTCTCATTCTAATAAAGTAAAGGAATTCTAAGCTTACATTACTGTTCTATTGATGTTATATTAATGCATAACCATTGAAAACCGCTGTAACCGATCATCCATTGAAATGACTTGAATTTCGCTGTCCTCTCTTTTTATTTGCTGCTATTTCTGCCTATTATCGTATTGTTGTCCTCATAGGTTTGAATTTTTTTTATTGTTTGTAAACCATGTACCCATCTCCTCATAATGCCCATTGGGCCGCAAGGATAGGATAATAAGTAAAAAAAAATTGCCTGTAAAATGGACTGCATGCGGTGTTCTGTGTACTATACATTTTTTAATACCTGGTAAACACGTGCAGATTTCTTTTTATGTCTGATATAAGTGAACGAAAATGGGAAACAGATCTTTCATTTAAGCGTAACAAATATTTTATTCTCGTGTAACAACCGTCAAACGCTGTGTTACGTTTCGCCTACGACGCGCGGTATAGCCGGCGCAGATGCAACGGACGCCGGGGCTTCGTTCAAAGCGGCGGACATTTTGGCCCGTTCGGAGCTGCCGCAAAGCCTCCCCGCCAAGCGCGTCCAGGCGTGTTTCAGTGCCACGTGTCTTCGTGTGTGCGTGTGTGTGTGTGTGCCCACGCTTGTCAAAGCGCGGCAGCCGGGGAGAGGAGCTCCCCAAGTGTGAAGCGAGGAGGTCTGACAGGCGCCAGCTTGGCGGATGCGTCACTACACTCGTCTCAACGTGTCTCTCAGCGTGTCCGTGGCGCCGTCACGTGCGCCAGTGAAGAGGCGTTCCTTCTTGCCCTCAACTCCGAGAGTATAAGAGCAGCTGCTCCCGGACGCCGAGAGAGGCTCCGATTTTTTCTGTTGAGTTACGTGCTCTCCCGTCTCTCCACTTCGGTCGACCTGACCACCCGCTCTTTTGCGATGTTAGAATAAACCAGTTGTTCTGTTACCAGTCGACTCATGCTTTGCCGGGACCTTCGGATGCTTCCAGTTGTGCCCCAGGCCGCCAGGCCAACGCTACCCTTGGGGCTTGCGACCCATTTGCAACAACGGGCGTCAGCACTGAGGTTTCAACAGCGGGCATATAAGACAGCCCTAGATGAGATAATGCACACATACCTGAAGAAGATAGATCTAGTGGCAGTGACGCAGTTTAAAGAGCTTCTGCCGTTGCCTTTGCGCTTCCCTCTCTTTGTTGATGCCTTTTACAAAAAAAACCGAAACCTCAAGAAAACGTAGAACTTCTTGTGAAAGCTGGTTTTTCATGCTCTGGGCACCCTAGTTGGGGAAAGGCCAGTGTCTGCAGCTGACCTGAAAAATCAGCTAGACTCGCTACATGTAACTTGTTTTTGCTAAAGAACACAGTAAAAGCATCTTCCACGGCCTTCACAGCGGTTGACAAGGTCTGACTAAGATAGACAAGGCCTCCATTGTCAAAATGCGTAGTGCAATAGCGAAGCAGCGTCGGCACTAGCTTCAGCTTTACTTACGCAAAGGAAGCCTGCACACTGTGGTCAAGAATTTTGGGCAGTGATCTTTCTTGCAACATAACAGTATAGTAGATTGTTACGTTTCGCCTACAACGCGCGGTAATGCCGGCGCGGATGCAACGGACGCCGGGGCTTCGTTCAAAGCGGCGGACATTTTGGGCCGTTCGACGCCGCCGCAACGCCTCCCCGCCAAGCGTGTCCAGGCGTGTTTCAGTGCCACGTGTCTTCGTGCGTGCGTGTGTGTGTGTGTGCCCACGCTTGTCAAAGCGCGGCAGCCGGGGAGCGGAGCTCCCCAAGTGAGGTGCCAGGAGGTCTGTCCGTCGGCGGGTTGGCGATGCGTCACTACACTCGGCTCAACATGTCTCTCGGCTCGACCGTGCGCGCCGTCGCGTGGGCTCATGCTCCGCCGTCGCGTGGGCTCATCCCGTGACCTTCCTTCTGGCCCGCGACGCCGAGAGTATAAGAGCAGCTGCCCCCGGACGCCAGGAGAGAGGCTCCGATTTCTTCTGTTGAGTTACGTGCTCTCCCGTCTCTCCACTTCGGTCGACCTGACCGGCCGCTCTTTTGCTATGTTAGAATAAACAAGTTGTTCTGTTACCAGCCTTCTCATGCTTTGCCGGGACCTTCGGATGCTTCCTGTGCCCCAGGCCGCCAGGCCAACGCTACCCTTGGGGCTTGCGACCCATTCGCAATAACGGGCGCCAGCACCGAGACCCCAACAAGATCAAAGCACTATACTGCTCCTTTTTTCTTGTTTTTTTCCCCCTGGTACTCACGAAAAGTAAGGTGCATGCTTAGGATACTCAGGAAACATCGTGGGTATAGCGTAGGGTTTCAGGCGTGGTTTATCGCGGGGAATCTCGTGGACAACGCCGTTCACGGTGATAGAGAACGCGCGCTCGACTAAGCTGTTTTCGAAATGTTTTTTACAAACCACAGCAGTTGGTGCCGGCCTTCTGTCCGCTCTCCTGATCATTCTTGCCCATTCTGCTGCCGCTTCGTATCAGTGGTGGAGTGAACAAGGATACACGCCATTTGTTCGAGCGGTAACCGCTTCGACACAACGGCACAAAGCAGGTCCTCTCCTTGCACTGTCTCTTCGGCATTTTTTCATCGCCGCCGCATAGTTCTCGTAATGACAGGCACACGAACACAGCAACGACGCACTCACTCTTTGACGACACCAAGAACAAACACGCAACGCTGTAATAACACTGAAAACGCCAACATAGAAACCGACGCAAGAGCTGCGAAACTGATATGCGAAGCAGACGACACGCGCAGTCTGCACCCACCCGTGTGGCAGCGACCTCTGTCGGCCACCGTGGGCATTCATTGCAGGCGGCGCCACGCTCCTCCATTGAAAAGAGCGGGTGCACGGCACACTAGCCAGTACATTCTGTAGGCACTATAACAGTAGAATCACTTCGGGATGCTTTTGTTAGTTCCAACATTTCCCGGTAGAGGCGTCGTAGTAAGCGCACTTTTATCTTGCAAACTTTTTCTTACAATTACCGAAGCATTTTCTTTTACATAAAAACAGGGCAAAATTATAATTGCTAATTAGATATTGTACTCTTTGTTAGTAAGTTCATTGTTTCCTCGCCATTATAAACGCAAATAGCGTTCAGCATCATCGATCTTTCACGTGACCTCTGGCCGGTATTTCCAGGCCCCGCACACTCTCAAGTTCAACAAATGGCCACAGAGGGCGAAAAATCAATCCAGGCGCGTTTCAGCGTAAGCGCGCAAGTGGAGCTACTGTAATTTGGTCGAATACTTTAATTTGTGCTTTCTCTGCTAGGGGCGCTGAACATGCTAAATTTTTAATTTACACAAACCATTGACATGAACAATCGAGGTGTCTAAGGATGCTTTTTTACCTCAGGCAAATAGGCAGTTGATTATTTAAAAATTTGATGGTTGAAGCTGCTTTTTAGTCATAGCGTCAAGGTTTTTGTGCTCGCTTAACCACAGTCAGCCGACAGCCTATTGGTATCGATGTGTTTCCTGGCCGTTGGCGTTCGAATACTACGGCGGTAAAACGTTTTCGAAAAGCATGCTGTTCGTCTGTGAGTCATTACATACACTTGCTATAAAGAGGTCTACTCTTGGCAAAAAATAGTGTCTCATTTTGTTTAGGCGTTGATTATAATGAATGCGGCGGAGGTTGAGGGAGTACGCTTGAAGGTACGTTTTTATGCCTTTGATCTTCATAACACCGTAAGTGCGCAAACCGATGTCACAGAACAGCCGATGCATCATTGTGTGTTCTCCGTCATCGCTTGTTTGCTGTACGCCTAATAAATAATTCTTCATTTCTTCTTCAAGTATTGTATCCTCCTTTTGTCCTTGTTCTCTTGTGCTTCACTTACAGTATGTCGTTCCGTCAGCTGTAATGCGCATTTGAAAAACCAATACATGTTCGACAAGACGCAGTGGTTCTCATAATTTCACTACACGTGTATTAGGCTGGCACATATGGTTCAGATACAGACACCTGTATGCGAACTTGCACGACGTTGATGCGGAGATTAGGATAATTATGACACCCGTAAGGAATAGGCAGCTGACGGCCGTATGAGCTGTTGCGTTCTTTCCGCCAAACTACCCGGCCTGGTAGTGCTGTAAAGATGCTGTATAAAAGTGACACGCGGTGACAGGGAAATTATTATACTTAGCAGCCGACCGTACGTTTTGTAGCTTAGGTCTTCTTTCTTGTGCGTTTGTGCTACCCTTATTAATGAGCCATTTCTTGACTATGTTCTTGACTATGTAACCGCGTTTGTGTGGATGCGTAGACGTGTGCTTTTTGTTGTACTTGTAAAATGCAAATAAAATATTTTCAGGCTTACTCAATCTTTGGTGTCGTGTGCGTTTATTCCAGTCGAGGCCATCGTGCCACCTGGAAACCGCATTCTGTCAGTAGCCCTACACGAAATGCAACAGCTGGAGCGCGGCGGCACAATTTAACTCAGGGTAACGGCGGCGTAATAAACGAAAAACCGCTCGGGATGCCCTTAAAAGTCAGTTCAGAGTGTGCTCGCCAGTTTGGTTGCTGTGTGGCAAACGTAGCGCCTACATGTAGGCGCTATAGACCAGAACACGCTAGCCTCGCACCCAGGCTAATCGAACGCATACTCTCGCACCCGGATTGCCCGGTCGACCAGCGCCATTTTGTTCTGGGCTGCCAAAGCGTGTTCGCCGGCGACCAGCAGACATGGCTAGCGCTAGCTCTAGGACTCCAAAGTGCGGAAATGTGCCCGTTCGCGCGAATCCAAAGTACAAGAAGTCATCTGGGCATCGTTGCGTCGTGTTTGGATGCCAAAATAACCAGCTGAAAAGGAGCAGGTTGCTTAGCGCTGTTTGCGAAGAGCACAATACACGTAGGGAATCGTGCCGGTGCGGTGTTTTCAGCCTGCACCGATTTCCATCCGCAACGAAGAATGACAAGCTGCGCCACCGGTGGATAGCTGCACTGAATAGGAAGAACTACCAACCCAGTGAAAATGCACGAGTGAGTATTCGATCTGTGTATATTTTGGTGCCACGGTCAACTTTGCGCCCTACGAACGTAATATGTGTAACGCGCAGGTTTGCTCCGAGCACTTTCTGGACAAGCCCACAGAGCAGAATCCCGCGCCGGTGCTTCGCCTTGGCTATAACAAGAAGGCAAGCCTTTTCGTGTTTTCATTCAGGCAGAGCTCCCGACAGTTAAGCGGAACAGTTGAGTTTGCGGTTAGCGATACTTGCAGCTGCTGCACGGCATGACCATTAAGCGTGAACGACAAGTTGTAAACGATAGTATGTTGCCCTGCTGGTGAGCGTTATTGCTAATGAAAGTAAAACGAAGTCTGCTCGTCACGTAGCATGCGTCGACAAAAACGTAAACAACGACTGCTCGTCGCCGAAGGCGTTCTTGCAGCGCGCCTGTCTTTACGAGCTGGTGTTGCAGGTGTCATTCGTAACGAATTCATTTGAGCATCCTGAGCTGTAACTGCGTGCGGGCTGTTATGCAGGGCAAAGCGCAAAATTTTTCCGTCCATAAGGCGAGGAAAATAAGGTGCTTAATTATTGTTGTATTTTGTAACAAAATTTTGCTCGTTCTCACCAGTTTCTTTTACTGTTTTCTAAGGGAGCGCTAACAATCCGATATGGCCTCGCACAAGCGAAACAGGTCTGATACCAGGTAGCTGCAGTTGGTGGGGCTAATTTTTTGGAATGCAGGTGCGGTTGTTGTCTTGTACCAAAGGGTTCCCTGATAATGCAGCTTTAAGTAGGGATGGTAATTTTATGTGCCCTGTCATGGTTTGTGCAACTGTACAAAACCTGCATCCGTCATGCTCGCCCTGTTATATGGGCTTTGACTGCACATGTAGTTGAACATTATAACTACTGTAGTTCCTCATTTTCCAATGAGTGCAGGTTTAGCATCACATGCTGCTTGTTCGAGTACTGTAGGCTTGTGTTCTTAATGTTGTACTCTTAAGGGGTTGCACGATACAATTGGCCTGGTGCATTTTCTATTTCATTTTGAGAGGACTTTATGTCTTCGCAACAGTGATGGCATGGGAAAGAACTACAGCCCTTCTTACTATAACATATATATTGTTTTCAATGTGCAGGTGGTGAAGGGCAGGCGTCTGCTAATCAGGCCGTCAAACGACCTCGCCAGTTGGTTGCCAAACGCGGCCAACCCAGTAGTGACCATGACAAACAAGACCAAGCTGAAAGTGCAGAGGACAATGTTGTGCGTGCTTTAATAAAATGTGGCACCAACAGAGTGCTGTAAAATCCTCCACAGGTTACGTGGTTACCCGATGTATTCGCTTTTGCAGTCTGCACATCACTCAGTGTGGCCATTGCGGACTTGCATGAGGTCTTGAAGTTTGATTGAATCGAGACAGCGAAAATGACAGGCTAGAAAAAACGCGAAACACGCCTTCCGCCCAGCTAAAAAGCCCAAGTTTCGCCTTCGCGCCGGGTCGCATCTTCCGGCGTGGCAGCCCAGGCCTGCTATTTCGCGGCGCTTGGGATAGATGGCGCGACCGGCGCTCATCAATATGGCGGCGCGCTTTGAATTCACGGTGTTCTGGTGTATACGTTTTACACAGCAACTAAACTGGCGGGAGCACGATCGAGGCGCAGCAGCCAGAAACCCAGTAAAGCTAGTAAAGCCACAGAACACCTGGTAAAGCGTGTGCAAAACCCCGTTTCCGTTTCCTGTTGTACAGCGCCACTGTGGTCGCATACTTTAGTTCACGACGCCACCGCTATGCTTATTTCCGTAGCACTGTGGAAGGTACAGTTTCCCTTCTCTAAGTTTGTATAGGTGTTCTGTGGTATTTCCGAGTGCACGGCGGCACGGATTCATTCGTTCGTACACTCGCTCACAAAATATTGCGGGGCGCGCGAGCGCGTGGCGAAACGACCCTCCTCCCCTACTGGCGGGGAACCCCTGGTGTCGAGACCGGCGCCTGAACGCATGCGCGTCCCTCCGAGACTGCAAGCGCGCATGTTTCCGCGCTTCCTCCTTGCGCGCCGGCGATATCCCAATGCAGCCGCGAGGTGCCCATCTTGCGTTTGGCGCTGTGGCGGCTTCGACGGGCAGAACTTCTTTTGTACAACGGAAATCAAGAGCTCATTATCGTCTTGCCTGTCTCCTTCTATGGAGCGCCTTTCTTGCCACGCACTTCTGCGGGAGAACGCCCCGTTCGTAACAAGAAATAAACAACGAAGATTGGCCACGAAAAGGTGCAGCGTAGAAAAAAAATGACTTGTTGCGTTCACCACCTATGCGTCAGTGATTATGACTGGACAAAAAGCGGCCGCAGCGGCGCGCGCAAGCTCACGCTTCTAAACACGCTTCACATAGTTGTGCCCGTCGAAGCCGCCACATCGCCAATCGCAAGAGAGCTACCTCGCGGCTACATTCGGATATCGCCGGCTCGCAAGGAAGAAGCGCGGAAACGTGCACGCTTGCCGTCTCGGAGGGACGCGCATGCGTTCAGGCGTCGGTCTCGACACCAGGGTTTCCCGCTAGCAGGGGAGGAGGGTCGTTCCGCCACGCGCTCGCGCGCCCCGCAATATTTTGTGAGCGAGTGTACACTCAAGACTGGTTGCTTCTTTGTTTCTAAAACTAGTTTCTTGCGCTTCGATGTCTCGCGTTATTTAACTTGGGGTGAAGTTACGTGTTTGCAAGCGGACATGTAAGCCCGGCAGTTGGGTTTCGGTCGTGAGCCATTCGGAACAGGTCTGCATCGAAACGGGAGCTGGATTTTGCTGCGGCTGACAACGGCAATAACGGTGAGTCGTTTAACACCGCTGCTTGAATCGTTATATAATATCCGTCTCATTACCTTCCAGGCGGGCACAAGTTAACGAACTAGATCCTGCATTACATATGGGCAGTAAGGATCTCAGTTGCTGTTTCCTAAATAAACCTTTACTTGCGAGGCTGTCGTTTGGTTTACACACACAACCAGGAAAGAAAGAGCGATATCGGAACGCGCGTCTCATTTTTCATGTTATTGTAGCCGTGGTTGTAGGTGACTGAGTAGCCTTATCAATATACATATTAAACTTTTTTTTCGAGTCCGCCGGCAACGTCTTTCGTCCACAAAACCGAATAATCCTTTGGTAAAATGAAGTGAAAGTACAGAATTTATTGTATTAAACAGTTGCAAGCATGATAATTCACCCATATTTCGTACTTGTTGGTTCCAAATGTTCTTGCTGTTCAGATTGGTTTACCGTAGGGCATTTATTTTTGCAGTAGTGAAGCGGTGCATCACGTTCGTGCAGAAAAATAATGCATCAGTTCTAATAGCTTCACGACTTTCATGCATTTGCTTGTGGAACTAGCAGTGTGATCACTTCTAGTGTATAAATGAACCCACAAATGTTACCATTTGTGATCTTAATAGTACTTGCGCTGTTGACATGCATTGTAGTTAGGCAGACATCAATTTTATGGACAATAGCAATATTTACTTAACATGCTGCTTAAGCACCCTAGAACAGAAAGTGTACATTTGCATGTGTTCTGTAGTTGCAAATCATTAAAACATGTATGTCACCTTTTTGCATTTCATATTGCAAAACTTTGCTTTTTCAATTTCTGATTCAGTCAAAATTTCTGTTCCAGACATGCAGTAATGAGGACGGCACCAGTATAAAGCAACACACTCCACGCACTAAACAGAAGCTGCTGCCTGCTACAACAAGGTCATTGTGTGGACATTGGCTACTTCTACAAGGTAAACAACACATGGTTCAGAAATAAATATGTTTGATATATGCTGTAGTGGCTTGCTGTTTGCAGCAGATATGAATGTTTGTTCATATTTATGGTTCAGTATAATTGGTTCGAACATATAAAACACACATAAATTTGGCTAATCTGTGCTGTATCTCATGTGTCACCGTTTTGCCCCAACAGAGTCTATGCCAAGCACATCTTGGTCATCACAGGAGCTCCTATCTGCGCCAACAGGAAGGGGCTAGAGCCGAATTTGCAAGGCTTTTACACCAAGAACAAAGAAGCACATGCAGAAGAATATGAACGAGATATCAAGTCTGCAGAGGACTGTGTCAAGACTGAAAAGAGCTTCAGCCACCATTCCACCAGCACGGACATTTGGCTGAGTCATCCAGGTAACTCAAAAAGGACTTTCTAGAAATTCTTCGTCTTCAGATGCACCTGCAACATCTGACCAAGCATGGACGACGCTGGCCAAAAGATCGAGTTCCATCAGTTTGCCCTTAATCAGCTTCCTAGCCATGTTAATTCCGTTTGTGCCAAGTGTAATTTTTCTTCTATAAATGCAAGCTTTCTCATTGCCCATTTTTGTTAGAGATCATTCATCCTCATCCAAATATAAAGGTCAACCGATTCTTCGCCGATACTTAATACCAGTCACTGCCTAGCAGCCTAACATATCTGTAGCAGTATCTTCTAGTGTATGTTGTCATGCGCAATTCCTCTCCTGAAATAGCTGATGCAGCATCGGCATGCGTCTTGCATTAACCTATGCACATGTGCTATGCACCATTTTACTTTTCTAGATGTTTTTAGCCTTCAATGCTTGCAGAGCAGAGTGGCTTCTCTCTTGAATGCAAGCTTTCTCATTTTCCATATTCCTAGTCTCGTTGATGATTGCTCCTCTGCCTTGATAGCCTGGGTCTTTGTGCAAGCTACACTGAAGTGATTGATTGCAGAATCTGGTTTTGCTGCCACACTTGGTTGTGGTAACTGTGTTACGTTTCTCAGATGTGGGGGCCTGGTCAGTTGCATTGGTAAGCAGTCCCTCGAGGTAAGCATTTGCTCCTGCAGTCCACAAAGCGACATAGACTCCCAGTATACACACACCGTAACTGGTGCGCCCCGTTCGTTCTGGCCTGCTGCAGCCATGGGCAAATTGTGCTTGTGGCCTGCCTCGGCCATGATTTGCTCAAAACGGAGACCAGCATATGTGCTTACATGGTTCGAAGTGTATGAAGTTGATAGCCGTATGGGTGGAAAGGCCCGCAAGAATAGCTGCCGAAGGTGATGCCCACAAAAGCGACTTGTCCACATTGCGACAAAGTGGGACACAAAGTGTGAGCCACACATAGCGGCCCCCGAAAGAAAAAAAATGTGCAGGTTGGAAAGGAGTTAACGCTAAAATGCCGGGTAGTCCATGTCGCTGTGTTGGTTGCGGCAGCAGATGGCTGCGTCACCTGATTGCTTCGCAATGGAAGTTGCTCATCTTCAACGGCAACTGTTGGTTCAAACAGGTGCGAGGCTCTGTCCAATCTGTTTGTACCGCAGGTTGTCGCTCGTTACCAGACCACCACATGCGACAAAGGCAAGCATTATGCCTGTAAGATGGTTCGTAGCCAATGTATAATGTATTGTCTGAACCTCATGCGGTGACTGATTGCTGTTTAATTTTGCTGTTATGTCACTTGGTTACGGTCGCAGTTTTATGTTTTTCGAATATTGCGGCCTGGTCGGTTGCACTGGGAAGCAGCCTCTCGTAGTAAGCATTTGATCCTGCAGTCTGCACAGCGACATAGACTCCCAATTTCTGCACACCGTGATTCCTGCTCCCCGTTCACCCTTTCCTGCTGCAGCCATGGGCAAATTGTGCCTCTGGCCTTTCTCAGCCGTGATTAGGCATGAACGGAGACCAGCATACGTGCTTACATGGTCGGACGTGTATGAAGTTGGGTGGAAAGGCCCGCAAAAGTGGCTGATGAAGGTGGTGTCCACGAAAGCGACTTGTCCATATTGAGACAATGTGGGACACCAAGTGTGAGCCACGCATTAGCAGCCTCCGAAAAAAAAAGAAACGTGCAGGTTGGAAAGGAGTCAATGCTAAAATTATGGGTAGTCCATGTTGCTGTATAGGCTGCGGCAGCAGATGCCTGCGTCACCCGTTTGCTTCGCACTGCAACTTGCTCATCTTTAACAGCGACTGTCGCTGCAAACAGGTGGGACACTCTGTCCAATCTGTTTCTGCTGCTGGTTGTTGCTTGTTACTAGACCACCACGTGCGACGAAGGCAAGCATTACGCCTGTAGGTAGGCGGCTGAATGTACCGTAAGAGACCCGTGTATGTGAATGCTCACTGTTGCCATATGGTTTGTAGTCAATGTATGATGTATTGTCTGAACCTTATGTGGTGATTGATTGCTGTTAATTTTGCTGTTATGTGACTTGGCTACGGTCGCAGTGTTATATTTTTAGAATATTGCGGCCTGGTCGGTTGCACTGGGAAGCAGTCTCTCGAAGTAAGCATTCGCTCCTGCAGCCTGCACAGCGACATAGACTCCCAATTTTCATGCACCGTGATTCGTGCTCCCCGTTCGCCCTTTCCTGCTGCAGCAATGGGCAAATTGTGCCTCTGGCCTTTCTCGGCCGCGATTAGGCATGAACGGAGACCAGCATACGTGCTTACATAGTCCGATGCGAATGAAGTTGATAGCCAGATGGTTGGAAAGGCCCGCAAAAGTAGCTGATGGAGGCGATGCCCACGAAAGCGACTTGTCCATAGTGAGACAATGTGAGACACCAAGTGTGAGCCACACATTAGCAGCCCCCGAAAGAAAAGAAACGTGCAGGTTGGAAAGGAGTGAACGACTAAAATCTGGGGTAGCCCATGTCGCTGTGTAGGCTGCGGCAGCAGATGCCTGCGTCTCCCGATTGCTTCGCAATGCAATTTGGGCATTTTTAACGGCGACTGTCGCTGCAAACAAGTGGCACACTCTGTCCAATATGTTTCCGCTGCTGGTTGTTGCTCGTTAACCTGACCACCACGTGCGACGACGACGGTGAGCCGTTTACGAGCTCGCGTCAATGATTTCAGCGTATCTCGACATGCAAATTTTATTTCTGCTATTGCACGAGAATGTACACTGCTTGTCTTCTGCCAATAAAGTCGCGCGTTCTGTTCGCTCACTTGTGGCTTGTTTGTATGGGCGTCAGTAGAGGCTCTTGGCAATTAGAACGCACCAGCTACGCGGCAGCGAAGGCATTGAGGCATGCCGCATAGCCTGCAGGGCAAGCACGGCGCGTACCAGCGTACGCGACCGGCAAGAAACGGCCATATTGAATTTTGCTCTAAAAAAAAAAATTGCACTTCCGCTTCCGGATTGAGCAACGTCATCTGGCGTCCGCCAAAGTAAGTTCCATGCGCTGCCGCTGCTTATTTTCGAACCACGGCGGAAGGTACAGTTTCCCTTCCCTAAGTTGGTTCTCTATTCTATGGGGGCACCGTGCCGTGCGACGGGCGGGAGCGGAGGGGGTGCACAAATTTGTGATGAAAGATGGCGGCCCCAGTAGATGGCGCTGGCTGCGCGACAGGTGATTCGGCGGGGGCTTAGGCAGGGGTGCCCATTGTCACCTCTGATGTTTATGCTGTACCTACAAGGTTTAGAGGCCAAAATACAGCAAAGCGGACTCGGCTTCAACCTATCATTTTTAAAACAAGGAAAATTGATTTAACAGTTATTACCAGGACCATAGAGTTACTATACTGACTCTAGAGGACAAGCTACCCATAGGGCCCATGCATTGAAATCGGGAACCGCAAGAGCACCGCCATGTTGCTACGCGCCGAGGTTGCCAGCTCCTGAGACGCTTGCTAAACTTGGTGACAGTAGTCAGTTTTAATCCGGCAACCGTAGCAGCGTAGCAGCATGGCGCCTCGCTAGTAGTGTCGTGATGTGTGCGTGCAGCCGTGTGTTTGGGCTTTATAAGTTGGTTCTTTATTCTATGTTGCGGGACGGTGTGGGTGTGGTCCATGTTGGCCGTACAGGTGGCAGTTATGCAACCGAGGGACGATCCTGTTGAAGTTTCCGGCGGTATGCGGTTTTCAGCGGTCATGCCTATTGCGGTAGTGTCACGTACTCGACGAGGTTACGAGCTCGAAGCTGTGGTCAGATTCTTCGTTGGCGTTCCGTAATTCTCTTCGCACGGGCGCGGTATGTTGCAAAAGCCGCTTTCGCGATCTATCGTCGCGACGATAGATCGGGTTTCTTTATTATTGTAAGTACTGATCCAGCTGTAGGGCACATGTAGCCGACAAACGGAAGTCTCAGGAGAGCACCTGAGATTATAATAAAGCAGGCGGCACAGGAACTCCAGGGCACCCAAGGGACAGTGGGGGGATCAAAGCTCGAAGCAGAACGGTACGTAGGTTGGGGCCGCCGAGGCAGGTGTGTGCCAGGGAGTGTTCGCACGGACAGCTCCCCTGGCACGCGCAGCAGTGCCTCGCAAGGTCGAGATACTTTAAAAGCACCTGCGCCCATGATCTTTCTTTTGCCTCGGTGCAGTTAGCACGATTAATGAGAATAATATGGAGGGCATCCGGTGCAGTCACGAATGCGTCATGGCAAATGTAGCTCGCGTCGCCTGGCGTGTGTAGTAATATCAGAGTTTGTTGTATGAACTTCATCATATTAATGCGCTTTGTTACGGTACCTTAACGGAATGGGTCTAGAGGACGGTGTTGGTACATTTTTTTCGTACCGCCCTAATCCTGTTATACCCCCCACTACAAACACACACACATACACCCCCTTTTTATGTATACATACAATTCCTTGCCATGATGGATCATAGCCTCCTTTATTTTTGAAAAATAGAGGAGGCTATGGACGGATTGACCAGTTCAAGTTGTCAACTTGTCAGTAACTGTCATAGGAATGACTCTAATAAACACAATTCCACGATCGGATTGTTTACTTTCATTTTTTGTTGTAACACTGAGGACTACATAGAACTTTATTTTGTATATGTGAGAGAAGTATGTGGATATCACGAGCTTAAGCCAATGTGCGATACACAGACAAAACATCTGCTATAACATGAACTGAATTGAGGGCCACACAACACATACGTAATTAAAGGTGCAAAATATAGGGGGAAGCTTCAAAATACACTCTGTAGCACTGCAAAGTATAACATATTGTATGTGTACAATAAATGTTCAAAAAAACAATGCATCAATGTCCCATTTGCCTTCAAGTTTATTATCAAGTTCAAGTTTACTGAAGTTTATTATGAGCATATGTACAACAGGAATCTACTAACACACCCGCAGTTAAGGTGGCTGTTCGAGGTGTGCTGGCTGCCTCAGTGTAAGAAAATGAAATTGGGCGAATGTCGACACCAGTGCCACTGCTTCTTGCCTCGGACCTGCACGTGCCTCCGCGGCATCTTTGTGCACAAGTGTGCTGGCGTGGCGAACGTAGGAGTCATCCGAGAGAAAGAGTATCGTTTACATGGAGAAGTGGCTGTTCACATTGCCTGTCGCTTTCCCTCAAATGTTTCCTTGGCGACTAGGGTGACACACCCGCAGTCAAGGTGGCTGTTCGAGGTGTGCTGGCTGTCTAAACGAAAGAAAAAGAAAGAAATTAGATGAATGGCGATACCAGTGCTATTGCTTCTTGCCTCTTACCTGCATTTGCCTCCACGGCCTCTTGGCTTGCGGAGTCTGTATGAGGGAGCTGCTGTGGCTAGGCGAAGGCATTGTCGAAGGAAAAATAAAAGGCCATTAAAATGGGGAATTATAGAAATAAATGCAGTTCTTATGTCTGTTTCTTGCACTGTTCTTGCCTAAAAGTTTTCAAAGACAGGGTCCAGAATACACCAGCACTTTGACTGCTTTTGCTGTTTACCTGCAAGTGTTGCTGCGAGATCCTTAGTATGGCTGCGTGCAGCATTGTAACACTTAGTGGAGGCATTTGAAGTGGTAGCCAAAAATATAAAGAATCATCCTTGTCTGCATGAATGCTTTAAATTTCTAGATGCAGTGGTAACTATTACTATTGGTGCAAGGCCCCCCACATCTATGCGGCAAGTGCCATAGCTCGAAACTGAATTTTTCCTTTAGTGTTTCACAAGGTGTCTGATATGTCCACATTAGACGTGATCCGTTTCTTATTATTTATCCCAGTGTGGAGAGAGCATCATTAAATAGTTTTTTTTTATTTTTGCATGGCTTGCTTTTTGGTTTGTTTCTGAATTTATCAAACAGCAGTCTCATGATGCTAAAGTGACTCATGATATGACAGTCATCAGCTTTAGTTTTTCAGAAAAAGAACGCATTTCCTGACCCATTGTGTGCTATCCCATTACTCGCATAATTTCTCAGAGTATTCTACCTATACTGACTTGCTTGATTTCCACTAAAGAATCTTGCATCTTCAAATACCATTCTTTCCTTAAAATCATTCGACACTTCTCATAATTTCTGTACCTTGGGCTTCTGATACTCTGCATTCACCATTTTTGCTTGTTTCTGACTAGAAATGTCTTCTTTAATTTCGAGCTTAAATTTTACCTTTGGAACACACGGAAGGGCTTGCCATTGCATATCTGCATAAAAGGGAAACATGTTTCATGCGAAATCCAATTGAAGATTGATTAATGCAGCTTGCAGTGTGATATGACTGAATGATCCATAAAAGTAACTCATCTCACTTGGTAAATTAAAGCACTTATTAGTGTGATGTAGAAGATACGTTACACTAACGTGGTGGGTTCTCTTGCTTATACAGCAAAGGAATCGGTGCGCGAGAAAAAAAAATATTTTTGCATACCCCTTGTACACACTGATTTAAGGAAAATGAGCTGGAGCTGTCCACATAATCTACTTATTTTACCTGCGAGTATGGTCAACAAAAATGTGTCCCAGCTGCTTAGTGGTATTTGAGATTATGTCAGTATTGCATATGTGCCTGTTGTCTAAAATAACTGAATTTTGAAAATGCTCGCAGGGATCTGATGTGCATATCTGCAGTTTATGGATACATGTAAAAGACTCAGCATCAAGTGCAATTGAACGGACCTACAGGCCCGAAGTCGATCATGCAAATAGATTCGCTGCACAAATTTGTGACCAAAAAAGATATTCCACATGAAATGGCATGCAAGTAAGTGTTGAAAATATTGCACAGTTAATAAAACGCCTACGCTATAAATATGTGGGTTGATACACTCGTTATGCAAAACGGAGGTGAGGCGTGCAGACAGGACACAAGAATAGAGTATTTACAAGCAAACATGCAACACGAGCGCCGCCCACTTCTCTACTCTTGTGTCCTGTCTGCACGCCTCACCTCTGTTTTGCATAATGAATCCTTACCAACTAGCTCAGCTTTCTGTCGTTCTAAGTCTCGATGCACTCGATTTCGTCCGCATTAGGCACTCGCCTCTTGATTACTTCGTGGCACAGAAATACTCGGCATCAGGCTGTTTTTCTGCTGTGGCCTTTGTAGAAGCATGATTGTTCAAAGTGCTACAATTAAACAGATTCTTTGAGTTGCTTGTGGCTTCGCCAGTACAATTCCGGTGCGCTGGTCCGCCTGTCCAGCAATTTCCTACTGAAGGGAAACCTGCAAATTAAAACGCCGCTCCGCATGTAGAAAAATGCTCTACTGTGACGCTTCTCAAACGATTGTGATGCCCCACAAGAGCTGCCTACTCGCGTGATATTCTCAACAAGGAGATACATTCGTTTACTTACATGTGAAGGTATATGCCTGGGCACTTCGGGGCTTCGGTGGCACAGAAGGCACGAGTGTGCCATAGCGTCCGATGTCGACGCGCGATCGCATGTCAAACCTAAACTGTACGAAACTACTACGCTTCCAAAAAACAGATTCGAAACCGAAATTCGCGTCATCCTTTATTAAATGAATGCGTAGTTCGTGATTTACATAAGTCACGGACTTAGTGATCGCTTTCTATAAACTTAATATTAACCCACCACCTTCATAAAACCTCAGGTATGCGTTTTTAGATGACAAAGCATACGGTGACCTGTACTTGTTTTCAGCTCTTTCGATAGTAATTGCGCTGGCCACATTGCCCAGTAGCAACAGGGCGGCGCCCTAGAGGTTCCCACTTTTCCGGCCCAGCTTTTCCTCTAGAGTTGTTCTACTAACTCTATGACCAGGACTGATGTACGCGGATGATATTGTATTAATGGCTGACAATGCAGAAGACATAGAGTTTCTCACTACATTACCTAGAGGGAAATCTGGCGCTGCTGCGCTGTGGTATGCATGGGAATGCCGGTATATTGTGGATTCGGATTGGCATCGTTCTCGTAGAGACAGGAAACCTTGAAGACGCGCTTGGCAAGTACCGTTCCGTCTGTCACAATGATTCATTTTCTACTAGAACAGCACGTGAAAAGCTGTTTTAGCTTTATTATTACGCGAGAACATGTTTTGTTTAACTATGAGAACTTGTTATTGTGTGTACGACTACATGTTACGCAAAAAGTATCAGCGAGCCGCTAAAGTTGGAGGACAGACGACAAGGTTCGCGCTCGCTTTGAAACAGTTGGTCGTCTGTTCTTGCTTTTCTTCGCTTGGTCATGCATCATGGGTGAGTAAAGATGTAATATGCGTGAATGGAAACATTTTATGAAGATTTTACTTTGTGAACGCGTTATTTGCGTAGCCATATCCACGTTTTAGACGAAGCCTCTTACAACACCAACCAACACGAGCCTCGCAGACAGATATACCGTCATTCCCATGACGGCTTAAGAAACTCCCATAGATGGTGGCGCCAGATTACCCTCTAGGTGTTATAGTGAGAAACTCTATGGCAGAAGATCTGCAGGAATTAATGGACATATGTGGTACAGAAGGAGACAGATTAGGCTTGAAGTTTAGCAAAGAAAAATCAGCAGTCATGATTTTTAATGATAACATTTGCGGCGAGCATAAGATACAGGAGGCCACGCTGGAGATAGTCGATAAATACAAGTACCTTGGGGTGTGGATAAATAATGGCATTGAGTATCTGACAGAGTACGAAAAATATCTAACGACTAAAGGTAACAGAAGTGCAGCGATTATGAAGAGTAGGGCACTGTGGAACTACAATAGGTACGAGGTAGGGCGAGGGATATGGAAGGGGGTAATGGTAGCCTGACTTTTGCCAATGCAGTTCTATGTATTAGAACAGGGACCCGGCAACAGTTGGAAATTAGGCAACGTGGTGTGGGTAGGCTCGCTCTGGGAGCACATGGCAAGACACCAAATCTTGGAGTGCAGGGGGATCTGGGATGGTCTTCTTTCGAGGGCAGAGAGGCTAGTAGCAAGATAGCATTTGAGGAGCGATTGAGAAAAATGGGGGAAATTCGGTGGGCTAGGAAGGTTTTCAGTTACTTATACACGAGGAATGTTGACACGAGGTGGAGGAAGCGAACTAGAAAATTGACAAGCAAATACTTAGGCAGTAGCGGGGGGACAAGTAAGGAATCATCTGTCAAGAAAAAGGTTAAGGAGACAGAGAGGGGTATGTGGAGTACAGAGATGCAAACCAAATCGGCATTGGAGACATACAGGACGTTTAAGCAAGAAATAGCCAAATAAAATATTTACGATAACTCTAAGGGAAGCTCATTGTTGTTTGAAGCCAGGACAGGTGTACTGCGGACTAAAACGTACCGAGCCAGATACCAGGAGATAGATTTGGTGTGCGAGGCGTGTGGAGAGGAGGAGGAAACGGCTGAACACCTGATACTTGCTTGTAAACAACTTCACCCTGCAGTTGAATCTAACGGGGAACTACTCAAAGCTTTGGGTTTTAAAGACAGTGAAAGTAGAATAGACTTTGAACAGGTAGAAATAACTAAACGGAGACTATCTGATTGGTGGATAATATCAACGCAAAAGTAAAGGAGTAAATACATAGGTATGGATGCATATAGAACCATTAAAGGCTAGGTGGCGCGCGCCGCCGCCGCCCGATTCAAAGGGTTCAGCCTCAATCATCCATCCATCCATCGTGCCAGCGGGGCTGGCCGGTTTCGCGTTGGACCGCGTGTTTTTACTTTCACCTTGTTTCCAATACTTACACGCCGCGTCCGTGTTAACAGGACATGAACTAGTCATTTTGTTAGTTCGTTGAAAAGCGTGCGTTTGAAATTTTAAATGGTGCTACTTAACATAAACGAAAACCACAATATTTCTGACAGACGCAGCTGGCAAGCGGCGTTTAGTTTATAATTAAATGTTTCTCAGGATTGACCAGATTTGACATGTTTCGCCAACTTCATGTGAATTAATCTATTTACGTGAGCGCAGTCATACTATGTCTTGAGTGTTTGTTTCTTTATGGGCTTTTTTTGGAGTGTAAACTGCTTAATATTTCCTCTTATAAGAAGCAATGGTTCGCGTGTTTATTTTTCGCTCTCGAAGGTTTTGTTCAGTGTTGAAATCATTTAAATTTAATTTTCTCTTTTCTTTTTCCTTGGAGAGCTTATATTTTTAGAGTAGAAATGGCAATGCTGTAGTCAGGGCTCTGTCGCACCGAACATTTTCATTCATTATTTTTTTAACTGTTTCACTCCCGTTCCGTCGCTTTCGTGAAAATTGATTCTACAGCAGTTTTCTCAAGTATTTGCAATGAATGCAGGGGCCGTTACTTTCACATACGTAAGTGCACTTGATGGAAAGGTAACACCCAGCAAACGATATATATCTTCCTTGCTCCTCTGGTTTCACGCCGCAGCCTCTACACAATATAAGTGCATGTGTGCTGTGGAGCACTGACTGCGCTTCCTCCGGCGAAGAAACAGTGCACTGTGAGCGCAATTGGCCCCTGAGGAATACAGAGCAACACAACGACTCCGTTGGTTGCTTTCCGACTTGAATTTCACTAACTTCGGCACCAAGATGTGGTCAACCTGCTCGCCCTCGAGCTCACTGGTTCCGAAAAACACACTGTAACGTCCACTCAGAAACGTTACCTTATTCCATGTTGTATCAGGTAGGCAGACATTATGACACGCACGCTCAAGTTGCACGGCGTGCTGTTTATCTGAGGCAATGATATCTGGTATATCTGGCCCCTGGCGTAGCTGCGTGTGCGCTACGGTGTCTTCTTGCTGGGCGTCTTGCCTGTTGATTGCGTTCAGCTTTTGCCGTTTTGCAGCAGGTCCAAGCTGCTCGCATATATTTCTCTCTTTCCTTTTCATCGGAGCTTCGTGAAATACTTAGGTGCCTCAGGGAACACAGTGGGCACGGCGTCTTCTTTCAGACGCGGACGATCGCGCGGCAATTCCACAACCTCACCGTTGACTGTGTGCCGGTAGGTCCTTTCGACGAACCTTTCGTCGAAGTGCCGTTCACAAACCACGCTGTCGTTGGTAAGCTCTTTTTCAGCCCGTTTAATATTTCAGGTCCACTGCTCCCTTCGCAAGACATCAGTTGGGGCTTTCAAACATAGAAAGCTTTTGCGAGAAAGATCGATACCCGCCTTTGCATCCAGGTATAAAGCACGTGCTTGAGCGGCTTGACGGCAGGGTTCATTGCATCCAACAGTCTGAATCTGAAGAGTCCATTCCTCGTGTGGCAACGCGACGACCCAACACTGCAGACAAATTTCACAGACGACGACAGAGGCGACAGCGAAGCGTCAACGCAGCCGGCGAAGCCTTGTCAGTGCCCGGCCGTCGCAAGCGTGGCACGGATGGATGGATGGATGTTATGAGTGTCCCCTTTGGAACGGGGCGGTGGGTTGCGCCACCAAGCTCTTGCTACTATGCTGCTTAATATCCTACCTAGGTTAACCAATGAAAAAAGAAAAAAAAAACACTATGAACTACCGCGTCCAAACTTTCTGATCCCCTATTGCGAATTGTGCTTTTGTACGTCTCCGTCTTTTGTCGTTTCCCTACTTTTCTTCCACCAATCCTCCAATCGCCTCTTACTAATGTCTATTGCGGACCTGTTTGCTTTACCACTGCTCCCGCTGAACCCAAGGGCTTCAAGGAGGCCAGTGGTGCCTAAATCGACCGCTGGGTAGACGTCTTCACATTCTAATAAAATATGCTCCGTCGTTTCCCTAGCTTTACCGCAGCAAGCACATGCTTCTTCTTCCTTCTTATATCTCGCTTTATAGGTGCGTGTTCTAAGGCATCCCGATCTCGCTTCGAAAAGTATTGAGCTTCCCTTTGAGTTATCATAAATGGTTTCTTTCCTGATTTCGTTTTTTCCTCTTAAGTAGTTACTCATGGCAGGTTTCTTTTCCATTGCCGCCACCCATGAGATTAATTCAGCCTCTCTGACTTTCCGCTTGGCCTTCCTTGTTGCTGTGTTGCCCACCCCACAGGCCGCATACTTGCTGGTAAGCTTCCTAGTTCTTTTCCTCCACTGTGAATCAATGTTTTGCCTGTACAGATACCTGAACACTCTCCCAGCCCATTCACTTTCTTCCATATTCCTCAGCCGTTCTTCATACTCAATTTTACTGCGAGCTTCCCTCACTTCAAAACTAGTCCAGCCCATATCCCCCTGCACAGCTTCATTTGTAGTCTTCCCGTGAGCGCCCAATGCGAGGCGACCCACTGACCTTTGGTTCCCGTCGAGTCCTGATTGTACCCCTGATTTAAAGCAAACAACCGCATTTCCAAAAGTAAGTCTTGGAACCATTACCCCTTTCCACATACCTCGGAGGACCTCGTACCTATTGTATCCCCATAGCGCTCTGTGCTTCATTATGGCTGCATTTCTCTTCCCCTTAACTGTTATGGTTTTTTCCTGTGTTTCCATATATCCATTGCCTTCGTTTATCCATATACCAAGGTATTTATATTCTGTTACCCGAGGTATTTCTTGGCCCTGTATCTCCACTGTCTGTTCACTGTTTTCATTGAATACCATAACACCTGATTTTCTAACACTAAATTTCAAACCTATATTGTTGCCTTCCTGTCCACAGATATTAGCCAGACGTTGCAAATCGCTTTGCTTGTTAGCGAGCAACACAATGTCCGCATAAAATAAACCTGGGAGTTGCTGCTCTATTACTGTACCTGCCTGTTTGTATGAGAGATTAAACCCGATAGTACTTCCTTCCAGCGCCCTCTCCATCCTCACCATGTACATCATAAACAGCAGCGGGGATAAAGGGCACCCTTGCCTCAGTCCCTTGTTGATATGAACTTTCTCCGCGCTCCTCATCCCTTCCCATTCAACGCAAACGGTATTTTCTAGGTAAATCTCTCTCAAAAGCTGTATACAATCGTTACCTAAGCCTTCCCCTTCCAGAATATCCTTTGAACACAGCAGTGCCCCTAGCGGGGGCTAAATTTTGACCGCGTTCCGCGCGCTCCTCCTCCACGGCGCGGATGAGGCGCCCGCCACACTACCCCCCTCTAGGGCGCTATTCTGGACATTCCGCCATTTTCTTCGATGCATGACGTAGGCGCGACGCAAACAAAATGGCGCTGGTGGCCCCGTTTTGCTTACGTAACGTGACGCCAACTTGACGTTTCGCCTAAGAAATTGAAATGAAGGGACTGAATATAGCGTTATCGGTAAAGCAAAACAGTTTTCCTCCGCAGTAAAAATAAAGCAGCTATCTCAAAGTGTATGATTATTCCGTCGAAAACGCTTCTCGCTTCCTTCGTCTGCTGCGTACAAGCCATCGTCTGCTTGAATAGCTAGGATGCGTGTCCCCGAAAAATGGAATGAGTCATCGCATGTTGGCGCCAACGCGCTTGTTTTCTTGCTTGAGACAACATACGCGACCTACCAGTGGTGATGCGCGCACGTTCTAGGCCACGTTATCGCTATCTCGTGAAACGCAAGTGACTCAGCCCGACTCGGCTGGCTGAGAAACGGCCGATATCACCGATAGCGTTGCGCGCGCCAGAGATATCCACTAGAGCGACGCAAGCGCCGGCGCTGCCATCTCTTGTTCATTTCGCTGGTTACTCGCACCGAGGGAGGAAACTTCAAGGCGCCGCCTTGCGTACATTTCTTTTTATAAATTAGAAAGAGGCCGTTGTCATAACTTTTGATTGTGCGAAAAGGCATTAATCTTGATTACAATACAAATGCAGCAGTGAAAAGTGGACAACATTGCCGAAAGCTTGCTATGTTCAACCAATATTATTTCGTATAAACGCGTTTTTTTAGAAAGTGATGGCCCGAAACACAAATGCCAACACCACCCGAGAGCGATGCTAATACTATGAGCACGCGTTATGAACAAAAGATTTTCGTGGTGCCAAACGACGGGGAAAATGTGGCGATACGCATTCCTCTTGGCTGCCATTGCATATGTCTTCCCATTAGCATAATTCGCGCGGCTCGTCGCAGCAAAAATTATGGCGGAAAATCTCAGCAATGGCGGCCCAGCGCAACGTCACGCATCGTCAAAATGACGTTTACGAAACAGCCCTTCCTGTGACGCTCCTCATGAGATATTCCTTCAGCCAATCAGCAAGCTGGCATGGCGCATATCTTGGATCGCCGCCACATATTCGCGCAATTGCAGATGCATTGCACTGGCTTCTGCACGCTACCGCTCACATTCTTTTTGAAGCGCTAACATCGCAATATAGCTGCCAAGGGCCAAAAAAATGTATTAGTCCATAAAATTTGCAGCTCCACGTCACGTTTCGTCATCTTGATGAAAACGCAAAATGACATTTCGCAAAACTTCCGTTTCCCGGCACAAATTTTAAGGCACGTGAGCTCTCCACAGCCAATCAGAGAGTAAATATGGCGGATAATGGCGGCCGTGCAGCCGCCATGCGTGTCGAGAATAGCACCCCCGCTTTGGGTTCCGTTGCTGTGGCTTGGCTTTGGCTTGTGACCCTGGCCGCGCGCGCCGGTCGCGCGACCCCGGAGACACGCGGGCGTCGCGCGCGCGTGCGTTGGTTGCTTCGGAGGCTATTACTTGCCTTCGTCGTCTGCTTGGCGTTCCTCTTTCGGTGTTCACCACGGCTGGAAGCGCGATACGCGTTCGAAGAAGTGACGGATAATGACTTGCACCGCCCTTACTGGCTTTCTAAGTAAACCTTTTGCAGGCTACGCTATCAAATGGAGGGGACTTGGGTGCAAGCGTACGAGTGGCCATTCCACGCAGAGGAAGGAATATTGCGCGCTGCGGTTCATCGCCACCGGCCTGCAGCTCCCAGAGGTCGGTCGGACGTGAAGCATTCATCGGAATGACCTAGATCTCTGCTGCCGACACTGTCCACGAAGTTGCTCTCGCAATTACTGTGTTGGCCGGTTGAAGGGCTGGGTCAGCTTTCCCGTGACCTCAGCTTCAAAGCCAATGCCAAGGAGATATTTGCATGGTGAGATCGAATTCTCAGTGCTATCGCCAGCGTGAATAGCTCGCAGATCGCCGTTCAGCAGTCAGAAGGGTTCAGCCTAGGCTGGTTCAGCACTTCCTTCGTTCGGCTGATAAAACTATACAGTCAGGACGGGAAGATATTGTGGAGATCTCTTATTAGGCCGCCTTCTTTTTCTCTGGTTCGGGAGTGCCGCACTTTGTTACTCAATTTTACGGCACAGCGCGCACCGTCAGCACCACACTCTTCGATTTGACTTCGCGCAGGCAATGTAGGGCCCGTGTATCGTAATGTTCGATTTCAAGTTCCATTGCTTTTATCACGCGACACGCCGTAGGGCTTATCGCAGGGACAGCGGCAGCGCGGCGGCGAGCGAGTCATGTCCGAGCCGATGACGAAGGGCGAAAAAAGATGGAAAATTGATATAGTCGGCTAGTAAAGGTGTCCCTAAGAACCAGTTCACGGTTTTGTCGCGCTCGCTACTTGAGAAGTGCCGGTAGTGCGTTCCTGTTGCGTGCATCGTGCGATCTCCTGGTAGCAGACAACATAGCTTTAACTCATTTACGGTTGCGATACCACCTGTGGGCTGAGAATAAAAAAAGAATGACATTAATAAATTACTTCTGCATTGCGTGAACGCCCGGCACCACACGTTTATACTTCAGAACTTGGCGGATAATATTTAAATTATATTTTACATTTATTTAGCAAGCAGAAACATTCTGCAATTCCTCGATTAGCTCGTCATATAATGACGTACACTTCAGAGGTGGCACCCTCTCATCTATTGGTCGCGTCCTCCCCTTCTTCCACAGCCGGCTTGGGAGTGGCACATCTAGTGACGTAAGCGGCGAAGCGAACGGTTCGTATTCTGAACCGTTATAAGATTCGGCCCCAGAATAGCGCCCCAGCCACCATAGAATGTGTCTGCGAGGCTCGTGTTGGCTGGTGTTGTAAGAGGCTTCGTCTAAAACGTGGATATGGCTACGCAAATAACGCGTTCTCAAAGTAAAATCTTCATAAAATGTTTCCATTCACGCATATTACATCTTTACTCACCCACGATGCATGACCAAGCGAAGAAAAGCAAGAACAGACGACCAACTGTTTCAAAGCGAGCGCGAACCTTGTCGTCTGTCCTCCAACTTTAGCGGCCCGCTGATACTTTTTACGTAACATGTAGTCGTACACACAATAGCAAGTTCTCATAGTTAAACAAAACATGTTTTCGCGTAATAATAAAGCTAAAACAGCTTTTCACGTGCTGTTCTAGAAGAAAATGAATCATTGTGACAGACGGAACGGTACTTGCCAAGCGCGTCTTCAAGGTGTCCCGTCTCTACGAGAACGATGCCAATCCGAATCCACAACATACCGGCATTCCCATACATACCACAGCGCAGCAGCGCCAGATTTCCCTCTAGGTAATGTAGCGAGAAACTCTATGCCCTGGCCCTTCTTAGGCAAAGTTACACCCTTTGGCTTGCCCCTTCTGCCACACAACAATAATCGTTATCTGCCTTGATGTGTTTCCTTTCTTTGACGCTGCGAGCCCGGAACTTTCCAGTAAGGAACCGCACGCGCGTTATCAGAAGGGGCACTCCAAAGGGTGTAAACTGTTCTATGCTGATAACCCGCGTGCCGTTCGTTACTGGAAAGTACCGGGCTCGCAGCGTGAAAGAAAGGAAACGCATCAAGGCAGATAACAATTATCGTTGTGTGGCAGAAGGGGCAAGCCAAAGGGTGTAACGTTGCCTAAGAGTGTAGGAGAAAAGTGTGGAGGAAGTGACGTGGTACGTTCTCCTTTTTTTTTGCTGATTTTTTATTTCTTTGCTTTAGTGGCCCCGCCTTTCGGGCCACAATGGCGGCTTTATTATTGTTCTGTGCTCTCAAAAGTGTTGCTCCGTAGGTTTCGTACCGTGGCAAAGGCGCCGTGCGGGTAGGTTTGCGTTGGTCTCCGTGTTTTGTTGCGCTGCGTTATCTGGACCGTGCTCTACCGGATGTTGCTGTGGCCAGGTGGGACAGGAGGAACTAAAGTTCGTGAAATGAACGCGCATGCAACGCTGTACGCAATGTACCGCGCCACGGCAATGGCAACGGACGAAGGAATATCCGCGGGAAATTTTGCCCTCTTTGGCGGAATCATGCTAACGTGCTAACGACTGCTTAGTATTGCTGCGGAGCGCGCCCGCCCGAGCAGCACAGTTGCGCGAAGCGCGGCGTGGTTTCGCGAGAAATGTAAACAAGAGAGGAGAGCTGGCCCGGTAGGCGGAGCAACGCCATGAGCAACGCCAACTTCCGGCTTCACTTTAGCTTCACAAAGAGTGACGTCATGGCCTCTCCTCAGTTTCCTTCCTCCGTGGGTTGAGGCAATGAGGCCTTTGTTGAAGCAACGCTCATGAGAGCCGCCGTAGACACTAGCGCCACATTTCCCTCTAGGGTATTTATTGAGAAACTTTATGGGCTGGCTATACCATAGAGAAAGGAAATGACTTTTTTTTCTTTCTATATGGCTATACCTTCTACAGTCTTGGTGTTAACAGCGCAAAACGTAGGCGAGACACGAGACGAGAGCACGACACCACAAGCGCTGACTTTCCTTGTTACTGATAAAAAAAGAACTTGAGCTTTTGCACGTATAATCAATATCTTGAGTGCTAAAAAACAATAGTGCGCGTTTCACATGAGAGAGAGAGAGAAGAGAAGTGGTTCTTGTAGGGAAAGGAGGAAAGGCTGGCACTATCTTCTGCAACCCTTGCGGGAGCACGGCTCAGCACCAGCAGGGGGAATGATATGGGAGTGAAAGAGATAGAAGGAGGGAGAAAGCTAGAGAGTCGCCAGGGCAGCAGCGGAGCAGCCCGGCCTGGAAGGCCCAGTGGCTTCGACCGGAGGAGCGGACGGGTGATAGACCTTAGGAGGCGGCTCAGCAAAAGCGAAGTTTAGGTGGATCAGGAGGCCCAAGGTGGTGAATAGCCATTAGTCTTTGAAGAAATTTCCTAGAGTCTCGCCGTGAGCCCCGACGAGTCGAGGTACTCGATGGCACTTAGGAAGGCTGGTAGCTGGTTACGACTAGGGAAGAGGATGTCTTCCTGTCGTGAACATGGGAGCCCCAGGCGGGAGAACTCCTGCAGAAGTCGGCCCCGGTGCTGCAGGTGAGCAGGGCAGGCCAGCAGAAGGTGCTCCAGAGTCTCTGGGTCACCGCAGGAGGTACGGGCTGGCGAGGTGGCTTTCCCAAGGCGATGCCGGCGGGCTGCCGCCCAGTAGCAGCCAACCCGCAGTCGGAGAAGCAACGAGGTATCCCTTCGTGGGAGGCTGTGCTGTGGAAGAGGCCGTGGAGGCCGTCCCAGGGATACCCGTTTATCCGGATGGCAGGCGATGATGTGCCGGCGCAGCCTGTGTCTTGTGAAGTCCGCGGCCGTTACAGCAGGGCTGAGGGAAACGCTTGGGTGGTGGGCGCTCTGTGCGAGGGTGTCTGCCTCTTCATTGCCCGGGATCCCTACCTGTCCCGGGAGCCAGCGCAGGGATAGTGAGCATCCTGCATCCTGAAGGGCCGTCAGTCTTGAGGAGAGCAGTGCAACCCCAAGGCTAGCCTTGTCAGGGCTCTGCAGGCAAAGCAGCGCCGCCTTGGAGTCGCAGAAGATAGCTGCCGGAGTCGTCGGTAGCTCCTCTGCCAGTATGTCTACAGCAAGGTGGAGTCCTGCTAGCTCTGCTGCGGTAGAGCTTGCATGTCCCGGGAGACGGCACACCTTGCTCTTTTATAGGGCCGGTGCAACGCAGGCTGCTGTGGATGAGCCCGTCTCCGGTATCACGGATCCATCGACGAAGATGTGAAGGTGGTCCCCAAGTCTCTCTTGGAGGAGAGAGGCTGCCGTCTGCTGTAGGGCACATGTTGGGGAACGGTTCTTTGATACACCTGGCAGCTCCGTCGAGATAAAGATTGGTGGTTGATGTGGTGGGCGAGGCTGTACGGCGTTGGCAGGTGTATCCCCTATAACTTCCTTATAGAGGCCACACAGCCGTCCCATGTGTGATGCTGGCCGGGAGCGTAGGCGGGTCAGGAGTGCTTGACCATCTGCGGCATGGTGTAGACGATCAATGTGTCGTAGCACCTGTTGCAGGAAGAGTAGTGACAGGGACCAGGTACCTGCCTCAGCAAGAGTGGCGGCCACTTGTGAGGTTCGGGGAACGCCAAGACAGACCCGTATTGCTGACCGGTGCTGCAGCTCCAGTTTCCGCAGGCGGGGTAGGGGCAGCGCCACAAGAGGGAGGGCATAGAGTAGCCGTGAAGTGGCTGCAGCTTCAAAGAGCTGCAGGGCCCACCTGTTGGTACAGCCATGTCCACGGGCAAGGAGCTGTGAGATCGCCTTGCGGACCCGAAGCGTCTGGGCGCACAGGGCATTGGTAGCCGGCATCCAGGTCAGCCGATGGTCAATGCACAGCCCCAGGTACGTGACTGCCTTGCTCCATGGGATCTGGACGCCCTCCAGGCGCAGCCGGGCAGCTGAGCGGTGGGCTGCTGCTCTGGGATGCAGCAGCAATGCCTCGGTCTTCCTGGCCGAGATGGTAAGGCCGATGCTGCACAAGTAGGCAGCCGCAGTGTCCAGGGCTCTCTGTAGGGCCGCACGTGTCTTGCGGATGTGTTGCGGTGGTCCCAGCACCCATAGGGTGATGTCATCCGCGTAGATTGAGGACTGCATGAGGAAGTGAAGGTCGATCGGCAGGGCAGCAGGCAACCATGCCATGGCCAGGTTGAAAAGGAAGGGGCTCACCACTGACCCCTTTGGCACGCCTGCAGCGACTGGACGGGGGGTGCTCTTCGATCGACCCATACGTACCCTGAGGGTGCGATTGTGCAGGAACGACGAGAGGAACTCCCGCAGGTTGCCACAGATGCCGAGGAGGTCCAGCCCCTGCTGGACAACTGCGTGAGGGAGGCTGTCGAAGGCACCCTGCACGTCGATCAGCAAGAGCATCATGAGGTCCCCGCCGGCCTTGGCGTCCTCCAGGGTGGACACCATGTCAGCGATGGAATCCGCAGTGCACCGTCGCCGCCGGAAGCCCGTCTGTTGGTCTTCCAGGAAGCCGCGAGCACGGGCCACCCAGTCCAGTCGTGCCAGGGCCATGGCCTCCATCACCTTGCAGGCAGCGGAGGTGAGGGAGAGCGGTCGATAGGATGACAGTTCCCTAGACAGTTTTCTGGCCTTGAGGATGGGTGCCACAATGGCTGTGCGCCATGCCTCTGGCACCTGCCCTGACTGCCAGATCTCATTGAAGCACTCAAGCAGGCGCTGTTGCTCGCTGGCGGCCAGGTTGCGGAGCACTTGTGGCATACACCCTGGTGCTCCTGGTGCGCTGCGGCGTTTCCCTCGTCTCAGGGCCGCCTGGAGCTCGTGCAGGGCAAGTGGCTCTTGGCAGAGGGCAGCGACCTGGCTGGACGTCCAAGGAGGGTGGAGGCTGTGTAGACAGGTGGGCAGCTGGGCAGGGGGGTGTCCGATCGGCAGGATGGCTGCACTCTGTGGGACAGGAGGGGCCAACCGGTCCGCCAGAAGTTCCGCGAGGGCCTCTTCGCTGATTCCTAGTGAGATAGCCACAGCGAGGACGGGTTGACGGCTCGTCCTCTTGCCGGTGAGTGACTTGAGTAGTCGCCAGGCTAGGGGGCCCCTTGAACGGTCCTTGATGCTGGAGCACAGGCTCACCCAGCTCTGGTTCCTCCTGCGACGGGCCTGTCTACTACAGCAGGCGTCCACTCGTCTGTATTCAGTCCAGTGCTCTGCCTTCCCTGTCCGAATTGCTCTGCGCTCCGCGCGGCGCCGGGAGGCACGGAGATTAAGTAGGCGGAGATCCGGGGCAGGGGTGTCTGGTGGGGCAGAGCAATGAACGGTAGCCGCCTGGGCGCGCTCCGGGATGGCGTCTAGAAAGTCACAACGATTGGTCGCCTCACTACAGTGCTTCCTAAACAGAGACCAGTCTATGACGTTGAAAGTTCTGGTCTTTGGCTTCCTTCCATGCACAGAGGTGATCACAATGGGGAAGCGGTCCGAACCCCAAGTGTCCGGAGCTGTGTCTCAGGAATAGAAGTACTGTTCTGTGGAGAGGGAGAGATCGATGGCTGAGTTCACCCCTCGGCGGACATAGGTGGGTCCTCCGCTGTTCAGGATCACCAGTCCGGCTCTGCTGATGGCGTCGCGGAGGCATCGGCCTCGGCTGGAACAGCGGCGGCTTCCCCAGTCTGTGTGGTGGGCGTTGAAGTCGACACACAGGACTGCCTGCCTCCCGAGGCGTAGAGCCAGCTGGACAAGGATGGAGGAGTCCCATGACTTTCCTGGCCGTATGTATATGCTTGCCACCGGCCGCCGGTGCTGCCGCCTAGACGCACCGTGACAGCACAACACTCCAGAGGCCCTCCTGCGACGTCGGCCACTGGAACCACAGCGTGCGCCAGGTTGCACCGAACGTAGATGGCTGTCCGTGGCTTGCCGGGCTGGTGGGTGTCGTCCAGGCACGGCGCGTCCGTGCAGCCGCGTGTCGTGCAGGTGGTGGCCCCTGAGTAACCGGTGTATCCCGGGAGTCGCAGGTCCTCGGCCACCGCGTACACCTCCTGCAGAGCAAGCACGTCGTAGTCGCTGGGCGGGAGATGCAGGGAAAGGTCTGCGTGTCGCCGCCGCAGAGAGTTAGTGTTCCACTGGAGAACACTCGGGCGGCGGCGACCCTTCCTTGCTGTTGGCTGATCAGCCATGGTGGTTGCCTGGCTGATGGCAAGCCACTGCCTGCAGGCAGGTGGGTCGGAGCGGGTGGTCAGCTGGCAGCATGGTGCTGACTGCTTCCATGATGAGCAGCAGGTTCGCTACCAGCTGATCAACGGTAGTCTGGGCAGGAGGCGCGGCAGTGTCCTGTGTCTCCTAGCGGCGGGAGGCACGAGGGGTTGGTACCGGAGGCTTGGGTGCCGGGCTGGGGCCCTTCAGCGCGCTGGCATAGGACCGCGCTGGTGGTGGTGGTATAAACTTTATTTAATGAAGGCCAAAAAAAGAAAATTAAGATGCCGCCGTTCCGTGGGTGGCCTTCAGGCTGCCGGTCGTGGCCACCAGATCATGCCTGGCGGCGACTTCCGCTGCCCAGATCGTTAGCCGTAGCTGGACATCCGGCTCCGAGCTGGCCAAGGCAGCCTCCCACAGCTGCGGACTAGATACATGCCAAGAGGCCGGGGGAGAGTGTTTCGGGCATGAATAGAGAATATGAGCATAGTCTGCTCGTGGTTGTCTGCAGAGCGTGCATTCGGGTGAGAAGGCCCCGGGATGAATAAGGGCAAGTCGGGCAGGAGAGAGGAAAGTGTGGGCCTGTAAATGGCGCCACGTGCTCTGTTGGAGCTTAGAGAGGGATTTGTGAGGGGGGAGGGAGGGCTAGGCGAGAGTTGCGGTAATGAAGGATGATGTCATGGAAGGTGAGGAGGGAGTCACGCGTGTCCATCCCGGATTGGAGGGGGCCAGCTCGGTTTGTCATCTCGCGAGCGATGGAATTTGCCGCCTCGTTGCCAGGGTGCCCCGCGTGAGCCGGAACTGTTAAGAACGGCCAGCTGCAGTGCAAGTTTGCCAGCCATTTACGCCAGTGGTGGCAACCTCATCTTGGAATTCCGCCGCCAACCTCCAGCCACAGCGTGACTAAGTCGACTTTGTTACGCGCATCCTCCACTCTCCGTCGCTTCAGCTAGGATGCGTTCGACGAAGCAGGCTTTGTGTTGAAACCGTCACCGTTACGCTCTAGCCTCGTCGCCGTTGTGACTGAAGGAGTTCGACGAAGCACGCTTTGTGCGCAACAGCACAACGCCGACCTGATCTGCTACGGGTGGGGGAGTTGACGCGGGAACGCCGAGAGAGAGAGAGAGAAACAACTTTATTGAGCCGAGCTCGACATCTTCTTAGACGCCGTCGATGGAAGTGGTTCCCTCTTCACGGGACCCATATGCTTCCCTAGCCGCCTGGCTCCTGGAGATCAGGACGAGCTGGTCTTCCAGGGCGGTGCTGGTTAGCAAGGTCTCCCATCGCTCGGATCGGATGAGGGATGGGGTAAGGTAGCGGGGCAGTTAAGAGGTGGGGGGATCGCCTTGATGAAATCGCATACTCCAATGACGTGTTGGAGCGTGCCTAACTGAGTTTTGCAGAAGTTACAATCCTTCTCGTACCTTTCCGGGTACATCTTGTTTTGAAGGTAAGGGTGCGGGAAGGATCCTGCCTGTATTTGCCTGTAGATCGCTTGCTGTTCTCTGCTAAGCGATTTGTGAGGATCGGGGTAACGGCGCCTCTCCGTCTTATAATGGTTCGTAATGTCTCTGTAACTAAATATGGACTGTGGCTCACCTTCCTCAACCCGGTGTTCCATCTCTCGGGCGAACTGGTGGGCAAGTTCGTTGCCCTCCAGCCCAGAGTGAGCCGGTGTCCATATATTAATATTACGTCGCGTTTACTTTGGACAATATCTAGTGCCGCAAGAGACACCCATCCCTTCCTGTAGTTGTTATACGCCTTTTGCGAGTCGGTGACAATTCTTCCCACCTTGGGCTGCGCGAGTGCTAGCGCTATCGCGGCCTCTTCTGCCACCTCTGGAAAAGACGTCTTGATGGAGGCGCAGGTTACGAGCACATCCCGCGTCGTAACTGCCAGCGTTGCTTTTGATGAAAACTTGGGTAACGAAGCGTCTGTGAAGAGAGTGACCCCCTCTTCCTCTTCTACTATTTGACCCAAAGTCTCCGTCAAGGCCTCTATACGACCCGCTCTGCGGCCGTCGTTACGACCCGACCTCATGTTTCTAGGCAGCGGCTTACTGTGGATTTTATGCGCCCACAACCTGGGTAACGGCCCCGTTTCCTTCCGCTCTGCCTCTTGCCAGCCCAACTTGGCAAGAACGCGACGTCCCGCCGACGTCTGACTGAGCCGAACTCTTTGATTAGACAGATGAGCTTCTATTAACTCTTCGACGACGTTGTGCTTGGCCATGCCGAGAAGCTTGTCGGTCGAAGAATGCTTCGGAATGCCCAGCGCCATCTTGGTTGCCTTTCGTATAATGACGTTCAACTGGTCCCTGTCTTTTTTCAGTAACTTGAGGTACGGCGCCGCGTAAACGATGCGCGACGTCAAGAAGGCCTGGACGAGCGTCAGTACATCGTCCTCCTTCAATCCCCTTTGTCTGTTTGTGACTCTTCTGATCATGTTCGAAATTTGTTCCGTTGAAACTTTGATTTTGTCGATCGACGCCCCCGCCTTGCCATTGTTCTGGAAGATGACACCCAGGATACGTGCTTGCGTGGTTGGTGTTATGGTCGTCCCGTCAATGGTGATGCGTACGTTCTCTTGGTCTCCTTTCTTTCTTCTTGGCTTGATGACGAGTAACTCGGACTTCTGTGGCGAGCAACTGAGGCCGCACGATTTAGCGAACTCGTGCACGGTCTTTGCCACTCTCTGAAGAGTCTCCTCCATCCAACTCTCCGACCCTGCCCTCGACGTCCACACAGTGATATCGCCTGCATAGAGAGCGTGATCTATGCCCTCTATGTCTTGAAGCAAAGTCGGGAGAGGGAGGAGTGCCAGGTTGAAGAGAAGCGGCGAAAGAACCGATCCTTGCGGGGTGCCTCTGTCTCCCAGGGCTATCGGTTTCGACTTCTCCTCTCCAATTTTGATGGTTGCCGTTCTATTGCTTAAGAAATCCTGCACATATTTGAATGTTCGCTTTCCGCATCCCGTTTGGTGCAGGTTACGGAGAATACTTTCGTGTGTGACGTTATCGAAGGCCCCCTTGAGATCGAGCGCCAGGATAGCTCTTGGCGTAGGGGTCTTCGCTTGCTTGATAACCAGGTCGTGTATTTGCACCAAGACGTCTTGCGTGCTCAGGTGCCTCTGGAATCCGTACATGGTCGGTGACATCTGATCAGTGACATCCAAATGTCTCTGTAGTCTCTTGAACACCATACGCTCGACCACCTTCCCTACACATGACGTGAGGGAGATGGGGCGTAGATTGTCGACGTGGGGTGGTTTCCCCGGCTTGGGAATGACATGCACCTCCGCTTCTTTCCACTCTTTTGGTAACGAACCCTTCTCCCAGGACGCGTTGACGAGGTTTAGCAGTTCAGCTCGGCTTTTGTCGCGCATATTTTTTAGCATCTTGTATGTAACGCCGTCAATTCCCGGTGCGCTGCCTTGATTACTTTCATCGATGGCCGCAACCATCTCCAGTTCGGTGAAGGCTTCGTCCATCTCGACGTTGCTATCGCCTTCATACTCGTGAGTCGGGTTACCGCTCTTCTCGGTCTTGAGGCATTTACTTGTGAGTTCACGAATGAGCTTCTCCCCGTCCCCGTCGTAACTGTTGATCGTTCTTGTGAGGTCTCGAGCGCATGCGCTCTTGCCTTTTAGCGGATCTATGAGGTGTCGCAACAGCTTCCAAGTCTTCTTCGTAGACAGTGGGCCTTGCAGGTCATCACACATCTTCATCCAGTTTTCCCTGCGTAGTTGTTCCGCATACTCGGTCACTTGATTGTTGAGCGCGTGTATACGTCTGCGAAGCTTCTTGTTATGTCTTTGCCTCTTCCACCTTCGAGTAAGACCGTGCCTGGCCGCCCACATGTGACTAAGC
Organism: Dermacentor andersoni; assembly: GCF_023375885.2. NCBI lineage: Eukaryota > Metazoa > Arthropoda > Arachnida > Ixodida > Ixodidae > Dermacentor > Dermacentor andersoni. The sequence goes on along the minus strand of NC_092817.1, from coordinate 1,615,144 downwards.
CTGCTGTCTACGAAGGGAATTTGCGTGGTCGTAGTAATCTTCTGCGTAAATTTCTTTACAAATTCGCGTTGCTTTTTGACCCACGCCTCATACGTCTTGGTGTCTTGGTTTTCGTCCTCGCCTTCACTGTCTGCGCTTCTACGTAACCGGTCCCAGTTTGTAATGTTGGCTTGACCCAGTTTCTCCTTGATGTCAGTCCCCCCGAGGGTTACACAAATTATATCGTGATCCGAGCCAAGATTTTCCCCCGTGTTACGCCAAGTTACGTCGAGGTTCCCCCGAACTAGCGTCAGATCAGGTGTGGTATCTCTGACCGTGCTAGTGCCTGTCCTGGTTGGTACGCCCGGTTCGTTAACCACCTCCATGTCGTGATCCTCTATAGCTTTAACCAATTGGTTTCCTCTTTTGGACGAATATTTATAACCCCACATCGTGTGGGCGGCGTTGAAATCTCCTAGCACTAAAATCGGTCTTGTTTTTGCTTCTTTAATGCAGTCCAATATGGTGCCTTCAAAGTCAATGACCCTGCTGGACGCTCGGCAATAAGCATTCAGGACGAAAAAGTTCTTGTCCCCCCCCACTCTTCTGCTGTGAATTTCGATGAGCGTATGTTCGCAGCCTCGCTGAGCGGTCACGTGCTGTGTGGCCGCCACGTTGCTGCGGACCAAGATCGCAGTACCCTTTTCGCTAGGGTCCGTATACGTGATGTATCCCGCGAGCTTGGCCCGGCCGTTGGTCTCTTGTAACGCTATGATATCCGGTTTTTGGTCCAATTTATCAACGAATAGTTGTAACTCCCCTATCTTGTTTCTAATACTCCTACAGTTCCATTGAAATAACGTCGCAGTCTCTTTCTGCTTTCCTTTAGTCTTCGTCATTTTCTACTTTTTTAGCGGTAGATTTGCGCACGGAACCAACTTTTCGCGGCCTGACCCGTAGATTAAGCCGTGATGACTTCATCTTGGCAACGGTGAGATGCTTATTTTTCGCATCCATCGTCATGACTCTAACGGAGAGTTGGCTGCATTTGGCCTCCACATTATCCATTCTTACTGTTAGACTGTTCACTTGCGCAGACATTTGGGAAACTTGGCTGGAGATTTGCGTAAGCATGCTCATGACCGACTCCATTGTCGGAGGAACGGCGGCCTCAGCCTTCTCTTCCTCCATGGAAACCACTGCCGTTTCTGTCTGTGGAGTTTGCGTCACTGACTGCGTCAACGCCGGTGATGTGATCTGCGCCGGTGACGTGATCAGCTTCGTCACCGCTGGAGCAGCGCTGGTGGTGTCTCTCTTGAGTACTTTCCTTTTAACTGCACTGACGTCATTATCACTGTTCTTTGTTCTACTGAGCGTCTCGATACGCTCCATCATTGCTTTTATCTGATTGTTTTGGTTCTTGATTTGATTGTTCTGCCTCTCTATCATCTCCTTGAGTTCCAAACAGTGTCTACACTCGTTGTCCTTGGAAGGGCGGGAGGAGGGGAGGGGAGGGAAATTGCTATTGTCAAGAGCGACGGGAGACCCCGCTGCCCAGCCCACCTGTTTCTCGGCGCCGTTGCTCCGCCGGGTCTTCGACTTGGACCTCGAACGAGATTCTCGCCTGCGAGCCCCAGCTGCCGATGGTGACCTGGTATCGCTCGTGCTTCTCCCTCGCCTTGTCTGGGAACGGCTGCGACGCCCGCTCGGTGGCTGCCACGCTGTCTGCTGCCACGCTGGCCCCCTCGGCTGCTGCCGCTGCTGCTGCACCTGTTCTCGTTGCTGACGTTTCCAACGCCGTTTACGAACGACGTATGGCGTCTTGAATCTCGCTGTACACTCCTTGTCCGCGGTGAGGTGGTTGCCCCCGCAGAGGCTGCACTTGGGGTTACTGCAAACGTGGCTTTCTTCAGGATTCTTCATGCCGCAACCACGGCATATCCTGTCTTCGGGGTTAGGACAAACGTCCATCCGGTGACCGAGGCGACCACACCGGTAGCACATATCGATCTGCTTGCGATACAGCGAACACTCGACCAGCAGGTTGCCGTATCTGATGTAGTTCGGGACCTTGTCGCCGTCGAATGCGATGACCACCGTCGTCGTCTTGCCAATGCCGTTGGCTTGCATAGCAGTGGGATTATACTCTTGAACGATGTAGTCGTTGATTTCTTGAATAGTGTCCGTCATCGGGACACCCCTGATGACGCCCTTAACGGTGCCGTGGGGGGCGGTCTCGTAGGCGCTGACTTCGTGTGCCGTGCCGTTGATAGTGAGGCTTCTGACTGCCGAGTAGCGGTCTGCGTTCTCTCGCTTAGGCGTGCTGATAACGACTATGTTTTGCTGTTTGTTCGGGCAAATAACATCTTGCGTCACCTCCTCGCCACTCACATTCGCAGCTGCGACGATGGCTCGGCTGATCTCGAATCTAGATACTTCCCCAATGTTCAGACCTCCCCTGGGACGCATGACGATCTTGATACCTTGCCTCGGCAACACAGGCATCCTCGCTGCCTTGAGTAGCTTGCTCTTGAAATTTTTCCGCTGCGGGCGACGATGCCCGGCAGCCGCCGGCCCCCCGTTGACCGGCGTTAGACTTAGCTTGCTCTCTTGCTCTTGGGTCTTCTTCTCCCCGGCGACGCGCCAGCCAAACTTCTCGGAAACTTCCTCCGGCATTATTTCTTCACCCTCCACTTCCACACGCATAGCGGACGCCATTTTCTTGAAGCACTTCGCCTCTAGGTCCCCGGCTAGGTCGATGGCCCCGCCGGACCACGCCTAAGCACGGCCGCTAGGCCCTGCTTTCTTCAGGCTTAGCTCGCAGCGACACTGTGCTCGTAGAAAAAATCCTCCTAAATCGGAGAGAAATGGTTTCGCACCTCAGATTTCGGTATCCACATGGTCCTTGTAACTTCACGGATGCCGTTGTGTGAGACCTTGCATGAGCTGGGGTGAATTACCGGGCCTTTTGCCGAAAAATCGAGGAGCACATGTGAGACACGTCAGCACATACCATGGCTCATACCCCGCGGGAACGCCGACGCAGGCTCCTTCCCACGCACCGACCAAGACGCAAGACAACGCGCTACCCGGAACGGCTCCGAGTTCTACGAACCCCCTCTGACGTCGGCTCCGGGCCATCGCACCTGTGTGTATGCGTGTGTGCGTGTGTGTGTTTAACCCGTCCTGGAGAGAGGCGGCCTGTTTAAAATCACTGAACGAACGTTCGCGTCACCTTGTATCGGGAGAGGACCGAGTGTTTAAAAACCGCTGTTGTGCGGCTGCTCAGGACACTCTCTCTCTCAAGCAGTCATGTTAGACTGATGTACTTTCTCAAACAGTCACGTTAGACTGATATAAATACTTTAAATAAACCCATATTACTCGTTCTCGATGAGAAGCACTCCTTCCCTTCATCAACGTCCTCAGCGTGGATAAGTTGGACGACGACATGGGCCAGCTACCTTCTAATTCATGTCCGACTCCAATCTTGACAGCGGATCACGAGCGATGAGATTGAACCCCCAATCATAACAGAACCCAGATGAGTTGGATACGACGAGAAGGGGGAGGGGAGTGCTCAAGGATGCTGAGCGCAGAGGAGGAGATGCGACCCTTCGTAAAGTTGTGGACTGCAGCTTTGGAGTCGCTGAATATGAAACGGGCCGGGGTAGTGGCAATGGCGAGCGCAATAGCTGCTTCCTCGGCGGTAGTGGAGGTGGGGGCAGGTATAGTGGCAACGGTCAGGGGAGCAAGTGTATGAGAAGTGGTGGCAAGGGCGTAAGCGGGGTGGGAATTGTATGGCGCCGCATCGACATACACAGCATTAGACTGTGAGCCATACTGGCGCCAGAGGGTGGAGGCGCGGGCAGAGCGGCGGGCGGCGTGATGCTCAGGGTGCATGTTCCTCGGAAGAGGGTTGACAGTGAGCATGGAAGATACAGAGGAGGGTAAGGGGTGGGTTACACAGGCAGGGGACACAGGGGTCAAGTGGAGGGAAGAGAGAAGGGCTCTACCAGAGGGGGTGAGAGAAGGGCGGTCGAGTTGTGCCGTGCGATGGGCCTCCACAAGCTCTGAAAGAGTATTGTGGACGCCCATCGCCAGCAGACGAGAAGTGGGGGTGTAGGTGGGGAGCGCAAGGGCCGACTTGTAAGCTTGGCTGATGAGACAGTTCACCTTGTCTTCCTCGGTGCGAGAGAGAAAGAGATAGGGGAGGGAGTAGACAAAGCGGCTGAGAACGAAGGCCTGGACAAGACGACGGAGGTCGTGCGTACGCATGCCGTGGTGCCGGTTAGCGACACGTCGAATAAGTCGGACGGTCTGGTGGACAGTGGTAGTTAGGCGGGAAAGGACGGCAGTGTGTTCGCCATTGGATTGGAGAAGGAGACCCAGTATGCGGAGGCAGGAGACGGAAGGGACGGGGTGCGCGTCAATGATGATGCTAAGGGTGGGAGATGAGGTAGCGGCCGTGCCTCGAGCTGGGAGGAGCAGAAGCTCCGACTTTGACGGGGAGCAGGCCAGCCCGACTGCGCGAGCATGACCGGCAACCACGTCCGCGCCCGCCTGGAGGATGGCCTCCATCTCTCCAATATTTCCGGTGGTCACCCAGAGGGTGATATCATCGGCGTAGAAAGCATGGGACAGGTTAGGAAAAGTAGTGAGAGCGCGTTCCATGGGGAAAAGAGTGATGTTGAAGAGAAGGGGGGAGAGGACAGAACCCTGGGGGGTGCCCCGATTTCCAAGAGTGAAATTTGGAGAGGAGAGAGGGCCGAATGAGATCTCAGCCGTGCGACGGGCAAGGAAAGCCGTGATATAACCGTGGATACGAGGACCCACGTTAAGGGTGGAAAGAGCATCTAGGATGGCGGAATGGAGGACGTTGTCAAATGCTTTCGTCATGTCCAGTGCCAAGACCGCACGAGCGCGCTTGGCGTGAAGAGGGTGAAGAACCTCTTCGGAGAGCTGGAGCATGACGTTATGGGTAGAAAGGGAGGGGCGAAAGCCGAACATAGAATCGGGGAAATGGTGGTTGTCGTCTAGAAAGTTTTGCAAGCGGTTGAGAACAACGTGCTCCAAGAACTTACCGAGACAAGAGGTGAGGGAAATGGGGCGGAGATTTTGAATGTCTATTGGCTTGCCAGGTTTGGGGTTACCTTAGCGTGGGTCCACTCGGAAGGCAGAGTGCTTTCATGCCAATGTTCATTAAAGAGGTCAGTGATGGCCTCGAGGGACGGGGTATCCAGATTACGGAGGGCCTTGTTAGAGATTTGGTCGGCCCCCGGTGTGGAGGTGGTGCGGAGCTTAGGCAGCGCGGCACGAACCTCGCCGAGGGTGATATCTGCGTCGAGCGTAGAATTAGGGTTGCCGGTGTAGGAAGGGAGAGAGGAAGGGGGGTTGGTGCAGAGATAGCGATCACGAAGAGCAAGAAGAAAGTCGGAATCAGAGAGTGGAGACGAGGGAAGGAGGCGCGTCACGTCCCTGTGGTGCGTGGCCTTGGAGTGCGGCGGGTCAAGGAGGACACGCAGGAGAGCCCACGTATCCCTCAGCCCGAGGTTACCAGCCGTGCGCTCGCAGGTCTGGCCCCACTGCTGTCTGGTGAGAGAAGAGTAGTGCTCCTCCATGTCCATTGCTAGGCGAGCAAGGCGGAGTCGCAGCGTGCGGTTGTGTTTCTGGGAAAGCCAACGGCGGTGCAGGGAGTGATACGCCTCCCAGAGGTGCAGGAGGCGACTATCAGTCGTGTAGGAGTGAGGAGGGGTGGGGACGGAGGAGGTGGCAGAGGAAACATCCTGAAGCAAGGTGGTGGTCCACTGAGAAAGGTCTGAGATGGAGGTGGAGGCCTGTTGCCGCGAGTGGCGGAAGCTATCCCAGTCCACCACCTGCACGAGGCGCTTGCGGGAGGAAGATAGGGTGCGAAAGAAGAAAGAGACGGACATGATATAATGGTTGCTACCGAGAGAGACCCGGGTGTTCGCCCACACCGCGTCCGGGATATTTTTGCAGATGGAAAGATCCGGATTAGTGTTCCGTTGTACGCTGGAGCCAATGCGGGTGGGTTCCGAGAAATCGTTAAGGACGGTCAACTGTTCGTTCTGCGCGAAGGTCCATAGCGCCAGGCCCTTCCTGCAGTTCTTGGGGTAGCCCCAACTTACGTGATGATCGTTGAAATCCCCAAGAATTAGGAGCGCGTTCCGGCTCGCCCGTGAGAAGGCGTTGCGGAGAAGGAGGAGGAGGGGATCTGCAGCTGTGCGGGGAGGGCTGTATACATTAAGGACAAAAAGGCTGGCATCTTGCCTCCGCCGGGGAAGGAGTTCCAAGAAGAGGTGAGTGCACTCCGGAACGTCGAGCGGACGCTCGATTGCCATGTAGGTACGATGAACTAGCGTGGCAACGTTCGGAGGTGAAGGGGAAGCAGGGTGGAAAGCTGTGTAGTCACGTAGTTTTACTGGGGACAAGGTTTCTTGAAGGGCGATGATAGCGTGGAGGTCGGAGGGAGGGATGTTCTGAAGGTGGAGCTGCAGCGTGTTCCGCTTTGCACGGAAGCCGCGGCAGTTCCACTGCCAGAAATTAAGGCGGGGGGGGGGGGGGGTGTCTGGCCATCTTGAGGCCGGGGTGCCCCTGCTGGTGCAGGGTGCTTAGGAGATGAGGATGAAGGGAGGAGGGAGGAGACATTAACGGTCATCTGGGCAAGATCGGCCTCGAGGGAACTCTGGCGGGCCTCAATTTTGGCCACGCGGTTGTTAATTTGAGCCATCCAGGTCTGCGTGTCCGTACGCAGAGCTGTAATGGCGGCCATGAGGCGTCGTTCATGTGCCTCGAGGAACGAGGCCGTGTGGCGGATGACAGCCTCCATCTCCGGGGTGGGGGCAGGTTCGGTAGAGGAACGCCTCTTATGTGGAGGGCTGCGGGAGGGGGAGGCGGCACGAGAGGACGCGGCCGAAGAGGAGACGGACATAGGGGCGGGAGGTGGTGGCGGGGGGGGGCGGGAGAGCGATAGAGTGTGAGGTTTGGTGAGGGGAAGAGGTGGGGGTGTGGGGGCGCGCGAGCAGCGCTTGCAGCTGTTCTTTTAGTAGGGCAATCTCGTTGCTCTGGGCTGCGATTTGAGCTTTGAGCTCCTCTTTTTCGGGGTCGAGTGTGGGAGGCTGCGATCGCCAGCTCACCTGGGAAGCAGTTGATGGGGTGTCTTGCCCCGGTAGCGATGGAAATGAGACGGAGCGGCGGCGGGGGCTGCGGTCCTGGCTTGATCGGGAGCTGGATCGTTGACGGGGGCGGGATGAACGGGATTCCTTGGCGGATGGTGTTGACTGCGCTGAGTTGGATGACGTTGACTTGGGACTGGATGTGAGTGGGGAGGGACCTCCGCGTTCGAAGCGGAGCTTACACGGGCGGGATCCCGTGACATGTGTGCCGCTGCACAAGATGCATTTAGGAGTGCAGTCAGGGGGGTACCGAGCCGCGTGCACAGCTCCGCAGCGTGGGCAGCGTTCGGACCTGGGCTTGGTACATACGTTGGAGCGGTGACCATGGCTCCAACAATTGACACAAGCTTCAGCCTTGGGGCGGAAGGGGTGACAGATGAACATGCCGCAGTTGAACACCACGGTGCGAGGGAGTTCTTTCGTGCCGACGAAAGTGATCAGGATGGACCAGGTGCGACCCATCTGCCTTGCGTCGGCGATGGCGTAAGTGCTGCTGGGATTCATAGCCTGCAGGTCCTCGATTATCTCCTCTTGGTTTTGATTGTCCACGGCGTTGTAGATTATGCCGCGGAGGGAGGGAGTTGTCAGGTGCGGCCACATAAGCACGCAGTGGGTACAGCTGAGTGGCGAGACGCTACTCAGAGGTATGCACGTACTGCCGGGTGCGTTGTTCCGAGGGCGTACTGACGGTGAAAGAGTTGTATGGGTTTATGCGTACGCGGTCATCGCCACGGGCGGCGGCGTACTCAACGCTGGCGCTAGAACAGAGTGAGGCAAGGAGGGCCCCATTGGTGGTTGTACGGTGGTCGAGGCCACCTCCAGGGCGGAAGACGATCTTGTAGTCTTCCGCTGGGAGTCAAGGCAGTGGGACGTGGCGGCGTAGGCGGTGAGTCTTCAGCGATGGCGGGGTTGCCATGGCGGTCTTGAGGTGGGCGTTCGTGGCTAAAACGGCTTCCTGTGGATGGGCCGCTCGGTGAACTTGGAGCATTCGGGTCCAGGGGGGGTCGTCATCAAATTCTTGTTGGGAGATGAGCATAGCGTCGACTATACTTTTCATATCGGCGGCTTCGAGGCAACGGGAGCGAGTGCCGGCGCAGCGGACGCCGGTGCGACGCTAGGGGCAGCTGCGCGCTGCGGGCGAGGTGGCGTTGCGCCGAGCGTTGGGCTTAGCTCGGTGGCCCCGTGGTTGGCCAAAGATGAGGCTCTGATGAAACGGTCGTCGGCGGGTCCGGGCAAATGAGGTGTCAGGAAGGTCCTTACACCTTCGCGTGCTCGGTAGCAGAAACTGGAGGATATTCCGGGCGAGATGCCAAAGCCAGGAGAAGAAATCGCGGAGCCCATGCGAGGCACGTCCGAAGAACGCCGGGCGTGGGTTGCGTCCGACCGCACCGGAGGTGAGGACACCTGCGGCCGCTGCTCCTCGCGGACTACTGTCCTGACAGCGCGCCTCGACAATGGCGAGGTGGAGGAAGCCATGATTGTGGCCACCTTGTGTTCTTCCTGCCATTTGGGGCAAGCAGGAGTGTCCGCCGTGTGGGAGCCCCCGCAGTTCCTGCAGCGTACGGTCTGGTGGGAGACGTTCGCCGCGTGGCTTTTGGCACAGGAGATGCAGGCAGTCAGCCACTGACAGGACTCCAGGACATGCCCGAAGCGGCCGCACTGCCGACACTGTACTGGACGGTACCTGGCTGGCCTCACCCTGAAGCTGAACTTGAAGAGGCGTACGTGCTCCGGGGGAACCGGTCCCGCGAAACGGATGGTGACGGTGCTACCGTCCATCGTTGCTGACAGCACAGGGATGCTGGACTCGATGGCTCCCAGTAGGTCCGTGTCTGCAGGCAGCCCGCTCACCCCTTGCAGGAAGCCAGTGCTCTTGCCGCGCTCGGCCGGTAGTCGGGCAGTCACGGGGACTGCGTGCAGCTCGGTAAGCTTGAGCAATCCCTGCAGGCACTCCTGGGTGGTGGTGTCGGCGGCCATGATGTTGCGCCTGTGGTTGACGCGAACCGCTGATACACCGGGTCTCGAAGAGAGGGCTGCGGCAAGTGCGAGGCGCGGTGCTCCTCGGAAGGCTCCGCCGGGCGCCGAGGGACGGATGAGCACCGTACCGACGACCGCAGGGTCCACCGGGAGTGCAGTATTCTCCAGGGCCCGTGCACGCCGCCTGTCCCCCTTCGACTGCACCAGAGTGAAGCCGTCGGACGTCGGCTCATGGGCAGGTGGCGTCCCTCTCTGCACTGCCGCTGTAGGCACTCTAGGTGTAACCGGGGTAGCAGCTGGGCGCCGCGAGTCATCCGTTGCCTCGGGAGACGAAGGCGAGACATCGGCAAGCTCCTTTCTTTGCTTCTACTGCTTCTTCCTCCCTTTTGATTTCGGCCGCGGAGCAGTCTGGCGTGGCGGGTCCTTCAGGAACCGCACCGCGTGGTGCACGGGGCCCTGCGGTGACGAAACGGTGGTTGTCTCTTCTGTCAGCTCCATCGCTTCGGTAGCGATCTCGTGTGCAGCCGGACCGCTGGCAGACGACGCTGCGGGAGGCGCGCCGCCATCGGGAGCAGACGACGCGTCGGGGGTGGTGCCAGGCCAACACCCTCTTTGGCCAGGCACGCCCTCGCTCAGAGGAGGCGCGAAGGAGGCGGCTGTCGCCCTTTCCGGAAGGGCTTGCTCCACGTGGTCGCTGGCTGCCGCATGCTGCTCCAATGCCTCGGCTGCTCCGAGCTGGGGGCAGCGGTCGACGGCTGCTTGCGACGCCCGGCCGCCTCCTCGTCGTCACTCTCTGTTTCGCGGGCGCGTTTTCTGGAACTGGACAGGTCCATGTCCTCGTCGTCAGAGGGAGGGAGCGGGATTTAAGCATGGGGCTCCTCGTGTGCTGGGGAACCGTCCTCGGGGGGCTCTGAGGCTACCTCGCGGGCTGCCGGCTTCGTGGCATCTCCTAGGGTATACGCAGGCTTGGGGGGGGGGGGCACCACAGGCAGATCGACGGAGGTGGTCATTTGACTGAGCCACTCGCGCACCATGCGAGTGGCACGGAGTTCCAGGTCCTCCCTTGCCCGGAGTTCGTCGAGGGACGCGGGGCCGAGTGTCACCAGGCTCAAACTGACGTGGCGATGGTGGCGAACGCGCCGTGGGCGCTCTCCGGGCGAGGCGAAAACCATATTGTGCTGCGAGAGCCTCTTCTCGCGCACGGGTAGAAGGCCAAGAACAGCGAAAAGAAGCGATGTTCGCCCGAGTCGAAAGACAGCAATCTCTGCGTTCTAAACAGGAGACTCAGCGTCCTCACATGATGTGCGATCTCGTGTCTGTGACACATGTGGGCAATGGTATAAGAATCCGTGTTTCTTTCAAATAAACGTTGTTGAAAGTCAGCGCTTGTGGGGTCGCCCTCTCGTCTCGTCTACGTTTTGCGCTGTTAACATCAGGATGGAGAACCAACAAGCCCAAGCTGCTATTCTAGCGACCTTCTACAGTGCAACAAAACTTAGAGCAGCGGTGGCTTTTGCGAACTAAAGTATGCGACCGAGAGATAGCGCATCATAACACCCCACCCACCCACCCACCCACCCACCCACACACACACACACATATAAGTGTATATATATATATATATATATATATATATATATATATATATATATATATTTATATGTTGCTACGCATCGTTGCTACGCAAATATTGTTCCGTATCAATATATATACCACGGAGGAAGGAAACTCGGGAGAGGCCCTGACGTCACTCTTTGTGAAGCAAAAGTGAAGCCGGAAGTTGGCGCGGACCATGGCGTTGCTCCGCCTATCGGGCCAGCTCTCCTCTCTTGTTTACATTTCTCGCGAAACCACGCCGCGCTTCGCGCAACCGTGCTGCTCGGGCGCGCGCGCTCCGCAGCAATACTAAGCAGTCGTTAGCACGTTAGCATGATTCCGCCAAAGAGGGCAAAATTTCCCGCGGATATTCCTTCGTCCGTTGCCATTGCCGTGGCGCGGTACATTGCGTACAGCGTTGCATGCGCGTTCATTTCACGAACTTTAGTTCCTCCTGTCCCACCTGGCCACAGCAACATCCGGTAGAGCACGGTCCAGATAACGCAGCGCAACAAAACACGGAGACCAACGCAAACCTACCCGCACGGCGCCTTTGCCACGGTACGAAACCTACGGAGCAACACTTTTGAGAGCACAGAACAATAATAAAGCCGCCATTGTGGCCCGAAAGGCGGGGCCACCAAAGCAAAGAAAAAAAACAGCAAAACAAAGAAGAACGTACCACGTCATTTCCTCCACACTTTTCTCCTAGCGCGCGGAGGGGGTAGGGCCTCTCCTCAGTTTCCTTCCTCCATGATATATACAAATATATATAAGGCGGGCGTCTAAATGTCGAACAAAAATTTCTCACATGACCTGAGCCTAGGTGCCTAGGGACAGAATCGTTTAAGGATTTCGAGACGGCGCGATAGTGGCGCCGAGCATGGCGTGTTCGTCCTCAGCATGATCGTTCTCTGGACCGCGCGTTGTTCAACATTGCTCATGTGAGTGTGCTTGCGTTGCTTGTGTGTTGGTTGTAGATTCTGTGTTACTTGGCGGAAAGCCGTGAGTAGTGGTGGTGCGGCTGTGCGGCCGTGCGGCTTTGGCCTCGGTGAGCTCTGGCAGTACAGAATCTGCGTTGTGTGACCCGTGCTTCCTTGAGAACCCGGCGGTGGTGACAATTGAAATGTCGAAGTGGCCTAGCGCCTCGGCAGCGAAGTTCTGCGAACCGCGATGTGGCGTCGCCGTGTCCGACTTTGCTTAACGGACATCGAGGGATGCGCTGCTCGCGAATGTGTGTTTGGTATGCTGTGCTTGAAACGAGTGGCTCAGATGCTCCATTGGCGCGTTCACAGACGTGCTCCCGTTTTGGTCTCATTAGCGGCTGTCGCGGGTTTGTGGTGTGCACCTTGCCTAGTATGAAGTTTACGATGCTAACGCACAGCATGATCACGTTTTTCCGTGCTATATGTCATTTGCATGATGACAAAGTTGAAAACGAGGCATATGTCTGTGTTCTTTGCGTTTGTGTGTTGTAAATTACTTTCTATTGTGGAAATTCTGGCATTCTTATTACACAAGGAGTACGAACGTAAATACATAAACATATTTCTGTGTCTGAAATTTCGAATTACCAATAACACCCTTTACGACTGATAAGTGAGCTACACAGCCTGTGTTAATCAGCTACCTTTTGTTGCGACGCTGTTCCGTATGGTAGACTGATGCAGGGCGCTTTTATTTCTGTACTGTTGTAAAAACCATTTGTTTATTCACTCAATACAAATGTACTGCTTCTTCGCCGCAGTACATTTTAGTTACGCGGTGAAGCACACTAAAAGTGGGAGGGGGCCGCTATCACCCAGCATAGTATGTTCACTTAGGCGACCTGAGAGGCGGCGGGTGCGCGAGTGTATAATTAAAGAACTCTTATGTTCAGTGACAGTGGCCTCTTTTCACTTTTAGTATGCAGTACATTGCTTAGGCTTCACCGCGAAACATCGGTGTATTACAAGAAAGGTAATCTTAAAAAGCCCAATTATGTAACGTTTCTTTTGTGGCTTACTACACCGTAATACAAGGGTGGAAATAAGCATCGTGCAGTAAAGCACACTAAGTGTGGAAAGGGCACATAGGTTTACACTGTGCTCATTATTTCCAGTTGTGATATATTTTGCAAGTGCATCTGTGCTCGTGGTAAGCTTCATTAACAATTCTTTGTACATTACACAAGGAGTAACCGGGTAACCCATTTTGTCTTTCTTTTTCTTTTCAAACATGATTGCCTTTATAATGCCCACTTGCTATGCTCTCAACTGAGAGTGGCAGTATTGAAAATAAATAAAATTAAATAAATTACAAATTCATATTGCAGGGAAGCTTACTAAAGCATATTCCCCATTATGGAATGCATTATTCACCCTCAATGCAGAAGCACAATGCGGATTCATGCCCATGCTTTTTTTTTTGGCTGGACTGCACATACTCTTTGAGAATCGATTTGTTGTTCGTAAGTGCACTGGTACTTTAAACTAGAGGGCTGAAGTTGATATGGAAGCAAAATTTTTATTAAGGGCACAAGATGTTGCCAAGACAGCTGCAGCGCAGCATATTTTTTTTCCTCCAGGCACCTTTTCTACTAGAAGCTTCCATTAAAGTGTTTCGAGCCTGTTTTAGCCAGCACATAGAGTATATAAACATCAGACACTGATTGAGCTTGGGAACATCACCTATCCTCTCTGCAGTAAGCTGTACACAGCAGAAGATCATGCCTATCTATAGTAAAAAAAAATATAGCACGACCAGACAAAATAAAAAAAAGGGGTAGGCTGCAGCAATACTAAGTGTTAAATGGTGCTTTATCCTATCCCTTGAGTTTTCTGTTATGCTTTTAATTAAGAATCCTCCACAGTAACCGCGCGAGTGCCGAAGTTGAGCTTGTTGGTTTTGAGGTCTTGTGGTTGTTACTAACTGAACAATGTGATAAACGAAGAAGGGCTTGGAGGCATCCAGTCACCTTGCTTGTCTCATGGTGTCGCTCCATGAGCACCAAGAGCCTCCAGGCCAACTAAGAAGAGAGGTTTGTTGCAATCGCTTCTGAACTATATTGCCACCATATCAACAGTGCTCTCAATGACAACTTTTGGACAGTACAATGCTTGCACCCAGCAAAGTCTAAGAAGAAAGCATTCACGATGTGCGAAGTGGGCCTTTTGAAGCTGGCAGAATTACTGAAGGGGCTTTGCCCATCTGCCCTCTTTATGGATGCACAAAGATGATTTCCTCTTGAAGAGGGATTGTTTCAGAGGTTGTTACATGGCAACAGCGTTGGGTGTTTAGTAGCTTGTCTTTGCCCACTGTTAATAATCTGTTCCTTCTCCAGTGCCCCTGTGAAGTGCCTACTTTTTGGACACAATGTGCTCTCCATGCATGCATGCATTTTTAGCTTGTAAAGACGTCTATTACCCCTTGCCTCAAGCTGGTCCTTGCTGATGTCACCCAAGAAGGCATTGGGGAGTATGGCGATGCACACTTGCAAAACACTGCTGATACCAGTGAAACCATATTAATGGAGCTGCTGTTTGTTTATTCCCCACTCCATCGTCGTCAGTTACAGTTCTTTGTCCGAACAGAAGGCATATGTAGTTAGTCATGCATAGCCTGTGGACTGACTTGACGAGTTATGACAGAGACCTACCTGAGAACCTTAGCACAGTGTATATATGTAAAAATCTTCTGATGTGTTGATGACTTCCTTCTCTTGTTTCACACTTTGCCTGATGACGCCAGCAACAGGGTCAACCAGATGATCATCAGGCTTCCCACTAGTTTCCCAGCCTCTCCTTTACCAGGGTGCTGCTCATAGATATCTGTTTTCTTGACCTTGCGCTGCACTTCAACCATGGCCACACCTGCTGAACCTATAGAGTGCGATCAAAAAGGTGCTGTACATCATGTTGCTCCAAACTCATGACATGTGCTACAAGGCCTTGAGGAACACCCTCATTTATTTACGCCCTCATCATACTGTACGAAGCTTCGCATGATAAGTGCAATGATTAACAGCTGCTGGTTTTTCAGGGTTATTCCTGTCCAGCTTGCTGAAAGCTATCCAGAGTGTTTCAAGAGCAAAATACCTCTGCTGGACAAGAAGTGCACAAAACAAGGGTCGCTATAACCACATGGCACACAAAACGAAGAAAGCCACTGAGTGTACAGGTAGTTTACTTCATAACCAACAAGCTTGGTTCTCCCTTTGCAAGTGGGTCAACTCAACTTGACCCGAAGACACGGCCTGTGACAAACTATATGCCAGATGCTGTGCCCCTGCAATGCTGAAGATGTGTACAAGATCCTGAAACCCCGCAGCAGCTTCTACACTCGGCAAACAGATCACTATAAAAATGACTGCCTTTACTAACTTGCTAATAGCATGAAAAAGGGCAGAAATTTGGCTACTCATTGGCCCCAACTGCAGGTGCAAGGTACTCTTCCACCAGCTGTGTGTTCACAAGAACTGGAGCTATACAAATGCAGATAAGAACAATGATGTTTGAAAGCAGTGTTTTTAGAGTTGAACAATATTGTGCACCTGCAGCGCTGGTGCCTTACAGCAACAATTCATTGCTGCGCCACCATGCAAAGGCACTATTCGTGGATTATTAACTTCCAATGATCTCAAATATGATAGGCATTCCTAATCTGAAATGCAACAAAAGAGCAAGAATAGGCAACAAATTGTAATTTAATAAGACAATCAATGCACAGGATAAGTGGCAAGCTTCCTTTTATTGAAAAAAAAAAGAAGTCTTGTGCGAGTACGCCACCAGCAGTGGGCAGCAAACTTTCAAGCTTGGGTGACAGAGGTAAAACTTAGCAAAATGCTACACTCACACTCAAATGTAAAACGGCCTTAGACACAGAAAACAGACATTATAGTGTACGGAATGAAAGGGTAACACTCCATCCAACAACACTCTATGGCACCACATACTTGACATGGCGTAAAAGATATTTACATGCCCTCCTCATAAACTAACTGAAACAAAACAAGGAAAACATTCCTGAAAATGCAATGTGCAGAGTCTGACACCAAGAAAGAACAACCCAAGAAAGGTTTCGCTAAGTCTTTCAATTATTAAAATTGTCCATCTGTCCCGTCACTTCTTAATGAACCTGTACAGCTGAACAAGAAAGAAAACCCAATAGCAGGGCCGCAGAAAGTGTCACCAAATAAATAAACCTTGCTTACCAAGGATACCTCTGGTTTACTTGTGGTCTGACCTTGCAAAATAATTGTGTATAAGCTTTTTTGTTTAGAATGGTTTACAGATAGGGAAAAATTACCATCAGAGCGCCAGATATATGCATAATCTACGCACAACAAGCCACTGCTTTCTTACTTTTATTTTTTTTTCCTCTACTACTACCCACGAGTATTTAAGTGCCTTAATAGCACTGCTAACATCCTTCTGCAAAACACAAAATCGGGCAAGTTGTGGCATAAAGAAAATTGCAGTTTCACTCATAATGCGAAACAATGATGCAGTAGCTGGTGAAATATGCACAGGAAGCTTGCTGCTTCATGCAGTGTTTGTTGAAGTGAACACTTGCCAATGCAAGTCAGTAATTGCCTTTAAAGAAGCAAAATAAGTACGAGTCATATTTATTTGTGGGAATTGTGCCTGCCAGTGTTGAAGTGGAAAGAGTCAACTTTTCTTCCTCTTCTTTCATATCCGGACTTGGCCACTGGTCTCCACCAAAACAACCCTTTAGCTTCTTACTGCTGAATTCGTTTTGGTTTTCTCAAATCTATTTGGGCTACCCATAGCTAGGTCTCGCGCTATGCTTGAGGAAAACGAGACACCAACAGCCCCCATCCAGTAAATTTGAGAAGCCAAGCACTAGAAGAAGATTAATGAAGCAGATGCACCCAATCACTGTTATTACATGTAAGAAGAAAATCTAACATAGGACTGCCTTCACAAGTGGGAAGGTGATGTGTAAGAACTTGAAGGTGTGGACGTCAGCTCTATATACAGTACGCAGACGTTGAGCAGGTGTTAGCCAATCATGGCACCTGTTGGCTAGATCGCGCTCTCCAGGATCAGTATTCACCACGACTGTACCTTCAGCAGAGTGACTGAAATGTAGAATTATAGACTGCCACTCTTTTGATTGTATGTTTGAATTCTCGCAGCACAATCAGAACTTTATTTGCAATATTCTAGTAAGAAATTTAGGAATTCCAGTGACAACACCAGTAGACATCAGAACAACCAGGGGAGTTAGCCCAAAGCAGCTATTGCGGCAAAAAGAAGACTGGCACAAGTACAAGAATTGAGACGGGCACACTACATGCCTTTGTTCTGGTAGTGGTCCATTACTTTGGTGCTGCAGTTAATGATCTCCAATGAGTTCGAGGAGCAAGAATTTAGCCCCGAAAAAATATTACGCTTAACAGCTGTATCTAGTTGTCATTTTGCCTATGCAGCAGGCACGTACCCAGGGGGGGGGCCCGGGGGGGCCCGGGCCCCCCCCCGAAATCAAGTGGCATACCCCCCCCCCCCCCCCTCCCCACCCACGCCACCACTGCTCACACATTTCTAAAGCGCCGCCAGATCAATGTTGAGACTTGGCATCTGTTCATCGGTCAGCATTATGCTGCCTTTTTCACTCCTTTTAGATGGCGGTAGTTATCGGCATCTCTTGTAATGTGAAGGACAGTTTTCTCATAGATTCCGCACCCGCGCGATTAACTCGAGATGCGTTCAGTTGTCACCATCTATTCAACCGTCACGCGCATAGCTGTTGCTTTTGTTAGTTCAACCTTCTTTGTTTAGGCTGATCCTGGGACCTTGAGAAGGATGCGGCTGTTACTCAGCTGGTCTGTACTCTCATGGAACGAGTTGCTGCCGGAGAAAACGCCAATTGCGTTTAACTTCTCCCTTTGCTTCATTATTTCCTTGAGTTACGGCTCGCCGCGACGCTGGCAGATGCCCGGAACCATATACACGTGATATGGGTTATATAAGGTGGGGAAATAAAATAATGTGAAAGAGCGTCCATCATGAAACCCTGCAATGACCCTTAAACCCATAAGCAAGATGACTGTCGCCCGTTACCTCGTCTGTTTTTCCCTAATTGTATAGCACTTTTCGTGCAAAATTGGCAACCGGAAACAAAAATCGCAAGGAGTTGAGAAATTAAGCGGTCTACTAAGGGAGAGAGCCATGGCAACAACCAAACTGCAAGCAAAAGCGAATAATAAAAAAGTTAACCGTTGTTTATGAGAATATTTATGGATCAACATCTTTTTATTTAAAAAGGAAGTAGAGAAAACGCCGCCGCCGAAAGTGGAGAACAATTACTTGTTTTGAATGACGCTTCTACAGTTATCGGTCGAACCGCCTCACGTAGCCACTTCTCTGCTCTGCTTATGTGGGTGTTTTTCTAACCTTTTGCGGTGGGCGTAGTACGTCTAGAATCGCAGAGTCCTGCGCTCTACGCGGTTGTATGGGACTGGCGGCCGCACAGCGTTACGCAATTCGCGGAACTGTCAGAACTGGTCAACAAGGCGAAAATAACTGATATTCGAAACTATAACATGAGAAAGACTGAAGAAGCCGTAAAAAATTAATGCAGCCTGAAATCAGTAAAAAAGAAACCTGGCATAGGACAAACCATGATGTATGCACTAAAGGATAAGAAGTATAATATCATCAGCAATCCCGAAGATATAGTAAAAGCAGCGGAAAAATTCTAAGCTGACCTGTATACAGTACCCAGAGGAGTCACGATACCTCACTTAGAAACAGTAATGAACAGGATACGGAAACTCTCCTATAACTAGTGATGAGGTCAGAAGGGCCCTGCAAGACATGAAACGATGAAGAGCGGGAGGAGAAGGTGGAATAACAGTCGATTTAATCAAAGATGGAGGAGACATAATGCTTGGAAAACTGGCGGCTCTTTATACGAAGTGTCTATCGACTGCAAGGGTCCCAGAAAACTGGAAGAATGCAGATATTATACTAATCAACAAAGAAGGAGACGTTAAATAATTGAAAAATTATAGGACCATTAGCTTGCTCCCAGTATTATATAACATATTTACCAAAATAATCTCCAATAGAATAAGGGCAACACTGGATTTTGTCAACCAAGGGAACAGGCTGGCTTCAGGAAGAGATACTTTACAATGGATCACATCCATGTCATCAATCAGGTTATCGCGAAATCAGCAGAGTACAATAAGCCTCTCCATGTGGCTTACATAGATTACGAAAATGCATTTGATTCAGTAGAGATACCAGCAGTCATAGAGGCACTACGTAATCAAGGAGTACAGAACGCTTACGTAAAAAGCTTGGAAAATATTGCTACATGCGTGTGGTATTTGTTTGTTTGAACGAGGCGCGTGGGCGCCATCACTCCAGAAAAGAGGAGGAAGAACGAACTGGGCTCGCACTGTGAATCTAACCGGTCAGCGCTGCAACCGTTGTTGTAAATATAATCTGTAAATAGTTTCTCGTCTTACTGACTCGTCCTTCGCGTAAGAATATCTACAGAGGTTCTACAGCTACCTTAATTCTACACAAGAAAAGCAGGGAGATACCTATAGAGAAAGGGGTCAAACAGGGAGACACAATTTCTCCGAAGCTATTCACTGCGTGCTTAGAAGAATTCAAGCTATTAAACTAGGAAGGCTTAGGACCAAAGATCGATGGCAAATATCTCGGCAACCTTCGGTTTGCCGATGACATTGTTCTATTCAACAACAATGCAGACGAGTTAAAACAAATTATTGGAGACCTTAACAGAGAGAGTGTAAGAGTGGGGTTGAATATTAATATGCAGAAGATGAAGATAACGATAAATAGCCGGACAAAGGAACAAGAGATCAGGATCGCCAGTTGGCCACTAGAGACTGTGAAGGAGTACGTTTACCTAGGTCAATTAATCACAGGGAACCCTGAACATGAGAAGGAAATTCACAGAAGAATAAAAATAGGTTGGATCGCATACGGCCGACATTGCCAGCTCCTGACTGGAAGCTTACCATTATTATTGAAAAGTAAGGTGTGCAATCAGTGCATTTTGCCAGTGCTGACATATGGGGCAGAGACTTGAGAGCAAGTTAAGGACCGCGCAAAGAGCGATCGAACGAAGATTGCTAGGCATAACGTGAAGAGAGAGAAAGAGAGCGGTTTGGATCAGAGAGCGAACGGGTATAGATGATATTGTAGTTGACATCAAGAGGAAAAAATGTAGCTGGGCAGGTCCTGTAATACGCCGGTTAGATAACCGTTGGACCATTAGGGTTACAGAATGGGTACCAAGAGAAGGGAAACGCAGTCGAGGACGACAGAAGACTAAGTAGAGCGATGAAATTAGGAAATTCGCGGGCGCTAGTTGGAATCGATTGGCGCAGGACAGGGGTAATTGGAGATCGCAGGGAGAGGCCTTCGTCCTGCAGTGGACATAAAACAGGATGATGATGATGATGATGATGGAGGTGGTGGCCCCCCCCCCCCCCCCCCCCGAAAAGAAATCCTGGGTACGTGCCTGCTATGCAGCTTTATATAACCCCGTCCACACTTACATAAAGCACAGGAGTGGCATCCTGAAAAAAAAAGAGCTTTTGATATTGCTTTGGAGAAAATTTGTCTGTTTCGGTCTAACAGTATATGTACATTCTGCACATACCTGTATTCGGTATACCTTATCAATAACTGTTAAGTCACCTTCTTACCTCATCAGCGAATCACTTCTGCAACCAAGTGTGCTGGTCCAGGTTTTACTTGCATTTCCACCTGTGCAGTTGGTAAAAGACTTTGGCTGTTTACTGTAACTTCATATTTCAGACATTTGGTAGCCTAAGAGGCTGGCAGCCCTTAGGCCTGGGCAGGCTTCACGAAAGGCCGCCAGTACCTCCTCGTTGCAGACTGTGCTCAGCATCCTTCTTGGTTCGACTGTGACTAAGAACCCATATATCTTTCCTCCGAAGCGGCTGGTATTGGGGATGCTTTGATGCAGGAATAGGCTATTGTCGCCTTAGGCCAGAAACCAATCTGGCTCAGGTGGAAATAGTCTTGTCTTTCCCAGATGGTGGTTCAGCCTCACGAGGCACATTCCTTCAGTGAATTTGCACACTGTCAATGTGAGTGAGACTGATACAAAGGTGGACTACGGTGTCGGGTTTCTCACCTGGCTTCGGTAGTGGCATCATGACCAAGTGTTTCCACTCTGTGGGGAATTTCAGTATTCCAGATTTCATTGATTACAAGCAATAGTGCGTGCTTCCTCGTTTTTGGCAAGATTCCTCAACATCTGCAAAATGACTCCATCTTTGCCACGTGCGCTTTAAGTGTTGACATGTTCGAGAGCAACAACAGGTTCTGCCATCGTAAAGAGGCTTTCCATTCCTTCCTTGGCAAATGGTCATTAAGGTGTGTACAACTCTGGTGAAGGTCAGTCACTGTGAGGTGCATTATGAAACATAGTTCCAGCGCACATTTGGACAAGGACGAGGAGAGAAAGACAACACGAACGCCGGACTTCAACTGAATTTTATTCATGGAAAACAGGGCTTTATGTACACAGGGGGAGGGGGTGGGGGACTGCTAGTGCGCAGGACCGCTCAAAAATATTTCCTTGGTCTAGGCAAAGGTCATCAGAAGTGTCAAAACCAAAATTAAAAAGGAAAAAAAAGGAAAAAAATACTTTTCCTCTCTTTTTTACATCACGCAGTACAATCTTGTTCATCTCCCGCCCTACCTTGCTGGTTCGACACACCCGTTTGCCCTGAGATAATCAATTTCTTTTGTCCCGAGTGCAACAGACGGAGCACTGACCAGACGGAGCAACAGACGGAGCACGGTGGTCGGGGAAAGCATCTACAGCTTGTTGCTAAAATTACTCAGATGTGCACTGGAGATCGAGCAGCATGTTTTCAATAGTATTACAGTATTTGGTTCATCCTGTTACAGCTGAGAATGTGTCGCATCTTACTGAGACCTATACGTTCAAATGACGCGCAGTGGTCCATCTACTAGTCTCTGGCAAGTTTCTTAGCATGACATCTTGCCTGCTCAGTCTTGTGCAGAACATTGATCAGGGTTTTTTGCGTGCAGCCACAATTTAAGTATGCAGTATGCAGCTTGGCTTGCTCACCCCAAAGTTGCAGCAGGTGCTTGTCAGCAAGGGGAGTATGGTAGCGCGATTCAAAGACGGGACAAGAGAAGACACAAAGGGACACACACAGCGCTAACTTCCAACACTGTTTATTGTCGAAAACCAGGTCGTATTTATACACTCAGACCACATGAGTCACAGGCACGTGAACAGATTAACAATCAGAGCGATACATTTTGTGATATGCTAAGCCATGCGCAAAAATGTCAGTTCTTTTTCAGAGAGAGCCAATGATGGTTTGCTGATACATGAATCCCCTAGGGCATCAATCTGCTCGGCTTCTATTATAAGTCTAGTGAGTTCGCACTTGTTTCTACCGGTAATGATTGTTGATTCGAAGAGAGGGGAGCACTTATGTTGCTTACAATGAAGGGAGAGAAACCCATCTGAAACAAGTTTGTCGACTTTATTTTTGTGTTCGCGCAGTCTATCATTAATGCATCTGCCCGACTGTCCGACGTAATACTTCCCACACGATAAGGGTATACGATAAATAATTGAAGTCTTACATTCTCTGAACTTCTTCCTGTGTTTAACTTAACTTCTTTCTTTTCTGGTCTTGTTTTCCTGCACAGGCTGATTAGTTTGTTGGGTGCTGAAAAAACCACATCAGTGTTACCTCGGTGGGCAATTTTCTTTAGGTTGTGCGACAACCGGTGGATATAAGGTATCACTGTTGGTCTTTTTTTCTCTCGGGTACTATCTCTTTCCGCTCGTTCAGCAGTCCCTGATTGCTGCACTTGCCGAAGTATTCCCTCTGCAACTGATGTCAGTACATGATTGGGATAGCCTGCTTCATGTAGCCGCATAGCTTGTTGTGTGAAGGCTTCGTCAGTGCAATGATGGCATGATTTAGTTAGTGCGTTAGTGAAACACATTTTCGCAATTCCTCTTTTTACCAGTTTAGAATGGGCTGAATGATATGACAACAACGGTTTATTTGTCCGGGGACTGTAACACCAGCAAGTTAGTTCATCACCGAAGGTAAATTTAATATCCAGAAATTTTATCTTTTGTTCTATAGGCACTTCGAACGTAACTTCTAGAGGACAAAGGCACTCGCGTATAATGTTACTAATAGCTGAACACTCTGTGTCAAAGTTGTCTGGCTGAACATTCACGAACACCAAAAAATCATCAACAAATCGAAATGACATTGCGTACCTTCAAAAACAAGGGGTCTGTATAGGATCCTGCTTAGCGCCTGTTTTAAGCAACCTGTACTTAGCCAAGCTAGACAGAGACCTGTGCTCACGCATCAATGATACAAAAGTTGTTAAAATATTTCGATTTGTTGATGATTTTTTGGTGTTCGTGAATGTTCAGCCAGACAACTTTGACACAGAGTGTTCAGCTATTAGTAACATTATACGCGAGTGCCTTTGTCCTCTAGAAGTTACGTTCGAAGTGCCTATAGAACAAAAGATAAAATTTCTGGATATTAAATTTACCTTCGGTGATGAACTAACTTGCTGGTGTTACAGTCCCCGGACAAATAAACCGTTGTTGTCATATCATTCAGCCCATTCTAAACTGGTAAAAAGAGGAATTGCGAAAATGTGTTTCACTAACGCACTAACTAAATCATGCCATCATTGCACTGACGAAGCCTTCACACAACAAGCTATGCGGCTACATGAAGCAGGCTATCCCAATCATGTACTGACATCAGTTGCAGAGGGAATACTTCGGCAAGTGCAGCAATCAGGGACTGCTGAACGAGCGGAAAGAGATAGTACCCGAGAGAAAAAAAGACCAACAGTGATACCTTATATCCACCGGTTGTCGCACAACCTAAAGAAAATTGCCCACCGAGGTAACACTGATGTGGTTTTTTCAGCACCCAACAAACTAATCAGCCTGTGCAGGAAAACAAGACCAGAAAAGAAAGAAAGTGCCCCTAGCTGCCAAGTTAAACACAGGAAGAAGTTCAGAGAATGTAAGACTTCAATTATTTATCGTATACCCTTATCGTGTGGGAAGTATTACGTCGGACAGTCGGGCAGATGCATTAATGATAGACTGCGCGAACACAAAAATAAAGTCGACAAACTTGTTTCAGATGGGTTTCTCTCCCTTCATTGTAAGCAACATAAGTGCTCCCCTCTCTTCGAATCAACAATCATTACCGGTAGAAACAAGTGCGAACTCACTAGACTTATAATAGAAGCCGAGCAGATTGATGCCCTAGGGGATTCATGTATCAGCAAACCATCATTGGCTCTCTCTGAAAAAGAACTGACATTTTTGCGCATGGCTTAGCATATCACAAAATGTATCGCTCTGATTGTTAATCTGTTCACGTGCCTGTGACTCATGTGGTCTGAGTGTATAAATACGACCTGGTTTTCGACAATAAACAGTGTTGGAAGTTAGCGCTGTGTGTGTCCCTTTGTGTCTTCTCTTGTCCCGTCTTTGAATCGCGCTACCATACTCCCCTTGAAGATGCATTACCAACAAGCCCACATTGCAACCCTCGTGCTTGTCAGGGCTGGATGTTGCCCCAGTAGCTCTAGTTCGTATGTCTCTCTTTGCAGTGTGTAAAGGATGCGTGTTGCTAGCGATTATTCAACACCTTCACATTCTGCAGACTCAAGTGCATCACGGAAATGGTCCCAGCCTGAAACCTGGATTTTGTGAATGTGGCACATTTTCACCCCTACATTAAGTATTATATCAGATAATGGTCGCTGCCTCTTGGGGTAGAGTTGCACTGACACTCTGGATGAAGGCCCCAGTTTCCCATGCTAGGCAAGTGTATTGCCCTTCTGGTTTTAATGGAGGGTGTGGCAGTTGAGATAGTTGATGTCATTTGTTAATTGGAGGTCTGTGGTGTCTGCTTCGTGAAGGTGGCATCCTCTTGGCCATACGTCTTTGCATTCCCAATGCGGGTGATGTGCATTGAGCTCAACTCGACGGAGTATTCTGTGCTCAGAAAAGCGAATTTGAAGATGTCAAAGCCAAGTGAAGTCGCCTCGGCTGTGGTGCCTGGTTTTGGGACAGAGGTAGACCAATGCCAAAACAGCTTCCTTTCACTGCCTTAGCCTGCAGCACACCACAACTTTCTGATGAGACATATGTTTATTCAAGCTGTTCCTTCATTGCCCTAATTCAATAATAGCAAATTTTAGCAGCTGCAAATCAAGCTGACTTCAGAAGACTGCTGATTTTTTAGCCACTTCTAGTAGCTTATTGCTTGGTTAATTTTATGCGTTGCATATTGCAATCACTCAGTTCAGCCCTTGGGCGCGGCTGGGCAGCCACCATTCACCTTTAGCGCAACCACGTGACGTCACGACAGCCGGAGGAAAAGCTGGGCCCCAACTCGCGCGGTCGCGCGCGGCCACAGCCACCACCTGACTCCCGCTCCTCCCGCTAGGGGCGCTGCGCCGGCGCGTGACGTCACGGAGGAAAAGATGGGCCCCAACTCGCGCGGTCACGCGCGGCCGCAGCCACCACCTGACTCCCGCTCCTGCCGCTAGGGGCGCTGCGCTATGATTGACGTCACGGCATATGTATAAAAGAGCTGCGCTCCTTCGCCGGGACAGTCTTACAGCCAGATGCCGCCCACGGGTAAAGCAGTTCGACAGAGCGCAAAGCGAAAGCTTCAGCGGGCCACGGAGACAGAAGAAGAACGGGAACAGCACTTCTCGCCTCACTACTGGTACTTGCACACAGAATGACCAAGAATTAAAATAGCTAAACCAAGTATTACCGAGTAAATCCAAGTATAACCAAGTATTGCCGAGAAAATCGAGTGCCGCCAAGCAATACCTTGCCCTCAAAAAAAAAAAGACCGCGCAATATGCAACGCATTCTTGGCTTAACCAAGCTAAGCCTGGCCATTTTTTTTAGTTGGGCATGACATGCTTCGTGCTTAAAAAATGAACTGTTTAAATAATTCTTGGAGTAATATTAGGACATGCAACTCTGAGTCATCCCTGCTTTTATCGCAAAATGTGGCAATGAGCTGGGCAGATGCTGTCACGACAGCGTAGTGTTTAGGATGTATGAGTACAGAAAAGAAAAAATTCGAGTTGTGAACTTCCAAAGCCCTATTTTTACAGCCTCTCTTTATACTGCTGACATTAGAGAGCTTTAAATTAGTGGACGCAAGCAGCATGCAAAAACAAGCACCCTGTTTGAGTATTTCTGGCACCCATGTGGTTTGCATAACCAAGCATCACACGAGTCACTTGCGTTCTCTTATCCAATACTATTATTTTCATTGTAAAGCAACCAATATTGCAGAAAGTCTGATCAACCTGCACCAATATGCTAGAAATTTTTAAGCACTTAAGGTGTGTCCGTTGAGTGTTTAAAGCACTTCACCATACCCTATAGGCTACTAGACTTGTACTTTCCAGTATTACTTGCTAATCAACTTCTGATGTGTTTACGTTGTTTTTCTGTGCTGTAAGATTAGCTTGACAGTCCTAATAAAATTGTTAAAGTGAAGGTGTAGGCTGTTGTATCGGCCATGTCATTTTAAAACTGCTAGGTCTGACACTGTCAAAGCATTTGGCAACCTTAATAAGCTTCACCTCACTACATATATGTATTGCAGTGGGACCATTCAGCATGTGAAAATAAAAAATACCGGCAAATAGAGATTTCGAGACCACCTGAGATTATAGTAGAGCGGGCGGTACAGTGTGTTCAGGGTAAGAAAGACATCAAAGCTGGAACTAGGGCTGCCATACATCCCGTCACCGCAATACACTGTTTGCTTCATCGCATTACACGAATGTGTTGTGAAGTTATTGCAGAGTTATATACACATTCATTCGTCCCAACTTTGCACAGAACCCTGCGTCCGATTTCTAAAACCAAGAGCGCGAAAAACGGGCAGAGATGCAGCTGAACATCACAGGGCACAGTATCAAGCTCCACCTCACAGTGTTTGTCGCACCCTTAATACCAATAACATTAAATATCTACTCTGCATTTTAGTTCGTGTAATTCTAGTAGACCACGTGATGTCACTAAAGCTCCGTTATGTTCACACCACTGCGCGCTAATTGTCGTAAAGTCCACGATAAAAGTAAATCACACGAAGTCACAGGATAGCGCACTAGCGCTGAACACGATTGAAAACATGCGCTGCTCCATTTCAAGGACGCGTGAACAGTTGTGAGCAAACACGACCTTAAGCATTATATTAGTTACATAACGTAAGTCGTTGCGAGGAACACGTACAATACCTCCCCCTACGACGCCCGTCAAGTAAAGGTGCATGTGCGATGTGATCACGCTGCCTAAAAGGGCGAACACGATTTGTTGGAAATCCTTCTATTCAAGGAAAGAAGCTCATGTGCCGGGATCATCGGCTCGGACCTGAACTTGGGGCCTTTCTTGAGGACGTCAGCGATGTTATCCAGAATGAAGGCTTCCCCGAGAACTTGCAGCGCCGTACTGCTGGCTTTGTTAGTCTCGCCTCCTTGGGAAGAACGGGTAGGGTCTAATGCCATAAAAATTCCGTGTTCTGAGCTGCAAGCTTCTGAAGGGACTGTAGCTTTATGTTTACAATATTCACTGGGTGAAACTAAAAGCATACCAGGTGAAGCTAATCGTAGAACTCACGAACCTGTCGCCATATCTCCGAACATAGAATCTGGCACATTCTTTTCACATGGCCAACAGGCGGTCTAACGAAACCGAACAAAGTGGTGAATTCTGTCGGCATATCATCATCAGCCTGTTTTGTGTCCACTGCAGGACAAAGGCCTCTCCTTGCGATCTTCAATTACCCCTGTCCTGCGCCAACCGATTCCAGCTAGCGCCCGCGCATTTCCTAATTTCATCGCTCCACCTAGTCTTCTGCCGTCCTCGACTGTGTTTCCCTTCTCTTGGTACCCATTCTGTGACTCTAAAGGTCCAACAGTTATCTAACCGGTGCATCACATGACCTGCTCAGCTCCATTTATTTCTCTTGATGTCAATTAGAATATCGTCTATACCCGTTTGCTCTCTGATCCGAACCGCTCTCTTTCTGTTTCTTAACGTTATGCCTAGCAATCTTCGTTCCATCGCTCTTTGCGCAGGTCTGTAACTTGTTCTCAAGCTTCTTTGTCAGTCTCCAAGTCTCTGCCCCATATATCAGCACTGGTAAAATGCACTAATCGTACACCCCCTTTTT
Organism: Dermacentor andersoni; assembly: GCF_023375885.2. Taxonomy (NCBI): domain Eukaryota; kingdom Metazoa; phylum Arthropoda; class Arachnida; order Ixodida; family Ixodidae; genus Dermacentor; species Dermacentor andersoni. The sequence continues at coordinate 1,587,121 of NC_092817.1, read as the reverse complement.
CAATGATAATGGTAAGCTTCCAGTCAGGAGCTGACAATGTCTGCAGTATGCAATCCAACCCATTTTTACTCTTCTATGAATTTCCTTCTCATGATCAGGGTTCCTTGTGATTGATTGACCTAGGTTTCGTTCGGGTTCTCGTTCGGTACGTCGCAAGGGCGATATGGCAAACCACCACCGAAGGAGGCGGCACACTGGAAGGCACTCATACAAAGCCGCCCACTGTAGAAGAAAGGCATTGCTGTAGAACACGTTGTGGGACTTGATGGTTCAGAGATTTCAAAAGTTGAAGCGCCAACAGAGACAGCACACTAAGAAAGAACAAAGACAGGACAATGCACTACTTGCAACTGCTTATTGAGGTCAAAAGCAGCTTAATATATAGCCATGAAGAGAGAGGGAAGAAAACAGAGAGGCAACACTGATTATGTGAATACACAGAAGGGACACCTGTCTCTGAATATTTACACAAATGAAAACATCTTTTTAGATAAGTTTTAGATTTTGGTTCATCTTGTGATATCCTTCATATACATCTGTGTTCTGGCGCGTGAAGAGGCGATCGAGCACGTGTTGTGTTTTTTTTGTAATCTCTATGAGACAAAACGCGATGTTCTTCGGACGGTGTTAAACCGATTAGATAGCAGACCATTTTCAGAGACTAAGATTCTCGGACCATGGACCCAGGCCTCGCAGGCTTACAAAACGACGTGGGCACGGCTACTTTTCCTGAAATCGACTGGTCTCAGTGACCGATTATAGGCGTGAGTTAGGGGTGAAAAAGGTGAATTTTTGTGAGGATATCTCCCGATATTCTATCAGATTATGTGTCTTTGTGACCACTAGGAACTCTGTATCGTGCAAAATATGGCAAATTAACGTCTGCATAACCTCCACCGCGGGTAGGCAACGGCATTGCACTATATTCAGGATCAGTCCACGCATGGGGAGTGCTTAACGCCTGCTTCACCTCCGCGGGGGGTCGGGTCGCTATTGCACTATCTTCGGGATCGGACCACGTATGGGGAGTGCTTAATGCGTGCTTCACCTCCGCCGCGGGTCGGCAACGGCCTTGCACTATCTTCGGTATCAGCCCACGTATGGGGAGTGCTTAAGGCCTGCTTCACATCCGCCACAGGTCTGCCCGGCGTTGGCCTACGTATGGGGAGTGCTTAACACCTGCTTCACCTCCGCCGCGGGTCTGTCCGGCCTCGCACTCTATTCGGAATCGGCCCACGTATAGGGAGTGTGCGTACTATCGTCGCTTCGTCGCTAATTTCTCCCGGATCGCCGAACCACTCATACGCCTCACGCGAGAAGACAGACCCTTCGTTTGGACGGATGAGCAGGGCACAGCTTTCACCGAGTTACGGCAGCGCCTGTAGGAATCGCCCGTTCTCGCTCACTTTGACGAGGACGCTGACACCGAGGTGCATACCGACGCAAGCAACATCGGTCTTGGCGCTTACAACACCAGGAAGGCGTCGAGCGAGTGATCGCTTACGCCAGTCGCACCCTTTCACGCGCCGAAATCAACTACTCCACTTCCGAGAAAGAGTGTCTAGCGGTTGCGTGGGCCATCATGAAATTTCGGCCTTATCTCTACGGTCGCCCTTTCAAGGTGGTAACAGACCACCATTCCTTGTGTTGGTTAGCCAACTTACGAGACCCGTCCGGGCGACTTGCTCGATGGAGTCTCCATCTGCAGGAGTTCGATGTTACCATCGTCTACAAATCGGGGCGCAAACACGAAGATGCGGACACGTTGTCGCGCGCTTCCGTCAAAACTTGCGATAAGGACATGGACGAAGACGGCGCATTCCTTGGGGCTCTCACCGCATCTAACCTGATCAGGCAGCGCGAGTACGCAGAAATACACCCTCTCTTTGATCACCTAGAAGTCAAGAATGTTACAATCCCACGACACATTTCTCGCAGTTTCTCGACCTTCTACCTCCGAAATGGTGTCCTCTACAAGAAAAACTCGAGTGCAAGCGACAAAGTGTATCTATTGGTCGTACCTGCCACTCTCAGTGATGACATTCTCCTAGCCTGCCATGATGAGCCCACGTCTGGACACTTTGGGATTTTCACGTACTCTTGCAAGAGTACGCCAGACGTACTACTGACCCAGACTTTCTACCACGGTGAAGCGTTACGCGCAAAGCTGCCGTGAGTGTCAACGCAGGAAATCACCGTCTTTGAAGCCCGGGGGGTTACTCCAACCCATCGCACCACCTAGCGCGCCGTTTGATCAAATCGGCATGGATCTTCTGAAACCCTTTCCCTTGTCAGCCAGCGGAAACAAGTGCATTATAGTCGCCACAGACTATCTAACACGCTACGCCGAGACGAAAGCTGTACAACCTGCCACGGCCTACGAAGTTGCCCAGTTCTTTATCGATCAGATAGTCCTAAGACATGGTGCCCCATCACATGTGATCACCGACAGAGGAACTGCCTTTACGGTCCAACTGATAGAGGACATATTCGAGCTGAGCTGCACGCCGCATCGCAAGGCCATTGCCTATCATCCGCAGGCCAACGGACTGACGGAAGGGCTAAACAAAACCATTGCTGACATGCTGTCTATGTATGTAGACGTCCAGCATAAAACATGGGATCAAGACCTGCCGTACGTTACATTCGCGTACAACACCACCATTCAGGAAACAACACGATTCACGCCGTTCCGTCTTGTCTACGGGCGCGAGGTCCAGACCACGCTAGACGCAATGCTCCCGCACGACACCGACACATCGCTTACTTCCGACGCCGAGCAACTTAACACGCAGAGGAAGCTCGTCAACTCCCGCGCATACACATCACGAAGCAGCGGAGTACAGACGCACGACGCTACAACCTTCGTCATCGGCAAGTCGAGCACCAGCCAGGTGACCAAATCTGGGTGTGGATTCCAATCCGTCGCCAGGGGTTGTATGAGAAGCTGCTTAGTAGATACTTTGGACTCTACAAAGCGATACGCCGCGTTAATGAAGTGAACTATGAGGTCATTCCCGATGGTGCCGCGTCGCCTCGGCGGCGACAGCACCACTCAGAGATAGTGCATGTTATTCGCCTCAAACCGTATTTCGCGCGTTAAGGCGGCGCCAACATGGTCTCATACGACTTCCACACTTCCACTTTCTTTTAGTAAGCATCGTACTTTAGTAAGCATCGGGACGATGCTTTTCTTTTGGCGTGGGGATAATGCCGCTAGGTGTCACGCGCCAGCGCTGAGAAAGAAGTGACTGGAACGCGCGCTCGGCAAGAGGTGGGCGCAGAAGAAGAAGCAGAGGCTGAGGACGCCGGCTTGAGTTTTGTGTACGCCATCTTGTACAACTGTCTCTCTCGCCGACGCCGGGTACATCTTCAATTGTCTTTTTGTGACAATATTCAGGATCGGCCCACGTAATGGGAGTGCTTAACGCCTGCTTCACCTGCGCCGCTGGTCTTCCCGGCACTGCACTATATTCGGGATCGGCCCACGTAATGGGAGTGCTTACCGCCTGCTTCACCTCCGCCGATGGTCCGCTCGGCATTGCACTATATCGGGATTGGCCCACGTAAAGGAGCCCTTAACGCCTGCTTCACCTCCACCGCTGGTCTGCCCGACATTGCACTGTATTCAGAATCTGCCCATATATGGGGAGTGCTTATACCTGCTTCACCTCCGCCGCGGGTCGGATCCGGTATTGCACAACTTCGGGATCCGACCACGTATGGGTGCGCTTAACGCCTACTTCACCCCTGCAGTGGGTCTGCCCGGCATTGCACTATATTCTGGATTAGCCCACGTATAGGGAGTGTTTAACGCCTGCTTCACCTCCGCTAGGGTGTGCCCGGCATTGGAGTGTCTTCTGGAGCGGACCACGTATGGGGAGTGCTTACGCCTGCTTCACTTCCGCCGCGGTTCTACCCGGCATTGCACTATATTCGGGATTAGCCCACGCATAGGCAGTGCTTAACGCCTGCTTCACCTCCGCCGCGGGCCTGCCCGAGCTTCCACTATATTCGGGATCGGCCCACGTATAGGGAGTGCTTAATGCCTGCTTCACCTCCGCCTATCATCTTCCGCGTATTGAGCTATATTTGGTATCGGGCCACGTATCGGGAGCGCTTAACGCCTGCTTCTCCTCCGCCTCGGGTCTCCCCGGCATTGCACTAAATCGGGATTGGTCCACATATAGGGAGTGCTTAACGCCTGCATCACCTCCGTCTCGGGTCGGCAACGGCATTGCACTATATTCGGGATCAGTCCACGTACGGCGAGTGCTTGACGCCTGCTTCACCTCCGCCATAGGTCTTCCCAGCATTGGACCAGCTTCGGTATCGGCCTTCGCGATCAGGTGATAGAGAAATGTGCGGAATATAACCAACCCTTATATATAACTTTCATTGATTACGAGAAAGCGTTTGATTCTGTCGAAACCTCAGCAGTCATGGAGGCATTACGGAATCAGGGTATAGACCAGCCGTATGTAAAAATAATGGAAGATATCTATAGCGGCTCCACAGCCACCGTAGTCCTCCATAAAGAAAGCAACAAAATCCCAATAAAGAAAGGCGTCAGGCAGCGAGATAGGATCTCTCCAATGCTATTCACAGCGTGTTTACAGGAGGTATTCAGAGACCTCGATTGGGAATAATTGGGGATAAAAATTAATGGAGAATACCTTAGTAACTTGCGATTCGCTGATGATATTGCTTTGCTTAGTAACTCAGGGGACCAATTGCAATGCATGCTCACTGACCTGGAGAGGCAAAGCAGAAGAGTGGGTCTAAAAATTAATCTGCAGAAAACTAAAGTAATGTTTAACAGTCTCGGAAGGGAACAGCAATTTACAATAGGCAGCGAGGCACTGGAAGTCGTAAGGGAATACATCTACTTAGGGCAGGTAGTGACGGCGGATCCGGATCATGAGACGGAAATAATCAGAAGAATAAGAATGGGCTGGGGTGCGTTTGGCAGGCATTCTCAGATCATGAACAGCAGGTTGCCATTATCCCTCAAGAGAAAAGTGTATAATAGCTGTGTCTTACCAGTACTCACCTACGGGGCAGAAACCTGGAGGCTTACGAAAAGGGTTCTATTGCAATTGAGGACGACGCAACGAGCTATGGAAAGAAGAATGATAGGTGTAACGTTAAGGGATAAGAAAAGGGCAGATTGGGTGAGGGAACAAACGCGAGTTTATGACATCTTAGTTGAAATCAAGAAAAACAAATGAGCATGGGCAGGACATGTAATGAGGAGGGAAGATAACCGATGGTCATTAAGGGTTACGGACTGGATCCCAAGGGAAGGGAAGCGTAGCAGGGGGCGGCAGAAAGTTAGGTGGGCGGATGAGATTAAGAAGTTTGCAGGGACAACATGGCCACAATTAGTACATGACCGGGGTAGTTGGAGAAGTATGGGACAGGCCTTTGCCCTGTAGTGGGCGTAACCAGGCTGATGATGATGATGATGATGATGGGGAGCGCTTAACGCCTTCTTCACCTCCGCCGCGGGCCTGCCCGGCATTGCACTATATTCAGGGTCGGCCCACGTAATGGGAGTGCTTAGCGCCTGCTTCAACTCCGCCGCTGGTCTGCCCGGCATCGCACCATATTCGAGATCGGCCCACGTATAGCGAATGCATAACGCCTGCTTCCCCTCCGCCACGGTCTTCCCGGCATTGGACTATCTTCGGGATCGCACCCCGTATGCGGAGTGCTTACGTTTGCTTCAGCTCCGCCGTGGGTCGGGCCGGTATTGCACTAACTTCAGGATCGGCCAACGTATAGGGAGTGCTTACGCCTGCTTCACCTCCACCGCGTGTCGGGTCGGTATTGCGCTATCTTCGGGATCGGTCCACGTATGGGGAGCACTTAACGCCTGCTTCGCCTCTGCCGCGGCTCTGCCCGCATTGGACTGTCTTCGGGATCGGAACACGTATGGGGAGTGCTTACGCCTGCTTTACCTCCGCCGCGGGTCGGGCCGGTATTGCACTATCGTCGGAATCGGACCAGGTATGGGGAGTGCTTAATGCCTGCTTCACCTCCCCCGCGGGTCGGCAATGGCCTTGCACTATCTTCCGGATCATCCCACGTATGGGGAGCGCTTAACGCCTGCTTCACCTCCGCCGCAGGTCTGCCTGTCATTGGACTATCTACGGGATCAGCCCACGTATGGGGAGTGCTTAACGACTGCTTCACGTCCGCCGCAGCTCTTCCCGGCATTGCACTATATCGGGATTGGCCCACATATAGGGAGTGCTTAACGCCTGCTTCATCTCCGCCGCGGGTCTGCCCAGCATTGCACTATATCGGTATCTGACCACGTATAGGGAGTGCTTAACGCCTGCTTCTTTTCCGGCGCTGGTCCGCCCGGCATCGCACTATATTCGGGATCGGACCACGTATGGGGTGTGCTTATTGCCTCCTTCTCCTCCACCGCGGGTCGGCAACAGCCTTGGTCTATCTTCGGGATCAGCCCACGTGTGGGGAGTGCTTAACGCCTGCTTCACCTCCGCCGCAGCTCTGCCCAGCATTGCATTATATCGAGATTGGCCCGCATATAGGGATTGCTTAACGCCTGCCTCAACTCCGCCGCTGGTCAGCCCGGCATTGGACTATTTATGGGATCAGCTCACGTATAGGGAGTGCTTAAAGCCTGCTTCACCTCCGCCTATCATCTTCCGGGCATTGAGCTCTCTTGGGGATCGGACCATGTATGGGGAGTGCTTACGCCTGCTTCACCTCCGCCGTGGGCCGGGCCGGTATTACACTATCTTTGGGTTCGGACCACGTATGCGGATTGCTTAAAGCATGCATCACGTCCGCCACGCGTCGGCAACGGCATTGCACTATATATTCGGTATACGTCCACGTATGGGGAGTGCTTAACGCGTGCTTCACCTCCGCCTAGGCTCTACCCGGCATTGCGCTACATTCGGGATCGGCCCACGTACAGGGAGTGCTTAACACTGCTTCACCTCCGCTGCGGGTCGGGTCGGTATTGCACTATCATCGGGATGGGACCACGTATGGGGAGTGCTTAATGCCTGTTTCCTCCGCCGCGGGTCGGCAACGGCCTTGCTTTATCTTCGGGATCAGCCCACGCATGGGGAGTGCTTAACGCCTGCTTCACCTCCGCCACAGGTGTGCCCGGCATTGGACTAACGTCGGGATCGGCCTACGTATGGGGAGCGCTTAACGCCTGCTTCACCTCAGCCGCGGGTCTGCCGGGCATCGCAATATATTCGGGATCGGCCCACGTATAGGGAGAGCTTAACGCCTGCCTGAACTCCGCCGCGGGTCGCCCCGGCATCGCACTATATCGGTTTCGGCCCCCGTAAAGGGAGTGCTTAGCGCCTGCTTCACGTCCGCCTATCATCTTCCGGGCATTGAGCTATCTTCGGGATCGGGCCACGTATCGGGAGCGCATAACGCCTGCTTCACCTCCGCCGCGGGTCTGCCCGGCTTTGCACTATCTTTGGTATCGGACCACGTATGGGGATTGCTTAACGCCTGCATCACCTCCGCTACATGTCGGCAACGTCATTGCACTGTATTCGGGATCAGTTCACGTATGGGGAGTGCTTAACGCCTACTTCACCTTCGCCACAGATCTGCCCGGCATTGGACTGTCTTCGTGATCGGCCTACGTATGGGGAGCGCTTAACGCCTGTTTTACCTCCGCCGCGGGTCTGTCTGGCATCGCACTATATTCGGGATCGGCAGGGAGTGCTTAACGGCTGCATCACCTCCGCTAGGGTGTGCCCGGCATTGGATTGTCTTCTGGATCGGACCACGTATGGGGAGTGCTTACGCCTGCTTCACCTCCGCCGCGGGTCTTCCCGGCATTGCACAATATTCGGGATTAGCCCACGGATACGGACTGCTTAACGCCTGCTTCACCTCCGCCGCGGGTCTGGCCGGCATTGCACTATCTTTGGAATCGGACCACGTATGGGGAGTGCTTAACGCCTACTTCACCTTCGCCACAGATCTGCCCGGCATTGGACTGTCTTCGTGATCGGCCTACGTAATGGGAGTGCTTAGCGCCTGCTTCCCCTCCGCCACGGGTCTGCCCGGCATTGCACTATATTAAGGATCCGCCCACGTAATGGGAGTGCTTAGCGCCTGCTTCCCTTCCGCCACGGGTCTTCCCGGCATCGAACTATCTTCGGGATCGCACCCCGTGTGTGGAGTACTTACGTCTGCTTCAGCTCCGCCGGGGGTCAGGCCGGTATTGCACTAACTTCGGGATCGGCCCACGTATAGGGAGTGCTTAGCGCCTGCATCACCTCCGCTAGGGTCTGCCCGGCTTTGGACTGTCTTCTCAATCGTACCACGTATTGGGAGGGCTTACGCCTGCTTCACCTCCGCCGCGGGTCTACCCGGCATTGCACTGTATTCAGGATCGGCCCACGTAATAGAAATGCTTAACGCCTGCTTCACCTGCGCCGTTAGTCTGCGCGGCATTGCAGTAAATTCGGTATCGACCCACGTAATGGGAGTGCTTACCGCCTGCTTCACCTCCGCCGCGGGTCGGGCCAGTATTGCACTATCGTTGGAATCGGACCACGTATGGGGAGTGCTTAACGTCTGATCCACCTCTGCCGCTGGTCGGCCCGGTATTGCACTATATTCGGGATCGGCCCACGTATAGGGAGTGCTTAACGCCTGCTCCCCCTCCCCCCTCCGCTGGTGCGCTCTGCATTGCACTATATCGGGATCGGCCCACGTAAAAGAGTGCTTAACGCCTGCTTCACCTTCATCGCTGTTCTTCCCAGCATTGAACTATATCGGGATCTGCCGACGTATAGGAAGTGCTTAACGCCTGCTTCTTTTCCGCTGCTGGTCAGCCCGGCATCGCACTATATTCGGTATCGGACCAAGTATGGGGAGTGCTTATTGCCTGCTTCACCTCCGCCGCGGGTCGGCAACGGCCTTGATCTATCTTCGGGTTCAGCCCACGCATAGAAAGTGCTTAACGCCTGCTTCACCTCCACCGCTGGTCTGCCCGGAATTGCACTATATTCGGAATCTCTCAGGTATGAGTAGTGCTTACACCTGCTTCACCTCCGCCGCGGGTCGGATGCGGTATTGAACAACTGCGGGATCCGACCACGTGTGGGGAGCGCTTAACGCCTACTTCACCTCTGCCGTGGGTTTGCCCGGCACTGCATTTGTTATTAGCCCAAACATAGGGAGTGCTTAAGGCCTGCTTCACCTCCACCGCTGGCCTGTCCGGCATTGCACTATATTCGGTATCGGCCCACGTAATGGGAGAGCTTAACGCCTGCTTCACCTCCGCCGGTGGTCTGTCCGGTATCGCACTATATTCGGTATATGCCCATGTTTAGGGACTGCTTAACGCCTGCTTCACCGCCGCGGGTCGGTGCGGCATTGCACCATACTCGGGATCGGCCCACGTATAGCGAGTGCTTAACTCCTGCATCACATTCGCCGCGGGTCTGCCCGGCGTTGGACTATCTTCGGGATCGGACCACGTATGGGGAGTGCTAACGTCTGCTTCTGCTCCGCCGGTGGTCGGGCCGGTATTCTACTATCTTCGGTATCGGCCCACGTATAGGGAGTGCTTAATTCCTGCTTCACCACCGCCGCAGGTCTGCCCACCATTGGACTATCTTCGGAATCGACCTACGTATGGGGAGCGCTTAACGCTTGCTTCACATCCGCCGCGGGTCTGCCCTGCATTGCACTATATCGGGTTCGCCCCACGTATAGGGAGTGCTTAACGCGTGGTTCACCTCCGCCTAACATCTTCCGGGCATTGAGCTATGTTCCGGATCGGGTCACGTATCGGGAGCGCTTAACGGCTGCTTCACCTCCGCCACGGGTCTGCCCGGCATTGCACTATATTCGGCTCAGCCCACGTATAGGGAGTGCTTAATGCCTGCTTCACCTCCGCTAGAGTCTTTCCGGCATTGCACTGTCCTCGGGATTGAATCATGTATGGGGAGTGCTTACGCCTGCTTCACCTCCGCCGTGGGTCGGGCTGGTATTGCACTATTTTTGGGATCGGACCACGTATGGGGATTGCAGCGTGCCGAAGCAGCGCGGTACCTTGAACGGCAACGAATTCTATCCCGCCAAAGTCAAGATGCTCGTCGATACAACGTACGCCATCGAGACGTCACATACAACCCGGGAGATCTCGCGTGGATTTGGACCCTTATACATCAACGAGGCCACTCAGAAAAATTATTCCGCCGATACTTTGGACCCTACATAGTTTTGCATCGTCTAAGTCCTGTCAACTACGAAGCTATTCCAGCCTTAACTTCGCACCACTCCCGTAGACCACGTTCCTCTGACATTGTTCACGTTACCAGGATGAAGTCCTACCACTCGCGCTGACTCCCATCCACAAACTTTGTGGTGCGCCCCCTGTCGTTACGTGCGTTGTCTTTCTCGTTTTTTTTATTTTCTCCTTGTGGCACATAACATCTCCCCAACATGTCTTTTTTTGGGGGGGGTAACTTTCGCCTAGTCGCATGAAGAAGTAGTCTCTCTTCTTCTTGATCTTTTTTTAAAGGGAGGGGTAATGGCACGCGCTAATTACGCTTGAAGCCGATAATGAAGAAGCGTGCGTCGTAGCTGCTGCAGACAAACAGTAAACGGCCGTTTGCTTGGAACTGACTGCTTGCCTTTTCCTTTCGCGGCAATATAGTACAAAATAGTGTCGTCCAGTTCTTTCTGAACAATCAGCGACGCAACCGGTGGAAGTTCTTCGTCTGCCACTGCAGTTGACCGAACTAGAGGCTGAGCGCCGCAGCCGAGAGGAACCTGCTGACTCAAATTGCTGGTCTCGATATATTGCCAAACACCTAAACAGCTGCGCTCAAATGTCGTATACTGGGGAGTATCGTAATCGTCGGTAAATATTTTTTTCGTGGACAGGAGGGGTCCCCCTGCCGCTATACTCTGTGGGACTTCCTCCTGATATTCCATTATGAATGTATGGGGCCGCCAAGCGATCGAACCAGGATACTCGGAGCACGTGGCTTTTTTTTATTTTTGCGCCACCTGTGGAAGCATTTTTCGATCGCGTGAAAGTGGCAGTGATGCATTGCGACTGCGTTTCCACCTAGCGCTCACCGGCGGCCGCCGCTATACCGCATTTCAATCGCTCAGCTCACCTGAATAAACTAAACCCATAAATGAGTTCAACGCCCAAGGAATCGTTGACGTATGCTGTTCTTTTTTCCTTTCTTTTTTTGCGATGGGAAGCGTACTCGTCATTCCTGCAGTGATAACGCGGAATAGGTCGCGGGCTATTTTTACCGTGATTAGCGTTCTTTGGGAACTTCATGCTCTTCATGCCTTTCTATCTAACCATTTTCGCACCAACTTGGCTCACTAAGTCCTATATAATGGTCTGTACAGTCCTGCCGACGTAACAGAGTTCGAAGCCAACCGTCCCACCAATTTGTGTCGCTGCGAATGTGCCCTTGTGTGTGACGCTCTTCTGTGAACGCTTTTCACGCCAACTTGGGTCACCGGGTATGCGCCACATGGTATGTTGCACTCTTCGATGAACCTCTACGACACCAAACTTGGGTCACCGAGTATGCGCCACATGGTATGTCCCACTCTTCGATGAACCTCTACGACGCCAACTTTGGTCGCCGGGTATGCGCCACATGGTATGTCCCACTCTTCGATGAACCTTTACGACGCCAACTCGGGTAACCGGGTATGCGCCACATGCTATGTTGCACTCTTCGATGAACCTCTACTACACCAACTTGGGTCACCGAGTATGCGCCACGTGGTATGTCCCACTCTTCGATGAACCTCTATGACGCCAACTTTGGCCGCCGGGTATGCGCCACATGGTATGTGCCACTCTTCGATGAAACTCTACGGCGCCAACTTGGGTCACCGAGTAAGCGCCACCTGGTATGTCCCACTCTTCGATGAACCTCTACGACGCCAACTTGGGTCCCCGGGTATGCGCCACATGGTATGTCTCACTCTTCGATGAACCTCTATGGCGCCAACTTGGGTCACCTAGTAAGCGCCACATGGTATGTCCCACTCTTCGATGAACCTCTACGACGCCAACTTGGGCACCGGGTATGCGCCATATGATATGTCCCACTCTTCGATGAACCTCTACGGCGCCAACGTGGGTCACCGGGTATGCGCCACATATGTCCCACTCTTCGATGAACCTCTACGGCGCCAACTTGGGTCACCGAGTAAGCGCCACGTGGTATGTCCCACTGTTCGATGAGCATCTACGACGCCAACTTGGGTCACCGCATATGCGCCATATAATATGTCCCACTCTTCGATGAAACTCTACGGTGCCAACTTGGGTCCCCGAGTAAGCGCCACATTGTATGTGCCACTCTTCGATAAACCTTTACGACGCCAACTTGGGTCACCGGGTATGCGCCACATGTTATGTCCCACTCTTCGATGAACCTCTACAGTGCCAATTCGGGTCACCGAGTAAGCGCCACATTGTATGTCGCACTCTTCGATGAACCTCTGCGACGCCAACTTGGGTCCCCGGGTATGCGCCACATGGTATGTCTCACTCTCCGATGAACCTCTATGGCGCCAACTTGGGTCACCGAGTAAGCGCCACATGGTATGTCTTCGATGAACCTCTACGACGCCAACTCGGGTCACCGGGTATGCGCCACATGGTATGCTGCACTCTTCGATGAACCTCTACTACACCAACTTGGGTCACCGAGTATGCGCCACATGGTATGTCCCACTCTTCGATGAACCTCTATGACGCCAACTTGGGTCACCGCGTATGCGCCATATGATATGTCCCACTCTTCGATGAAACTCTACGGTGCCAACTTGGGTCCCCGAGTAAGCGCCACATTGTATGTGCCACTCTTCGATAAACCTTTACGACGCCAACTTGGGTCACTGGGTATGCGCCACATGGTATGTCCCACTCTTCGATGAACCTCTACAGTGCCAACTTGGGTGACCGAGTAAGCGCCACATTGTATGTCGCACTCTTCGATGAACCTCTACGACGCCAACTTGGGTCACCGGGTATGCGCCACATGGTATGTGCCACTCTTCGATGAACCCCTACGGCGCCAACTTGGGTCACCGAGTAAGCGCTACATTGTATGTCGCACTTTTCGATGAACCTCTACGACGCCAACTTGGGTCACCGGTTATGCGCCACATGGTATGTCCCACTCTTCGATGAACCTCTACAGTGCCAACTTGGGTGACCGAGTAAGCGCCACATTGTATGTCGCACTCTTCGATGAACCTCTACGACGCCAATTTGGGTCACCGGGTATGCGCCACATGGTATGTGCCACTCTTCGATGAACCCCTACGGCGCCAACTTGGGTCACCGAGTAAGCGCTACATTGTATGTCGCACTTTTCGATGAACCTCTACGACGCCAACTTGGGTCACCGGTTATGCGCCACATGGTATGTCCCACTCTTCGATGAACTTCTACGATGCCAACTTCGGTCACCGGGTATGTTCCACATGGTATGTCCCATTTTTCAATAAGGAAAAAATCATTAACTATTTCGCCGGTGCTGCATGGGCGGAATCGAATCCGCCTCGCATATCTCGTCTCGACTTACCTTTCACACAACACGTGTGCAGTGGCGCCGCCGGACTGGAATAAAATTCTTGTGACCCTAAATGCGAATAGGGCATATGCCTCGGTATATGCAGTGCCGTGGCCTGGTATTCCGCAACTTTCTAGCGCTCCCTGGTTTTAAGGATGCAAAACATAAATGAAACTGCTGTAAAGGCTGTTGGGGCGCCATGAAAGGGGGCAATAAAGCAAACTATGCCTAAATAAATATTTACATGCTCCAGAAACAACGTGCATGGTGCCCCGCTTCAAAGGGGATGCTCTCATCAGCTGGTAGCGAACCTTAGCTATAAATTGCGCTAACCGTTGTGTTGGAGGAGATCAGCTGTGTGCAGTAGGCCGGGAGGACGCTTTACAGATCGAATTCGCGAAAGGTTTAATCGGATTCAATCCCTCCGCGATTCGCCCACTATCCTATAGCAATCGACAACTCGTAAACAGCTCGCAGCTCCGCTTTATTGTAAGAGCCGCCAGCAGCTGCGCCACGTCTTGGGCGGCATTCCAACTTTAGTTGACGCCGGTGAAAGACGTTCTTCTTAAGCGACTTGGGAGTGTGTGAACAATTTAAGTTACTATGAGAGACGCGCTGGTGCGACAACGTCTGGTCAACTAGAGATTAAAGTGCCTTACAGCTTTTTTTTGTCATCAATTATCATCATGTCATCACATACCCATTGACCCTAGGGGAACAAATCGTGTGGCGTATGCCTAGTGACCACAGTTGCATTTATCTATTGACTGCAGTTTCTCCGGGATCGGCCCAAGGAAGCGGCTACACAATCCCCATAGTGAAAGTGCGGTTGGCTCGCCAAGAAAGACTTGATCTTTAAAAAGTCATCCGCTTACATACGCCCCTCCGACAGCTGATACATCAAAGGCAGCAAAGCTGTGTAAGCCAGTTATCGCACCTTCGAAAGTGTAGGGTGTATCATGGAGGAAGAGGGAGCATCGCGCAGCGCCCTTGAACCTGCCGGCCCAACTCGTGATCGCACGTCAAATTGCTCGGCTGGTTTTAGTGTTCTGCAGGCAGGCCACGACAGGGCAGCCGAACAAGCACACACTGAATAAAACTACTGGCATAGCTACTGGGAACCAAACATCTCGGAAAATCTCGATTCTTGCTCCGTGACTTTGATGCAAGGGGTCACGTGTTAGGCCACCACTGAGCGCAGGGCTGGCTTCACGGAGCGTTCGCTTGGCAGGGCTGGATGCGTGACGTAATGCTCTCTCGTAACAATTTCCTTCCTCCATGGAGAGTATCCACGTGACGTCACGGAGCCCCCGTTTTGTAGTCCTATTTACAGCTTCCACTGTGCTGAATGAGATGAGAGAATCGAGATAAAACTCACCGTGGTGGCCAAGTGCTGGCTGTGTAGCAATGCGGCTGCCTCGATGACGTCAGTGCGTACTAGGCCTTGCTGGCTCACGCAAAACAGACTACACCATTACATGCCTGAGCTGTATGACAGGTCTTATTGCACCAATTGCAATACATCCCTTTACGTCTATCATTTACTCTGGCCGTGCTCGCAAGCTCACATAAAATCCGAACCAGACAAGCGCCAGTTTGAAAAAGCAATCCGGAGCGAAGAACTCGCTCCCCAACTCTGGGCCGTCCAGCAGGTCCACGACGCCGCCAGGAAATTCAAGCTCCCGGTTCCGTCGTGAGAGACGCCCACTCCATGCGTTCCCAAAGCTCTCGTGGCCTGCAGGACCTTGACTAAAGCTGATTTCCTTCCTTCCTTCCTTTCTGGCTGTTCCTATTGCGACGACGTTGCAGCAGCGCCCTTTCACCGCCGCAGCCGCGCAGCTCCAACGTAATAATTTTAATAATCCTCGATAATTACGTTTGGCGAAAATTACACACGTCGTGATGCCGCGAACGGCGCACAACACTTCCTGCAATTCTGGAAAAAGAATTTATTTAAATTCTGCGCTCACCGTCTGCTGACGTAAAATATTTGCGCTGGTAATGGCTATTTCTGAGTATCACAAATGTCCGTTTGCGGGACTCATTTTTGTTGGTCTGTTTGTAATAGGTGGGCGTAAAAGCTCGTAGTTCAACAGATGGTGGTTCCAGCGCGCGATTCCCTTCTTTGCGAGGTGTGCTCAGGTCGCAGCGATGACTGACCCAGGCAGTCGTTGAAAATAATTCTTTTTTTATTTATCCGATCGATCGAATTACCTGTGCGTGCTGTCGCAGTTACCTTGAATGACAAATCGCACTTGTTCTCACGTCCATTTTGTTCGGACTAAGGACGTGAGTGATTTTGTAATACTCGAGTCGCGATATGTGCCCGTCCTGTACACTTACGTGTTCACCTGTCGTAGACATTGATAAATCGCGTTGCACGCACAGCAGCTGCTAAGAACCTTGACACTTTCCACACATTTGGCTTTTCAAACTTTTATATCACTGCTAAAGTAGATGCTTGGACAAGTTGGCATCACATACTTGCAATTTTATATCATTTTACAGTGAACCTTTATATGTTTTGCAACGTTTACATACAGCTATGGTTTAAGCAAGTTTTCATGTGGTATCACGTTTTCCAACTTCACAAAAACATTTATTATAACACTCCTAACGCGTTCAAAGCTAGCGTGTACCACTTGTGTTTGGGACACATTGTGATATTTGTGTGAGATATGGAACATCAGGCATGCTAGAGCGCTCGTCGACTGCAGTTGGCTTCCCCGCACGCTGGAGTATGCTTCATATGCATCTTTTTATAAGGAAAACACTGCAGCTTTGCGATCGTTATCCTCGCCTCGTGCACCTTTCACGAAATATACAAGAAAAATTGCTGTCTACGTTTTTTCAATCCTCCCAGTACACCTGGTTAATTTTACATGGAAGACCAAGTTAAGATCGCCATATCATGCGTGATGCTCGCCTAAATGGTTTTCCAAGAGGTCAAGGAAACGCTTGTATTGGAACCACTTGGCCGCCTGTAGTGCCTCCACTACTAAACCATGCATGTTTGAACAAGCTGGTGAAATTACGATGAAATAAGTAAAAAAAAAAAACCTTTATCGTTGCCATGGACAGAATTCACTCGAGAACAAGACAGTGTGAGCCGTCATTCAAGGTAACCACAAAAATGCGACAGCACGCATATCTAATTCACGTGTTCGATCGATTCGGCTAAGCAAATATATAAAATGACTGCCTATGCTCAGATATCGTGGTCAGTCATGGATGCGACCATCAGAGGCTCTAGAAATTAGCAGCGTGGGCGATGAAGATGCACGGAGAGCAAACGCGACCGGCCCCAAGAATTTTGCGTCGGAACCGTCATTGGTTGAACCAGAAGCGCCGAGCAGACGACACATCCCATGTGCCTTTACGAGTTTACGCCTCACCTATTGAACGCAAACGCAGAAACTTTTCTGTGTTGTTGCCCACGTAGTTGATGAGACTTTGCCGTGTTTTGGCTGTGCCTGCACAGATTCCTGCGAATGAAAAAAGGCAAGCCGTCTTTTACAATGGATTGATGGTTGCGCGCATGCGTAAACGTTGCTGTCACTTAAGCGGTGACTTTGCCGTGCGTATAAAAATTTGGAGGACGCTTAAGCTTCGCCTTTAAGAGTGGAACGCGATAGCATTCAAAGATCGCTGACTGTTTCTCACGCTTCCCGGTGACCGTAAGCTTATGTGACCGTAATGTTTATCGAGAAACGCTGGCGGCGAACGCTATGCACGAAGGCGAGCTTTCTGGTAGAAACGCGGCCTCTGGTGTGGGCCATGATGATGATGATTTAATGGCCTTTGTTCAGCAATGTAACGATTCTTCGTAGGGGCAAGGGCAAAGAAGAAGAAATCCTGGAAGCGTACTACATCACTTTATTAGGTGGCGGCTGCATTAGTAACCTCGGTGCGCTTACTTGAAAAAGAATTTGCCTTTTTAGATCGCTTACGATAGATGCAATAACTTGACTTTTCATGCTCTGTGATTAGTGATGCTGTGGTTGCGCATGCTCTGCTGGCCTTGCTGGGACTACGCCGTTTCTAATAAAGCTCAGTTGATAGTCCGTGGTGTGAACCTCTCTTCTCGTCCTTTGTGTTTTGTGACTGTTTTTTCCTTCAGTTATAAACGACTTTTGCCTAAACGGCAGTCGACGCGGGACGCCGACACCGGACTTTCTGCGGCACGGGACCCTCGATGAGGTGGAAGCTAGGGCGAGTTGGCGATTCCATATCGAGTCGTTTACACAGCGCAAAATACGAGGACTGAAGGACGAACACAACACAGCGCCTGTGTTGTGTTCTTCCTTCAGTCCTCGTGTTTTGCACTGTGCAAACATGTCGATACTGGACCCTTAACGCTGTCGCGTTAAAATTGATGGCAGCTCTTAGGAGTGGTGGCTAAAGCTGCAGTGTGGTATGCGAGGCGTGTACGAATGTCTTAGTTGCTAGGTCTTAATCAAAACTGCATGCATGCACCAGCGTTGGATAGCAATTGTTCATTTTGTTGCAACAGGCTTTTCTTTTAGTTTGCCAGTGATTTTTTATCTTTTCATACACATTCCTAGCGGACGCGGAAATCAGCTGCGTGAGAAATCACAATGTCTAGCTAGCTAATGAAAATGCATATATTTAATTTTTTATTTGTTTTAGGACACATTGTGCAACTCCGAAATGGGAACCGAGCAGTAGTGAAGTCAAGTCTATCAGAAATCATGAGATGACATTGATGGCCAGCTTTCTCCCGACCGGCCTGTTTTTAATGTGATTAGCATTCTTAGGATACTTCACGCACATTGCTTTGCTTATATATAAACGAGAGCAAGGGAAACAGAGGGGCTCGATTTTTGTTAATCACAAGAATATAAACTCAACAAGCAATAAATGCAAGGAAAGCATAAGGGTATTTAGCTGTGGCTGAAGTTGCAATGTAGAAAATAATGAAGAAAAAATCATGAGCCATTCTACTATGGGAAGGTGGATAAGCAGCGAAGCTGTTTAGCATACGATACGGAGGTGACACAGAATTTTGAACAAAGATACGGACTCGTTTACCGTGATATATACATTCGCGTGACGTTTCGACGGGACCGCCACCACTGGATAGCGGAAGGAAAGGAGATACGCGAGCGCTTGGAACGCCGACAAAGAGAGGGTGGTGCGAACGCAGACATGGCCGACGCGGGTCAAAGTGTAGTATCTTTTCTTGTCAGCTTAATATCTGATACGGGTTGTATTTGGACCCAAGATATTAAACATATTTTTGCAAGTTGGTGGCGTTCTTGAAGCCTCCTTCACCTCCGCCGCGGGCCGGCCTGGTATTGCACTATTTTCGGGATCTGCCCACGGTTCTTGGTCCACGGACATTCATCCGCTGGAAACGAGCCATGTACAGCTTCGCTGTTAAAGAGAAATGAAAGTGGACGAATACATAACTTGTCGCCTATGGGGACCGAACCCACAACCTTCGCATTGCGCGTGCAATGTACCCTACCATTTGTCCTACAGCGACGGCCATCAATTCGTCCACTAACCTCAGAATTTATCTGTGCTAGACTGGGAGTGTTAGCACCACTCAAGAGTCACGGCGGTCGGATGAGGAGCACCCTATTTTGACCGATGGCGTCACATAACGGGCGATCTTTAGGAGAGCAGGGACGTTGCTAACAAACAATAAATAAAATGAGCCTTGATGCATCGGGCATCAAGGCAGAGCAGAGAAGCTGCGGCAAAGGGCGGTTTGATGAGTTGACAGCTGCACCCCGGCGCCGGAGCAATGATTCCGCAACCAATCAGACCGTTTCGCTTCCGCCGGGGAAGGAAAGGCACGAAAGGGTTTTGCGCGCACTGTGCCGGCTCCGTTTCCCTTTAGTTCATTCTTAGAAACGAATGGGGCGGCTACGCGTTGTGCGTTCCCCTGAGGAACCGGCAGCGCTCAACGAGTGGCGACGAGAACTCGTCCGTGAAAGGGCTCGCCGTTGGCGCGCTGATCCAGAGCCGCCCGCGCGCAGGCAAACTGGCAGCGACGAGAAGATGCCGAGCTTTGGTAGCGAGAGGCCGAAGCAATTCGGCACCGTTACCTGTGGGTTACTTAACCGTGACGAAGGTCAGGTGCACGCAGGACAAGCTTCGCTTACCACCATGTTTCGCTAGGGGAAGGGTTGGTTACCTTTATATATATATATATATATATATATATATAGCTTCCCGCCAACTTGAGTCATTGGGTAGTCCACGGTCTGATGGGTAGAGCATCGGGCTGCTGTGCTGGAGGAACAGGGTTTGAAAGCTTCCGCTAGAATAATCTAGGTCCCTATGTATGAGACACTGGGTCTGTGCCACTGGGTATGTTCTGCTCTTCAGTGACAGAAAAGATATACTTTGGAATTTACTTGGTGCTTGGCGGAAGTAAACCCGCGACACGTGTATTCGACGACCTTGCTCGAACTCGCACGCGCGTATACGCGTTCACGAAAGCGGCGCTGTCAGACGGTGCGCACGAGGCAGCATGCATGCCTCACACCTGACGCGTTTCGGCAGTTCGAGTGTGCGGCTGCATTTCTTCAATGTCCATTATCGACGACATTCATCCTGAGATGGGTTCTGCTGGATTTATTTATGCAGACGCTTACGATGGCTTTCCGTACTTTGAATAACCGCTAAAGTCTGACGCTGCCATCTTCGGAGGCGCCACTCTCCTGCCACCGTCCAAATGGTCTCACAGTGCACGAATTATTTATGATTCTGAAAACACCGTCTGCAATCGCATCAGCTCACCAACTTCACGTTTCACCGACACGTGGTACCCGGACGATGCTGGCACCACTGACCACCGTGAAAATCCAAGTGTGAGCCAAGCACGCATTAGTGGACTCGACAGCATATATACCGGGCCTTGAACATTGGGGCCAGTTTAGTCTCCCCACCAGCGATGGCGCCTCAGTCGTAAATGGCGTTTCGCAGCCGCCGCCTGGGGCGCTGCTTTCTTTAACATTAATACGCTGCCTAAATGCGCCGTGCCTCATAAGTTTCTGCGGCGCAAACTTTAATGAAATGTAAAATACCAAATCACCGCCCATGCACTCAGTACGGTTGGTTAACCAGCGAAGCTGAAATGTGCGACTCCGGTGTTTATCACTCGGTTAATCCCGACGATCCATTAAACGACGACTTGGTAGGCTGCCGGATGTTCGGTACGCAGTTGCTGTTTGCGCTCGGCTGCACGAGCCTGTTCTTGTGCCCGGGATGCATCATCGGCACTGCGTAGACGAGCTCGTTCCCGGTTCTGCTCGCGGCGTTGTTCATCGAAAGCTGCCCACTCCTCAGGAGTACGTACGACGTGTGGCCTACTTAGAGCGGAGCCGGAGAGAAACTGCTCCGCGCGCCTCGGTTACGGCGGAGAGGAACGACGTCACTACTGGCGCAGTCAGTCGAGTGTCAACCACGTTGCAGGAAATAAACAAACAAACAAACCTACGCTTGTACTTTGTCTTCTAACGCCGCCGATGCCCTTTGGCGCTTCTAACTGCGTGCGCCCCGGAACCACTCGCATCCTACATGACCAACACCAGGCACGCCTACAAACAAGACCAACTTATCACAAGAGGCGCTCCCGTGCTGAGCCCAGGACAACATTCTGCCGACCATATTCGATCCATAGCACCCCGCGACGGTGTCTCGATCTGTTCCGCAAGTTCCGGCGCACCCCTGCCTACTTTGCTTACGAACATAGAGGCGCCGCCATCTCTCAGCCTCCCCACCCGAAGGCGCCACTCGCCTGTCCGCCCCGGCTGATCTGGACTTGATCGTCTTGCATGTGCGTCGCTCGCGTGACTTGTAAACAACTATGCGTGTGTGCTTTTCGTTAAACATTATGCATTAGCTTTCTTAGAGTACTTCACGCACTTTCCGATGGCTATCTACCTATCTATCTGTCTATGTATGTATGTATGTATGTATGTATGTATGTATGTATGTATGTATGTATGTATGTATGTATGTAAGCGTTTTCCCGTCTAGTTGCCGCACGATTGGCCGCTCGAGGCACTTTTCGTGTATTCGCGAGCTTCTCTCACGCTCGGAAAAATACTTTTATAGAGCATGTATTGAGCAACAGAAATCTCTGTCGGGGAATTTTTTTATGTTGCTCTGGAATTTTCTCATTAGCAAGTTTCATCTATATAGAATATTTCAGATGTTGATAAATTAATGAAAACTGATTCTGTAATTAGGCAGAATGCAAAAAAAATCTGAATATTTCCATCATCATCAGCCTGGTTACGCCCACTGCAGGGCGAAAACCTCTCCCATACTTCTCCAACTACCCCGGTCATGTACTAATTGTGGCCATGTTGTCCCTGCAAACTTCTTAATCTCATCCGCCCACCTAACTTCCTGCCGTCCCCCACTACGCTTCCCTTCCCTTGGAATCCAGTTCGTAACCCTTAATGACCATCGGTTATTTTCCCTCCTCAGTACATGTCCTGCCCATGCCCATTTCTTTTTCTTGATTTCAACTGAGATATCATGTCACTACCTATATCACTACCTATCGTAAACTGCTGTTCTCTTCCGAGACAGTTAAACATTACCTTAGTTTACAGCGGATTAATTTTTAGACCCACCCTTCGTCTTTGCCTCTCCAGGTCAGTGAGCATGCATTGCAGTTGGTCCCCTGAGTTACTAAGCAAGGCAATATCATCAGTGAATCGCAAGTTCCTAAGGAATTCTCCTTTAACTCTTATCCCCAATTCTTCCCGATCCAGGTCTCTGAATACCTCCTGTTAACACGCTGTAAATAGCATTGGAGAGATTGTATCTCCCTGCCTGACGCCTCTCTTTATTGGGATTTTGTTGCTTTCCTTATGGAGGACTACGGTGGCTGTGCAGCCGCTATAGATGTCTTTCAGTATGTTTACATACGGCTCGTCTACACCCTGATTCCGCAATGCCTCCATGACTGCTAAGGTTTCGACTGAATCAAACGCTTTCTCGTAATCAATGAAAGCTATATGTAATGGTTGGTTATATTCCGCACATTTCTCTATTACCTGATTGATAGTGTGAATATGGTCTATTGAGTAGCCTTTACGGAATCCTGCCTAGTCCTTTGGTTGATGGAAGTCTAAGGTGTTCCTGAGTCTTTTTGCAATTACCTTAGTAAATAATTTGTAGGCAACTGACAGTAAGCTGATCAGTCTATAATTTTTCAAGTCTTTGGCGTCCCCTTTCTTATGGATTAGGATTATGTTAGCGTTCTTCTAAGATTCCGGTACGCTCGAAGTCATGAGGCATTGCGTATACAGGGTGGCCAGTTTTTCTAAAACAATCTGCCCGTCATCCTTCAACAAATCTGCTGTTACCTGATCCTCCCCAGCTGCCTTCCCCCTTTGCATAGCTCCCAAGGCTTTCTTTACTTCTTCCGGCGTTACTTGTGGGATTTCAAATTCCTGCAGACTATTCTCTCTTCCATTATCGTCGTGGGTGCCACTGGTACTGTACAAATCTCGGTAGAACTCCTCAGCCACTTGAACTATCTCATCCATATTAGTAATGATATTGCCGGCTTTGTCTCTTAACGCATACATCTGATTCTTGCCTATTCATAGTTTCTTCTTCACTGCTTTTAGGCTTCCTCCGTTCCTGAGAGCATGTTCAATTCTATCCATATTATACTTCCTTATGTAAGCTCTCTTACGCTTGTTGATTAACTTGGAAAGTTCTGCCAGTTCTATTCTAGCTGTAGGGTTAGAGGCTTTCATACATTGGCGTTTCTTAATCAGATGTTTCGTCTCCTGCGATAGCTTACTGGCATCCTCTCCAACGGAGTGGCCACGGACTTCTATTGCAGAATTGCAGACTCCTTAATGATGCCCATAAGATTGCGTTCATTGCTTCAACACCAAGGTCCTCTTCCTCTGTTAAAGCCGAATACCTGTTCTGTAGGTTGATCCGGAATTCCTCTATTTTCCCTCTTACCGCTAACTCATTGATCGGCTTCTTATCTAACAGGCAGCGGTGGCGTAGAGGTAGAGCATCCGCCTCGCGTGCAAGAGGACCGTGGTTCGAATCCCGGTGCCGCGCAATTTTACACCGGATAAAAAAAAATCCGCGTGTTCATAAAATTGCACAAACAGGCATGGAGTGCGGCCTGGTCCCGGTGACCAGAATCGGTAACGCACTCCCTCACCAGAGCAGGATTGGCCACCCTGGTGCAGTACTTGGCCGCACCCTCCTATATGAATACAACAAGCAAACCCCGGCCCTCAGTCCCCAGCAGCTGTGAAGCAAATGACCACGGCGGCGGTCAGACCTGCGACGCAGCAGACGGTGCTAAGAATCCCTGGTTCCGGACAGGCCACCATTGGAATCTGAACCTGACAACGTTTAACGCTAAAACGTTATCTAGTGAGACGAGTCTAGCAGTGCTATTAGAGGGCAGTAAATGGGCTCAGTGAAGTTGGGATGACAAAAGAAGCATATACAGTGCTAAAAAGCGGGCACGTCCTGTGCTACCGGGGCTTAGCCGAGAGACGAGAACTAGGAGTCGGATTCCTGGTTAATAAGGATATATCTGGTAACATACAGGAACTCCATAGCATTAACGAGATGGTGGCAGGTCTTGTGAAATTTAATAAGAGGTACAAAATGAAGGTCGTACAGGTCTACGCCCCTACATCCAGTCATGATGACCAGGAAGTCGAATGCTTCTATGAAGACGTGGAATCGGCGATGGGTAAAGTCAAAACAAATTACACAATACTGATGGGCGACTTCAATGCCAGGGTAGGCAAGAAGCAGGCTGGAGACAAGTCATTGGGGAATATGGCATAGGCTCTAGGAATAGCAGGGGAGAGTTATTAGTAGAGTTTGCAGAAGAGAATAATATGAGGATAATTATTACCTTCTTCTGCAAGCGGGATAGCCGAAAGTGGACGTGAAGGAGCCCGAATGGCGAGACTAGAAATGAAATTGACATTATAGTCTGCGCTAACCCTGGCATCATACAAGACGTGGACGTGCTCGGCTAAGTGCGCTGCAGTTACCATAGGATGGTAAGAACGCGAATTAGCCTAGACTTGAGGAGGGAACAGAAGGACCTGGTACATAAGAAGCCGATCACTGAATTAGCGGTAAGCGCCGGACGCGCCTGCATGTATCGGAAGTTTCTCGAAAGTTATCGATGGTTCTATCCGCTGTCTGTTGTCACCGCACCTTGTGTGATCTGATTTCATCGCGCGATGCGAATAGTGTAGTACTTTCTGGAAGGCACGCGGGCCCCAGCGATTGCTCTGGAACCTTCCATGACTGATGTATAAAAACCGACGCGCTTGACCCGCTGAGCAGATTTCGACGATCGCCGACTGTGTTCGACGCTATTCGTTATCATCTTCGTTATGTTATACAAGATCAGGTAGGGTTCGAATGAATAGCAGCAGGATCAGTTATTTAGTAAAGCAATGAACGGGCTAGTTGGTGGACGTTCATGATTGTATTGCGTTTAGTGTTACACTGACCAACATAAGGAACAAGACGCGGACGTACGTGGCGCAAACGACGAACTTGTTTAATACTGTTAAAGAACACGCTGATATACAAGGGGATGTGGCGGGGTGGGGAATATAAAGAGATATGGCAAGGTGACGACATGTGATGATGTTTTGGGCCGGAAAAATATCGTTCACTTGCACCCGTTCGCCCTGGCAAACTGGACCTCAGCTTCGATAAGCATGATTGTTAGCAAATTGGAAATTTGTAAGCAAACAGGTACGCTGGGAGCAGTATACCCATCAATGTCTTCGTAAACGGAAATGAGGTTCTCAAGGTGGAGGGAATCAGAATTCTGGGCATGTATATCCAGAGAAATGGATGCAACCTCACGACAATCAAGAAGTTAGAAGGATATGCGGCGCAGGTCACGGGGATCTTTAGGAGAGTTGCGCTTAAAGGCAGGGGCCTCAAAGAGAACAGCTTCCTCAGACTCATGCAAGCCTTCATTACCAGCCGAATAGCGTATGCCACACTGTAACTCGTGTTTAAACGAGAAGAAAAGGATAAAATAGATGCGATCATTAGGAAGAGCGTTAAGAGAGCCCTAGGGCTCCCAGACTCGACCTCGACAGACCTCCTTCTCAAAATGGGGGTTCACAGCGTGCTAGTTGAGCTCACTGAGGCAGTACGAGTGTCTTAGTTGGAAAGATTAGGCCAGTCTAAAACAGGGAGAAAAATCATGGAATGGATAGGAATCCAATGCGACAGGGGTGCCCCGACTGACAAGAAGGACATCCCATTGGACGTGCGTAAACGCTTCCGAATCGCCCCCTACCTAAAAATATGCATCCTATCTACAACAAAGAGAGGAGAGCTCACAGGGCTAAGGCTCTAGTAAATAAACTTAAAAACACACCGGCGCATAAAGTAGCGTACGTGGACGCCGCTTGCGGCAGAGACGGGGCTGCGGTATCGACGGTGGGTAATGGCGACGGGTGCGTTAAGATAGCGTGTTCCACGTGCACGAGGGACGCCTGTACAGCCGAGGAAGTTGCAGTAGCGCTCGCTTGTGCGGGTACAAAAGCGGGAGTAATATTATGCGATAACAAATTAGCTATCCGAAATTTTAACAAAGACAGAATCTCGGAAGAAGCCCTTCAAATTCTACTCAAAAACCCTCCAAGGAGGGACATAACTTTTATTTGGGTTCCGGCCCATGAAGAAGTCCCATGCAACGAAGCCGCTCACGAGTTCGCCCGAGCACTCTACCACCGGGCAACTCTAGAGCAGCCAGTTCCAGGGATCAAAGATAGCATCATCACGTACAGGGAAATTGTAGATCATTACAAAGCCGAAAGAAGAATCTTTCCGCCTCCGCATCGGTCTCTCTCTCTGGAGGACGCTCGCATTTGGCGGCGCCTCCAGGGATACAATTATACATCCCCACATCGGGTCTATTTAACACAGACGAGGGACTACTATAATGACGCCCTCTGCAAAATTTGTAAGCAAAAAGGTACGCTAAACCATATAATATGGGAGTGTGCTGGCTCCCCAGGGGCTAAGGAAAACATTGACAGTAGGGAAGCCTGGGAGGCCTTGCTCCAGAGCGAGGCTGAAGACGACCAGCGTCGAGCAATCCGCCTGGCCGTTGAGGCCATCAAGACTCACCGTCCTCAACGCGCGGGGACTGCTTCGTCCTCCCCCCCATACCTACGTGTAGGTTAAGAGGCGGGCACCCCATCTCAGTGAAATATTAAAGTTTTCAATCAGTCAATCAAATGGTAGACGAATGTAATCGGCAGAACACAGCCGACTCGGCGCAGGATCACAAGGCTCAATGGCCTGAGGTAAGGCGAGCAGTATAACCCCTGCAGTGCAGTCAATAAGAGCCGAATGTGCCGAGAGAAAGTCCTAAGATGATTGCATGGGGGCACTGATCCAAGGCGTAAAACAAAACTGAAGTGTGGCGTCCGGCAACAGTTACACGAAACACAACCGGTACACAACCCGGAAACGGCTGGAGTCGCACCATCGGTTACGCCGACTACAGCGGTCGGAGCAGGAATAAGAACTTTCTTCAGATGAATACGGAGGTTTGAGTTCATGGCCGATATGTGGGCGCCAGTGCCAATGAGTGCGACGACAGGTGCGCCGTCCACGTCTACGTTGAGAGGCTGTGATGTCCATGATGAGGTTGTGAGGAGAGGAATTTCTGGTTGGGTCGTCGTGGCAGGCTCACCTCTCGGAACCGCGCTCGTCAGTTTTCCGATGAGCGGCGGAAGTATGACGGAGAACGACGACGCAGAGGTGAGCAGGTGGGCAAGTGTCGGAATGGCGAAGGGTAGTGGGTTGACCGTGCTGACCATGATGGCGGAGCGCTGTCGTCGTCATTGCGTACTGGCACTCGGAAACTACCACCTGGACATCGGATGTTTGCATAGCTCGGCCAAGGCTGCCAATTTCAAGCACTGCGACAACGGCGGTAAATGTGTCCAACGCGTCCACAACAGAAGCAGATAGGCCTGTCATCGGAAGTGCGCCATTCGGCGCAATTCTGATAACGAGGACGAACGGATGGGCTTCTGTATAACTCGGGTGCGGCGGGTGGGTGGTAGCCAGGTCCGTTGACTGAGCAGAGCGTCTGCAACCCGGCGTTTGCTAGTTCTTGACGCACAACGCTTTGGATAAGCGAAATGGTTGCATGGTACGCATCGGGGTTACGCACCTGAAGGGGAACTGGAATGAATATGTGGTGTTTATTGGCGCAAGGGCCAGGTATGGCGAAAGAGCGCCAAGCCAGCGTTGATGAGTTTGCAGTGGAGTTATGACTTCTATGAAGTTGATGTGATGTGGCTGTAAAGGGGCCTTAAAATGGTCGCTCTAATGTGCATAAAGTCTATGTGTAATAAGATTATAGCAATGACAAAAGACGTGCTATGAGCATTAAGGTGCATTGCTAAATAATGATACCATATAAAAATGTACAAGATTCTAAAATTCACTAGAGCACCATGGCCTCATTAGAGCCCTTGTGACACAAGTGCCTAGAGGCATGTGCTATACAGAACAACTATCACAGCGGCATCCTCTGGAAAGAAGATGCGCTATAATTTAATGGGCATATAACACGTAGGACAACATCATTTAAAATTGAGGACTACTTTGGTGTTAAAAAACGTTTCTTTACCAAGAAACATAGCTGGGTGAAGAGGGACGCAATAATGATATGCAAGAGGAAAATGTTTCTTTGTTTCAGATTCGGCTTTCCGACACTCCAAGAGGACGTGGAGGACGGTGAGCCTCTCACCACATCGACCACAGGCCGGCGGTAAATTTCCAGTAAACAGAAAATTGTGGGTACCAAATGTGTGCCCTATTCTGAGGCGACAGAATAGGACATCTGTTCGCCGAGATATTGTTGGGGAGGGCCGAAAACCTAACTGTGGCTTTATAACGTGCAGTTTATTATTTGTCTCTGCGTTCCACATGCGTTGCCAGTGTTGTCGCAGTTTCTTTCTTAAAAAAGGCTTCAGATCTGTGACAGGGACAGCAGCCGTAGGAAAAGGGGTTAGTGATGTGAGTGATGTGGCCATTTTGTCAGCTAGTACATTACCCTCGATGCCTCTATGGCCAGGTACCCAGCATTTTACTACGTGTCTATGTGATAGATAAATATTGCATAAGAGCGAGTAAAGTTCAATGAAAACAGGATTTGTATGCTTTTGTAAAGAAATTAACGCTTTTACAAGACTTAACGAGTCTGTAAATACTACAGCTCTGTCGAGTTTTAATTTATTTATATGTTTTACTGCAGACAGTACTGCATAGGCTTCTGCGGAGAAGATACTTGTTAGCGGGTTCAATACGTCAGATTTAGAAAAAGAGGGACCAACAGCAGCATAAGATACACCAGCATGTGATTTTGACGCATCTGTGTAGAATTCTGAGCACGAGTACTTCGATTGAAGTTCACAGAAATGCATAGCGATTTCGAGGTCAAGTGCGTGCTTTGTGACCTCTACAAAGGACACGTCACAGTCTAATACCTGCCACTCCCAGGGCGGTGAAGGCTTTGCTGGAGGCATTAGGCGATGTTCGAGAACTGGGACATCCATTTCTTCGCTAAGTTCTCTTGCACGGAGTGACAAAGGAAGTCTCATGGAGGGTCTATTGCGAAAAACTGTTTCGTAGGTCAAGTCGTTTACAGTTGTGAAACACGGATGTTCTTTACTAGAGCGCACTTTGAGAAAATATGTGAAGCTGATGTATGTTCGCTGAATATGGAGTGACCACTCGTCTGACTCTACATATAGTCTTTCAACAGGGCTTGTTCTAAATGCGCTAGTGGCCAGGCGGATACCCAGATGATGAAGGGGGTCTAACGTCTTTAGCGCGCTCGGTGCGGCAGAGTGATATACTACAGCACCATAACCTATTCGTGATCGAACTAGGCTCCTGTAAAGATTCAAAAGGCCCTTCCTGTCGTTACCGCATGTTGTGTGGGATAGGATTTTAAGTAAGTTCATTGTTTCTAGACACTTTGCTTTAAGACATTTTGGCTGAAATGAAAGTAAGCCTGGAGTCAAGTATAACACCTAGAAATTTGTGCTCTTTGTTGACAGGAATTTGTTGTCCGCCTAGTTCTACACAAGGATCTGGGAGCAGGCCTCTCTTTCTTGTGAAGAGAACACAAGAACTTTTGTGGGAGTTGATTTTAAATACCTTTTGGTCTGTCCACTTGGACACCTTGTTTAAGCCCTGCTGTACCTGTCTCTCGCACACTGTGAGGTTGCAGGGTTTGAAACCTATTTGTATATCGTCCACGTAGACGGAATAAAAAATGACCGGTGGTACAGAAGCACGAAGTGTGTTCATCTTAACGATAAAGAGTGTGCGACTGAGTACGCCTCCCTGGGGTACACCAGTTTCTTGTATAAAAGGTCGCGATAATACGTTGTCGATTTTCACGCGGAAGGTACGATTCGACAAATAGCTTTTAATTATTTTCAACATAAGCGCTCGTCCGTGTCTCTTCTTGTGTCGTCTGTTTGGCGCCTTAGTATTTCAGTAATATTTCCACAGATGCCCATTCCCGACAAGTCTCGCAAGATCCCGTAACGCTATGTTGTGTCATATGCCTTCTCCATATCGAGGAATATCGAGAGGAAATACTGTTTGTGTACAAATGCATCGCGGATATATCCTTCAATGCGCACAAGATGATCGGTTGTCGACCGCCCTTGTCTGAAGCCACACTGATAGGGATCGAGCATATTGCTGAGTTCAAGGAAATGTATGAGTCTGCGATTAATCATTTTTTTAAAAAGCTTACACAGACAATTTGTAAGAGCTACCGGACGATAACCTGCTGCCAAGGAAGCGTTTTTTCCCTGCTTCAGAACAGGAACCACAATCGCTTCTTTCCATGTGGATGGGAGGTATCCCGCAGCCCAAATAGTGTTGAAAAGTGTGAGTAGTGTAACATGTGTGTCAGTATGTAAGTTTCTGATAATGTCATACATGACTCTGTCAGGTCCCGGTGTAGTGCTTTTGCATGTGTTCAAGGCAGCTCTCAACTCGGCAGTACTGAAAGGCCGGTTATACGGTTCATTCTGTCTGGATTTTCGTATGATATTGGCTTACGTTCTATTTATTTATGCTGAAAAAAGGATTGGGAATAGGGGATTGAGCTCGACACACGCTCAAAGTACTCCCCAAGTGAGTCTGCCTGATCTTGCAGTTTATCGCCCTGTGTATTTACCAAAGGGAGTGAATATCTTTGTCGCCCTCTTATCCTATTAACCTTGTTCCAGACTTTGGCCTCATCTGCATACGAGTTAATGTCCGATAAAAACTTCGGCCAACTCTCTCTTCTGGCCTGTCGGCGCGTTCTCCTGCCTTGGGACTTTACTTTCTTAAAGTTAATAAGATTCTCCGCAGTGGAAGACGCTCGTAGCTACCCCCACGCTTTGTTCTGTTTTTTTTTTTTTTTTTACGAGGGATCCTACATTCGTCGTTCATCCACGGCACACGCTGTTTGCATGCCAAGCTATTTACTTTTGATATGCATTTAGATGCGGCATCTATTATGAAGGCTGTAAAATACTCCTCCCGCAGCATCAATTCCTACCGAGGACATCTCATCCCATGAGATACTAGTGAGAGTTCGGAATTTCTCCCATTCGGCTGTATCAATCTTCCACTTAGGAGCCTGTGGTGGATATTCGTTTTCTTTAGGTGTTAGCAGTATGGGAAAGGGGTCGCTTCCGTAAAGATTGTTGGTAACTTCCCATTCAAGTTCAGGCAGTATAGACGGGGAAACTAGGCTAAGAACAATTGAAGAAAAGAAGGTTCTGTTTGCAAGACAGTAATATGTGGGTTCCTTCTTATTCAGCAGACACGCACCGGACGAAAAAAGGAACTGTTCAACGAGACGACCTCGCGCATCGATACGAGAGTCTCCCTACAGGCTGCTGTGTGCATTGAAATCACCAAGAACAACATAAGGTTCGGGCAATTGATCTATAAAGGACTGAAATTCATGTTTGTTTAATTGGTAATGCGGGGCTATGTAAAGCGAGCAAATGGTGATGAGTTTGATTAGGAGAGCAACTCGAACCGCCACTGCTTCAAGGGACGTTTGTAGCTGCCAACGTTGACACGCTATGTTTTTATAAACAACAATAACAACACCGCGCGATGATGCGACAGCATCATCGCGATCTCTGCGAAACGTAACATAGCGTAGGAGGAAGTTTGTGTTTCGATTTTAAGTGTGTTTCCTGTAAACAAAGCACTTTTGGATTGTGTTTGTGGATGAGTTCTTGCACATCGTCAAGGTTTCTAAGAAGACCTCTGACGTTCCATTGATTAATTTGTGTATCCATATTGGAAGCAAATAGGTGCTGTGTGTACACAAACAGAAGTAGTAATTACAGAGATTTCAGAGATTAGATTACAGAGCTCTTTCGAGGCCCTGTAACCGGGGTTTTGCCCTGCGTTCGAGGAAGCCTCGCCGCTCCTTAGGCGCTTGGTGCGCCGTGAGGATAGGTGTCCATTGCCGCTTGTGAGACGCCGGACACGCACTCCTGCGAGGGCGTTTTCCGAGAGAGTCCTGCCTCGGAGGGCAAGACCCCTGCGCCCATCAGCCCGGAGGCCGATGGGGCTCCCTGAGGGATTTGGCTGCGCCGGCTGTTGCCACGGCTGGAAGGGGTCGGGGAGGTTGGGGCAGCCTTGGCTGCGCCTACCTTCGGGGTCGATGATCCCTTCTGCTGGGTTGGCGGAGCAGCGCTAGCTGCAACCGCCGCGGGGGCAGATGGCGTAACTGCCGACTCACTGCTTGTGGGTCGGACAGCCGCCGGAAGCCGTTGTGTCGCTGCCCCCTGACGCGTCACATCGGCAAAAGGTTTTCTTGGGCAGGTATGAAACCCGCTTGCGTGCCTCCTTGAATGATGTATTCTCTTTGACTTTGATCGTTACAATTTCTTTTTCTTTTTTCCAGGATGGGTACGACCGCGAGTACGCGGCGTGCTCCCCATCACAGTTTACACAGTGGAGAGCGTTCTCACAAGCTTCAGTGGTGTGTTCATGCGCACTGCATTTTGCACAAGTTTGACGGCCTCGGCAGCTCGGCGAACTGTGGCCAAAACACTGGCATTCGAATCATCGGAGCGGATTTGGCACGTACGGCTTAACACGGAGCTTGATGTACCCGGTTTCGATTGACTCGGGCAGGACACTTGAATTGAAGGTGACTATTAGGTGTTTGGTCGCAATTTCTTTACCATCTCGCCTCATCTTAATTATTTTGACATTTATAACATTCTGTTCACTGAAGCCCTCCAAGAGTTCAGCCTCAGTGAGCTCCAGCAAATCATCGTCCGAGACAACGCCGCGGGTGGTATTCATCGTGCGGTGCGGGGTTACTACTACTTGGGTCTCCCCAAATGATACTAGTTCACGCAGTTTCTCAAATTGCTTCTGATCGCGGAGCTACAAGAGGAGGTAACCGCTAGCCATCCTCGACGCCTTATAACCTGGACCAAACACTTCGGTAAGAGACTTCGATACAAGGAATGGTGAGATTGTTCGCACTGGTTTAGCTGGTTTTTTAAGAATGGATCACGTGGAAACGAGGGAAAGATTCTTTTTGCCGACCAAAAAGTTGGAATACTTCATCGGTGCGCCCTCTTTTCTAATGGCGATCAGGGAGTGGGGGGAGGAGCTACCCATAAAGATATGTGAGATTTCGGCAGTAACGCCAGTCACCCACCGTGGAGTCCTACAAGGGGATGTGCGGGACCTGTGAAACACGACCTGCAAACTCCAGCTGTACATTACCACTATAACCAAATATGAAATAACTTAGGTTGGCTATTCACACAAGGTTAACCCTTGCTGCCTGGAAAAATTGGAAGTAAAGAGAAGCCAGAAGAAGGCAGGAAAGGTGGAAAGTAAGTAAGGTTGTAGGGAGAGAGAGACAGGAAAAGGCAACTACCAAGTTCCCCCGGGTGGGTCAGTCCGGGGGTGCCGTCTGCGTGAAGCAGAGGCCAGAGAGGTGTGCTGCCTCCGCCGGGGGGCCTTAAAGATCCGAACACCCGACATCGGCTCAACCCCCAGGATCCCCCTTTCCCCGGACACGGCTAAGCCGCGTACGGCTACACGCGGGAGGGTCCGACCCTCGTGTGCTCGGGTACGTGGTGTCGCAACACACCAAACGGCTGCTGACCAGTGGCGTAGCTAGGTCGTCTGGCACCCGGGGCCCATAGGTCTTCTGTCACCCCCCCCCCCCGGGTGTAGTCGAGGAAGGCGAGGATATCGACAATTTCCGGGTTTCAGCACCAGTACAGCCGCCTTGGATACCGCGCACGTACGCCGGGTCCCCCTCTCTTTCGCTTTCTTTCCCAGAGATCGCGAATGCAGCAAGTATTGGCGGTGAGGAGTTACGGAGTCGCCATCTACCGGAAGCGCCTCGCTGGCGTAGTATGAGGGATCACGCGGCGCGCTGCTCATAGGTTTTGCTGTCAGCGCACACTGAAAACACCACGCGGGAGCTTTCCCGGACATTTCTGTAAGTACTTTCAAAACTAGAGAAGTTTTTTTACTGTCTAAATAATAACCTTGGGCAAACTGAAAGCACAGAATCGTTTACAGACGCTATCTCTTTACCGAATATGTACGGTGAACGCCACAGTGCGCGGTCGCCGCGATGGAGTCTCCCGAACCGGCTTCTTGCGTGAAAGGTAGGCAAACTCTGAGAGCAAACTATGTGAAATATGTTCTTATAGTGTTTGTATAACTAAATGGAGCGTAATAGAATGAAGCCTCAAGGCAGCGATCGCACAGCTTCGCAACGACCGACTGCGCGTCTGCACGCTTGTCCGCGCACTTTTTCGCTTTCGCCGCGTGCGCGTTTTCGCACCATGCCATGAGCTTTAGGCCGCAAAATGTGAGCATTTGACAGTATACAAGCGACCATTGTTGCGTGGGCGCTATCAGAGCAGTTCAAAAATAATTTCATTGTAGAGACTTCGACGCCTACGCCTGTGATGTGCCGTAGCGATGACTCAATCTTCTTTTTTTTTTCTAAATTCTTGGACGTTTCAATATTATTTCTCGAGTTGCCTCGCACTATATATTTATTGTTCTCAGCCTGCGATTTCCCGCGGCTTCTTTTTTTGTTATCCGGTGCATTAATTCATAACGCAAACATGACCATGTGCCATGCTTTTTTTTAATGTGCTTCTTACCGCTCCCTTTCCACTCCAGTGAACTTGCCAGTATCTATAGCATCGACAAGTTCATAGACCAAACCGTAATGACATTAGTCGGGCAGCGGACTCGGGCGAGCGTCTCAGTGCGCGTTTTTCGAGCATCGCAGACCCGGCGCCGTAGCAGAAATCTTCTTCGCGTCTGTGCTTGCTGCATACCCGAGTTGTAGCCGGTGACTGTTTGCCGGTTTTATGTTTCGCGAGCCAAGCTTCACGCAGCTTCTTGTCCTGCGGCTACGTATGAATAAGGCTGACACCGGGCTCCGGTGCGTACGTCCGGCACTGCGGCACCGAGCAGTAGCCTAGCATGTTGCTCCACTAACATTTGTAATGCTTTCAATCATTGTAAAGGAGACCCTCGAAGCGGGAAAATCTCGCCAATAAATGAGGACCGCAGCGTACGAGGGAATTTAAAACTCTCGTTTTCAGCTCGCTTCGGCGCTCCCGAAGCAGCCGATGCGGCCGCTATGTCCGTGTGATCCCTAATAGCACGTCACGCCGACGGTGGCGCCAGCTGTTCCAGTGGTAGAGCTCGAGGCCAATGCACGCAGTTTTTTCTGCGCCAAATAACACAGGGCGCTGCACTGATAACTTGTGATAAGCTTATGTGCACATCTTCTGTCAGACTGTAAGGCTTGGTAACCAATACAAATGCGGCATCGTGGCAAATACGGCTCACGTCACAAGTAAAACAAACATTTCATAATGTTTTAATTACCAAATTAATTTTAGCGGCAACATTGCATTTGCAAAAGTGAAGGCCGACATTCACATCTTGCCCAACAACAACTTCACAAAAATCGTCGTAACTACCATGCCCCACAGTATTCTGGCTGTGGGCCGCCCTGAACGAAAACGAAAATTAAATTGTGTCTCAGTGACGCTGATCTCCCCGCCATATTAGAAAAACGGAAAACGCCACCTGCCTCCCTGCTGCGCGGGCGCCATTGTAATGACAATTACGAGTTCTCTTCATTGTGATCAATAAAGCCTTGTTTTTATTTGCTGCTATACGGACAAACGTGATTATCCGAGCTGCGGTACCACCAAAAGATTGGGAACAGAATAGAGCACGTCACCATTAAAAAAAAAAAAAGACCGCGATGAAGCCCGTGCCAGCGAAACC
This sequence comes from Dermacentor andersoni, assembly GCF_023375885.2. Lineage (NCBI taxonomy): Eukaryota > Metazoa > Arthropoda > Arachnida > Ixodida > Ixodidae > Dermacentor > Dermacentor andersoni. Next base: position 1,551,143 of record NC_092817.1, on the reverse strand, counting down.
TGTTGGTCTGTACTCGCAATGGAGAGGGTTGAGGGATCAACCTCACTGGTCCACTATTTCATATTTCTTTCTTTCGCTACTACCATACTGGGCGCCGCCCGCAGTGCCAAAGTACTGTAGGTTGTAGCACCCAAAACGATTTTGTGTAAGAAGTTTTTGTTGATTTAATAATACGACTTTGATTCCTCAATTCTGGAATTGAAGTGCTTCCTCTATAAGTACTAATTAAGGGATTATTAAGGATATGATTATTACTTATCTGCCATAGTTTCCACGCTACCGAGTTCCTAGTAATCACAAAGACACATAACTTCATAGAATATCGGGAAATATCCTTACAAAATTCGCGTTTTTTTTTTGTAAAATTCTGTGCAGCTAACACAGACGCTGTACTCATGACATGAAGTCACGCAAGAACAACAGTTTTCTGAAACTTCCGAGGGTAAGAAGGAAAGCGTGAAACATAACGGCAGGTTTCGCAGTGGCTTCTCGTAGCGAGCGGGAGAGGGGAAGTAAAAGCGAGTTGAACATCACGGCGCCTGCGACTATATACAGCTATAATACAGCCTGTCGAGTCATACTCCGCCAAACTCTTCGGCCGCACCGAGTCTGAAGACAATCGAGAGAATCCCATTCGCGACTTTTGACGGCCGTACTTATGCAACGTCGCTGTCAACGAACGCTTCGCCGTGAACGAGAGCGCCGCGTGCGCTCGTTGAACGCCCTCTTGCTGCTGTCTTTGTTCGTCTTCGCTGCGCGCTCTGAACGGAAGGACCCAAGAACCTCAACGCCTTACAACGCCTTACTCTATGTTTAGCGACTCCTGCTCCAAGCATGAACGCGTGGCACGAGCGCACCCCACATGAAACATTCCGCTAAGGCGAATAGTTTAGCGACCATTTCGCGAATTAAATTTTTTAGCCCGCACATTCGTGCAACCATTTCGTGGGGGGTTGATAGAGCTGCAGCCGACAATTCTGCGGCGCAACGCATCGGGTACATGAGCTCGGGCTACTGGATACTGGAGCATTCTTTGCCATTTGCGCCCAGTCAAGCCGGCGGAATGAGGGGTGTCTTCAGGCATATGACACCCCCCCCACTGGCCCCTTGCACCCGGGGCCCACGGCCCCCCGGCCCCCCCTGTTGCTACGCCACTGCTGCTGACGCAGACGCCCCTGAGGGGAAAGGGAACTTAGGAGGCAGCTTCAATCTCGCGGCGGATGATGCGCACAATATTGTCGGATGCAGCAGGAACGGGTGGAACGGGTGGGAGAAGGAGGTCCTCGCAGTTAGATGTCAGCCGTGTTCGGAAGACGCGTGAAGTTCGGAGTAACGAGGCGACTTTTTGCTTCTTCAAGTGTCGACATTCATTTATGAAGTCTTGCAGTGCGGATGAGCTCTTGAAAACTAGGAGTGTAAACGCGTCATATACCTTTGAGGATATGCGCAACCTTATCCGTTTCCGGCATCTTGTAATCGACTTTGCGACAAAGCGCGAGCTCGTCCTGTATGTACATCCGTGAGCAAAAGTAGACGGTCCACAGGGTCACCGAACGAACTGAATTTCTTCGTAGTTAACATGCATACATGGAAACTGACGAGTGAACTAGAAAATTCGTAATGCCAAGTTTGGATTGCAGCTTTCAATTTCAAGGTGCATTCACAGGCAGAGTAAAAAATGAGTTTTATCGCGGAAACTCTCGTCCGTATACCTTTGCTCACGGGTGTATCTCACATAGGACTCGGTGCAAGTCTGAGCTCGACATGCAAGTTCTTTCTGTGCAGCACGACGGCGTCCTATGGGCTTGCCGAACAGATCAATGAGCTTTTGCTTACATACCTCCAAGCTCGTAAGTTCCTGTTTGTGGTTCAGAAACCACACTTGTGCCTTGCGCGCCAGGTAAAATACGATGTTTGCTAGCATCAGAGTCTGGTCTCAGTTGTTGCTGGTGCTCACCCGTTCGTACAGTTGAAGCCATCCTTCGACATCGGTGTTGTCAGAGCCGGAAAATGTACCTGGGTCACGCGGTTGTGTGAAGACGACGGGGCAGTTGGCGGCGGACGGTTGAGGCACGGTTGGTGACCTGCCCGAAGCATTCTCGTCCCCGCCTTGCACTGGCGTTGCAGATGCCGTCAAGGAGCGTCCGCTGCCTAAATCCGTCTTGAAACTTGAAGAACCCGCACCTCCACCAAAATGTTACGCGGAGAAAAGCTGCTTTACAGTATATTTACAAGATATATACAACAGGCAAAAGACCGGCATACAAGTTGGAGCCCGTGCACGCGACTATCGGCGATCGTCGTCTTCGGCATTCCTCCCATCATCATTCGCTACTGCAGCGCCTTGTAGCAATATTAACATGCTTGAACCAGTGCATAGCCGCGCCGTACAATTCAGCATTTTTATAGTTTTTTTTACAATGAATCCACATATAACTCATCGAAACTGAAATAAGAAACCTATGTCCCCAGCCTTGCACCACGCCGCAAGTCACCCGTACTTCTGTTTTCCAGAAATTCATCCGCATGTCACCTCGGACAGATAACATTGTACCAGCCTCTACCACCCATTCAAGCGGAACAAACTACGACAAAACGCATCTCAAGCCGGTACTACTTCCAATGCTTCCTCGTTCCTCATGCACACAATAAATGTATGACGCCAAGCTGAAAACTCAATTGTCTTGCGAAAAACTCAATTTTTTCTGCCTATTTAAATGTGCGATTTCCTTCAGAACATTTCGCAGCAAAAACTTTTCAGTTGCATTGCCTCTTTCAAACGATAAAGCGAAACTTGTACCCCACCACCTAGTGCCTGTGAAAATGATGCTGATGCTACCGACTTGATGTGTAACAGAAAAATGTTCGCATTGTGCTGTATTTAATTCTTTTTTTGTGTTAATATTGTGTTCAAAGAAGGAATAAGGGTTGAAAAGCATGTAAAGTATGTATCCATCTGTGACAACCACAAACTCGCACAAGTGGGACGCACTACGTGTAAAACATGTCACTGACACTTTCCTGGCTTTTTATGCGTTAAATAAATAGCAAATTGCCTTTCTTTGTTTTGTTTATACGCAGTACTTCTCATTTGTACTATAGTATACCTGTAGTATGGCGAAGATTGGGGGGCGAAGGCGAGGGAGACGACGGGTACGCGAAATGGTCGGAAGAGGGGCCCACAAGTTGGTAGGTAAAGGGGAGGGTGACTGCAGGAACTTGGAATAAAGCTCCACATGAAACAATTACAGATATTGGCACTCTGTCAAACATTGTCTTGCCTAGAATGAGTGCTTCAATAGTACGAGTTGGAAAAAGACAACCAATTAGACACCTATATGAACCTTCCGATTCTCAAGTTTGCTGTATCTGACTCACCATCATTTCAGCAATGTTAAGACGTCACACTTGATATGTTGAACCCAGTTAGAATAGAACACGCCTTTTACAAAGTAAAAAAAAAAAATGTCTTAGAATTCACCGGCCGCTCAACGTGAAGGCCTAGCTGTACAGTACTTAACCTAGAAGAATAAATATAAGGTGCCCCATGGGCAAGATTAGACAAAAACAGGAATGAGGAATAGACATGCTACAAACATGGTGAATTTTATCACTCCTCAATGTTTTATATGAGCCGCTGCAGGTGTTTCAATTCGTTTTCGTTAATTTTCTCAGAACACACTTTTTCGCATTTCTTTCATATGCCAACAGCATAACTAGTTTCGTATTCCATGGTACTTTGCACGCTTATTTCTTACGTAGTTGGCAATGCAATGAATCTTCAATAGAATTGTACAACTTTTGATATAATTTTATAAGAATGCACACCTATCAGGAGAGCATTTGTTTTGTTATTTCATCATTACGCTTTTAAAGTTCCTGAAGACTCATTAGCATTACTCCTGCTCTTGCCTAGTGATGTTTGTCTCCTCATATGCTCTACATATCTGTAACCATGATGGTGACAGGACACCACTCTGGCAGTAAGGTTTTAACTCAGCCCGCGCTCGTCTGTCCCCTCGTCTTGTTTATATCCATGTCTCTAGTCACCTAGCTATCAACACTGTCTCGTAAGGTTTGGTTCATTGCAGGGGTCAGTGTCTTTTCTATATGAGTGCCAAAAATTGTTACATTGTTCCGGGATAAATTAAGTTTACGAGTGTTGGCATCATACCCATATTTGATAAACATATCTTAAATAAAAATATATCAAAATGTTACACGTTATATAACACTCCAGTTTGCCTAAAAATGTGATTATAAGGTAAAGTAAAAATTTGTATTCTTATTCACCTCCAAAAAGGCCTTTTTTTGCACTTGTCATACCTTTTCAGCATCTGCTGAAAAGTTACGTAAATAACAGAATACAATTGGTTAAATGGAATAATTTTGTTTCGAACCGTTTGCGCATTACCCAAGGGTTTGCGCAGGGATCTATATTAGGTCCGCTTTTGTTTTTATTGTATATAAACGACATCTGTAACATACCTGATTCTCCAGATTTGGTTATGTACTCTGACGATACAAATATTTTTTTCACATCGCGTACTCTGCCGGAATCAGAAACTATCGTGAACGCTTATTTGGTAAAATTATACGCTTGGATGCAGGCGAATAAGTTTAGTTTAAGCTTGTCAAAAACCAGGCACATAATTTTCAGACCTATTAATGCCTCTGTTCATTACACACTTAACCTAATATACGCCAACACAAAACTGCAACAGGTAACAAACAACTCAGAAGTTTCTTGGTGTCTAGTTTAATGAACATTTATCATGGAACGTGCATATTTCAAAACTTCTTACGGACCTTAGTAAAACTGTTGGTTGTCTTTACCGGACCAGCGATCTCTTGTCCGTTCCCCTAAAAGTGTCGATATACTACGCACTATTTTTTCCCAAATTGTCCTATTGTGCACTTGTCTAGGGCACTACAACAATAAGTAATTTTCAGAAGTTATTGCTTTTGCAAAAGAAGGCATTGTGGGCTATTGAGCGTTACCATGGTAGGCCGGAAAACCTACCAACATTACCACTCTATCATAAGCATAATTTACTTAAAGCAAACCATGTTTACATATTTCGCCTGTTACAGTACATCCATCGTAATCGTTTGTATTCCATTGCTCCAAACCGCCCTCCTACTAAATACCCCCTTCGGCAACACAGAAACTTGGTCCCTAAAACTAGGACAAATTACGGCAAACAAAAACTCGATGACCAGATTCCAGTCGTTCTCAATAACCCATCTTTAAGTGTCATGGTCGATCTCCCTAAGAACAAATTTAAAAAAGACATAAAAAAGTTACTAATCAGCACTGATTCAATATAATATGTTTTTTACTTAGCGAAGCATCTCTTGTTTTCGTGTCAAGTTGTCTGTGTGTGTGTTTTCTTTAGCGACCTCATGCCATGTTTATACACTGCCTTTGATTTATGGTGCACTGTCTTTGTATCAAAAGTAATATTTATCATGGTAATACTGTCGTTTGATGTAATGTATTTTGTTCACTATCATACTATTTTAATATTTATTTCTGTGTTGTTCACTGCTGTATCGACTGTTTTGGGGAACTGTGACTTCGTCAGGCTTTACTGCCTTTTGTCGCAGTTCCCTCTTTCATCTTTGAAGGAAAATAAACCTCAACCTCAACCTCAAAGGACTGGAAGAGCGTTCCCGCCAACGGCGTGCTTCAGTCAAACCCAACCCCCTTGAAACGCACCATTGTAAAACTAATATGCAAAAACAGCCCACCGCTTATGTAGAGCCCCTCCTCACGCGTCCTTGAGATACTACAAATAGATAAAATAAAATAAATAAACGTAGCCCTGAACTGCTAGAATAAGCGTTTTGGGAAACAACTGGAATGCCAACGTATTCCATAGTACATTTTAAGGACAGCTATCAAAAAAAGTGCTTCTTTAGTCTTAAGGTTATTCACTAACCAGGCATGACTTCACTACGTTCGGTGGTCACTTGGCAATTTCACTGTGTACCTAATGAACAAGTGGAAAGTTACTGAATCTTTTTCTCGTTCAAGTAATGTCCTCCTCTTTTGAGTGATATGCTCCGCGCAATTTTTCTTTTAATTTGTTGGAACTTTAAAAAAGTTGTGCGCAATACAGATATTAAGGCACACGTAAGCGGGAATTGTCATATTTAGGAAGACATATTGTTGTTATATCCCACACGGATGCCTCGCTAAAAGCAACAATGGCATACCAATTCCTATTGTGGATATCACGGGCACTTGTACACCTCCGGCGGCTGGATCTCGCGTTCCATCTTCTTGAGCCTCCGGAAGTAGAGCACCACGCAAGACACGTAGAAGAGCTGCGGGGCAAGGGTGAGCGTGAGCAGCGTGGCGGGCGACCTCCGACCGACCCACCTGGACGCTCGAGAAGGCCACGGTGGTCGCGGTGATCCACGCGCTGGCGGGCACCTGCGTCGCACGCATGACGTCGTATTACGGCTGCACGTGCGCCGAGCGCGCGGCCGCATACCGATCGCAGGCCGAGGAAGACGCTGCACTTGAAGAGCAGCGCGCACTCCACGATGCTGGTGACGATCCAGGGCAGGATGTACGCCTTGCGCCTCTTGAGTGCGCCCGCGGCGAGCAGCAGGGACAGGGCCGCCTGCAGCACCGAGTGCAGCACCAGCAGCGCCGGGTACAGCAGCCCCCCTGCGGCGGCAAGCGCCGTCATCACACTGGGCTTGTTGTGGCCTCGCGGCACTCACAGAAGTGGTCGTCGGGCCGGTGCGCGTCCCCGGTCAGGATGAAGAAGGCGGCCAGCAGGTACCAGAAGGCGAAGAACTCGAGCACGTGGATCAGCTGCGAGTGGACGCGTGTCAGTCGCGGTCCGCAGCCCCGTGGCCGCGGGCCACTTACCGCGCTTACGACGCCAATGAAGGCGACCACGCCGTCCACGGTGCAGCAGCGCGGCGCGCGTGCCATGGCCGCACTGGAACCGGTCCTAGTGGGGGGCGCCCCTATAGTGGAGCCCCCCCGTCGGAAGTGGCGCGCGAGCGCCGCCGGAATCGCAAGCAGCACTTTCGTTTTGACACACTTTATTGGGCTATGCAGGAACATGGAGAGTTATAGGCGGACAAAACGAGGGTAGCGCGGCCGTGACGCCAAGAAGCAAATCTGCACTAAACGCGGCATCTGTAAAACAGTACCGGTCGCATTCAAGGAAGATCAGTAATTAGAATAAGGCGGGAACCCAAATGGTAACACTCGTCTGCTGCTTCTAAAATGCCCCGCAAGGGACAAGCAACGCCAGGTAACAAGTTTCGAGCACCAAGTGAGCGAGAAAAAATGTAATTGAAACCAGGTGAGGGCTTTTGAGCGTTTTAACGAATCAGTATACGGACGACAAGAAAGCAAGTGCTTGCAAACAGATTGGAGAGTAGGAAACTCACCTTGGCAAAAAATCACAACTATAACAAAAATTAAAAAATAAACGAGTGTTTGTTCTGAAATTGATAACACAGGTACTACACTACCAAGGAGAAAGCCCCAAAATTACATATTGAACACGGAGCCTCAATTCCAACAGCGAAGACATCGTAAGCAGTACAACACGTGTGCTTGAAGGTAACTCAGCGACAAAATCAATCCGGAAATTACCAAGAACTCAAAAGCCTTCGTAGAAATCTTGTAGACAACATCACAAACCAGAATTACACAGACAGCTTTACAGTTACTAAACATAGCTCACTAGACAACATCACAAAGCCGAATTACACAGACAACTTTACAGTTACTAAACATAGCACACTATACAACTCAATAGAAAAAAAAGAAATGTGGCACAATGCAATTTGAAGATGTTCTAGTGGATGATATAAAGGACGCGTTTGAAAGTGATGACGTTCGTGAGTTACGTAAATTACTGCATTTTTCATTGCTGTCTGCGCTCAAGTAATTTGGCCGTAATTACTGCGAGCTCTCGGATGTGAAAGAAAAGCGTTCAAGCAAATGCCATAAGTATATGGTTTATTGGTAAGTTAACATCAACAAATTGATAATGTAGCAGATTTCTGACCAATTTATAGAAAATAAGATGCAGGGACCTTACTGTCCGTTGCCTACAAAGTATTTGCTAAGATAATCGCAAATAGAATCAGGAACACCTTAGACTTCCATCAACCAAAGGACTAGGCAGGATTTCGTAAAGGCTACTCAACAATAGACCATATTCACACTATCAATCAAGTAATAGAGAAATGTGCGGAATATAACCAACCATTACATATAGCTTTCATTGATTACGAGAAAGCATTGGATTCTGTCGAAACCTCAGCAGTCATGGAGGCATTACGGAATCAGGCTGTAGACGAGCCGTATGTAAAAATACTGAAAGATATCTATAGCGGCTCTACAGCCACCGTAGTCCTCCATAAAGAAAGCAACAAAACCCCAATAACGAAAGGCGTCAGGCAGGGAGATACGATCTCTCCAAGGCTATTCACAGCGTGTTTACAGGAGGTATTCAGAGGCCTGGATTGGGAAGAATTGGGGATAAAAATTAATGGAGAATACCTTAGTAACTTGCGATTCGCCGATGACATTGCCTTGCTTAAAAGCTCAGGGGACCAATTGGAATGCATGCTCACTGACCTGGAGAGGCAAAGCAGAAGAGTGGGTCTAAAAATTAATCTGCAGAAAACTAAAGTAATGTTTAACAGTCTCGGAAGAGAACAGCAATTTACAATAGGTAGCGAGGCACTGGAAGTGGTAAGGGAATACACCTACTTAGGGCAGGTAGTGGCGGCGGATCCGGATCATGAGACGGAAATAATCAGAAGAATAAGAATGGGCTGGGGTGCGTTTGGCAGGCATTGTCAGATCATTAACAGCAGGTTTCCATTATCCCTCAAGAGAAAAGTGTATAATAGCTGTGTCTTACCAGTACTCACCTAGGGGGCAGAAACCTGGACGCTTACGAAAAGGGTTCTACTTAATTTGAGGACAACGCAACGAGCTATGGAAAGAAGAATGATGGATGTAACGTTAAGGGATAGGAAAAGAGCAGATTGGGTGAGAGAACAAACGCGAGTTAATGACATATTAGTTGAAATCAAGAAAAAGAAATGGGCATGGGCAGGACATGTAATGAGGAGGGATGATAACCGATGGTCATTAAGGGTTACGGACTGGATTCCAAGGGAAGGGAAGCGTAGCAGAGGGCGGCAGAAAGTTAGGTGGGCAGATGAGATTAAGAAGTTTGCAGGGATGACATGGCCACAATTAGTACATGACCGGGGTAGTTGGAGAAGTATGGGAGAGGCCTTTGCCTTGCAGTGGGAGTAACCAGACTGATGATGATGATGCTGATGATGATGATGATTTTTCCGTTGTCGCAGATATACGAATCTATGCAGACGGTTCACGCACTATTGGAACTTCCGAGACCCATACTGCGGACGCAACGCCACGAGTGTCGCACATTCGTGGACCGTGCCTGCGCGGGATCATCACGTGTTGGAGACGCCACAAGAAAGAAAGAGAAAGGCAAAGGAAAGACAGGGAGGTTAACCAGAGATTAGCTCCGGTTGGCTACCCTGTACTGGGGGAGGGGCAAGGGGAGGCGATAGCTGAGAGAGGGAAGGATAAAAAAAATTTAAAGATAGAAACCTACACACACACGTACGTACACACGAACTGTTTCTGTGGCGAATGTCACGCAGCCCATAAAGTCGTTCCTAGTGTTACGCAGTGTCACCGTACAGTCCTACGTCACACAGTGTAAAGTCACAATTTGTCAGAAAGTTCAGTGTATTTTAAGTGGCGTAGCAGCGTCTTCATAGCGGATCGCGCTGATGTTCGCGTAGGCCAGCTTCCGAAGTACTTGTTTTCTGTCATTGGGCGCTTGTCCAGTTTGTCTAGGATGGCGGAGTGGACTGCTCGTTGCTGGTTGAAACGAGAGCACTGACAAAGTAGGGGTGCGATTGTTTCATTGCAACCGCAGAAGTCACAAAGTGGGCTGTTAGCCATTCCGATAAGAAAAGAGAACGCATTTGAAAATGCTACTCCAAGCCATAGACGGACTAGAAGGGTGCAGTCACGCCGTGGAAGCTCGGGTGGAATACGTAGCTGTAAATCAGGGTACAGGGTATGAAGGCGTGCACTTGTGAACTCGGAGGAATTCCATTGAGCTAATGTCAAGTCACGTGCAAGTGCGGAAAGTTTTTTTAGCTGCGTCGGCTCTCGAAAGAGTAGTGGCAATGCAGTTGACGCCGTCACGGGCATATCGGGCAGCTGCGTCTGCTCGATCATTGCCGTGTATGCCGCAGTGACTAGGCAACCACTGATATATTATATCGTGTCCTTCGTCAACTATGCGATGATGAACTTCTCTGATCTCTTCGACGAGCTGCTCATGTGATACATGGCGCAGTGCTGAGAGTACACTCTGAAGGGCTGCCTTGGAATAACAGAAGACTGAACATGCATGGGGTGGTTCCTCCTGAATGAAATGAAGAGCCGCACGCAGGGCTACCAGTTCAGAAGCTGTCGTTGATGATACATGTGACGTTTTTAGCTGTATTTTGACGGATCTTGTTGGTGTCCCCACAGCAGCAGCTGAACTTCCAGATGTGACTGAGCCATCGATGTAAACTTGTACGCGGCCACTGTGCACCTCGTGTAAAACTTCTAATGTGGCCTGCTTCAGGGCAAACGACGGCATGTTAGCTTTCTTCATGATCCCTGGGATGGTGAGGCGTATTTCAGGTCAGTGCAGGCACCATAAAGGTGAGGATGATCTTGCTGCCGTCATGTAGTTCGATGACAATGAGGTACAGTTGGCAACAATTATACGACTGAAAGTTGCGTGTGGCCTTTGTGCGGGTAGAGCGGCAAGATGGTGAGAAGGTAGTCGGGCAACATGCCGAATATGCGCCCTGGGCTTGAGCTTGTAGTCCCTGGAGTACACGCAGGTTTGTTTTGCAGGTGTTACCAAGCACAGGGAGGCTGTATCTTGCGAAACCGAGGAACAAGGCGTTATAAAGCTGCAGCATTGACCGCACCGATGTGCCCCATGACTTTCCACCGAGAAATTTTTGGAGTTGTATTATTGTCATTAACCTCTTCTTTAGGTATGAAACGTGCGGGCTCCGTGATAGGTCGCGGTCGATAATTACCCCTAAAAAGCAGTGTTTCCGTGCACTTGCAACTGCTTGCCCATTGACACTTAGAGTAACGCTTCATTGCCTTCCGAATCAGTGTAACAAGGCAGCATTTCTCTGAAGACAGCTGTAAGTTCTGTTTTCGCAAGTACAGTTATGTTAACATAGCTGCCTTTTGTAGCCGTGCTCGTACCTGCAGTCGTGTTACAACAGGCGCCAAAATGCAGATGTCGTCGGCATAGATTGGTACTTTAAATGTGTTGGGCCAGCATATAACTAGGCCAACGAACACTAGGTTGAATAGCGTCGAGCTCAACACTCCGCCTTGCGGTACTCCACGGAACGTCTGGTGCTGAGTCATGGTGCCATCCTCGGTCAAATAACTGCAGAGCCACTGAAAAGTGCGGCCACCTATTTCGGCTTCAAGCCACCTATTCCGGCTTCAATCAGGGTCTCCATAATGGCATAATGTGCTATATTATCATAGACGCCTTTTATGTCAAGGAATAATGCCGCAGTAAGTCGTTTCACACGTTTTTGATGGTCAACAAACGTGACCAAATCGATGACATCATCTATCGATGAGTGCCCACGCCAGAAGCCAGCCATAGCATCTGGGTAAACATTGTAATTTTCCAGGTACCATTCCAGGTGCGTCAAAATCATTCTTTCCATTATTTTCCCTATGCAACTGGCCAGAGCGATAGGGCGGTACGATGACAAATATAACGTGATTTACCAGGTTTGAGAAGTGGAACCAAGCGGCTGCATTTCCATTCACGTGGAACCAAACCGTTGCGCCAAGACTCGCTGTAATGGTTTAGCAGCATGAGTCGTGCTTTCTGCCCAAGATTGGCGAGCGGCGCATAGGTAACACCGTCTGGCCCAGGTGACGAAGAGCGCCTGCAAGTCGCCAGTGCCGCTTCAAGCTCCTCCACCGAAAACATTACATCCATACGGGAATACCGTGGCACAGGGGTGGCACATGGTTAAGCGCGCGTTGGAGCTGCAAGCTGGCAAATCTTGAGCAAAATTCTTCAGCAATGTCAATTTTACTGCGACCTTGGTACAAAGCGAGGGATTTGAAAGGAACACGCTGTTGCGGTGATACGCGAAGTCCACGCACGGTTCTCCATATCTGAGATAATCGCTGACGTGGATCCAACGACTCACAGAAACGTTTCCATCTTTGAGATTGTAGTGCATCAATGCGGCGTTCAATCTCCTTTTGCATTCGCCTTGCCTCTCTGAGATCATGGATGGATTTAGTTCTCCTGTATCTTCTTTCAGCCCGCCGGCGAATTGCTCGTAGTCGCTGCAGTTCGGCTTCACATTCTTCATGTGTCGGGAAAGGCTGAAAACCGCGCGTAGCCTTTTGCATGGTTTGTTGAATTTCCTGTTCCAGACTTGAATGGTTCCCTTGCTGACATACTTCCTCCGTGTGCGACCGAAACGCCGACCAGTCAGTTCACCGGAGGGTCGTGGAGGAGCATTTAGATAGTCCCTTGATCTTCAGGTACGTGTGAATATGGTCGCTTCCATGTAATTCGATGTCTGGAAACCATTCCACGTTTCTCTCAAGACGCCGAGAAACCAGGGTCAAGTCTAGGCAGCTGCTGTATGTAAGCCCACGTAAATGTGTCGGACTACCATCGTTGAGGCAGAAGAGGTCGTGCTGTGTGGCAAAGGATGCTAGTCTCGTTCCCCTGAAGTCCATCTTCAAACACCCCGAAAGCGGATGGTGAGCATTAAAATCTCCGGTGATAATCGTAGGGCCAGGTGTCGCTGATAGCACGTCGTGCAGTCGTTCAGTCGAAGCCACTTCAAGGAGCAATGTAAACATAAACAGCGACGAGTGTGAACGTAAGCTTATTCGTTTTCACAATTAAACAAACGTACTGGTTGTCGTGAGGCGGGACTGGGTGCAACACGTATGACAGATCACATCTAATATGTACAATTACCTTGCTCACGTCACCACAGGTAGATGACATGAATGCCTCATAGCCAGAAATGCGTATAACATTCTGCGCGTTCGGTTCGCAAATTACGAGGATGGGAAAACGGTTTTCGAGGACAAAGTGTCCAAAATCTGAAATTCTCGATTTGAGACCACGGTCATTCTACTGCAATAGAGATGCTTTCTTGACTTCCTTGTGGAAGGGCAGCAAGGGGCGGGCCATGGTGCTATGCGATGCTTTCAAGTACTGGAGTCAGCGCGTCCAGTACTTGCAGTGCGCTACAAGCAGCCGGAGTGTCCATGTTTGTCAGTAGTAGACGCATGACATTCGTGAGCGATTTGAGCATAGCAATCACTTGCGAATCCTTGTCTCGCAGTTGGCCAACTGAAGTGACATTTGACTTTAAGTGTCGAGTCATATGTGCACTGGCTCTGGCACGTGGCATGTCTTCGGCAGTGCTGGCTACACCTCACTTGATGAAGCATGAATATTGACACGTGCACTTGCCTATCGTTATCGGGCGACAACGCTTCGCCGCTTAACAAATGTTATCGCACAGCGCGGGACGCGCCTGCATGTATTCGAAGTTTCTGGAACGTTATCGAAGCTTCTATCCGCTGTCTGTTGTCGCCGAACCTTGTGTTATCTGATTTCATCGCGTGACGCGAATGGTGCAGAACTTTGTGGAAGACACGCGAGTCCCAACGATTAGTCTGGAACATTCCACGACTGCTGTATAAAAGCCGACGCGCTTGACCCGCTGATCAGATTTCGACGATCGCCGACTGTGTTCGCCGTTGTCGCCGTTCTTTAAGTGTAGCCTGTTTTTGTGGGCACAGGTTCGGCCAATAAAAGTTAGTTTCCTCTTTCACAGTATAGCTACTGTGTTCTTCATACGTCACTCCACGTGACAATAGCATGGCCGCTGTTTTCGTTGGAATTCGTGATCTTACTGGAAACAGATGAAACAGGAGGTGGCGTTGCCGGACGAGACATTTCCCTGGAACCGGAAGAGGATTTCGTAGACTTTCGTTTCCGGGAGCGATGTCGCCTTATCGCTGCCGAAGCATCTCTGTGTGATGATCCGCCTCTGGCCATTTTCCTCAAGATTTTCTGCTCTTTCTTTAGGCATGGACAGTCTTTTGAGGATGCAGCATGTGAGCCTTGACAATTTCGGCACTTGAGCTCTGTTGCACGGCAAGTGTCAGTGTCGTGTTGTTCAGAACATCGTGGGCACATCGTTGTATTTCGGCAGACAGCACTCACATGTCCAATTCTTTGACACCTTCTGCACTGAAGTGGTTTGGGTACGAAAGGTCGTACCACATGCGGAAAGTGGCCGAGCTTTACATGTGTTGGTAGGCAGTCACCTTTAAACACGAGCCTTACAAAGGTCGACTTGCCAAGGCGCCGAGCTTGTAGTAAGGCAACACCATCTGTTGCAGGTTTTATTAAAATTGGCAGCTCCCTGTCGCTAATCGATCAGTCAATATCACAAACAACACCAGCCGTGGTTTCGTTGTCCTGGGGAATGAGGTAGTGGACATTGGTGTTGCCCAGGAGCTTTACTGCCATCAAAGCATTGATTGCGCTTCGGTTGTGGACATCAATAGCCAGGATGTTCTTCCAAGTATCAATTCTTAAATCTTTGATTACACCTGGGACAAGAGCCTCCAGAGAAACGGAAATCGCTTGTCGATAATGCCGGTTGAGGTTATCGGCAGGTGTGTCCGGCACACAAAGAATTGTGTGCGCCGATGGCCTTCGCTGTGGCATGACGGTAGACTTACTTGACAAAGACCTTCCGGTGATGTGTCTCATCTTGGCCTTCCTTTGTACCACTCTTTCGAAGCCTTCGTCATGTGACGCGTCATCGCTTGAGCAGCAGTACAACACAGTGTACTGGCTGTCAGCTTGACTAGGAGGGCAATTTCTCTTCCTCGGGCCGGTTCCTGCCGAAGCAGTCACGTCGCGTCGCCATTCATTGCCGTGGCAATGGGAGCGGCGCCTCCCAGTAAAACACGGAAAAAAGCCGAAAATACTGCAGCGCGAACGAACAGTTGTCTCTACAAGAATCACTTCGTCTTCGTCACAAAACTGGCGGGGCAGTAAAGGACATAAAGACCAGCTTCATCGTCGGACCTACAAGTTCAGCAGAAGTGCACGCATTGCACAGGGCTAATTTTTGGTTGTCTGCTGTCGCAGATATACGAATCAACGCACACGGTTCACGCACAATGGAACATCGAGACCCATACTGTGGATGCAATGCCACGAGTGTCGCACATTATTTATTTATTTATTTCACAATAACCCTAAACGCCCTCTAGGGAGGGTATTACATAGGGTAAAGGTTACGTCGGTGAGGCAAACAGTGCGTAAATGTAAATACAATAGAAAAACAAAACTGGGACAGAATTACAGTGCATCAACGTATAAACACAAAGAAACCAAAAAATAAAAAAATAAAGATAGTTATCAGTACAGCAACACTAAATGATTTGTACAAACTATGACAACGTCGTGAAGGCTTTGGTTATCGGCGAATTAAAAAAAACTGTTTACAAATCAGAGAGTGAAACGTGATATATTAGGTATGCATTGTACTGCGTAGAGCATCTGTAAATTTCGAGGCATTTGTTTCCCTGACAATGTGCGATAGCAGATTATTCCACTCTTTCGCGGTGCGAGGTATAAATGACTGACAAAATGCGAGGGAATGACAAATGATGAATTTGACTTTGCAAGAACGATCCCGACGCGGAAAAATGGCTGAGGGTTCACACATGAACTTGTTATGAAGAGATACGTGATAGTAAAGCTTATGCAAGAGTGTTAAACGAGATATATTACGGCGAAGGGACAAGGCTTCAAGCTCGGCGCGATTTTTTATTGCTGTTGCACTGGTTTCTCGTGCCTGCGCGGGATGCCTGCTCGTGCCTGCGCGGGATGGTCGAGACGTCACAAAACTGGCGGGGCAGTAAAGGACATAAAGACCAGCTTCATCGTCGGACCTACAAGTTCAGCAGCAGTGCACGCATTGCACAGGGCTAATGTTTGGTTCTCTGCTGTCGCAGATATACGAATCTACGGACACCGTTCACGCACTATTGGGAACTTCGAGACCCATACTGCGCTCGCAACGCCAGGAGTGTCGCACATTCTTCGACCATGCCTGCGAGGGATCATCACGTGGTCTAGACGTCACAAAACTGGCGGGGCAGTAAAGGACATAAAGACCAGCCTCATCGTCGAACCTACAAGTTCGGCAGCCGTGATCGTATTGCACAGACATATTGCATTCTCGCAGCAACGTCCACTTACTCTAGTAGAAGCAGTCGAGTGCCGTAGGCATGCTGGAACGAGTTCACTCAATTTTCCTGCGTTTAACTGAGAGTTTTGCCTTGAGCACTGGTCTTGCTGTCACATGACTTTCTAGCCTCAGATGCAAATCTAGACCACTCCATATACAAAATTGTTATTTGTAGGTTTCACTAGGCGAACAAATGTCCTACTGCAAGTCTTGTCGCTTGCAAAATTTGTGTGCTTTTTTCGGTTTTAGGACATCTGACATTGTGATTATGACGCTGATGAATAACACAGCTTATTGGAACTGAATGAAGTATCAATTAATTTATTGCTTGTTTGGTCATCAGATGGAGAGGACGAGATGGAACCAGACACCACTGGTAAGCAGTAGTTGCTTTATATAAGAGGACTTTGCTGTGTGCATGACAAACGCCACGCAGGCCTCATATAACTATTCTTTGCATTCTATATGTATATTATTTGGGTGATTGTACTGCACAAGAGCTTGTTTTCGCAGATCAGCTATATGTCACCTATTATTTACTTTGTACTCGGTGAAGGTGTACGCTTTCTGCAATGAAGACATAGCATCCTTGCAGCAAAATCCGAGTACTGTACTAACAGCAAGCGAGTGCAACTCCCCTACCTTTAACTTGGTTTTTCCTCACAACTGAAATGACTATGCATGTTTGCCCTTCATAGTGGCATCTTTTACATCCGTGATTCTCACACTAATATGTTTTAGTGGAATTCAGTGTGCATCTTTCCAGCCTTGCATTTACGTTAACACTCTGTGCTTGTGTGTTGCTGGTTGCACCCTGGTGCCACATTACACCTGAAGTGCATGATTACAGTAAAGTATGCTCACAAATAGCTTGAGTTACATCACAGTAACATTTAAATGCTTGGCCACTTGTTAACAACTGGGTTATCCTTCTCAGCGGTATAACAAACTTTCGTTTGACTATTTAATTTGTGATTTCAATCCTGATAAGCATCGCAACTTTTTTATTAAGACGCCTGTGCGCTCCAAATTTCGAGACATATGTTTCGATGCGACAGCGAGCACTCCCTGGTAGAAAGCATGTTGCTCAGGTTTCAAGAAAATGTGTTTCAGAGCCTCTTTGAATTACTGGACTTAACACTATAGTGTGTACTGACTTGTGGTGAGCTATGATGTGATGCTCAGTCATTGTATAGATAGACAAAATGTGCATTTCTTGTACTATTATTGGTTTGATAATCTTTCTGTGCTTGTAGCATTTATACAGCGTGTTTTGTTACCTCTTTGTATGTCTAGAATATCATGCATTGTTATAAGACATTTGTAACCATGAAGGAAAGTAAAAAAAACCGAATCACTGTGCAGTTTTATTTCAGGCAGAACATTTGCAGTGAAACACAATTAAGTGTCTCGTTGCTTTCGGCACATATAACACGGAGCATACACAACGTCAACACTGGTAAAAATGTTAGTTGCACATGCAGTTGCATACGTTTCAGCGTAAATACTGTGCAATACTTTGGTAAAATTTTTTCAGCGTGCCTTTGCAAAGTGCGAGTGATTCCAAAACACGGCGTTATGCTTACTCTTCAATCATTGCCATCTCAGCCGAAGTTCTGATTACAATTTTTTTTCTATGCATGCGTAATAGCTGTAACGTCACTGCATGTACAGCACTTGTGCATGTTTTCAACTTTTCTGAATAATTAAGAACAGCCAACATTGCTGCTTCTCATCAATGCACAGGACCATATATATAATGTGGTTAACCTCCTAAGAAAAGCTTTATATCACTGTATAACGGACAACACACAAGATCACTGTTCTCACTGTGAACAAGATCACTGTTTTCACAGTCCTACTTTTCACTGTGTTCATCACACACACCCGCACAGGTCACATTGATGTCAAATGCCCCCATGCAAATAACATAGCTAACAAAATCATTCCAGAGGTCCACTTGAAAAAAATATTGCTCACATCTGCATGGCACGCTCACGCATTAGGCACTGCACTAACCATGCTAACGAAGCAGCTTGCGCCACTTTATTTCTCAAAGCTGTTTCTCATCAGCAACATAGAGCATATTGACAGTCTCCAGTGGCTACTGATTGCCAACTTCTTTTTTCAGACGATGAGGCATCAAGCGACTTGCCAGAGAGCATGCAATTGTTACAAGCGCAGTTTCCTACACCATCACACCACATGGGCGGATTTTCAAGAAACCTGCAGACTCGCATGCAAGAGAAGTACCTGGAGAAATGTCGAGCCTATAATGCACTGCAGGAGCGCTATTTAATCATGCAAAATGACTTTCGAGACCTTCAAGCGAAAAGAAGTTCAGAAGCGAATGGTGCTGCTGCTGCATGGGGATATGCTGCCATAGCCGGGCACTCTGAAAAGGTTGCATACTGCACAGGCCTGCCAAATAAAGAGACATTTGCATTGGTTGTGTGTGTATATAGAACTGCTTGCCCTTCTGTGGAAACGATGAGCTACGAAGAACAGGTTTTGCTCGTGCTGATGAGGCTACGCCTTGAGATTCACCTGTGCTTTCTGGCGGATCTCTTTAAAATAAGTAAAAATTATGTGTCAATAATATTTGAAAGTGCCCTCACAACACTAGTGAGTGAGCTAAAAGGGCTCGTTGTGTGGCCAGACGATGTGGCCTTTCGCGCATGGCAACCGAAAATATTTCAATGTAAGAGGTTTCGTCAAGTTCGAGCAATTATTGACAGCACTGAGATTCTCCTTGAAAGGGCACGTGCATCAACGGCACAGAGCACAACCTGGTCCAAGTACAAGAACTTCAACTCTGTAAAGGTGCTGGTTGGGATCACACCTGATGGGCTAATCTCGTATATTTCGGAGTGCTGAGGCGGCAAAATTCGTGATAAGCAGCTTGTTCTCCAGATAGATTTCACCAAGTACGTCGACTATGTTGATGAAGTGATGGTAGACCGGGGCTTTAATGTCACGGAAGAACTGGCAGTGCTAGGTGTTAAGGTTATGATCCCAGCCTGTACTAAAGGGAAGAACCAGCTTTCCCAAGCTCAAGTGACAGCATCGAGGGAAATTTCTTGCCGGCGCGTCAGAGTCGAACAAGTAATTGGGCGCATGAAGAGATTCCACATACTAAAAAACATTGTGCCTTACTTTATGAAGGATTATTTAGATGATGTGCTATTGATTGCAGCACTTACAAATCTGATGCCACGGTTTAGTTAATATCGTATGTCAGCCCCACCAGTAGATTAGGGTGAGAAAAGAGGACGACGATAACCACAGCTGTTGGTTTACGTCGACTGGATAGCAGTTGCCTTACTCAAGGAAACCTTCAGTAACTCTACAAGCAGTGCCCAAGGACAAACTATCAGTGTGCTGGTCAAGAACAAGTAATTAGCCTTTTTCATTTTCCTTTGCTGCCCTCTGCCGCTGGAAATGTTTTGGAAAGGTACCGCGGCTTTTGTCTGCTTTGTGTAGCTGTGCCCATGTTGAGTGGGCTTTGATTGTGCGTTTCGTGAATAGAACTTATGATTTATGGCTTCTCCTGGGCAGAATGTTGTTCCTGAAAGCCATGCAGCACTCACCGACTACTGGGTGAGAACTTGAGGCCTTATTGCGCTGTTGTGTTAACAGTTCAGCCGATAAATGTACACCGAGTTCCGTCTGTCGACACGGCTGTGTTGGAATTTGTTGTCGCTGATTTATGCTGTTGGGCAGCTCGCTTTTCGTATTCATCTTTCACATTCTTTAGAGATTTCACATATTCGAAGAAACTTCGATTGCAGCCTTCTATATTACATTGATCTAAGCGGTGCGTTTGTTTACGTCGACATCTATAGCCACGGAGCTTCAAATATTGTAGAAAGAGCGGATCGCTGATATGAAATAGTGTCAAAATGTAGCAAAACATATATCTGTGCAAATGAGCCACATTGCTCCTCCCCGAGACAAGTCAATATGCGCGGTCGAGCCCCTTAAACAACGGCGACTGTGAACTAGATACAAATATATTAGATCGCTATACCCGATTCTCACTTTTCTTTAACTTCATCATAGTTAAACTTTGGGCATTTCATGTAGCATTATTAGAGAAAACTATGCTCACACAAGAGCTCATGGATAGGCCATGTAGATCTCTTGCAAAAATGTGGGTGCCATCGCCGACAGTGTAGGCAACTGAGCGAGGCGTTTGTTTCTGTTGCTGTGCTGTGTGCACCGTGTCTTGTTTACCGTTTCATGCAGAGGTAAACAGTGCATCTTTGGAACTAATATATGTGTCTGCATAACACACAAAGACCCACCTATCTACGCAGCGAATGCGATTGGCAGCCTTCGGGAAAGGTGACTCAGTACAGTGCTGTGCGAAGAGTATTTGATTTCAAATCGCTAAGGCCAGAACTAAAACTATAAAAAGTTCCATTTATCCTAACTGCTTACTTTTCAGAAAAGTCCATGTCTGCCGGTAGCGGATGCACAAACTCGACTCCACTAGGCCTAACCTTCACTGAGCAATATCAACATTGGCTCAAACTTCATGTGCATACGGCTTGAAAGAGCTGAAGATGTTTGTGCGTTTCAACTTCGAAAGCATGTTTCGACTCATTTTGTTGTGCCTTTGTCGGCCTGGTATAATAAAATGATCTCAGAGAGACACTGCGCTGTATAGTCGGGCAATTATCGGTACATGGTACGAGTGCTTGCAGCAGTGCACGTTTGTGTTTTCGGGGGACTTGCTCCAAAATCGGATGCATCTGCGACCCTTCCAATTTGTGACATCGGCACGGGCAGGGCGAATGCACTGTGAGAAGGAAAATTGGCCGCATGACGCGATTACACATACTAAAGAACACTTTGCCTTACTTTGTGAAGGATTAGTTAGATGATATTGTGTTGCTGAATGCAGTTCTCACTAATCATTTGTTTTACCAGTTAGTGCTTTAATAAGGACCCCTGGTCATGAAACAAACACTTGAAAAACAAAATTGGTTCACAGAAGGTTATTGTGATACATTATTTAGGTTACTCTGATGCTTGCTATTATGGTTTCAGTGTTTTGAGATCTAGGATCAGTTGTAAATGTGATGCCAGTAATTTATGCATTTTAGACGCACTGCATGACAGCTCTGCGTTTCCATAGCTAACACAATGTGCCTTTTGATATTGACTAGCCCCAGTTTGGTTCTATAGATCTTTGATGCGAATCAGAGTTCCCTGTTCTACGTTATGTTCTGCCTGTCGTTTCATGTACATGTTCTTGTAGTTCAATAAAGTTTCCTGTTTCATGCTTGCAGACTGGTTGTGCCGCGTGTGCTTAATCTGGATCACCACCTTTCGTACTGAGCCAATGCAGAGTAGGGTAGGCTCTAGGTTGATTTTCCACCAGCACAACTGGTTTTTCCTTAGCGGTGCCGACTGCTGGGTCAATCCCATCGGCATGCCAGTAGCCGATTTTCAATTCCTCAAGCGGAATCGCAAGCACTCCAGAGCATTAATGGTTAATAGGCAAATAAATTCATCCCTCAGACTCCAAGCATCACGTATTTTGTTGTCGTCGTGATTTACCCATGATGCTGTGTTCATAGGCTATCGGTATATATTCTTCATGGATAGATAATTTGCAACAGCGCTATGAAAATGCTAGGTTTATGTAGCCTTTAAATTGCCACTTTGTACTTTGCGTATTGTCATTTTGTTTCTATTTTCACGTTCAGTATATCTTACAATGGCATCGCCCCACTTGGCGCTATTTTGTCTCTCAAGCTAGCGGCAGAGCACCTAAGGAACATGTTTTTGGGGGTGGTGGTGGTGGTAAAGATTTATTTCGCTTATTTACAGAGAGAGTTCAGGACGACCTTAATAGCCGGCCCCTTACAAAATCTAAGAGGGGTCCCTAGTCCGGGAGCCCTGTGGCCTCCGCGGCAGCTCGGGCCCTAGCCACGAGAGCTCTATGGCTCTCTAAGGTAGAGCAGCCGAGCAGAGCAGCCTCCCAGCTCTCTCGGGTGGGTGGGGGGGGGGGGGGGAGGGGAAGCCGGGTTAGAAGGGCAAGCCCACACCATGTGGAAAACGTCCGAGAACACGTAAACACACAGTGGACACTCCCCAGAGAAAGCAGCGTGAAAATACTGTAGTACTGCCGGGCACAGTACCGTGTTAGTATAGAGACGGAGGAGCCAGCGCTCCTCTGCCTTGGTCAAACCTTTAGCGGGGGGATTAAAGCGACCGTGAGCGGATTGGTAGAGCTGAGCGATTTCGCGGAATGTAATGGCCGGATTTGATTCTAGATCCTCAGACTACGGGTGTTGAAGCCATGCCCGGTGGTTGAGCGCGGGCTGAGGCATCAGCAGCCTCATTTCCTTCTAGGCACTCGTTGCAGACATTAGTGGCACAATGCCAACAGGCAAATTTTCACATTGGGCACGGTAGTGATCCATAGTTTACATTGCACTTGATGCTGCTAGCATCAGCATTATGAACATGCACATTCTAATTTTTACTCAATTGTGGACGGTCGCATACATGCGTCTTAGAAGATCACAAACTGCATTGCACCGATGCTCGTCAAAGTGAAAATTGCCGTGTTAACATGCTGCGAAGTATCTACTTCTATCACTAACGCCAAGGACCAGACATGGAGGGATAATGGAGAAAGTGCACCTGTGGAAGCAGACCACAGCGCAAGACATGGATTTGTTAATAGCATCATAATTGTTTTTGAAGTTGTTAATGTGTATACTATGATGGCATGCTGTAAGGAACAGAAATTCTTAAAACTTGTGGAAATGCAGTATAGTTTATTTCATGGAAAATATTTGGTTCTATTCCCCATCAAAATTTTGCAATATAGTAGGCACTTTGTAAGCTTTCAAAAGCGAGAGAAAAGCATGCGATTTTTCCTGTTGGCATGTAAACATAGTCTGGCTGTGCCTTGCAACCATAATTTTGATGCTCACTGTGCTCAAAACGCTGGTTGTTTTTCTTCTATTTCTCTTAACTTCAAGTTGTAATCATGCTGTTGAACACTGTTGATTTATTAGAGGGAAACAGAAGGGTGCGTGAATCTCATGCCCACAAGCAATATTTCGGGTGGCCCTGACAAGGGCCTTTTCTCTTCATAACGGGTGAGCTGCCGAAACAGTTGCCACATTCTTGCAAGTCAGCCTCCTATGTTTCTCAGCCTCCTTGAATGTTGGCCTCCGGTTTGGAAATTGAGACGCTTGCAGAATCTCGACCCAGCTGAATGTCACTTTTCATAGCGTGTGTTCATTTCGCACATCGGAAATCCATCCGGCAATCCACATCTGTAGGAAGCTACACATTTTGAGTGCTCTTCCTTGACAGCAGCTGAGGAAGCACGGCCTGCCTCAAGAATGTTTCCAGCACTGACATGTGTTTTGCAAGGAAATCACGGTCCCTTAATATGTGCACAACGATGAACCCTTTCTTCGACCAACACACAAAATCACAATAATTGACATTAGCAGAAGCCAGTTCAGCTTGAATCTAAACATGTATTCATGGTTACATTTCAGCTGACAATTTTCATTTAGGTAAAAACTTTTCTCAGTATTTCATTAATGGGCACATCTTTGTACTTGTATGGGCATTTAATTTCAAGAACTTCACGGCCACAGCAACTGCACTCAACAATGCCATCTGGACTGGCTGCCATAAACTGAAATTCCTCACAAATAAACAGGCCGGCGTCTCTTCATTTAAAATGAACGTGGTGTTGCATCTGGTACTGAACATACTGTTGCCTTGCAGTCTTCTCATGCTGTATTCCATGTTTCATAACGACAGTCTTTCTGTGACGAGTTTCATAGAGCACTAGAGGAGACTGGGCAATGCTGCCTGCTAGGCGTGCTGCAGAACTCTTACATTTAACAACTTTGCAGAAGACTGATCCCGTTATCCGCCCACATCTTTGCTGAAACCATAGCAGGCACTTATTTTGCATTCTTGTTTTTTCTTCTATTTGTGCGACATCGTTGTGGCTCATCCGCATCTTCAATAATGAATAAATTGTTTCATCTCTGGCAGATTGATTCTGGGTTTCCTGTGTCTTGTCATACATTTCGTACAAGCTTTCTGGCAGTCCATTAGCAATCTCGCCTTCATCAGCGCTGTCTATTTCTTCACCAAGTGGGGCATACTTTGAGAATGCTGTAAACACAACTGCAATCGGAAGAATAGAATGAAGCGAGTCAAGAATTCCTGGAAACTTTGCCTTTGGGGCTTGTGCAGTACTGCGCTTCCTATTGATTTCCTTGGAAACCTTACCGTGTCGGTGTTTCACAATGTTCAAGTCTCTGACCTGTGTAGGCACCACCTGGGCAATTGTACAAGAAATGGTACATTACTGCTGCTATAAACTTAGCAAACGAAATGACTGCAGAGAAGTATAACAAAGGTAAAGATGGCTAAATAAGTAACAGCAGTGCTAATACCATAAGGGCACTGAAACGAATGCTCAAACTTGCAAGTGTTACTTCACAACGACAGTGTATATATCTGTATTTTTATCACACAATGCATAACCCTAAAAACACAAACATAAAGACCAAGTCTCTTGTTGATTACATGGCAGATCCCAAGTGCGGTGTGTGCCAAACATGACAATAGTGTCACCTCCAAAAAGCTTTTGCTATGCTACTTTTAGATATTACAGGAGCATCCTGGAACAGTTTAACGTGCAGTAGTCAAAAAAGATATGTGATGTAATGGGCTCAGCATGTTGGTGCTGTGGTTTGCTAGATCGCAAGCCTAGGGCATTAGTCCCTGCAGCATGCACTGCCATGGTACTTTATTCACAGCTCGCCTGCCGTGAGCATTATTTGCGTATTCTAAGAATGTATTACAAAGAAACCGTAGTATCAACCAGTAGCGAAAATATGTGAGCGCTTGTGAGGTACATTTTAATGATAGGTGGATAGGATAGCCAAGCAAAAGATGTGGCATGCTACTACTCAAGTTTAAAATATAACGAGATCAAATGACGAGAGAAAAGAAAATGCATATGAATCCACTCGCACAAAAGCTCGGGAAAGGGCAGCAGTGAGCACCACGGTATCAACAAAGGAGTTTTATGGCACCATCAATACAAAAATGTTATCGAACTCTCCTTTTGGCTGCACCACGGAGATGGATAGCGTTTGGGTTATTAATGGTGCCATAAAGCTCCGCCGGCCACGGCGTTGATTTCACGATGTATGTGCGTTATTTTCTTTTCACAAGTCCATTATTCTCTTGTTATCTAATAAACGTGTAGTAGCATGCCAAACCTTTTGCCCAGCCTCCCTATCCACCTATTACTAAAATGTACCTCGCCAGCGCTCACATATTTTCACTACTGGTTGATACTACGGTTTCCTTGTAATACATGCTTGGAATACGCAAATTATGCACTTGACAGGTAGGCTATGCGGTGCGAAAAAAGTACCATGGCAGTGTATGTTGCAAGGACTATTGCCCTAGGCTATCGATCTGGCATAATGCAGCACCAACACCGAGCACATTAGCTCACAGGACTTAAATGCCAAATATCATATCTTTTTGTTCACTACTCTGTTTACATATGGGAATGTGGTGTGAGAAAACAGCCCTACATATAATTTCTTCAAGACACATTATTGACACCGTAGGAACATGGGAATTTCAGCTTTTTCTTCGTGATCTGACACCAACTGTTTCGTCTGGATTGACAATGCGCCTTTTGCGATGCATTGTGGCGCCATCGCGCGGTGGCCACGAGAAACAATTTGGCAGGTGCCGCTGCGCGCCGCAACAGCCGCCCCACGCGAGACTCGGGACCAAACAAGCAGCGTGTGAGGCAAGATCGACACAATGTGTACGCGCCGTCATATTTTGTCGTCGTCAGCTAGCCATCGAACCCGCTAGTGAATGCTTTGTACCCGGAGGTTTCTTCAGCGCGACGTACGGCTGGAAGAAGAGCTTCGGCAGCGCTTTACATGCTCCTCCTTGGCCTGAAACCGCTGCACCTGTGGCGTAAAGTGAATAAGTAAAAAAACGTATGAGTACGCACAAAAACGCATGACTCTTATAAAGCATCAGGTGTAGTTCGTAGGGCGAATATCGCTCTTCACCACTGCATGTCTTGCTTGCTTCATGCACATGCTTAGTGCCCGTGTACTTAGGTTTATAAGTGCACGGTAAAGAAATCCAGGTGGTCCAAATATTCCCGAATACCCCACTACGGCGCGCACCATAATCATATCGTGGTTTTGGCACTTAAAACCCATAATTTTTTTTCTATGACATAACAGCACGACTGGCGCCTATTCTGTCGGAGTCGTGCTCTTGTCGCCAGGCTTGGTGGGGCAAATGATACGAGGAAAACACGCACGCAGAAATCGAATCGTCAGCCGGCGTACTACGTCGATTCGTAATACGCGCGCTGGCCCTGTCAGCGTTGGCCGCATCAGCAGAACACTTGTGTTCTACTTGTGCGGCCTCCTCCGACTACATATGTAACTGCGAAATAGATCACATGGCCTCTGAGACTGTGCGGCGCACAATTTTGGAGGCCGTGAGCGCACGTCACCAAATCTTGGAGGCTATGTGTAACCGCATGACTGCCAACCACCTGTTCCAACGTCGCCAAGAGAAAGAATGCTCGCTGCAAAACACAAATAAAAAAGTAACACAAGCTCATGCAAAAGAACGAAGTTCGAATTGAAAAAAAAAAGACCGGATTTGGTAATTGTATAATTACGGTATAGAACAAAAAATGCATAAAAACCCGTTTTGCTGGCGAGAGAGTAGTGAGAGTGGCGAAAGCGAAACTGCATGCACGGCGGCGCTGGCAGCATTTCCGGGTGCCATTCCACCATGGCCCCGAGCAGTTTGGATGGCGATCTCGCGAAACTGGCCCTGCTCGGTGAGTGTCCGCGTTTCGGCAGCCTCTCGAAGGAAAGAAAGGCGCAGTGTAACACCCTTTCCGTGCTGCGCGGCCGTGCTTCGCCGTAGTCGGGCGCTGTCGCCGTCGCGCTGGGTCCGCGCTGGGCCCACGCCTATCGCGCTTTGCTTGTCTTGTTGCGGGCCCGCCCTGCGGCGGCGGCGGCCCGGCTGCCGTGGAACATGGGGTGCGGGCACCGTGCACTAGTGGCGCCGCCGCTTGCTGCCCCGTTTCTCTCCACGGCCCTCGTACACGCGGTTTCGGTTTTCGGTGCCGTAGGAGGGGCGAGGCGCATTGCAGCGCGACATGAATGGCGAGCCAGCGATTGGCTGATGTTGGCTGACCACTTCTAGACGAACGAGCCCGGCATCGCCTGAACCATGCGTAGCGATACCGACTACCTGCATTGTAGCAGAACCATGCGTGGGTGTGCTTCGTAATTGCCGCCGTGTGTGTATTCCCAGCCAATGCTTGCGGTGCGCTTCTTTTTTTTTTACCAGAATGGCACTCATTACTTCATACCTAGCAAACGTAATTCATTAAATGCTGCTATAAGCTACGTTTATGAGAGTATATATGTTCAAGTGGCAATACATTCCCGTTAGAATAACGCCAACAGACGACGGACTAGACAAGACGAAACGTTCGCTTCCAGCAAGATTTTAATAAAAGAAGGTTTTGTTCAAACGAATATATATATATATATATATATATATATATATATATATATATATATATATATATATATATATATATACATACATATATATATATAGGAGGCATGGAAGCTTACTTATGTTGGCTCCCCGATAAAGCCGCCCATGCACTTGGCAAAGAAAACCATCGGGATCCATCGACAGTGATTGCCTATTAGAGGTGGGCGAATATCAGTCTTTACGAATATGAACCGAATACGAACAGTAAATATCGAACAGTCAAGCGCCGACGCATGCATGTGCAAGCAGGAATATTTATATTGGTCTAATTAGGCACTCCTCCTGTACTGTCCAGTGCAAAAACGACAGCTACCTATCAATACAGATGACCACTTTCATTCAACGCAGAACATTGGGCTAGTTGGTGGCAACCCAACTTATGACATCAAGTACTAACGAACGCGAACACGTATAGACAGACCCGTCCTGTCATGTTTCTTCCCTACGTTCCTTAGCGCTTGTTGTGATTTCCAAGATCAGTTTCATACACGGGGTCACTCAGTTTCATAATATAAGAACGGCACCACTAACCTCTCAACGCACTGGCTGCCAACAAGCTTTGCAAGAATAAATGCCTGCTGTTGTATGCGTGAGTTTCCGAAAACTGTAAATGAATTGTTACCGTGAAGGAGTTGTGTGTCGAACACGTGTGAGCTCACCGTTGCTATGAAAAGCGCCAGTGGCTGTAACGTAGCAAATAAAACTGCTTCGTGACTAGATTTCTAAAAACACTAAATGACGGAATACAAGCAAAAAAAAAAAAAAAAGAAGGAAAAGAACACCGTTGTCATATTGGCTTCCACCGCGAAGCCGAAAACAAAGGTTGCAATACCTATGTTGTTTATGTGCATTGATTCCTAAACTTTGGCCGTTTCACTTCTGACAATTCGTGACGCTTTGTTTAGTAGACAGAGAACAGTAGCGAGACAGTAAGTTGTTCCGAAATAATTTGTTAGTTTCAAGTATTCGAAAATACTCGAGAGTTTGTTTTGGAATACGAGTGCGAGTTGCTAATGTGTAATATTCTATTCGAAACTTAAAATATTCTCCCACTCCTTTTTGTCTATGTAACCGCATAGCCCAACTATTCGGTCAAGGCACTATTGAAGTTCTTGCGTTCCAGTGGCCTATTAGAGAGACTATATATAGTCCTCACGCACGTTCGCGCCTTTGCATTATCCCTCCGCCCTGTTATTTCCCCCTTACCCCAGTAAAGGGTAGCAAACTCTTGCGGTTAACGCGCGCCGTTTTCTCTAGCTCCCTCTTTAGCCGAACGCTTCAAGAAAGCTATTCACTTTCTATTCGGCGTTTCTGTTCGGATTTGTCCACGTGACCCAGAGGAAGCCATTCACTTGAGCTCGGCCGCAGCGCCATTGCCGCCGATTGAAAACGCAGAAACGCTTTTAGAAACAACTCCTAGACCGATATGTGTGAAATTTATTTTGTTGCATTTGAGATGCATTGTTCAATTCCAGTCACTGTAGGAACCGTAATTTTTATTTAGGGCCTGGAATGTTTAGAAAATTTCCGAGAATTCGCATGTTTCAGGTGAATAGGAGTTCCAGCTTTACAAATTTGTAACTGTGCACCAAAAACCGGTGCCGCAGTTCTGTAAACTGCACCTGTTAGAGCATGCAAACCGAACAAAGTTGGCATGTGAATTTACAGCTCAAGTGGATTTTTTACAAGGTTTACGAAGGTCTGCCGATAGTCCCACGCACGTAAGAATGGCATTTTTCAGAGCGATGTATAATATACCAATTTTGTTCGCTTTAGATGCATTATTAGGTGCAGATTATAGAATTGTGATATCGTTTTGTCATTGCCAAGTTGGAGTTGTAAACGTAGCTTTCCTTTTTTCTTCAAATTTCGCGCTTTTCAACTAACTATTGAACAGTACAGCATTGAAATTTCGCTAGATCGTTTCTTTGAAATGCAGCAAACCGAGCTCATTCAATCTGGCGCAGTGGAAAGAAGGATTTTTCCGTTCCCACGTGGGATGCCCCGAGGTGGTGGGATGTGTCTACGAGCGAGTATACGTGGAGTGTTGCCCGCTCCGTCGAATTTGATGAGGTTTGTTACATTTAAAAAAAGTAATTAACATGTAGTGACTGAAAGTAGCAGACTTATTTATCTAGGCCGCCATTTTTTTTTCAGAACATCTTGAAACGCGCCTATCAAGCTTACAACTCTATAATTCAACAATCAAAAAAGATATCGCAGTTCTGTAGACTGTGCCTAATATTCCATCTAAAGTGGAAAGAATTTATGTACTATACACCGCTCAGAAATGTACCAGTAATATGTGAATATGACGTTTTCAAGACCTTTGTAAACATTGTGACATATTCACATCAGCTGTGAAATCATACATCGAATTTGGCCGCTTTAGATGTTCTAACAGATTTAGTTTACAGAACTGCTTTATCTGTTTTCGGTGCACAGTTACGGATTTGTAAACTTCGTGCTTCTATTTCTGCATTAAAACTTCTTCCTGGGCGAGAACAGCGCTGAGACATGCAAGCGCAAAGGAACAAGGATGAGACACAAGCGCTGACTGTCAACTAAATTTTCTTGACGGAAGAAGGACACCTTATATGAGGCGAAGGGCAGCTGAGGTGAAGTGGCGATGCAGTCGGGCAGAATTACACCGCTCATCGATGAACGTATGTGCAGGCAATCAACAGATACAGAAACAAAAAAGAAACACCGAATTTGAGTAAATTTCGTAAGAACTTCCAGGCCTAAATAAATATTACCCGTTCGACAGTCACTAAAACGTAACGTTCTCTCTCAAATGCGACAAACTTCATTAAAATCTGTGCAGGGGCTGTCTCGTAAAAGCCTTGTTGAGTTTCACAAGTATTTGAATGGGGTAAATTATCGGAGTTGGCTCGAAGCTTAAAAAGTGAGCTCCTTCTCCGATTGGAGGTGCGTTCGCACATTAGTCGCCAATACAATAGTTTACATTGGAGCGCCCCCACCTACGCAGACGACGCGGATATGACGCAAATCCCCGAACGAGTCCTTCCTCAGTGCCTACAACATGACCTCCGAGATATTCGGCATGTCGTGGCCATAGAGCGTCGTAAAATATAGCGCCGGTGTCAATGTGAGTTCTCTAACTGGAGCTATGGCGCCTTGGAAATGCCGATATGTGGGTGTGCGAGGCTTTATTTAGAACGTAACTTGGCATTAAACTCGGTTATATCTACATGAAGTTTTCTGAAAGTAATATCTTTACAAGAAGTTCACCCGTATTACAACTCTAATTAACGTTTACTCACCTACAGTACACACTCAAGGCAGGAAAAATAATAACGTGTCACACGGCGAGCGCACGCCTCGTCGTCTGTCCTGCAACTTTAGCCCCCCCCCCCCCCCCCCCCCTCGGTACTCAACACAGATGTACATCCGAATAGAAGTCCGCATGATTGAACAAAACGTATTTTTGTGTAATAAAGAAAATACAGCTGTTTACGCCATATATACAGTGATAATAAACGATTGTGGCAGACGAAAAGGTGCCAGCCAGGCGCGCCTTCAAGGTGCCCAGTCTATGGGGACGATTCGAAGTCACCACATGCACGCGACTAAGGTCCCACACAGCAGTGACAAAGCACCCCCCACCGCGAAGGCATATTGTGAGATACCGCGGATGCCGGCTGACCTCAGAGGAAGTCGTGACGAGGCGCTGTTTTGCTTGTTGCGGGTAATTTCTGGCGAGCAGTAATGGCGTCCCCTTTTCGTAAATCTCCTTATCAAAGGCGTCAGTATTTGCAAGCTTTTCGTGAAGCATCGCATTTGAGACGCAACATGTTTCGGGGAGGCTGCCGTGCAGGTGCACTGCCCGAAAAGGGGAATCCATCGATCGACGATGCTACCACACGAAGCCAATGGCAGGCAGTGGGAAATCATTGGCGAAGTTGTTTCTCGTTGAAATGTAGAAAACTCGAGTGGACGAAAAGACGTTTTATGCGACCGGCCCTGTGCGATCGCGGCTGCCATCGTACCGTCTGTTTTGCCATGTAGACACTGATAGTGTATCTACTATTATTATGTATACATTTATTTATTACTTACCATTTCTTCATTTCAGTTCGAAAGAAGTGTTAATTTGTCCGATGCCTTCCCTGGCTTTGTCTGTTGGCTCCATATGAAATAATGCATTTTATTGGTCCCAGTCTGTTAAGGAATGGACAGTGGACAAAAACATAAGCAGTTTGAGAACCTCTGAAGCCCAGAAAACAAGTACGAACATACACGCGACAGCCGCGGCCCCCGGACGCTGTTTATGTCAGCATGCAATGACATTTCGTCCATCAAAGACGCAATATGAAGCATTAGAGGGGGAAAAATCTGTGACACTCTTACACCAAAACAAACGTAAATAAATCAGATGCTTATAAGGAAACAGTATTATTGAATAATTTGAATGGAATGTAACTTAGAGGAAGCGGGAGGCAAATATAAGCACTACGGGAGGGATCATACTTACTTAAAGTCGTAAGCAATAATGTATTCTACATTTTGTTTGCTTTAATTTTTCTTACACGGCGGAACGAACCATTTATTCGTTTCTCTCGTAAAAATACACTTATGTTTGCGTGTCATTTTGGAAGGAACCTTGAGATGTATAAAGACACTAGCCAGATAAAATCTCAGGAAACACAATAATCAGTGTTCAAAAAGAAAGTCAAGGAAAAGGTTACTTCTATGGTAGAAAAACCGGGGCGTGTTGGTACGTGCAGCGTAGTGCAGCGAACGCAGGACGACACGGCGGCGCTGACTTGCATCCACAGCAGTGGAATTGCAGTGAGCGCGCGTGCGGGCGGTGAAAACTTGTTCTAGGATATATTTAACCAATATAATGCCTGGTCATTCAACATGTCAAAGGCCTTTTTAAAGTTAACAGATATCGCCAATATTAGTCCATTTTCTTCCATTTCGCCTAAAGTAAGTACTTTTTGCGATAACAACGCTGATCCAGTGAATTGTCCCTTGGTAAACCGGAGCTGGAACTCCCTGAATGAACTGCGCTTTAAAAAAAAAATCGCTTCTTTTTTACATCACCTTTCCCAACCGCTTACAATATACAAGAAGGACAGAGATAAAGCCATAGTTGTCTGTCACTAACCTTAAAGAATGCTGAATCCATAACCTACATTGCTATAGCAAAATGTGCCCGATTTGAAGAACAGGTAAAAGATATTGCGTAATGTTGATGCTAACATTTTAGCCAAAAACTTATAATGGTTTAACTTGAAGTCGGTCATAATCAACGCAGCGTGCAGATCTTAAGTAAATTAGTACATTGAATACTTCTTCAGCATCAGTCAAGTTAAAATTAAACGAGTCAATATTGTGCCAGAAGTGCGTCTAAGTAGCTAGCTTTGTCATCGTCATCAGTAGGCTTAAAGCTAGTAGAAATATTACTAAACTTGTCTGCAATGGAAGGGTGAGGTGTTAGCGCGCCATTGATTACAAGATTTGAGATATGATTAGCGTTCTTAATCATGGGGTTTTACGTGCCAAAACCACTTTCTGATTATGAGGCACGCCGTAGTGGAGGACTCCGGAAATTTCGACCACCTGGGGTTCTTTAACGTGCACCTAAATCTAAGTACACGGGTGTTTTCGCATTTCGCCCCCATCGAAATGCGGCCGCCGTGGCCGGGATTCGATCCCGCGACCTCGTGCTCAGCAGCCCAACACCATAGCCACTGAGCAACCACGGCGGGTGATTAGCGTTCTTGGAAGAACGCTAACATAATCCTAATCCATAAGAAAGGGGACGCCAAAGACTTGAAGAATTATAGACCGATCAGCTTACTGTCAGTTGCCTACAAAGTATTTACTAAGGTAATCGCAAATAAAATCAGAAACACCTTAGACTTCTGTCAACCAAAGGACCAGGCAGGATTCCGTAAAGGCTACTCAACAATAGACCATATTCACACTATCAATCAGGTGATAGAGAAATGTGCGGAATATAACCAACCCTTATATATAGCTTTCATTGATTACGAGAAAGCGTTTGATTCTGTCGAAACCTCAGCTGTCATGGAGGAATTACGGAATCAGGGTGTAGACGAGCCCTATGTAAAAATACTGAAAGATATCTATAGCGGCTCCACAGCCACCGTAGTCCTCCATAAAGAAAGCAACAAAATCCCAATAAAGAAAGGCGTCAGGCAGGGAGATACGATCTCTCCAATGCTATTCACAGCGTGTTTACAGAAGGTATTCAGAGACCTGGATTGGGAAGAATTGGGGATAAAAGTTAATGGAGAATACCTTAGTAACTTGCGATTCGCTGATGATATTGCCTTGCTTAGTAGCTCAGCGGACCAATTGCAATCCATGCTCACTGACCTGGAGAGGCAAAGCAGAAGAGTGGGTCTAAAAATTAATCTCCAGAAAACTAAAGTAATGTTTAACAGTCTCGGAAGAGAACAGCAGTTCACGATAGGTAGCGAGACACTGGAAGTGGTGAGGGAATACATCTACTTAGGGCAGGTAGTGACGGCGGATCCGGATCATCATACGGAAATAATCAGAAGAATAAGAATGGGCTGGAGTGCGTTTGGCAGGCATTTTCAGATCATGAACAGCAGGTTGCCATTATCCCTCAAGAGAAAAGTGTATAATAGCTGCGTCTTACCAGTACTCACCTACGGGGCAGAAACCTGGAGGCTTACGAAAAGGGTTCTACTTAAATTGAGGACGACGCAACGAGCTATGGAAAGAAGAATGATGGGTGTAACGTTAAGGGATAAGAAAAGAGCAGATTGGGTGAGGGAACAAACGCGAGTTACTGACATCTTAGTTGAAATCAAGAAAAAGAAATGGGCATGGGCAGGAAATGTAATGAGGAGGGAAGATAACCGATGGTCATTAAGGGTTACGGACTGGATTCCAAGGGAATGGAAGCGTAGCAGGGGGCGGCATAAAGTTAGGTGGGCGGATGAGATTAAGACGTTTGCAGGGACGACATGGCCACAATTAGTACATGACCGGGGTTGTTGGAGAAGTATGGGAGAGGCCTTTGCCCTGCAGTGGGCGTAACCAGGCTGATGATGATGATGATGATGATGATGATGATCACAATATTATCTAAGCATTTTCTCCCGGAAATTCTAATTTAATATCTTCCAAGAAAGCTTCAGACCTTTGCTCCTGTTACTGTGAAACAGTGGCTTTTTATAAGCATCTTTCGCTTTCCTGAGCTCCGAGTTGATATCATTACGATAATCTTTAAGTACACTTTAAGCCGTCACGATTATTCGTAGACAAAAAGCACTTGGTCATCCTCGACTTGTTCATTTTTTCTGAATAGGTGCTGCCCATGAATCAGGCAGCTTGCATTTACTGACTATTGCTTTCCATGGAAAACATCTACTGAAAATTGTCTGCAAAAATTACTAATAACTGATAGCACTGTTAGCCCCAATACAATGAAATCTCTTTTTATTCAAATACCCTAAAGGCCCATACGGGCGTTACATAGGGACGTTGCAATAAATCAATGGTACACGCAGTCAAACAGATAATACATATTAGAATAAAAGAAGAACACAAGCGAAAAAAAAGTAAAAGCAACACAACGATACATCCAAAGCCTTGAACAACCATATGACCATTAAAATGGATGTTACAAAAGCATCTCGGTTACTTGGAATGCGTAATTCATATTGCCGCGACGCCATCTGCGCCCAATCACGTTGACGAAAAAGACCTCGTGTGTGCACGAGGCGCTAGAGAAGCCTGGACTGAGCGCTTGCCCTCTCGGATAAATGCCGCTCTTGTCTCCAGTGAGCCGTGACACTGGTGCTGGGTCATCACCCAATGATAGGGACGACTCCTGCGAGTAGCCCTGCATCCAGCCCTTCAAGACATCATCCACGCATCATGCACCGCGCAAGCCGCCGCCTGCAAGGTCTGTGCCCGGAATTCGGCCTCTTGCAAGGAACTTTGTCAGCGACCTCACCGACTCAGGAAATGGCGCTTGCAAGTCCTACACAGGTGACTGTTCAAAACAATCTAGTCCCCACTAGCTTCCACGGTGACACGTATGAAGACGCCGAAGACTGGCTGGACCAGTACGAACGCGTAGCTAAGGTCAATCAGTGGCGTCCGGACCAGAAGCTTTCCAATGTGTACTTCGCTCTTGAAGGTAGCGCAAGGACGTGGTTCCAAAACCGCGAGGCACATTTGACAACGTGGGACGAATTTTGCCGTCGGCTACTTGACACCTTCGGAAGCACTGATCGCCGAGATAATGCACAACGCCTTCTCGAGTTGCGCATTCAGAAGCCAAACGAAAGTGTTTCCATGTTTGCCGAGGACATGTCTCGTTTGTTTCGCCGCGCGGATCCCAACATGCCTGATTCCAAGAAGCTGAGCCATCTCATGCGCGGCGTCAACGAACAGCTATTCGCTGGTCTCGTGCGTAACCCGCCTACAACTGTAGAAGAGTTCATTAAGGAAGCCACAGCAATCGAGTGGGCGCTGCAGCAGCGTTGCCGGCAATACGAACGCCTGACTAACGATGCGCCTGCAGGAGCCGCAGTATTGACAGCGACAGACGAGACCTCGCTACGTGAACTAATAAGAGACATTGTGCGCGAGGAGATTGCGAAGCAAACTGCGACACCGAAGGAGTTCACTGTTGCTTCGGTCGCTGAAGTTGTCCGCCAAGAAATCCGGCAAGCATTTGCATCACCTGAGCCACTCCCTCAACCGTGTCCCGAGCCACGCTTCGAGCCGCGCGCATACAGCTACGCGGACGCTGTTCGACGTCCTCTTTCTACCGGGCCAGTACAGCAGTACCACCAGCGGCCACCTATTGCTGCCTGGATACAGAGGGAGCATATCAGGCGGCCCCAGCTTCGCAGGACCGATGTATGGCGCACTGCTGATCGCTGGCCATTGTGTTTTCAATGTGGCGAACCAGGGCACATTTATCGTTTTTGCCCTCATCGCCAAGGTGGCATCCAGGAAATGTCACCTGCCACTCCACGACAGTTTCCTGAGAGACATCGACGCTTCGACCACAGTGTCACTCGGGAACAAGGCAGCTCAGCTAATCTCCGGTCGCGCTCGCCGTCTCCGTTGCGTTATTCTTCGCCGAACCGTCGCAGTTTCGCCGACGTGGTAAGAGGCCGCTCTCCAAGCCCACGGCGGGGAAACTGAAATCGGCGACCTCCGGGGGGAAGGTTGCAAGTCGTCGAACCGCCGAAAGTCCCCCAACATCACAGAGCAGCCTGGAGAATCGGAACGCCGACGAATTTGTGAGTTCCGACCTACTTTTAACGATTGATGGGCACGACGTGACAGCTTTAGTTGATACTGGCGCAGACTTTTCGATAATGAGTGAGCAGTTGGCAGACCGGCTTAAGAAAGTCAAACTGCA
Organism: Dermacentor andersoni; assembly: GCF_023375885.2. Taxonomy (NCBI): domain Eukaryota; kingdom Metazoa; phylum Arthropoda; class Arachnida; order Ixodida; family Ixodidae; genus Dermacentor; species Dermacentor andersoni. The sequence continues at coordinate 1,513,684 of NC_092817.1, read as the reverse complement.
ATGGACGGGCCCTTATATTCGAAATGCCGGGGGCCAGATAATGACACCTACATGAAAATGTACTGCACGACTCCAGATAGGAAATACAGCTTTTGTCGCCACTTTTATGATCTTAAAAGAGTGCTGCAGATCACTCATCCTTGGAATGGACTTCTTGAGGGAGTACGGTGCCGTCGTTAACATACGGGATGGCGAGATAACCTTGTCAACTAGTACAGAGACGAGCCACGACGAAGAGCGCCAACGTACATCGTTACGTGTCGCCGACGACGACGTCTGCATACCACCACTATCATGCAGTCTTGTCTCCGTCAGTTGCGGAGAACAGTTTGACAAGGACGGCGTAGCCAAACAACTAACTGCACTTCTGTTCCATCAAGGTGTTGCCATCGCTCGCGGTATCGTCAGCCTAATCGGTGGTCGCACAGAGATACTTCTGACAAATTTTACCAATGAACGCCGGCACATCAGTAAAGGCACCGCTGTGGCATACTTTGATGAAATTGACCACGTTCAACACTGCTTTGCTGTCAAAGAAGAATCGACCACCGATACGATGCCACATGCACCCGTCGTCGACGTTGACCCAGGTTTAGCGCCGCAAGAGAAACAAAGTCTCAGGGGACTGCTTGACGATTTTAAGGACTGCTTCTCTACAACGTCCCGAGTGCGTCAAACACCACTGACGAAACACCGCATTATTGTGGAGGAAACAGCAATACCCATCCGACAGCATCCGTATCGCGTGGCTGAGAAAGAGCGTGAAGCAATACAGCAGCAAGTCAAGAAAATGCTAGAAGATGATGTCATCCAGCCGTCAAAAAGCCCTTGGGCATCGCCCGTGGTACTCGTTAAGAAGAAGGATGGTAGCCTGCGGTTTTGTATCGATTATCGCAAGCTCAATCGGGTTACAAAAAAAGATGTGTATCCCTTACCACGCATCGACGATTCCCTCGACAGGCTACGGCATGCACGGTACTTCTCATCGATGGACTTAAAAAGTGGATACTGGCAAATAGAGGTCGATGAGCGGGATCGCGAAAAGACTGCATTTGTAACGCCTGATGGGCTCTATGAATTCAAAGTTCTCCCTTTTGGTTTGTGTTCCGCCCCAGCCACGTTCCAAAGACTAATGGATACTGTACTCTCAGACCTTAAGTGGAAGACTTGCTTAGTCTACCTAGATGATGTCATTGTTTATTCTGCCACATTTGATGAACATCTCAGACGGCTACGGTCGGTTCTTCAAGCCATACGGTCCGCTGGGCTTACCTTAAAACCTGAAAAGTGCCACTTTGGATATGAAGAACTACAGTTTTTGGGCCACGTAGTAAGTCACACAGGTGTCAGACCTGATCCTGAGAAAATCGCAGCCGTCGCAAAGTTTTCAAGGCCTACAGACAAAAAGGCAGTCAGACGCTTCCTGGGCCTATGCGCATATTACCGGCGATTTATTGCGGGTTTTGCACGCATCGCCTCACCGCTTACCTGCTTAACCAGAGATGATGTCACGTTTGTGTGGGGCGAGGAGCAGGAGGCGGCATTTAACGAGTTGCGGCAGCGTCTACAAACTCCGCCTGTTCTTGCCCACTTTGACGTGGATGCGCCGACAATGATCCACACCGATGCCAGCAACGTAGGTTTAGGCGCCGTCCTTGTTCAACGGCAAGACGGCGCTGAGCGAGTCATCGCTTACGCGAGTAGAACATTGTCACGTGCCGAGTCGAACTACTACACCACAGAGAAGGAATGCTTGGCTGTAGTATGGGCAGTTACCAAGTTCCGTCCGTACATATACGGCCGCCCATTTCAAGTTATAAGTGACCACCATTCTCTCTGTTGGTTGACCAACATGAAAGATCCATCTGCACGTTTGGCACGCTGGAGCCTACGGCTTCAAGAGTACGATATGACGGTGGTCTATAAATCGGGAAGGCAGCACTTAGACGCTGACTGCCTTTCCAGATCGCCGATCGAGTCGTCAGGCGGAGATGATGACGAATCCACTGGCTTTTTGGGAGTTGTTGATGCGGCCACCATCTCTCAACAACAGCAAGAGGACCAGGAGCTCGCGTCACTAATTGATTTCTTAGAAGGCCGCACCACAAACAAGCCCAGATTGTTCTCAAGGCACCTGTCATCATTCTGCCTACGCAACAGTGTTCTCTTTAGGAGGAACTTCTCTTCAACAGGGAAGAAATATCTACTAGTCGTCCCTAAAACTCTCCGCAATGAAATTTTGCAGGCCTGTCACGACGAAGCTACCTCAGGTCACTTAGGCTACACAAGAACATTAGCACGGATCAAAGAGAAGTATTACTGGCCACGGCTCGCAGCACAGGTGAAGCACTACGTTCGAACGTGCCTTGACTGTCAGCGACGAAAAGTGCCACCTACGAAACCTGCCGGACTATTACATCCCGTTCCAGTGCCTGCAACACCGTTTGGACAAATTGGGATGGACCTTTTGGGCCCATTCCCAATATCTGCTGCCGGAAATAAGTGGATCATAGTCGCGACAGATTACCTTACGCGATATGCTGAAACCAAGGCACTTCCTAGCAGCACAGCAGCCGAGGCCGCACAGTTCTTCATCGAAAACGTCGTCCTGAGGCACGGTGCTCCAGCGGTCATCGTAACCGACAGGGGAACCGCGTTCACGGCTGAACTTTTGCGAACTGTACTCACCCTCAGTGGCACGGCACACAGAAGGACGACAGCCTATCACCCGCAAAGCAATGGACTTACGGAGCGCCTCAACAAGACTCTCGCAGACATGCTGTGCATGTATGTCGATGTGGAACACAAGAACTGGGACCAAATATTACCCTACGTAACGTTTGCTAATAATACGGCTCGGTAAGAAACAACAAGAATGACGCCATTCAGTCTCCTCCATGGTCTAGAAGTGACTACAATGCTGGATGCTATGCTTCCTCATGACTTGAGCGATTCCGAGACTGACGCCGCAGATTTTACAGAGCGCGCTGAAGAAGCAAGACAGCTCGCGCGCGTTCGCATAGCTAGCCAGCAAGACCGTGATGCCCGACGTTACAATGAACACCATCGATGCGTCGTCTACCAGCCCGGGCAAAGAGTGTGGGTTTGGGCTCCAGTACGCCGCCGAGGCCTCGCGGAGAAACTTCTGCGACGATACTTCGGACCGTACAAGGTTCTACGACGCCTTAGCGACGTCAACTATGAAGTCGTTCCTGACAGCCCATCCTGCTCGAGGCGCCGTCAGGACCTGCCTGAGACTGTGCACGTGGTGCGCATGAAACCGTATTTTTCTGAATGACATGGACACGCTCTGGTTTGCTGGACACCAGATGCTACCCGCCGAGCATCGGGACGATGCTCTTTCTGGAGGAGGGCAAATGCCGCGACGCCATCTGCGCCCAATCACGTTGACGAAAAAGACCTCGTGTGTGCACGAGGCGCTAGAGAAGCCTGGACTGAGCGCTTGCCCTCTCGGATAAATACTGCTCTTGCCTCCAGTGAGCCGTGACAATATGTCAAATACTTGGTAAAATAAATACACATTGCAGGCGATACGGCATGTTACATTAAAAGAAGAAGATAACCATAAACAAATTTAAGTAGTACAAGGTACTCGGTGCTTACCTAAAATAAAGTCATGTGCGCAAGAAACATCACAATATGGTGAAAAAAAGTAAAACAAGAAATGGAGCCCAAGAACACAGTGACGCCTTGAACGAATGAGCAAAAGAGTGTGCGCGTGAAAATAGTGTTTGTTTTGCCAGGAATTCATCGCCACTTAGAGCGGATGCGATTTCATTTGGTAACACATTCTGGTGAAGTACTGCGAGAAAGAGGGCCGAGTGACTCGAGAAGTTTGTGCGCGCATGAACGGGCGGCGCGGGAAGGTACAATGGGAGGGCCTAATGTGGCCTGCGCTGAAAGACGACCTGCAGCGACAAAGCTTGGGAAAATGGGAGTCTGCGATTTTCTAGTGAAGGCCGATTTAGAGATATTTCAACGTGGTGCTAATTGATGTGATGTAAGTGATGCTAGACGTTCGGGAATAATTTTCCCTAATGAAGCTTTGTTTTGGACTGACTCGAGCTTATCGGTGAGGTACGACTGATGCGCGTTCCAAATAAAAGACGCGTTCTCCATTTTTGAACGAACCAGTGTCGTATAGGCTAATAATTTGGCAGACTCGTTTGCCGAGCCTGATCTAGCCAAGGTTCTTGCAGGCGCTGCTAGTAATCGCATCGATTCCATTAAACGATTGAAAATAAATGAATTCCCAAGTATTGTGTGCGCATTCGCAATAATAATGCCGTTCATCGAGCAACAGGAAAACTTGGGGTTACTAGCTCTAATGAAAGCTATAGCATTAGTTTTTTAAAACATTTATTTCCACTTGCCTCGGTTTGCACCAGTCGGTAATCTTCGCGAGGTCAGATTGCAAAGTGTCAGTGCCGAAAGAGTTAATTATTCGTAAAAGATCCGAGTGAACAGCAAAGGATTCGCAGAATGAAAAGCGACCTGTCAGTTATAGATTGGAAAGAAAACGCTTATTTATTCAAAGCTGTATAGTGAGATGGGAAAGAGAACTGTGCAAAAATCGCACAGTGATCACGTGCACTGAAGTCACACAGTGGTTCTTGCTGAAATTACAGATGAAGCAATATCAGTCATGAATAAATCAATAGTATTTGATGTAGTAGGTAATCCCTGTAGGCGTTAGTAGATTGTCAAAACCATTAGAAGAAATCACATTCTGGAATTCATGCTTAATATTGCCAAGTTCTGTAATGTTCATGTTGAAGTTGCAAGTCATGTGATAGTACCAGATTGGGTATCAGAATAAAAAAATGAAACGAACCAAACAATAAAAAAGCTGTCCTGTATTCCTATGGTTGTGAGTAGAGGTATGATGCAATTTTATCAGCAACCAAATGTGCAAGCGTTTCACAGTCGCTTGTCATAACAGAAGATTCAGTAAAAATATTATTTTCGTGCTCTTGTTTCACATAGATGACTACATTGCCAGCCCTGGAAAGACTGTTACAAAATGTTGCTATACTGAAAGTTCCACAAAATTAGTTTTAAGGACATCACATATCTTAAGTTAATGAAGTCACATCAAAATTAGAGTGCAAGTTGTCAGTAAAACAGGAAAAGTTATCAAATTTGTTGATATAGATCGACTGTTAAGATGTATTGCAGAAAGGTTACTTTCTATAAAGATGTACTTAACCGGTTCAAGGAGAAGTAAGGTTAAGTGATCTATCGTGAAATTAGTGAGCAAGCCCTGCAAGGTAAATCACACATGGGGCGTTCACCCTTCCTGACGAGGTCCTACGGTTGGCTCACCAGGCGAAACCGTGCCCGAAGCGCTTGTGTTTGGTCAGGTCCTCAGAGAAGCCACATCTCATAAGCCGCACCGCGAAACGTTTCACAGCCAGCCACTGACCCGGCGCATTTTTTACTGGCGATACGATCTGAAATTCCGTCGTAGTCGGCCTTTAATTAGCCAAATATTTAAGCAAAACTAATGCACAGGTGCGCCTGCAGGCTTCCCTTGCTTTGGGCCAAGCGGGTACCACATCGGCACTAACTGATCACTCTTTCGTGTCCGAGATACCGACGCTGTGCTGACATCGTTATTGAGGGCCACGCTACAATACAAAACGCTCGAGCAATTTCTAGTTCTGTTTCGTAAACGCGCAAGATCATCTGTTTCTGAAAAACTTGCTCCACTATAAGCTTGCTTTTTCTTGATTCTTAGGACGAGAGGACAGCTGTATTTTATAGCTCCTGACTCCGTGATTACGGTATGTCGCCGGAAAGCGGAACAAGTGAATAATCTGTTAATGCTACCAATACGTGATATTGTGGAATCGGTCAGCACAAGATCTTGCTTACGCGAGAGAAAGGTGTTCTGCGACATTCCGTGTCTAAGACTGCGTCTGTCAATTACTTTTGTTTTCAGGCTGTGTCTTCACGGGAATCATGACAAATCATGATATTTATTGTGCGAATGGCTTATGTTGATTGTGCCTTGCTGCGCATAACTGTGTTAGCGCCATTGCCTTAACTACTGATGAATTTGGGCTGTAAACTTAAACACTAATACTTATTTTTCGTTTAATTACAAAGACTGTTTGCAGTAAATGTGTATTGTTTTATACGCGTTATACTGTTGAGTGTGCGGAGTCAGGGGCCTCTGTGAGGCACTCATTGCATTTCGCCCTTGCCTCTTCTCCAAGTTTCTTGCAATTTCAAGGAATAAATTCAAGTTCAACAAGTGGAGGGGAATGGCCGCGCGCCCGGCTTCCGGCTGCGTTTCACGTGACCACTTGAGATTTTGGTCATATATCAATCAAAGAACTTGATTTTCACCAAAACAAAACATTTCCAGTGAAAAAAGGTGACCGGGAAGAAAGCTGCCTGATCACAGCTTGATGGAGCCGCCACCCATATGCACAGAAAACGGGTGACAGCACTCGCAGTCTCTAGAATAACAAATTATAGAAAGAATAAGCAAACACAGAATAGTAATCTAACACATTTGTTCCACACGCAGATTTGTACCACAATGGACGTACAGTACATGTGTACGTGTGGCGATTTCGACACGTGTTATCTTCAAAATGTGCACAGTGCCGAAATGCACTTTAGGATATGCGTGCAACATAAGAATAATTGACAAAATACAAAGCACGACGAAACACTGATATTCTCACGCAGTAGTGACGGTGAAGAACACAGTAGCAATACTGTGAATGACAAAACTATTATTGGGTGAACCTGTGCCCACAAAAAGCAGGCTACACTTAAAGCACAACGATAGCGGCAAACGCAGTCGGCGATTGTCGAAATTTGATCAGCGGGTCAAGCGCGTCAGCTTTTATGCATGAGCCATCGGACGTTCCAGAGTGATCCATGGTGCCCACGTGTCTTCCAGAAAATTCTACACCATTCGCGTCACCCACACATGCAATCAGATTACACAATGTTCGGTGGCGAAAGCGGATAGGACAATTGATAACATTAGAAAAACTTCCGATGCATGTGGGCGCGTCCCGCGTTGAGCGATAACATTTGTTAGACGGTGAAAAGCAGTCACTCTAAAAATATAATGTACACGTGTCAATGCCCCCCTCTCAAATATCACAGTGCCCTTCCACTCTGTGAAGAAATATAACTAGCGAAGCTGTGTATATGGGCCCCTTAATGCCGAACTCCACCTCCGCCGCGGGTCGGCCCGGCATTGCACTATCTTCGGGATCGGCCCACGTACGGTGAGTGCTTAACGCCTGCTTCACTTCCGCCGCAGGTCCGCCCGGCATTGCACTATCTTTGGGATCGGCCCACGCCTGGGGGGCGCTCAACGCTTGCTTCACGTGTGCCGCGGGTCGGCCCGGCATTGCACTATCTTCGGGATCGGCCCACGTATGGGGAACGCTTAACGTCTGCTTCACCTGTGCGGCCCACGTATGGGGAACGCTTAACGTCTGCTTCACCTGTGCCGCGGGTCGGCCCGGCATTGCACTATCTTCGGGATCGGCATACGTATGGGGAGTTTTTTTGCTTACCACAACAACACGAAAATTTCCTTGGATGGTAGAGGTAACAGCTTCGCTGTAGAAGCATCGTCCCGATGCCACAAACCTAAATGGAGAGCGAAAAACAAAGGAATACTTATTAAACAGTAACAAAAGAACAAAGAAGGAAAGTCCAAAGTAGCACAGTCCGAAAAATAAAGTCCTACGGTCAGCTATGCAAAGTCCCAAAGTTCATTAGCGCTAGTAGAATGGCTTAAATCGCACAACGTGGACTATTTCAGGTCGTGAGCGGCGCCGCTGTGACAGCGAAATGCCGTCTGGTACGACCTCAATCGAGTGAGCAATACGTAGGATGACCTTGTAGGGTCCGAAATAGCGTCGCAATAGTTTCTCACTCAGTCCTCGTCGGCGTATCGGGGTCCAAACCCAAACACGGCCACCGGGCTCGTACTCGACGAAGCGTCGTCGGAGGTTATAGTGTCGGCTGTCGGTACGCTGCTGGTTCTTGATCCGTAGGCGGGCGAGCTGTCGGGCTTCTTCGGCGTGCTGGAGATCGGTGGCGACGTCAAGATTCTCTTCGTCTTTGACGTGCGGCAGAATGGCGTCGAGAGTCGTTATCGGGTTCCTGCCGTAAACCAGCTTGAACGGCGGCATCTGTGTTGTAAGCGAACGTTATGTACGGCAGGACGGCATCCCAGGTCTTGTGTTCGACGTGGACGTACGTACATTGCTAGCATGTCGGCATGGGTCTTATACAGCAGCTCGGTAATACCATTCGTGTGCTGGTGGTAGGCAGTTGTCCTGCTGTGGCTTGTCTGGCTGTATTGCAGAATGACTTGGGTGAGCTCCGCCGTAAAAGCCGTTCGTTTTTCGGTGACTGAGGACTTCTGGGGCGCCATGTCGCAGCAGGATGTTCTCACGAAGAATTTCGCCACTTCGGCTCCGCTACCTTTCGGCAGAGCTTTCATTGCAGCAAAGCGGGTGAGGTAGTCCGTCGCCACGACGGCCCACTTATTTCCGGGTGTTGACGTCGGAAAGAGTCCAAACAAGTCCATTCTGATCTGCTGAAAAGGTCGGCAAGGAAGATCGATTGGCTGTAGTAAACCCACTGGCCTTGTCGGTGGTCTTTCGCTGACAGTCTCGGCATCTCTTGACGTAGCGGGCGACGTCGGCGGCCAGGCGCGGCCAGTAATACTTTTCTTGTATCCTCGATAGCGTGCGGGAGCATCCGAGGTGCCCAGCATCGGATCGTCATGTAGGGCGTGCAGTACTTCTGAACGCAGCGCTGACGGAACAAGAAGGTAGTTGGCGCGGATGGTGAGACGTTCTTCTGTACGAGTGGGTTGTTATGCGGCGATAACGATGACAATCCTCGCTGAAATGCCCTAATGAAAACGTCGGTGTTTCCTTCCAAATACTCGACGAGGCTTTTTAGCTCCGGGTCTTCTCGTTGCTGTTCAGCGAAGTCTTCCACGCTTATTATTCCAAGGAAGGCGTCGTCATCCTGGCCATCTTGCGGCGGCGGGTCAGTAGAGGCGCATGATAGGCAGTCGGCATCAGAGTGTTTTCGTCCGGACTTGGAGGTTACAGTGATGTCATATTCTTGCAGTCTGAGGCTCCACCGCGCCAGCCGTAATGAAGGATCCTTTATATTCACTAGCCAAGACAAAGCGTGATGATCGCTAACGATCTTGAATGGCCTGCCATATAGGTAAAGGCGGAATTTCGCTGTAGCCCAAATGATGGCGAGGCATTCCTATTTAGTCGTAGAACAATTGCCTTCCGCTTTCGACAACAACCGGCTAGCCTAAGCTATCATCCGTTCAAGTCCTTCTTTCGTCTGGACTAGGACGACACCGAGGCCTAGGCTACTGGGTGGTTTCGTCAGGTATGGTCGCAGCAGTCGGTAGCGTCCGGCTTCTCAGTTCCAGTTTCCGGGGTTACCCAGCAGCTCCACCGAATAAAATGGGGTTTATTGCAGCTCGTTCGAGGGATCACAAGTAGCTCTTGATCACGAGTCCTAGCCCTTCGCATCAGCAGCCAGAGCTTGGGTCTCGCGCTGCAGCGGTGGCAGTCCGCACAGCGCCACAGCGTCACGGCATATTACCCACTACAATATATATATATATATATATATATATATATATATTGTAACGATGTTAGTAAAACAACGATATTTATTGAAGGCGAACTTGCGCCCACAAGTAAAAGTCACTGCGGTCGTGAAGAAGTCCGCGGCAGTCGCGTTCGCAAACTGGGCTCGAACCGTCTTCCTCTTCTCCTCGCGTGACACGTCGTGCGCGTGGCGCATGCGAGCCGGGTCCAACTGGCTGCCCGTGCCACGAAGATCGCTGCCTGTTGTTGCTGAACAACACCACTGTACGGCGTGCACAGTGCCCAATGCAAAGGGCGCGCAACTTGAATGTCACCAAGTTCGCCGTGGCAATATATATATATATATATATATATATATATATATATATATATATATATATATATTTCTAAGCACTATTAACGTACTTCGTCGTTTCATTTGTACATAGCCATCATCATCTTTTCTGTTCTTCTGCTTCGCGCGTGAGCTGGGGCGTTCCCTTCTTTGGAATAAAAAGCGCTGGACAGCTTGGTCGGTCTCGGTATTATAAAGTGGTGGAGGTATTTCAAGACGCCGACGTCCTCTTGCGTTCCCGTCCTTCCTGGAGCTACGCTCCGGTCACCGCCTGCGCCCGGCTACCCCTACAACAATGGACACTTCCAACCCCGGCTCTCCCGGCGCCTCTAACCCTACCACACAGATGACTTCGTCTGCGGCGCCCTCTTGGACTGCGACGAGCCCTCAACGCGATCCCCCTGTCTTGGCGGGACTCCGTGGTGATGACATCGACGATTGAATCGACCACTACGACCGCGTGAGTTCTTGCAATAGGTGGAACGACACCCAGAAATTGAGGCACGTCGCATTCTACTTCACCGGTGTTGCAAAGACGTGGTATTTCAACCACGAATCCGACATCGCAGATTGGTCCACGTTTTCCTCCAAGCTGCGGCAAATCTTCGCTTCGTCGTCTGACCGTGCAGAAGTCGCCAAACAGAAGCTGGGCACGCGCCTCCAACTTCCACAAGAGTCTTACACCTCATACATAGAGGATCTCTTGGCTCTGTGCCGCCGTGCGAACCCTAGCATGACGGAAGCCGAACGCGTTCGACACACATTAAAAGGCATTGTGTCTGTCGCGTTCAAGGCCTTAATCGTGCAAAATCCGGCTTCTGTCCAAGACATCACTTCCACATGTCAGCGCCTAGACGAGCTGCAGTCTCTTCAACATGACAGCATCGATCCTCAGGTTCCCCATTCTCCAGATCTACGTGCTCTTATCCGCACCATTATCGGCGAAGAGCTTCAAATGAGGTCCACCTGCTGCCTGTGCCCCAACCCCCACCTTCGACTTGCGCGAGGTCGTAAAGCGCAAGAGTCGACAGCGCTGACTACACCCTCGACGTATCTTGCTCCGGTAGCGCGCCCCACACCTACCCACGCGGATGTTGCTTCGCTACCCGCCCCTACCGTGACCTCCGTGCCTGCTGACGTTACCTATCACTATTTGGCTTCGATGGGAACCAGAGCGCTTACTGCGCGATTCTACGCTCAGTGGCGTCCACCTCGTCCAGTTTGTTTTTACTGTGGTATACGCGGCAATATATATCGCTTCTGCTGCCGTCGCCAGCAGGATGAAAGATGAGGCTATGCTGAGCACGAGAGCGACCGCACTCGCCGACCAGACGCCTACTATCCCGGATCGTACTCGTTCCCTCAGCAGCGTTGTCCGTCTCCTCCAGCTGCTCCCAATCTGCCTCATAGTTGCCGTTCGGCCAGACATCGTTCTCCTTCGCCTTACCGGCGCTCTACATCACCGTTTCGCCCCACTTCCCATCTTGTCGGCCAGCACTCGGAAAACTAACTGTTGCAGTTTTTGGAGGGAAAACTGCTTCCTATCGGTCTTCGAAAATTCCTCCTGTTCGCCCGGCCAACATGCTTTCTGTACCTGTTGAAGGTGTTCCCGCGTCAGCTCTCATCGATACCATCGTTCTTCGTAGTGATCTGTGTTCGCCGCTCCGGAAAGTAAGAACTTCTTATCTTAGACTTAGTTTGCGTGGTGCTAATAATGCATTCATTCACCCCGACGGACAGTGTACTGCTCGTGTTCTCATCGACGGCATACGCCACCACATTGAGTTTATCATCCTTCCAACGTGTATCCATGAACTTATACTGGGTTGGGACTTCCTACATTCTGCTTCAGCCGTCATTCCATGTAGAGAGGAAGTTGTCTATATCACGGATACAGCGCTTGCACCTGTTACGGACTCTTCACCTTCATGCGTGAACTTGGCCGTCGCTGCAGACTACGTCCTGCGTCCTGGTCACGAAGGCGTTGTAGCCGTAACATCCACTCAGATCGCCGACGGAGACGCCCTAGTCGCCCCTTCTTCCCGCTGTACTTCTCGTGGAATTCTCTTTGCCGCCTGTCTCGTCCGGTTTTCACGTGGCCGCGCCCTTCTGTCTGCTTGCAACACCACCCCAGATGCTGTGATGCTGCCCAAAGGGATGACTGTGGTAACCCTCGCCGACACTCAACCTATCTCTATAGTCACGCTTTTCCCTTCTTCATCGCCAGCACCAACCTCAGGTTTGGATGATTCTTTCCCTCCTTCAGCAGTTCTTGGTTCTGACCTAACAGCTGCTCAGTCCGAAGCCTTACTGGTGGTCTTGGCGAAGCACAAAGCCGGTTTCGATGGCTGTTCTTCTGTGCTGAGCCAAACTTCTGCGGCTACACACCGCATCGAAACCGATGGTTCCGCTATAATACGACGACGCCCCTATCGTGTATCACCGTCCGAACGAAAGGTCATTGAACAACAGGTTGCTGACATGTTTGCGCGGAAGATAATACGACCTTCGTCTAGCCCATGGGCTTCTCCCGTGGTTCTGGTAAAGAAAAAAGATGGCTCCGTTCGCTTCTGCGTCGATAATCGAGCGCTCAGTAAGAACACATGCAAGGACGCATCTCCAATACCTCGAATTGACGACGCTTTGGACACACTACAAGGGGCGGAGTATTTCTCCAGCCTTGATCTTCGGTCAGGATATTGGCAAATTCCGATGAACAAGACGAACAAAAAAAAGGACCGCATTCGCTACACCAGACGGACATTATGAAATTAACGTGGTGCCTTTTGGCCTTTGTAACGCTCCCGCCACATTTGAGCGTATGATAGACAACGTACTTCGTGGTCTAAAATGGCAGATCTGCCCCTGTTATCTGGACGATATTGTCATCTTTTCGTCTGACTTCAGCCAACATCTTGATCGATTAGACGAAGTTCTCAAGTTCCTTGAAAATGCTGGTCTCCAGATCATTACAAAAACATGCAAATTTGCAAACAAGACAATAAAAGTATTGCACCACGTCGTCTCAAAAGATGGCATCCAGCCAGACCCCTAAAAGATTAGTGCTTTTCTCCAGTTTCCTCGGCTTGGCGTCATATTTTCGTCGATTTATACGCAACTTCGCTGCAATAGCAGCTCCTCAACACAAGCTACTGGTTACCGGTGCCTCTTCCACATGAACTAACGACTGCGAGTCGGCTTTTCAAGCTCTTAAGCAACATCTTACTTCGGGACCAGTGCTTCGCCACTTCGATAATCGAGCCCCCACCATACTCCATACTGATGCAAACGCACAAGGTATTGGCGCAGTACTTCTGCTACGTAATGCAGCCTCTAAAGAGAAAGTCAAAGCATGTGCCAGCCGAACACTTTCTCCAGCTGAGCGGAACTACACCATTACAGAGCAAGAGTGCCTGGCTATCGTTAGGCCGATTCAGAAATTTCGCCCATACCTTTACGGCCGCCACTTCACCATCGTCGCCGACCATCATGCTCTGTGTTGGCTGTCGTCAATGAAAAACATGTCAGGACGCTTAGGACGTTGGATACTCCGCTTACAGGAATATAACGTTACAGTAACGTACAAGTCTGGAAAAAGTCATCATCATGCAGACGCGTTGTCTCGCTGCCCCTTCTCGCTCTCTACCGGTAACGCGCCGTCGCCTTCCCCACCACGTCGTTCCGATGCTACGCCTGCTTCACACCAGCTCTCGATAACGCCCCTGGACCAAGTTACGCTTTCATCACGCTATGATTTCGTCTTGCTTCAGTGGGGCGACTCCTACTGTCGAACTCATGGATCGCCTTAGTGGGTTCGCCGAACCATCCAACAGCCGCTTGCGACGCCAACTTCGACAATTCCGCCTTCAAGGTGGCGGGCTGCACCGCTACGTTTACCACCCAACAGGTCACCGGTGGGTACCAGTTCTACCTCGCTGCCTTCGCCTGCGAGTATTAGAGGCACTTCACGACGACATATCGGCTGGCCATTTAGGCTTCCACAAGACTTACGACCGCATCAAGACCCGCTGCTTCTGGCCTGGCCTATCCACAACGGTGGCCAAATACATTGCCTCTTGTGCGTCATGTCAGCACCGCAAACGCTCGACATCCCCTCCTGCCAGTTTACTACAACCTCTCCCTTGACCGGACGCACCTTTTGAATTTGTTGGTATTGATTTATATGATCCTTTGCTGTTGACACCCTCCGGTCACCGTTAGATTTTCACTTCGGTCGACCATTTAACAAAATATGCCGAGACTGCCCCTCTGCGATCCGGTACCGCTTCTGAGGTCGCCGACTTTTTCTTGCGCTCCATCGTCTTGCGCCACGGGGCTCCTCGCGTTCTTCTCAGTGACCGTGGCAAGGCGTTCATTTCCCAAGTTCTCGAGGAAGTTCTTCGGGCCGCTGATACCGTTCACAAATCTACTTCTACCTATAATCCGCAAACCAATGGCCTTACTGAGCGCTTCCACCGTACGCTGTCTGAAATTATTTCCATCTACATCCGTCCTGACCAGACTGACTGGGATAAAATTCTTCCTTTTTGTGACATTTGCATATAATACTGCTATTCAACGGACTACCGGGTACACCCCTTCTTTCCTTGTGTTTGGACGATCTCTTTCCACCATATTCGACAGAGAATTCCTTTTAGCGCCTTCTTCGCCTAACGCGTCCCTTCCAGGAGATTTTGCTGCCCGTGTTGCACATTGCCGTCAAATCGCCCGGCAAAGGGCAGAAGCTACCCAAGCTGAGCACAAATGTCGCTGGGACAACAAACGCCGGGACCTCCGTTTTCACCCTGGAGACCAAGTCCTGCTTTGGACTCCAGTCCGCACTGCAGGCCTCTGTGAGAAGTTCCTTCAACTCTACCCATACGCCGTTGTGCAGCAAACATTTGCAGTGAACTATCTCGTCCGCCCAGACACACCGTGACTGACCGGCGCCGCCGGAATGCCGAAATTGTTCGCGTCTCGTGGATGAAGCCCTTCACTCCCCGTTTAGGTAATCTGCGGCCAGGCTGGCTGCTTCCATGATGGGGGGCAGTTGGTGTAAGCACTATTAACGTACTTCGTCGTTTCATTTGTACATAGCGATCATCATCTTCCCTGTTCTTCTACTTCGCGCGTGAGCGTTCCCTTCTTTGGAATAAGAAGCGATGGACAGCTTGGTCAGACTCGGTATTATATATATATATATATTATGCATTGAAGATGTAGGCTTGTGCGCCTTTTTTGTGTTTAGTGTTATATATACCTGTATATATGAACGAGAAGAAAGGGCGTTAACCGAGGGGCCCGATTTTTATTAAATATATCGTAAGAAGCGAACAAAGACACCAAGGACAACACAAGGGAGATTACTTGTACTAATTGAAATAAAGAAATTATAAATGAATGGAAGTGAAAGTTGATGAAGAAACAACTTGCCGCAGGTGGGAACGATCCCACGTCTTCGCATTACGCGTGCGATGTTCTACCAATTGAGCTACCGCCGGCGCCGTCTTCCCATTCACTTTCTGGTGTATTTATGTGTTACTACTAGAACTAACCCTGGGCGTGTTAACCAGCGGCACCACTCACGAACCTTGGCGGCGGATGTGGAACGTCTTTCTCGCGCAGGCGTCATGAGTGCGGCACCTTTCTGGGTGAAGGGGCTAGTTCTGCGAAAGCTGTGGGATCGTTCCCCACCTGCGGCAAGTTGTTTCTTCGTCCACTTTAATTTCCAGTAATTTATCGTTTGTTTATTCCATTTATTAAGCACCAGTAATTTCCCCTATGTTGTCCTTGGTGTGAGTGTTGGCTTCTTATGATATGGACTATATATTGTTACGCTAAAGCTACAGGAAGACCGTTGGAGGAGGAGAACGAAGTGCGCTTGTCTTTGCAGCGGCTCGGCGTCGGCGCGGTCGAGCGGCCGCACGCGACAGTGACGCTGCTGCAGAGGCAGGGTTCCTTCCGGGGCCTGGGCAGCCTGAGCCAGGCGTCGCCTTTCAAGAGACAGCTGTCCGTGCGGCTCAACGGGCTTGCCGCTGACGCGATTTTCCGGAGGGGTAGGTTGGTACTCGGGGCGAAGCTTGCGGCTGCGGCGCTGGCTGGTGTGGTGGTGGTGCGTGTGTGCCGTTGTGCGGAGGACGAGATCTTCGTGCACAAGGCTACAGGGCCGTGGCAGCTCTGCCGCCGACACCGAGCCGCAGCGCCCACTTCGTTCTCCTCTTCCTGCGTTCTTCGTGTAGCTTTAGCGTAACACTATATATATATATATATATATATATATATATATATATATATATATATATATATATATATATATATATATATATATTGACACGTGTACTTCTTTATGGAGTGGCCGTGTTTCATCGCTTAACAAATGTTATCGTTCAGTGCAGCACGACACACGCACGCACGCACGCGTGCGTGTTCTTCGGATTCGAGTGCTGTAAATGCCCATTGAGACGCGCGTCGCTCCAAGGCATATCCGCGCGGGGGTTGTGTGCCGCTTGCCGACGCTTGCGTCCGTGGCGCAATGGTTACGAAGTCAGGCTTGTGTGCTAGTGTTTTTTCTGTTCGAATTCTGCGGTCGGATAATTCTAGTGATGTTTGTTTAATTTTTTGTAAAAACAAAGTTTAGGCAAATCCATGTACTAATCCTCATTACCATGCTTGCTTAAGTTGCCCTGCTTGCAACTCCAATGGACAGTAGCGCCATAGTTTCCTCTAGTAATTATTGCACGAAACTTCATGCTTGAAACAGTAAATTACTTCTTCGCTGCTCCGTTCCTAGATGGCGCCATCCAGTTAAACGCGTTAGGGGCCAGATACGTGTGAGAAAGCGCCTGGAACTTGGAAATGGAGCTTCGCTTTAAGGAGCGCCTCTTCCAAGAAGCTAAGAACACACTGCGATGGGACAAATATGACGCATGCCTTCAGCGGTACACCAAAGCATTAAAGGTTTCCGAAAAGAAGGTTTTACAGAAAAGGTCTGCTAACCATTCTTTACAAAAACAAACAGAAGTTGGGAAATTTGCTGGCGCCTAAAACAGTTCAACCCAATGGAGCACATGTAGCTACCCGATGTGAATGCGTCTTTCGCTTCTGTCTTCACGTGCGAGCCTTTTCTTGGCATAATCATTGCGTTGAATAGAAACGTTTCCGAGATGCCGCCCATTATAATCGCAAGTGAAGGAACTGTCAAGCTGATAGAAAACCTCAAGACATGAGGCGCGCCAGACCCAGATAATTTACCTTTTCAGACTCTAAAAAGCACAAGTATCCAGTCGATGCCCACAGTTCATTTTATTGCGATAGCAAATATATGGACACTCCAAGCGCATTTATGCCGTGGGCGTCGCCGTGAGTTTCCGTATAAAGTTCAAGGGCAACGACACCGTGCACCGTGTGTGCGAGGGAAAAGCGTGCGAGGGTAGAGCCGGCCACCGGGCTCAACTTCGCCCGCGCGAAAGGGCCCAATGCGCGCGCGCGAGGCGTTGCCAGGCGTGTTGGGGAAGGCTGCGCATGTGGCGGCGCTCACGCGGCCCTATCTCCAGAGCACGGTGTAAGAATCGCGTGCTTCAGAGCTGTGCGCGCTGGGGCAGAGTCGAGGTACTGTAGAACCTCATTGATGTGTTCCCGTTACGCACGTTTTCCCAGCGCCAACGTTCGCAATTGAGAACACTAACAAATGACCCAATATACTTATGCTCATTTTTTACCGGTTCATAGGTTCCCGGAAAACACGAAAACACGATTTTTCGGCACGAATGTTCAGCACGTCGCCAAACTGCGACCGTATGATACGCTTTCCATCCAGTAGATCCAATGTAAACAAGAAAATGCGCGATCGAGAACAGTATATGACTGCCCGCCGCGGCAGCAGCTTCACCGCCATACTCGCCCACCCGTCTCACGTAAAAACGCCTGCGCGCACTCAGTTGCTCATTTCGGTACCGGCAAATCTCCGTCCATCGCACGCGGCATTCACAGCTATCGCCGTCAATCCTATTGCGATCTTCGCCTACCCGTTTCACAGCGCGTGCTGCCGTCGGAAGCGTAGCGCACGCTTTTAATATGCGATAACCAAAACGCGACGCCTTTCCCTGCTACAGACTGCAATCGTGTGATAAGTTTTCCGGCCGCTAGATCCCGCGTGTAAACAAGGTCGAAAACAGTGTATGGCCGCCCGTCTCACGTGAAAACGACGCCACGCTCAGTTTCTGGTACCGGCAAATCTCCGCCCATCGCACGCGGCATTCACAGCTATCACCGTCAATCCTATTGCGATAATTATCTTCACCTATCTGCTCTACAGACATCATGCTTGTTAATTTAGTTAGCAAGCGAACGTTTGCAATTTGATACGGCCGATAAAAGTACTATCCTTACTTCGTATGTATGTCTGCTAATTAGCTATCGCAATCGATGCTTCGCCTTTCGGGCGTAACTGCGTCTTTTCTTTTTTAATCAGTCCCTAGGAACTACTACTATTCCAAATATCTGGAAGATAAGCAAAGTCGTCCCGGTGAACCAACCAGGCTGTCAATCAAACTACCGCCCCATATATTCTCAACGAGTATAAGGTGTAAACTAATAGAGCACATGCATGTAGCTCACAGGTAGCTTTACGTCTTGACTACCTTTTCTTTCTTACTCAACATGGCTTCAGGCGTTCCCTTTCGTGCGAGACACAACTGTATGAATTTACTTTTCCTTTTTTTAACCAATATCATCTATCTCGACGTGTCAAAAGTATTCGTTCCCCACCAACGCCTAATGGTTGAAGTATCATGCATTTTCCTTGACCTCTTCGTATTTTCCTGGATTGATTGTTTCGCCTTCAGTTCACCGCCGTCGGGAACCATAATTCAGCAGCCAGCGATATACCATCCACGATGCTTCGTTCTCGCCCCTCTGTTATTCTTAATTTTCACCAACGACATTTCCGAAACGATTTCATTATCCAAACGGCCATTTGATTATTACTATTCTTTGCCGCCGCATTTCCAGTAACGACCAGCACATTCTGCAGGCCGACTTACAAGAATAGAGCGATCCCGATAGCTGATTAAACTAACCGAGTCTAAATTTGTCGCACAAGCACTCTAACCATTAGTTTTCTTAGTCTCTGAGCTCGACACTCCTTTCTTCTAGTCACACCGATAGCTTGGCATCATCATCTCAATAGATCTGTCGCGGGCTGCTGATATTCGACGACACACCGCTGATACCAACAAGTGACGTCGCTACATCAAGCGACCCTTTCTTTCTGTCCCGCATCTTTCACGCAACTAGCTTATGAAACTTTCTGCACTGACCTGTACAGTACCCAGGGGAGCCAGGATAACTTCATTCGAAGTAGTAATGAACCGGTTGCAGGGAGTCCTTCTTTAACTAGCGATGAGGTTAAAAGGGCTTTGCGAGACATGAAACGGGGAAAAGCGACAGGAGAAGATGGAGTAACAGTCGATTTAATCAATGTTGGAGGACACATATTGCTTGAAAAACTGGCGGCTCTCTATACGAAGTGTCTATCGATTTCAAGGGTCGCAGAGAACTGGAAGAATACAAACATTATACTAATCCACAAAAAGGGAGACGTTAAAGAATTGAAAAATTATAGGCCCATTAGCTTACTCCCAGTATTATATAAAATATTCACCAATTTCTAATAGAATAAGGGCAGCACTCGACTTTAGTCAACCAAGAGAACAGGCTGGCTTCAGGAAGGGACACTCTGCAATGGATCACATCGATGTCATTAATCAGGTAATCGAGAAATCCGCGAAGTACAATAATCCTCTCTATATGGCTTTCATAGATTACGAAAAAGCATTTGATTCAGTAGAGATACCAGCAGTCATAGAGGCATCACGTAATGAAGGAGCACAGGCCGCTTATGTAGATATATTGGAAAATATCTACAGAGATTCCACAGCTACCTTAATTCTCCACAAGAAAAGTAAGAAGAGCCTATAAAGAATGGGGTCAGACAAGGCGATGCTATTCACTATCACTATCTCCAATGCTATTCACTACGTGCTTGGAAGAAGTATTGAAGCTATTAAACTAGGATGGCTTAGGAGTAAGGATTAACGGCGACTATCTCAGCTTCCTTCGGTTCGCAGATGACATTGTCCTGTTCAGCAGCACTGGAGAAGAGTTACAACAAACGATTGAGAACCTTAACAGAGAGAGTGTAAAGGTGGGGTTGAAGATTAATATGCAGAAGACAAAGATAATGATGAATAGCCGGGTAAGGTAACGAGAGCTCAGTATCGCCAGTCAGCCTCTAGAGTCTGTGAAGGAGCACGTTTACCTAGGTCAATTACTCACACGGAACCGTGATCATAAGAAGGAAATATTCAGAAGAATAAAAATGGGTTGGAGTGCATACGGCAGACATTGTCAGCTCGTGACTGGAAGCTTACCATTATCATTGAAATTGAAGGTGTACAATCAGTGCATTTTAACGGTGCTGACATATGGGGCAGAAACTTGGAAACTGACAAAGAAGCTTGCAAGAACAACTTAAAGACCGCACAAAGAGCAATGGAACGAAGGATGCTAGGCATAACGTTAAGAGACAGAAAGAGAGCGTTTTGGATCACGGAGCAAACTGGTATAGCAGATATTATAATTTAGATTAAGAGAAAAAAGTGGAGCTGCGCTAGTCATGTTATGCTTGGGTTGGATAACCGTTGGGCCATTAGGGTTACAGATTGGTGCCAAGAGAAGCGAAGCGTAGTCGAGGACGGCAGAAGACTCGATGGGGCGATGAAATTGGCAAATTCGCGGGCGCTAGTTGGAATCGGTTGGCGCAGGACAAGGGTAATTGGAGATCGCAGGGAGAGGCCTTTGTCCTGCAGTGTACATGAAATACGCTGATGATGATGTTGAATTTTTCTTAATTTAATCGCGTCTCAATCTCGCCCGCGCGAAATGGACGACAGTGCGGAAGAAGCGCGCTGTCTTCCGCCGTGCGTGAAGCACCCAACGTCTTGCTCGCAATTTCAAAGCATCTGGCGCAATTCGAAAACACAGCTACGTGACAGAGACACAGGACAGCGCTAACTTTCAACTGACGTTTATTGAAACACAGAGGCAGATATATAGCGAAGCAAGTATGAAAGATACAAAAGATATCAAAATACAAAATCACACTCTACGCATGCGCACGCCATTGCCGTCCAGGAACGCTATTTCCTTGTCAGAACGATTAACTGATGATGTACTAACACAGTCTGCACCATTTTTGTTTTCGAATCAGCCCGGCTTCGATTATTTCACGCATGCAGCGGTTTTCGCTTCTGGCCTCCACTTTGCATGTGCCGAACATTGGCTTGCACGTTTTGCTGGGACAGTCATTGCAATGTTCAGAAACGTTCCCGTCCCTCGGTTTTGCCACATTTCGCTTATGTTCTGCAAGCTTTTCATTGAGGCATCTGCAAGTTCGCCCTATATATACCCGACCACATGTTAGCGAAATACGGTAAACCACCCCTTGCGAGCACTCCACAAACTTATTTCTATGCTTCACTTTACATCCCCTTGATCGTTTGAGTAAAGGGTCCGTCAGCTTACACAACTCTGATAGCTTGCCTGGGGCAGAGATTGTCAACTTCACATTTGCCTTATTGGCAACCCCCTTCAGCCTATGGAAGATACCGTGCATGTACTGTACGGACCCACCGCCGTCTTTTCCCTTCCGGTGGATTGTTCGCCGCGGCTCTTCTTGCGCTTCACCAAGCCTTCCGCCACGGAAACAAGCACATCATTGGGATAACTAGCCACGGAAAGCCAACTGGCTTGCTCGCTCAGGCTGGTGGGTACACTTCTAGACAAAAAGTACACCCTTTGGGGTGTATATCTGCCATACAACAATAATCGTCCTCTGCTTTGCTTGCGTTTCCTTTCTTGAAAACGCCGCGCCCGCTACTTTCCTGTCCGGAATCCTATGTCATGCTCACAACGCGCTTGCCGTTCGTTACTGGGAAGTACCGGGCTCGCAGCGTTAAAGAAAGGAAATGCGGACAAGACAGATGACCTTTATCGTTGCTTGGCAAGATACAACCGAAAGGGTGTAATTTTGTTTTAGAGTGTAACATGACAGGAAATTATTTTTTCATGGCATTGGTGAAGCACATGTTCACAATTGCCCGTTTAACAAGCTTCGAGTGGGAGGATGAATACGAAAGGAGTGGTTTGTTAGCCCTAGGATGGTAATACCAGCTTATGTGGGTTTCTGCGAAAATTAACTTTAAATCTAAAAATTTCCATTTTTTATCAGCCGGTAGTTCACGGGTCAAATCATGTGGCTTAAAACAGTGCCTAAAATGTGATCTGATGTCCTGTCCAACGCTAGCTATGCTGTTGTCTGTTAAAATTTAAAAAATCATCAACAAATCTGAATACCTTTAAAACCTTAAAACTTGTAGATGGGTGGCTACCGTCCTGTCACGGTGAGCCAGAAAGAAGTCGCTATGAACCGGCGCTAGGCAAGACCCTATGCAAACACCGCGTTTCTGTAAATATACACCATAATTCCATCCCGCATAGGTCGAGTTTAGATAAAATGTAATAGTTCGATGAACCCTGCCACTGATACACCAGCAGCATTTTGAAACGCGACAGACCGAAAGCAATCGATGCTGTCTTCCACACAAGCAAGCAACTGGTCATGAGGGAGCGAATAATACAGATCTTTTACGTCTACAGACGTGGCAGTGAGGCGCTTGGCGGAATTACCTAATAAACTTATGAAACGTATGAAAGATACAAAAATACGAAAGATAAATCACACTCTACGCATGCGCACGCCATTACTGTCCAGCAACACAATTTCCTTGTCGGAAAGATCAACTGACGGTGTACTAACACAGTCTGCTCCCTGCGTTCCCACCCGGATCATAAAACGGCGCCCTCGAACAGGCTCCACTGCGTTAATCAGAACGAAATAAAGGAAATAAAGAGAAACATCGCGATCGAGCTAGTGCGTTACTTCGGCCGCACCCCGGCCGAAGTAACAGCATAGAGAAAGAAATAAAACAAGAGCGGGCGCTCCCATAGAGCCCAGTGGCCGAATTGACTGCAGCGCACCAAGCCGTCTGCGTTAATGCCTGAACCACACTTCCGGTTTCGGTTTTGTGCACGCGCGTTTTGAATACTAGTTGGTACGCGTCACGCCGGCTGCGCTGGTTTACGTCTTCTTTTCTTCTACAGCTCAACCGCGCGCCGTCTTCGTGCGAAATCGTTTTATAGTTGATTGCGAACGATCTTTACAAGCCTCTATCGAATATGTGCCACGTGCAATTCTATAAAGCCGCAAGACGCGTTGTGAAAGGAGGAAATGTTTATTTTATTCGATATAAGTGCTCGTTGCGGGCTTTTCGTGCATTCATCCAACGTTGTGGCACCAGGTAAGCAGCAGTAGTTCCCGTAGGAACCTCCACCAGATGACGTCAGCTTAAAATATCAAATTACAAGCACGTGTCATTTTGGTACTAACATGTAAGAATAATGCGTGTAGAGGCGAAGCGTGCGAAAGTGGGGAATGAGCGGCATTACAAACAAAAGCAGTTCGCTTTTACACACAAGGCGTAGAAAATACCCGACTCATCCCAAACAGTACCGTACATAACACGAAAGCATTCTACTTCCAAGCATTCCCCTCTTCCCGTGTTTTACTTCCTGTACTTTAATAGCACGAATACACAGGCTACTGCGCGTTTCCAGAACTTGGCTACAACCGACGCGATAGTACGCTACGAATACACAGAGGTAACCACAACACATGCCCTCAACCAGACCATGCTGGACGCTCGCAGAATTCCTTCTACTCGCACTCAGGACAAATGCGTGTGTGCCGTTCAGAAGACAGAATTTTCAAGTTGCTAGTTCCTGGCGTGCGAGCTCCTTGGCGTTATCTTTTGCGCGTTCTGCCGGCGCGAGCAACACACTCCCATGTTATCACTCTTGGCAATCGCTCGTTGCGTTTTCGACAAGTCATCATCATCATCATCAGCCTGGTTACGCCCACTGCAGGGCAAAGGCCTCTCCCATATTTCTCAAACTACCCCGGTCATGTACTCATTGTGGCCATGTTGTCCCTGCAAACTTCTTAATCTCATCCGCCCACCTAACTTTCTGCCGTCCCCTGCTACGCTTCCCTTCCCTTGGAATCCAGTCCGTAACCTTTAATGAACATCGGTTATCTTCTCTCCTCATTACATGAGGAGAGAAGATATATTATATATTATATTATATATTATATTATATATTATATTATATAGATATATTATATTACATGTCCTGCCTATATCCCATTTCTTTTTCTTGATTTCAACTTAGATGTCATTAACTCGCGTTTGTTCCCTCACCCAATCTGCTCTTTTCTTATCCCTTAACATTACACCTCTCATTCTTCTTCCCATAGCTTGTTGCGTCGTCCTCAAGTAGAACTTTTTTCGTAAGCCTCCAGGTTTCTGCCCCGTACATGAGTACTCGTAAGACACGGCTGTTATACACTTTTCTCTTGAGGGATAATGGTAACCTGCTGTTCATGATCTGAGAATGCCTGCCAAACGCACCCCAGCCCATTCTTATTCTTCTGATTATTTCAGTCTCATGATCCCGATCTGCGGTCACTACCTGTCCTAAGTAGATGTATTCCCTTACCACTTCCAGTACCTCGCTACCTATCGTAAGCTGCTGTTCTCTTCTGAAACTGTTAAACATTACTTTAGTTTTCTGTATATTAATTTTTAGACCCACCCTTCTGCTTTGCCTCTCCAGGTCAGTGAGCATGCATTGCAATTGGTCCTCTGAGTTACTAAGCAAGGTAATATCATCAGCGAATCGCAAGTTACTAAGTTATTCTCCATTAACTTTTATCCCCAATTCTTCCCAATCCAGGTCTGAATACCGCCTGTAAGAACGCTGTGAATAGCATTGGAGAGGTCGTATCTCCCTGCCTGACGCCTTTTAACGCGATAGCGTTAAGGAGCTCGTGTCGCAGAAAAGGCGGTGTCGTCGGGGTCGGCGTCCGCGGCGTTGGCCGTGAGCGAAAAATCCCGGCAGGCAATTCATAAATAAAAGCAACTTGCAACATGGGCTTCGTGGGAATCGAACCAGGGTCTCCGGAGTGTGAGGCGGAGACGCTACCACTCAGCCACCAGTTCGATGCTTCAACGCGGTACAAAAGCGCCTCTAGTGAATGCGGTGTTGTCTTAGAAACGTGCCGTAGAAAGTTATACTGCGGTGTATATCGGTAATTATGAGCATGTAACTTAGAGAAGTTACATGCTACAAGAGAAGTAGCGAAGTACGTTTCCGCTACTACGCAGAGCCATCTTGCGGCAAATACAGAAGACCCCCTCCTCTCAATGTACGGCGCTGCCCCGACAGGTGGTGCGCCGCGCGCGCATTGGGGCTGTGCGGCGACCGGTGCGAGGCACGTCGCGGCCCCGACTCTCTCTCCCCTGACGACGCTTCGCCGTGCTCTCTCACGGGTTGCAGAATCAAGCGTCCTTCCTTTCTTTAGATCACTATCTATATATCTCTCTGCCCGTGCCGATCACGACGTTTGGCTGGCGTAGATCGTTTCCCCCTCCGAGACACCGAGTTCTTTGGTTCGTTCCGCTTGCTCAGGCGCACGTTTCGTTGCCGCGCCGAACGCTACGTTGCTCGACGCTCACCGCGTGATTGGTGGGTGCAAAGTCCGATGCGGGGCGCCTCGTAAGTGATCGCTGCGCCGTAGCGCATTGTCTTACACCCCTTGGCGGGTCGACGGGAACGCTGTCGCGTTTCACTCTTGAAGGCGAAGCTTAAGCGTCCTCCAATTTTCTTTATTGGGATTGTGTTGCTTTCTTTATGGAGGACTACGCGGTGGCTGTGCAGCCGCTATAGATATCTTTCAGTATTTTTACATACGGCTCGTCTACACCCTGATTCCGTAATGCCTCCATGACTGCTGAGGTTTCGACTGAATCAAACGCTTTCTCGTAATCAATGAAAGCTATATATAAGGGTTGGTTATATTCCGCACATTTCTCTATCACCTGATTAATAGTGTGAATATGGTCTATTGTTGAGTAGCCTTTAGGGAATCCTGCCTGGTCCTTTGGTTGATAGAAGTCTAAGGTTTTCCTGATTCTATTTGCGATTACCTTAGTAAATACTTTGTAGGCAACGGACAGTAGGCTGATCGGTCTATATTTTTTGAAGTATTTGGCGTCCCCTGTCTTATGAATTAGGATTATGTTAGCGTTCTCCCAAGATTCCGGTACGCTCGAGGTCATGACGCATTGCGTATACAGGGTGGCCAGTTTTTCTAGAACAATCTGCCAACCATCCTTCAAGAGATCTGCTGTTACCTGATCCTCCCTAGCTGCCTTGCCCCTTTGCATAGCTCCCAAGGCCTTCTTTACTTCTTCCGGCGTCACTTGTGGGATTTCAAATTCCTCTAAACTATTCTCTCTTGTATTATCGTCGTGGGTGCCACTGGTACTGTACAAATCTCTATAGAACTCCTCAGCCACTTGAACTATCTCATCCTTATTAGTAATGATATTGCTGGCTTTGTCTCTTAACGCATACATCTGATTCTTGCATATTCCTAGTTTCTTCTTCACTGCTTTTAGGCTTCGTCCGTTCCTCAGAGCATGTTCAATTCTATCCATATAACACTTCCTTATGTCAGCTGTCTTACGCTTGTTGATTAACTTGGTAAGTTCTACCAGTTCTATTCTAGCTGTAGGGTTAGAGGCTTTCATACATTGGCGTTTCTTGATCAGATCTTTGATTGATCAAAATTTCTCACCTTGCCGTAGTCCAATAGTGCAGTGGTGCCATGTCGAAGTTGAGAAGGAAGCCAAGAATTCGCCGGGAGCGCACCAAACCAGGCTAAATACAAGAATAGAAAAACAGGCATACGGGTGACCGAACAGGCCAACGCTATCATGCGCGGCCGGTCTCTCTCGCTTCGGCGGTGTGTCTGACGAATGACGCATGTACATGGCCCGTCATTCGCCTGTCGCTAGGCAACGGAAATAAGCCGCAAAATTTAATTTAATTTGTGCGCAGATATTTTCGCTTTTGCCGGGAAAGAATAAAAAGAATGAAACAATAACGGTCAATCTCATTTCACATTCTTTTTTTCAATGCTCGCGGCAGCAAACGGTCGGCGTTAATACTATAGCGTTACGTATTTCTTGTTGCCACGTTGCGCCGAGTGTCCCCTCTTGTTATATTTTTTTCTCTATGGTAACACGTAGCCTTTGGTGTTAGTTGGAAAGAAGTTGCGATAGCTGTTGTCTTAGCGTAGATAAAGTGCACGGACCTTACCTTTTTTTTTTTGTCAAAAAGACAAAACCTATCACCACAAAAGCGAATTGACAACGTCAGTGCAAAGGTTTGAAGGTGCCTTTTATCTCGTCCCAGTCGCCACGGCTTTCTCTAATTAGCAGAAGAAATACATGGTCCTTGTCCTGGGATCTGCAAATGGCAACAAGAGGAAGGCCGCATATATATATATATATATATATATATATATATATATATATATATATATATATATATATATGTGTGTGTGTATATATATATATATATATATATATATATATATATATATATTGACACAACTATATTTGGCAGAACCATAATTCAGCGGGTATGCGCCAGTGGGGACGACGCTGAAGTAGCGCGGGTTTTTAGGTGAAGCGGGGAAAACGAAGAAGACGTTGTTGTTGTTCCCTTGAACGACTGATAAAGTGCGTTTCTTGGCGGTGCTGCTACGCATACTCGTCGATCCCACGTCGTTACACTGGTGGAGGTGCGGGGTATTCTTCATGCTTGGCACCCCTTCGCGGAGCCGACGATCGAGCCCGTAATCACCATCGCGCATCGGAACACCGGTCCACCGGTTTAGTCGTCGCCTGCTAGGCTTAGCGCCCCAGTCCAGTCCCCTGCAAGAAACTTCGGGAAATCGTTTGCCTCCTACAAATAACATGGCCACCGCAGCTCCATCGCAAGTAACATTACAGAATCCTATGGTCCCGGAGAGCTTTCATGGTGATGCCTTTGAAGACGTCCAAGATTGGCTAGACCAGTTCGAGCGCGTCGCCCGACCAGCTCGGCGGACAAACTCTCGAGTGTCTATTTCTATTTGAAGGACAATGCTCGTACGCGGTACGTAAACCGGGAGAGGAGCTTTGCCACGTGGGATGACTTCCGCACACAGCTGCTGGATACCTTTTCAAGCATCGACAGGAGGGAAAACGCGCAGCGTCTCCTTGAAATCCGCGTTCAAAAGCCCAATGAGAGTGTTACTATGTTCTCGGAAGACATGGCCCGTCTTTTCCGTAGGGCAGACCCAGACCTGCCAGAGGAAAGAAAGCTGCGATATCTCTTGCGAGGAGTGAAGGAGCAACTGTTTGCCGGCCTTGTGAGAAATCCACCGACAACAGTGGCACAGTTCACAAAAGAGGCTACAGCCATTGAACGGGCCCTGCATCAACGATACCGCCAGCATGACATGAGCAACTCGGCGGCGAACACTTCCGTGCTGGCTGCGAGTAACGACATGTCTCTGCGTGAAGTTGTCCGAGAAGTGGTGCGAGAAGAGCTTCGGCAGCTCGGCTTTGTGATTACGCCTACGGAACCGACGCCAGCGTTATCTTTTGTTAACTTCCTTTCGGTTTGTGTTCGGCGCCAGCAACATTTCAGCGTCTAATGGACACTGTGCTCTCCGGACTCAAATGGCAAACATGCCTGGTGTACTTGGATGACGTGATTGTCTTTTCCGCAATGTTCGACGAACACTTACGAAGGCTGAAAACTGTTTTTGAAGCGATACGCTCTGCCGGTCTCACTTTGAAGCCTGAGAAGTGCCATTTTGGTTTTCATGAGCTCCAGTTCCTCGGTCACGTCGTCAGTAGCCAAGGAGTCCGACCTGATCCGGATAAAATTGCCGCCCTCGCTAATTTCCCGATTCCATCAGACAAAAAAGCCGTGCGACGTTTTCTGGGACTCTGTGCATATTACCGGCGATTTATTGCGAATTTCTTGCGTATCGCATGGCCGTTAACACAGCTCACCCGAGAAGATATGCCTTTTACTTGGGGCGAAGACCAGCAGCGGGCATTCCACGAGCTCCGGCAACGCATGCAATCGCATCCCGTATTAGCACACTTCGATGAGGAAGCCCCGACGATATTGCATACAGACGCTAGTAATGTCGGTCTAGGGGCGGTGCTAGTACAATGGCAGGGCGACAGCGAAGAAGTGATTGCTTACGCCAGTAGGACACTATCCCGAGCCGAAGCTAACTACTCCACCACTGAAAAAGAATGCCTCGCAATGGTATGGGCAGTTCTGAAATTTCGTCCGTATTTGTATGGTCGGTCTTTCACCGTCGTTAGTGATCACTATTCCCTCTGCTGGCTCATTAATTTGAAAGATCCTTCCGGCCGGCTCGCACGCTGGAGTCTTCGACTCCAAGAGTTCGACTTTGTTACATACAAGTCGGGAAAACGGCACGCAGACGCCGACTGCCTTTCTCGGTCTCCTGTTGAGCCGGCAGCACAAGACGATGATGACATGGTTTTTCTGGGACTCGTGCATATTGCCGATCTTTCACGCCAGCAACGGGATGACATTGAATTGCTGCCGCTTATTGATTACCTCGAAGGACGAACCAACAGCGTGCCGAGGCTCTTTGCAAGAGGGGTGGCATCATACTGCTTGCGTCGCAACGTCCTCTACAAGAACTTCTCGCCTAGCGGCAGCAACTACTTACTTGTTGTTCCATCACTGCTTCGACGTGAAATCTTACACGCCTGCCACAACGAGCCGACTGCTTGGCACTTGGGCTACACTCGCACATTGGCACGGATTCGGCAGAATTACTACTGGCCGAGACTTACTGCGGTCGTTAAACGTTACGTTCAGACATGTCTGGATTGCCAACGTCGTAAACCGCCATCCGTCAAACCAGCCGGCTTACTGCACCCTGTTGACGTACCGGCCACACCATTTGCACAAGTAGGCATGGACTTTCTGGGCCCCTTCCCAACGTCAACTACTGGTAATAGGTGGATAATCGTTGCCACGGATTATCTCACTACATATGCGGAGACAAGTGCCCTGCAACGGGCAACAGCAGATGAAGCGGCACGATTTTTTCTGGAATCCATCGTTTTAAGGCATGGCGCTCCCGCAGTAGTCGTCACGGACAGAGGTACTGCGTTGATGGCCCAGTTTTTAGATATCGTTTTACGTCTAAGTGGTACCGTCCACCGAAAGACAACAGCGTATCACCCTCAAACGAACGGACTGACAGAACGACCCAATAGGACATTGGCTGATATGATAAGCATGTACGTAGATGTAGAGCATAGGAACTGGGACGAGGTTTTACCTTATGTCACCTTCGCGTACAATACGGCTCGTCAAGAGACCACTCGCAAGACGCCCTTCAGTCTCGTATACGGCCGTGAGGTTACAACATTAGACGCAATGCTCCCTCATGAATTTGACGACAACGAGACGGTGCTGAAGAGATAACACACCGAGCAGAGGCAGCTAGGCAGCTTGCGCGTCTGCGAATCCACGAACAACAGGACTGTGACGCCAGACGCTACAATCTTCGGCACAAAGCCGTAACATACAACATCGGCGACAAAGTGTGGGTCTGGACACCTATTCGACAGCGTGGGCTCTCTGAAAAGCTCCTACGCAAATACTTCGGGCCCTACATAGTTCTCCGACGCATCAGTGATGTCAACTACGAAGTCGTTCCAGACAGCTCGCACTGTTCAAAGCGCCGACGGCATTTACCCGAGGTCGTTCACGTGCTGCGTATGAAGCCGTACTATGAGGACTGCCAAGACTGCGCAGTTCTTTACCGCTGCTTTCCAAGCCTCTATCATCGGGACGATGATCTTTTCTAAAGGGGGAGCAAATGACACAACTATATTTGGCAGAACCATAATTCAGCGGGTATGCGCCAGTGGGGACGACGCTGAAGTAGCGCGGGTTTTTAGGTGAAGCGGGGAAAACGAAGAAGACGTTGTTGTTGTTCCCTTGAACGACTGATAAAGTGCGTTTCTTGGCGGTGCTGCTACGCATACTCGTCGATCCCACGTCGTTACAATATATATATATATATATATATATATATATATATATATATATATATATATATATATATATATATATATATATATCAGTCATGGAAGTGTGGCGGTAGGCCAAACGCACTGATGTTCTAGCATTTATGGCCTCAAACCGTCATGCTGCGAGACGTGGCCGCCCAGGTACCAATTTCCACGTCGTCAATTTGGAGGATTATAAATCACTTGGCCTTTCACCCGTACTACCTTAACCAGCACCAATGCTTGGAACATAGTGACCGGCAGAATCGTCTAGGTTTCTTGAACTGGGTCATCACAAAAGCCGATGAGTCACCAGACTTCTTGAGCAACATCATGTGCACAGATGAAGCCATACTTTGCAGAAACCCCCAGGTAAATTTGCATAATGCGCACTTTTGGTGTTGGTTTCTACATACTGGGTAAAGCGTACACGGCAACAGTACCAGTGGGCGTTCCATGTGTGGCGCGGAATTTACACCGGTCCGATAATCGGTCCCACCTTCGAGCACAAACTGACTGGACAGCGTTACGTGGACGAAGTCCTTCAACGAGTAGAGAATGAGTTTCTCAGTGAAATCCCGCTGTTTTGCCTTCCACTGCTGTGATATCAGCACGATGGGGCGCGAGCACACAGCAGCGCCGAGCACGAAGCTGGCTGGATGCGACTTTTCATGCGCAAGAGATTGGAATGCACGAGCGTGTAAATTGGCCGGCTAGGTCACCTGACCTCTACACTCGATTTCTTTTCTTGGGGCTATGTGAGAGATCGTGCTTATATGATCGAGATGGACGTCAGATTAGCTCGAGACAAGGATAACGCATGTCTGCCGTAGAATTCCAGGGTTGGTGATCAATAACGCTACTGAAGATTGTCACGATCGGCCCGGGTTCGTGAACGAGGGAGGGCTCCAGGCACCCTCCGTTAGACAGACGCTCCGCAGCGTGGTGGTGATCAACGATGACTGACCGCCGAGCAGCTGTGTTCGTCGGTTGTTATTGGTGCGGTGACCAATGTTGCTTACCGAGCCTGACAGGCCACCGAGTCCGGCGGGCCAACCGAGATTATGCCCGAGGGAGCGTCACATGCTTGTTACACCCCCTTACCCCCAGTTCGTTTGTTAGCTGAAAGAAACAAACGACCACGTTCAGAGCATAAGGCTCTGCCGCCGCCCCACCTAAGTCGACGGTGCCTGTTATCCAGGCGAGTAACGGTCCGGCGGCCTCCGTGGCCGAGTACATTGCCTGGGCGCTGGTGTTAACGTGCCGGGTGTGGCAGCGCCGCGTGCTGCCTGAGCCATCCTCGCTCCGTCCGGAGGGTCCGCAGTGGTCGGCCTTGGGAGTGGTGCCGGACTTGACACCGGTCCAACGGGCGCCGCACCACTGGCAACGCTTGCCGCCTCCGAGGTGGACGGTGCTCCGCTGGAAGCGACTGGTGTTTCCGCTAGTCCTTCTGCGGGCTGGAACTCTTAAGTGACAGTCGAGAGTGCTGGCCAGGTCCTGAGGCGAGGCCTAACATGGTCGGCGTGTCTGTGCCACGTGGCCCCATCTGGCATGCAGACGAGCAGCGATGAGGCGCTGGTAGGAGACACCACCTGTCCGGCTGACCAGGGTGGGTCAGGACGGAAGTTCCTGGCGAAACTGGAGCTCCCGACTCCGGCAAAGGCCCGGGACGTCACACTCGGTCAGCAGCCAGCTTCTGCTTCAGGAGCACTGTGGATCGGAGGTCCGGATGCAAGACGTTCAAGGGTGTCTTGGCCATCCGACCCAGTAGGAGCTCACAGAGAGCATGGCCCGTGACATCGTGGGGCGTGGTCTGGCACTGGAACAGTATCCGGGCAATCTGCGTCCGGAAATCCCCAGTCTGGCTCTTCTGAAGCTTGTCCTTGATGGTTTGCACCACCCGCTTGGCTGCACCATTTGAAACAGGGTGGTACGGCGGAACCATCATCCGGCAGATTCCGTCCTTCGTCAGCCAAGCCAGGTAATCTTGTGCTGACGAAAGCAGGACCATTGTCGGACAAAAATGACGTCTGGTAATCCCTGGGCGGCGAAGACCTGTCGTAGCGCTGCAATGGTCGCGCCTGCTGATGGAGTGGTGAGAGGTGGAACCTCCACCCACTTCGAAAAGGCATCCACCACCACAAGGAAGTAATGGCCCTTGAAGGGCCTCCCCAAAATCCACATGTAGGCGGGACCAGGGTCTCTGTGGGAACGGCCAGGGGGTGATTTCAACATGACGTGAGGCCCGCTGATTCTCCAGGCAGATTTGGCAGCTCTGCACCATGTGAGCGATGTCTTGGTCCAGGCCACCATACATGGGACCGGGCCACCAGCTTGGTCTTTTCCGCGCCATGATGACCCGCGTGCACCAACTGCAGGACCCTGGACTGGAGACTTTGTGGGGTCACCAGCTCACAGTAGGCAGCCCTGCTGCAAGCTCAGCTCGGCGGCCTTGTGTCTATAGGCCTGCTCAACCAATTCCTCCCCACGGGACACCGCCTTGACAACCTGAGACAGGACTGGGTGCCGGCTGGTCGCTTGCGATACCGCAGATCTGGTGAGTACCTCTAGGTACGCGTGCTCCAGCATGAACACTTCAGTAGGTTCTAGAGCAGCATCAAGCACCTCTGGCAAGGGCAGGCTGATCAGGGCATCAGCAGTGTATCGAGTTTGAAGTAATGGACCGAGGCGAGTTGTTGCTGAACAAAGAATGACCAACTGGTCGTTTATTCATACGCTTATGTACTCGCGTAGGTAGCGAGGGAAAGGAGAGCCAGGGAAAGAAGTGGCAAACGATATCGGCGCACATGCGCGATAGCCCATTCTGATACAAGCAGGTCCCAGGTCCTTTCCCGGACGGTAAACCAGCGGGTAACTAAGCTGCCAGCCTCAAGGTCCAGCGTACCACTCGAGGTGATGCCTGCACAGGAACTGCACTGAACTGCAAGCCCCAACAGGGGCTTGTGGTTCGTAACCGCCTCAAACTTCCGGTCTGACAAATACTGGTGGAAACGTTCGACACCGTACATGAGGGCCAGGCCTTCCTTGTCCAACTGGCTGTAGCGTTTCTCTGCAGCATGAAGCCGACGACAAGCAAACGACATAGGGCGTTCGTGGCCATCCTTGTCCCGGTGCGCCAGGACGGCTCCCACTTCGTACGGCGACGCATCAACGATCAGGACGACAGGCTTGGCAGGATCGAAGCTTATCAGCACTAGAGCCTTAGTGATTAGCTCCTTGCTGTGCTGGAAGGCCCGGTCCTGCTCCTCCTTCCAGACCCATTGCTGACCATCTCGAAGCAGAAGATGGAGCGGCTGTAGCTGCTTCGACAGGTACGGCAGAAAACTCCTGTAGAAGTTGATGAGGCCGAGGTACCTCTGAAGCTCCTTTTTGTTCAGGGGCTTAGGCGCCTTGAGCACAGCGTCAACTTTGCGGGGAGCCGGGGCTAGGCCAGCCTGGGAAATGACATGTCCCAAGTACTCAACACTGGGGGCCAGGAAAATGCACTTTTCCAGCTACAGCTTGACACCGGCGTCCTGCAGTTGTGCAGGTTCTGCAGCTCATCCCCGTCGTCGCTGCCAGTAACCAGGATGTCACCCAACTACACCGCCACGTGCCTCATGCCCCTGAAGAGGTTGCCCATCTCCCTCTGAAATATGGTTGGGGCTGAGGCCACGCCAAACGGTAAGCGCGTCTATTGGAAGAGCCCCAAAGTTGTCGATACTGTGACATATTTCCGGGAGGGATCCTGGAGCACCAGCTGCTTGTAAGCATCTCTGAGGTCGAGCTTGGTGAACTTCTGTCCACCGGACAACGCTGACCAGAGATCTCCAACCCGGGGCAGCGGGCACTTCTCGATGGTAGCGACGGAGTTGATGGTAACCTTGAAATCCCCACAGATCCTGACACTGCCGTCTCGCTTCAGAACTGGTACAATGGGAGCGGCCCATTGAGACGTCTGGACGGGCACCAGGATGCCCTCTCGCTGTAACCATTGCAGCTCCTGGGTGGCCCCGTCCTTCAAGGCGAACGGCAGTGGGCGAGGCTTGAAAAAAAGAGGCCGGGCTCCCTCAGGTACATAGATGCCAGCCGCCGCGACGGCAAATGTTTCCATCCCTGGCTGGAACAGGGACTTGAACTCGCTCAGGAGGCTGGGGACGTCTTTCACCACATGCAGGCTGGCTTCTTGGTACTCTGGCAGACAAACGCCCAGTGCATGAATCCAGTTTCGGCCCAGCAACGTTGGCGACGACCCCTTGGTTAAGTAAAGGGGAAGGGTGTCCTCCCTGTCGCAAAAGCGATCGCTGACCTGTGCCTGACCCGACCTGGTAGAGCTGCCCGGAGTAGCTGCGCATCATCACGCCCGAAGCCTCGACGGACACGCCGGGGAAGGTACGCCTGAACAGTTTCCCGGCCATGACCGACACGCTGGCTCCTATGTCGAGCACCATGGAAATGGGGTGCCCGCAGATTTCGACGGTCAGCATGTACGGCGGCACAGACGACGGTGCAAGGCCTGTGTGCCACATGTCGAAAATCAGCGGATCCTCGGCCACAACGTGGAGCCTGGCCGCGGAATAACTCGAGCCTGCTGCCGCACGCCTCCGCCGCGTACCGTTACGACGGCGACCCCGGCCGCGAGCTTGCGTGGTACCTGGGCTTGAACGAGGCTGCTGCTGCTGTTTGCTGTTCTTACTCCCCCTTCGGCATACCCGTGCCAAGTGTCCAGTTTTCCCGCACGTGAACCATTGTGCTTGAGAGAACTGGCACTGTGAGTGCGCACCACCACAGCGACCGCAGGTACTGCCCTTTGTCACCAACTTGTTGACCGCCGCTTCCGCCGACGGCAAGCCAGTCGCACGGACAATCTCGCCGGCGTCCATGGCTGCATCTTTCATTACCAGCGCTGCCTTCACGGCGTCGTCCAGCGATGGGTCGGGAGGCTCCAGGAGTCGCGTCTGCATGGCCGAATTGTTGATGCCGCAGACGAAATGGTCCCGGAGCAGCGAGTCCAGCTGGTCCCCGAAGGCGCAGGCACTCGCTAACCCTCGTAGAGCAGCGACAAACTGCCCAAGAGTCTCTCCTTCCCGGCGGCTCCGGTAGTTGAAGCGGAAACGCTCCATTAGTGTGGATGGTGCTGGGTTGAAATGCGAGCGCAGTATGGCGAGCAGCTCACCCAGCATCTTAACATGCGGTGTGGCTGGCTTGAGAAGGTCGAGCAGGAGACTGAAGACGCGGGTCCCGCAACTGGCCAGGAAAATGTCCCGCTGTTTGGCCTCGGGTGTGTCGTTTGCCCGGAAGAACACGTGGACGTGTTCCTCGTAAACTGGCCAGGCGCACCCATTTCCCTCGAATGGCTCGAACCTTCTGTACAGCGGCATGGCGGCAGCAACGGGGGGTGCCGTTTCGCCGCTCGCGGCGGCGTGGGACGATCCGTGGGTCCTCGTCGCCAGTGTCACGATCCGCCGGGTTCGTGAACGAGGCAGGGCTCGAGGCACCCTCCGTTAGACAGACGCTTCGCGGCGTGGTGGTGATGAACGATGCTCGTCCGCGTTTATTGATGCGATGACCAATGTTGCCTACTGAGCCTGACAGGCCAGCGAGCCTGGCGGGCCAACGAAGATTACGCCCGAGGGCGCGTCACATGCTTGTTACAAAGATGTGATAAAGCGGACTCAGTACTGCTTACCTGCAGGACACCTGTTCGAGCAAGCCCTCTAGGCAGCAGCTGGTGTTCAACGGCGCTTACGCATTCACAGATAAGGGCCACTGAAATCTGATGGTTTTCTTTCTCTGTTAGTGTGCATACATCCCGATTCCCAATTCGACTCATCTTGAAGGAGTACATTCGCTTTCTTGAACGCATCGGTATTGCCTTTTCTGTACACCTGGGTCCCTTCCCGGTCTGTTTATGTCGCTTTTATTCTTCGCCACGAGCTTGTTCTTGCAGCAGGTATACATTGTCATGAAAACTAAAACAGTCACTTTAACTTGGTTTTGGTCCTAAGCAAGTTTCTGGCGCGAAGTATAACTGCGCCCGCGCTCTCTCAATCGGTGCGAGCAGAACAGGGATTTTTAAACAGTCTGTGCCTATTACATTGCATTCCGCATTTCGTGCGTGGTCAGAGCGGTGCTTCGGCCGCGATATCAAGGGGTTTTTGTAAAGTGTGACGTAGAAATGAGAGGAATGAAGCCGCGAAAACCTGCTGTTGGTGCTTCTTCCGTGTCATTAACAAGGTGATGAGCTGTCTCTTTCTTCAGGTTTGAGACAAGCAAAGCAGGTGCTTTTAGTCAGATTATTTGAGGGCGCTGCTTTATGGTGCGTGTGTGAGCGCAGTCACTTGGTATTTTTTATAATTCGGGGGGTTTCTTTACCACTCGGAAAAAAATTACTACGCAATTAGTAGATCGCTGAAAATACCGCAGTTAGATATCCTTTGGCTGTGCCTACAAATGCCTCATTGACACTTTCATAATTAGGACAGTACTGCTCGAGTTAGATAAATAATTACAATAACTTAATTAAATCTCACTAATGAAAAAGTACTGGTGGCTACATAACTGTGCTGGAAACCATATGCGCTGGCTTTTCCTCGAGTAACGCAATTTCTCTTTTTTGAAGACTTAGTGCATGATAGTAGGGACACTCTGTATAATTCGCTCAGTAACCGAAATGAGGCCAAGCCGGATTCACTCCAAATCAGAATCAACAGCAGTCATGCGCAGCAGCCCTTATACTCGGGCTCACAGTAAAACAAAAAGAGAGAGAGGTTGTAGATTCTGCCGAAAAGCGAAGGAGTATTAGTGATAGCGAAGTATACGACTATTCCACGAAGGAAGTTTACGCCACCGAGAGACGCCAGATTATTGGTAGTGGGAGATGACTCAGGCTGTGCAATTGAACTGTCTCCTACTCTGACGTCTTGTAAATGCTCATATAAGGCCGTAACTTCAGTGAACAATTCTTCGAGGTCATACGAAGTTTCTTCAACTTCATCATCATCATCATCATCATCAGCCTGGTTACGCCCACTGCGGGGCAAAGCCCTCTTCCATACTTCTCCAACAAACCAGGTCATGTACTAATTGTGGCCATGTCGTCCCTGCAAACTTCTTAATCACATCCGCCCGCCTAACTTTCTGCCGCCCCCTGCTACGCTTCCCTTCTCTTGGAATCCAGTCCGTAACCCTTAATGACCATCTTCAACTTCAACTGGTATCATATATATATATATATATATATATATATATATATATATATATATATATACCTGACAACGTTTGACGCTAGAACGTTATCTAGTGAGGCGAGTCTAGCAGGGCTATTGGCAGCGTTATCGGGCAGTAAATGGGATATAATAGGGCTCAGTGAGGTTAGGAGGACAAAAGAAGCATATACAGTGCTAAAAAGCGGGCACGTCCTATGCTACCGGGGCTTAGCGGAGAGACGAGAACTAGGAGTCGGAATCCTGATTAATAAGGATATAGCTGGTAACATACAGGAATTCTATAGCATTAACGACAGGGTGGCAGTTCTTGTTGTGAAACTTAATAAGAGGTACAAATTGAAGGTCGTACAGGTCAACGCCCCTACGTTCAATCATGATGACCAGGAAGTAAAAAGCTTCTATGAAGACGTGAAATCTGCGATCGGTAAAGTCAAAAGAAAATACACTATACTGATAAGATACTGATACCATAAGGAAAGCAACAAAATCCCAATAAGAAAGACGTCAGGCAGGGAGATACGATCTCTCCAATGCTATATACAGCGTGTTTACAAGAGGTATTCGGAGACGTGGATTGGGAAGAATTGGGAATAAGAGTTAATGGAGAATACGTTAGTAATACCGGTGTCACACGGGCGTTTGGAAGGCCTTCCAACCGATAGTCAGTTGACTCAAAGGTCAAGTTCGAGCTGCTACACAGGGGGTTTCGAAGGCCGCCGAGTCAATAGTCTATCGAGTCAACGGAGCACCCTACAACTCTATCGAAATCTCGATGGCCTTTGAGCAACGGAAGCGGAAACGGCGCGAACATGCCCGCTCGTTCACAGTGTGCTCGTACTCACGGTTAGAAAGAACAAATCAAACCAAATGCTCTAAAAATACTATATATGAGTGTTATTCATCATTCAATAAAGTGTTTTTGCCACTTGACATGTGCGAACACACACAAAAGCGGCAACCGCATCGAGCGGCGAAAACGTTGCCGCAGTTTCGCTACTCTACAACTTAAAGACTAAACATATATGTATGGCAATGTATAAACAAATTTTTTTTATGTATGAACAAACATAAAAGAAATTATAGTGC
Source organism: Dermacentor andersoni (assembly GCF_023375885.2). Taxonomy (NCBI): domain Eukaryota; kingdom Metazoa; phylum Arthropoda; class Arachnida; order Ixodida; family Ixodidae; genus Dermacentor; species Dermacentor andersoni. Next base: position 1,474,227 of record NC_092817.1, on the reverse strand, counting down.
TTTTAAATGGTTTTAATGTTGTTTAACTTTTCGTGACATGAAAACGAAAATAAAGATCCGCAGCGCCGCACAATTTTGCGAGAAACGCCTGAGCTACTCAACGGCCTTTCAAAAGTGCCGTGTAGCAGCGCGACAACACCTTTGAGTCGATAGAGCTGTGGCGTTTCAAAGGCTGTTGACTGGAAGGCCTTCCAAATGTGCCCGTGTGACACAGGTATAACTTACGATTCGCTGATGATATTGCCTTGCTTAGTAACTCAGCGGACCAATTGCAATGCATGCTCACTGACCTGGAGAGGCAAAGCAGAAGGGTGGGTCTAGAAATTAATCTGCAGAAAACTAAAGTAATGTTTAACAGTTTCGGAAGAGAACAGCACCTTACGATAGGTAACGAGGCACTGGAAGTGGTAAGGGAATACATCTACTTAGTACAGGTAGTGACCGCAGATCGGGACTGAAATAATCAGAAGAATAAGAATGGGCTGGGGTGCGTTTGGCAGGCATTCTCAGATCATGAACAGCAGGTTACCATTATCCATCAAGAGAAAAGTGTATAACAGCTGTGTCTTACCAGTGCTCACCTACCGGGCAGAAACCTGGAGGCTTACAAAAAGGGCTACAATTAGCACACGACCGGGGTAGTTGGAGAAGTATGGGAGAGGCCTTTGCCCTGCAGTGGGCGTAGCCAGGCTGATGGTGATGATATATATATATATATATATATATATATATATGGGGGGGGTGCGTGCGTGCGTGCGTGTGGTTTCGGAAAGCTGGTCGAGGCCTCACCCTCCCCAGAAGAATGCAAACTTTTCGCCTATGCCCTTTGTCATTGTTTAACGAGCGGTGCTCACTCTTGCCGACGTCCCGGGGCTGAAGCATTTTCTTTGAAGTTTAGCGACAAAACGCTGGCGCATGAGCAAATTTCTGTATCCTCGACAAAAGCCGTACGTCTCGAAGTGCCGGTAATACGTACGGGCAGTTGCACCAACGGTCCGCGAGCCGGACCGCACAGATTCGTTCTATTCCTTAATGGGGCTCTTGCATTGCCCAGGGGGCGCTGCGAAGGATGGATGGATGGATGGATGGATGTTATGAGCGTCCCCTTTGGAACGGGGCGGTGGGTTGCGCCACCAAGCTCTTGCTACTATGCTGCCTAATATCCTACCTAGGTTAACCAATGAAAAAAGAAAAAAAAAAACACTATGAACTACCGCGTCCAAACTTTCTGATCCCCTATTGCGAATTGTGCTTTTGTACGTCTCCGTCTTTTGTCGTTTCCCTACTTTTCTTCCACCAATCCTCCAATCGCCTCTTACTAATGTCTATTGCGGACCTGTTTGCTTTACCACTGCTCCCGCTGAACCCAAGGGCTTCAAGGAGGCCAGTGGTGCCTAAATCGACCGCTGGGTAGACGTCTTCACATTCTAATAAAATATGCTCCGTCGTTTCCCTAGCTTTACCGCAGCAAGCACATGCTTCTTCTTCCTTCTTATATCTCGCTTTATAGGTGCGTGTTCTAAGGCATCCCGATCTCGCTTCGAAAAGTAATGAGCTTCCATTTGAGTTATCATAAATGGTTTCTTTCCTGATTTCGTTTTTTCCTCTTAAGTAGTTACTCATGGCAGGTTTCTTTTCCATTGCCGCCACCCATGAGATTAATTCAGCCTCTCTGACCTTCCTTGTTGCTGTGTTGCCCACCCCACAGGCCGCATACTTGCTGGTAAGTTTCCTAGTTCTTTTCCTCCACTGTGAATCAATGTTTTGCCTGTACAGATACCTGAACACTCTCCCGGCCCATTTACTTTCTTCCATATTCCTCAGCCGTTCTGCATACTCAATTTTACTGCGAGCTTCCCTCACTTCAAAACTAGTCCAGCCCATATCCCCCTGCACAGCTTCATTTGTAGTCTTCCCGTGAGCGCCCAATGCGAGGCGACCCACTGACCTTTGGTTCCCGTCGAGTCCTGATTGTACCCCTGATTTAAAGCAAACAACCGCATTTCCAAAAGTAAGTCCTGGAACCATTACCCCTTTCCACATACCTCGGAGGACCTCGTACCTATTGTATCCCCATAGCGCTCTCTGCTTCGGAAAATGGAGCTAAAAAGCGCCCTCTGTCCTGAACTGGGTAGTGCCAAGCTCGGTCGTCTGCTTCGGAAAGCACGTTTACATTATGGACCCGCCACTTTCGCTTTTGTTGTACCACAGCATGCAGCGAATATCGGTCGCCGAAGATTTTTTCAGGGGTGGCACGCTGCGTAAAGGCAACAAATTATGCAACGCCGAATACGTGTACGCAGTTCAAGAAATAAGCGGCGAAGTTTTAGCGCGGTGTCAATCGCAAGTGAAGCGAGTCGCGTACGAAGTTGAACTTCAGGTAAGGTTTGCACGCTGCTAGATTCAGGCGCACAAAAGCGAGGAAATGATTGCTGTAAATGAATTCACAGCAGCGATAAGCAGACATCATGTGTACGGAACAGCTCGAGTGCACGACGGATCGTCGACGGTACGCGCCGCGACGGCAGCGGCCTTTCAGCACGCCGCGATGTATGAACTGCTCGAGCGCACGATCACACGCGCCGCGACGGCAGCGGTCTTTCGACATGCCGCGAAACGGCGGGCCTCCTGCAATCTTTGTTGACTGCATGCCGCCAGACGAGTAGTTATGCCTGCACTGTAGTAGCGGCAATCTGTCCTTTCAGCAACTGATAAATAACTGATGCAATGCATATGAGCTCGCAGTAACGTACGTGCGAATCGCATTGCAGCGCGAGCTCGTGCGCTGTTCGCTTGATGTAGCTTTTAATAACAGCACTCTAACATCGATGTGCTGCAATGAAAACTACCTTGCTGTGCTGCTCGTAGTGAGGGTAGTGAATTGTCACCGAATCAGCCCGACCATTTGTGCTAATTTGCACAGGCCTGGTCACTTCACCACTTCGCACCGGTCGAATTGTTAATTGTCGCTGTGGCCGAGTCTCTAATCGTGAATCACCAGCCATGCCTGCTGCTATGTCGGTCTGCCGTCGGGACTGTAGGTGCAAAAGACCGAATTTTATAACGCAGATAATGAAGCAAGCTTCAAGACATGCGAAACAGTCAGCATGGCGCGAAGTTTCGCTTACCCAGCGCGACGAACTGCAGCTATCCAGCGCTCCCGGCGCTCGATCTGCTTCGTGAGGCCTTGAAGGAAAACGGTAGAATCTGACGTGGGGATTCAGGCCTTCATGGCAGCCCACTACGCAGAAGAAGCTACGGTGACGATTTTTCGAGGCTGAGCTAGGTCTCTTCGGATCGGCGTCGCCGATTCCTTTTGCTTCCAGCATTACGTCTCACGGAGTCCGTTTTCGTTAAACTATAGGCTGCGGCGAGCTCGCAGCGTGGTCGGCGTGGTCTGTGAGAAGTGACGCGCTTTTTGGCACTCGCAACAGGGTAGAAAAAAGTGCGAATCGACGCAATACTCGGGCTAGAAACGTGCTTCGCCACGGCCAGGGCTCAATACTACCCAACCTGGTACTACCCAGATAACGTTTCGCGCGCCGCCACTAGGCGCCGCTGCTATACATCGAACTCCAGCGCAAGACGCCCATATGCCAGTCACTATTTTTGCAGCGAACTACTGCACACCTATTCAATCCACATGATTCAGTCTGTCATGATTGCTGCTCAGTTCCAGTGGCGACAGCTGATCACACAAAAGTGAGGTGGAAGCGGTAATGTTTTCGTATTCGTGCGCTGTCGCCGAAAGTTCCATCTCGTTTCTTTAGAACAAACTGCTCCGCGAAAAAGGTCGATAGTCACCGATGCGAGGCGCGGACGGCGTATGCGGCGTCCGTCGGCGATCCGCGGCTGCAGCCAGCGCGAGATGCGACATGCTGCAATATGCGCCAGCACCCAGAATGCACCGCGTCTCTCCGCTGGTGGCGGCGCGACGAGAGGATCATTTGAGGGATCGCCAGCCGTTTGTGCGCAGGTGCGAGTAAGAGCGGGCGCGAGAGAAAAAATCTGTGGGCTTTTTTTTTTTTTGCTCCTTGAATATTGGAAGCGGACTCCACCACTGGAAAAGCTGGCGCCACCGTCGGCGTTACGTGGCATGAGGGATCACGTGGACACAGCGGCCGCGTCGGCTACTTCGGAAGCGCCGAAGCGAACGGAAAACGAAAGTTTAAAGCCCCAGCTGCACTGCCGTTCTGATTATGTGGTGAGGTTTTCCCGCATTTGGTATCCGCTTGACAGCATTTGAAATCACTATAATAGGCAGTGGCTGCTTTTGGAGGCGTGCAGCATGGTGGGCTACTGCTCGGTGCCGCAGTGCGGGATGTACGCAGCGGAGCCTGGTGTCGGCCTTATTCACACGTAGCCGGAGGACATGAAGGTGCGTGAAGCTTGGCTAGCGAAACTTAGAACCGGCAAACAGCTGTCGGCTACAACTCGGGTATGCAGCCAGCACAGACGCGAGGACGATTTCTGCTACGGCATCGGGACAGCTATGCTCGGTGAGTAGCAGAAAACGTGCACCGAGACGCTCGCCCGCCCCCGCTATGTCATGACGCTTTCTTTGGTCTATGAGCTTTTTGATGATAGATTCTCGCAAGTTCACTGGAACGGACAGGGAGCGGTAAGAAGCACATTTAAAGAAGGCATGGCACATGGTCATGTTTGTGTTATGAATTAATGTACTGGATTACGAAAAAAAAGCAGCGGAAAATCGCACGCCGAGAAGACTGACGTTTAAGATGACGTACGGTTTACTGACTAGAAGCGAAGTTCAAAGCATAAGGCATTCTTTTTTTATTCTTTTCCATTCAGGTAGCCCCTGGCTGCACGTGCTCGTGAGCACGCGCTCCCTCCAGGAAGGAGGCGCTCGTTCTTCTTCGATCGGGGACTGTGCTGAGATTCAACACACTCTCGGCCGCCAAATCACTCGTTCACCTCGAGCGAATAAAGTTTTTGTATTGGTCTGGTGGTAATAACTCCTTGCTGTTGTTGAATCTTGCAAGAGCGGACATGGCCATCAACACCCTTGTAGACTTCAAGAGCCCTTGCGAGTTTCCACATTTGTCGAGGTAATTTCTCGGCGTGGACTATGACGATATCTCCTGTCTTTATTTCGTTGGTGGGTCTCCTATGGGAAAGGTGCGCTGATCGAAGTTGCAGCAGATATTCTTTCGTCCACCTCTTCCATAGTTCTTAGTTAAGCGTTTCCTGTAGGCGTGTCGTCGGACAGCTTCCGTGGGCGTAAAATCCACTGACACGTCGTTGCTGCCCTGTGGTAGCGTCATTAGTCTCCGTCCTATGGGGAGATCTGCTGGTGTTAATGCACCAGGTTCTTCGCTGTCCGACTCAACGTAGGTGAGAGGCCTCCAGTTCACGACCGCTTCGACTTCCGTAAGCACAGACGTCAGTTCTTCAAAGTTAAGTCGAGCTTTGCCGAGAACCTTTCTCAGCGGAAGCTTGATCGTCCTGACCAGACGCTCCCACCAGCCGCCCCACCATGGTGCGCTGGGAAGAATAATCTTCCAAGTGATACTCTTCTGGTTCAAGTATGCCGTTACGTTCTCTTGGGAAAGCAACTTGTAAAGCTTCTCTAAGTCTTTTAACGTCTTCTTAAATGTTCTTGCGTTGCCTGAATAAATCACGCGAGTTAGACCCCTTCGCGCTACAAAGCGTCGTAAAGGCATGAGGAATGCTTTTGAGGTCATGCTGAAAGCCAGTTCCAGGTGCACTGCTCATGATGTGGCACATACGAAGAGCGACATGTAATGTTTTGTTTCTCCGGCTTGAGTCACAACAAATAGTGGTCCTGCGAAGTCAACTCCAGTGACTTCGAATGGGTTCGTCGGCCTTACACAATGACGTGCTATAGGAGCAGTTGGAGCTTCGCCAGGACCAATTCTGAAATGTCTACACTTATAGAAGCCGTGTATGATTTTCTTCACTAATGTTCTTGCCCGGCAGACACAATAGTGCTCTCGCGACTGTGGCAGGGTGTCTCTTACGCTTCCGTGTAGTATTTCGCAGTGTGCTCGCATTGTCAGTAACGTAGAAAAGTGATGATCGTGCGGGAGGATGACTGGGTGTTTTACCTCCTCAGATGCGTCAAGGTGCAACAGGCGCCCGCCCACCCGGAGGATGCTGTCGGCATCCAAGAACGGGTTGAGGTCTTTGATGCGAGAGGTTGTCTTTGCTGATGTACCTGTTGAAATCGAACTTATATCTTCGCTGAAGGCTTGCTGCGGTACATGTCTGATTCAATATTTTTCTGCTTCAGTGATCTCTTCGGCTACTAGAAAACCAGTGTGTGCTCTGTTTTTGAATCGGCAGTGTTTGATCAATTTTGCCGTGACCCTGAGCAGCTTTTCGATTCTGCTGTAGCTGTCAATGTCCAGAATCGATGTCGACTTTGTCGCACTGGAGATCGCAACGTGAACGACAGTCATTTCACAGATTATTCTATCGTCGCTGCTGATACGTTCTGGGGGTTGTAGTGGCCGTCTATCTTCTGATTCGCCTAGCGAATCTGGTCTATGCGGCCACGTACGGTTATACAATAACTTGTCCATTCAAACTCCACGTGTCAGTTGGTCAGCAGGATTCGGCTGTCCTGGACAATACTTCCACATAGAAGGATCGTTTTTCCTGATCTGTTTCACTCTGTTCGACACAAACTGCTTCTACTTCGTTGCGTCACCTTTTATCCATGACAAGGTAATTGTGGAATGCGACCACATTGTCCAGTGGATCTCAAAGTCAGTGAAGGCACGAGACTTAATTAAGTAGCCTTGCTCCGATCAAGGCTCCTAGAAACGCCAGCCTTGGCAGTGTCATTGTCTTGATAGGTGCCACACGTGCTTTTGCGATCAACTCGGGCCTCGCTGAGCAGCTCGGTACGATGTAGAGCGCTGCACCATATGCCGAAGGGCTTGCGTCGCAAAGTACCTGAGCTTGCATCACTCGGGGCGATTTGGTTCCGCTGCCAAGATAACCTGGTATGGAAATATTCTGCAAGACTGCTAGTTGGCTCACCCATTCATGTCATTCTTGCAGATCCTGAGGTAGCTGCTCATCTCAGCCTATTCCACGTGTGCACAATTTCTGGAAGATCTTGATGGCAATGGTGAACGGCGCAACAAATCCGATTGGGTCCAATATCCGTGAAGCAGCTTGAAGAACGAACCGCTTGGTGTCATCTTTTTCCTTCGTAAATTCGAGAAGGCCCCTCAAAGAAAAAGTGAAAGTATCCCTGTACAGATTCCATGTGATTCCAAGTACCTTCACGCTTGTCTCTTGGAGGACAGCCAGTTCTTTGCCTCTCGACTGTTCCTCATGCTCCAGTGCGGTAATCAGACCATCTGAGTTGGTCGCCCATTTCCTTAGCGTCATTCCTGCCTCCTGCATAATCTTTGGCTTCGCGGCAGATGTGAAATGCTTCTTCATCTGACTCGGCTCCAACCACTAAATCATTACGTAGAATGACTCGCTGAGAAGTTTCGCGGTACTGGCTTTGCTTGAAGGCATACTCTTTAGGTGATGGAGTATAGTTGCCGTCAGTAGGAATGGGCTACATGGTGCTCCGAATGGCACTCGCGTCATCCTCCACTCTTGAATCTCCTCTTCGGAGAAACGCAGTGCTTTTTTTTACAAACCAGAGGAATCGAAAGGCATCTCTATCCTTCTCTGCTATTGAGATTTTAAGGAATGCTTTTTCAATGTCGGCTAGCAGAGCTATACGGTGCGTTCTGAAGCATAATAGTGTATGTCATAGTAGTGCATGTCATTACTGCATGTCTGGAACAGAAATTTTGACTGCATCAGAAATTGAACAAGCACAATTTTGCAAGATAAAATGCGAAAAGGTGCGACATATACATTCTAATGGTTTGTGACTACAGAACACATGCAAATGTACACTGTTCTTAAGCAGCATGGTAAATAAATATTGTTACTCTCCGTAAAATTGATGTCTGCGTAACTACAATGCATGTCAACAGCTTAAGTACCATTAAGATCACAAATGAGAACATTTGTGCGCTTGTTTATACACTAGAAGGAATCACACTGCTGGTTTCACAAGCAAATAGATGAAAAACATGAAGCTATTAGAAATGATGCATCATTTTCGTGCATGAACGTGATGCACCGCTTTACGACTGCAAAAATGTCCTGAGGCAACCCAAACTGGAAAGCAAGAACATTTGGAACCAACAGGTACGAAATATGGGTGAATTATCATGCGCGCAACTGTTTAATACATTTAATTCGGTACATTAGCTTTAGTTTATCAAAGGGTTATTCAGTTCTGTGAACGAAAGAAGTTGCCGGCGGACTTGAAAAAAAAATACATTGATAAGGCTACTCAGTCACCCATGGCTACGGCTACAACGAGATGAAAAATGTGACGCGCGTTCTCATATCTCTTTCGTGAATGTGTGTATAATGATGGCCTCATAACTGAAAGTTTATTTCGGAAACAGCTACGGAGGGTCCTGACTGCCCATACGTAATGCAGCATCTAGTTCGCTAACTTGCCTCCGCCTGTAAGTTAACGAGACGAATATATTACATAGCGATTGAAGTTAAACGATTGATGTTAAATGACTCACCGGTATTGCTTTCCCCAGTCGCAGCAGGACCTGGCTCCCATTTCGATGCAGACGTGTTCCACATAGCTCACGATTGAAACCTAGCTTTCGGGCTTACACCCCAAGTTAAATAACGTAAGCTATCAAAGTGCAATAAACTGGTTTTTAGCACAAAATAACCAACCGATGTACTAACCAAAGAATCCGTATCTGCCGTGCACGCGAACATACCGGTAAAAATTTTAAATCCAGGCCAGAGGTCACGTGGGAGGTCGATGACGCTGAACGCTATTTTGCGTTTAAAATGGCACAAAACAACAAAGTTGGTAATAAACAGTACAATTTAAAATTAGGAATGGTAATTTCGTACTCTTTGTCATGTAATAAATAATAAATTGCGCTTACTACGGCGCCTCTAGCGAGAAATAATGCGCTCAGTGGGGAACCTTTTTAATTGGTCTGCTATGCCTGTTTCTTTAGCAGCGCCGCGCGGTCGATTTTTTCGCCCTCTGTGGCCATTTGTTGAACTTGAGAGTGTTAGGGGCCTGGGCCTGTGAGCATCTGCCGCGGCGATGAAGCGCTCAGTGAAAGAGAGATCGGGTGGAGTGGGCGCCCGGGGCCGCCACTCGGGAGGCCAATCAGGGCCCGTCTCGGTAACACTTGCTCGAGCGGTGAATCAAGCCGGGGAGAAAAGGAGCACGGTTTGCGCGGGAAACCACAGAACACCTATACAAACTTAGAGAAGGGAAACTGTGCCTTCCACAGTGCAACTGTACATCTAGTACACTGTAGCGACGGAAATAAGCGTAGCGGTGGCGTCGTGAACTAAAGTATGCGACCACAGATGGCGCTGTACAACAGGAAACGGAAACGGGGTTTTGCACAGTATGGCCGCTTTACCAGGTGTTCTGTGGCTTTACTGGGTTTCTGGCTGCTGCGCCTCGATCGTGCTCCCGCCAGTTTGGTTGCTGTGTGGCAAACGTAGCGCCTACATATATAAATATGTGTAGCGGTGAGTCATATCGAGTTAAGGCACACTGTGAACTGACTTTTAAGGGCATCCCGAGCGGTTTTTCGTTTATTACGCCGCCGTTACCCCGAGTTGTGCCGCCGCGCTCCAGCTGTTGCATTTCGTGTAGGGCTACTGACAGAATGCGGTTTCCAGGTGGCACGATGGCCTCGACTGGAATAAACGCACACGACACCAAAGATTGAGTAAGCCTGCAAATATTTATTTGCATTTTACAAGTACAACAAAAAGCACACGTCTGCGCATCCACACAAACGCGGTTACATAGTCAAAAACATAGTCAAGAAATGGCTCATTAACAAGGGTAGCACAAACGCACAAGAAAGAAGACCTAAGCTACAAAACTTACGGTCGGCTGCTAAGTATAATAATTTCCCTGTCACCGCGTGTCACTATTATACAGCATCTTTACAGCACTACCAGGCCGGGTAGTTTGGCGGAAAGAACGCAACAGCTTACGGCCGGCAGCTGCCTCTTCTTTACGGGTGTCATAATTATCCTAATCTCTGCATCAACGTCGTGCAAGTCCGCATACAGGTATCTGTATCTGAACCATATGAGCCAGCTTAATACATGTGTAGTGAAATTATGAGAACCACTGCGTCTTGTCGAACATGTATTGGTTTTTCAAATGCGCATTACAGCTGACGGAACGACATACTGTAAGTGAAGCACAAGAGAACAAGGACAAAAGGAGGATACAATACTTGAAGAAGAAATGAAGAATTATTTATTAGGCGTACAGCAAACAAGCGATGACGGAGAACACACAATGATGCATCGGCTGTTCTGTGACATCGGTTTGCGCACTTACGGTGTTATGAAGATCAAAGGCATAAAAACATACCTTCAAGCGTACTCCCTCAACCTCCGCCGCATTCATTATAATCAACGCCTAAACAAAATGAGACACTATTTTTTGCCAAGAGTAGACCTCTTTATAGCAAGTGTATGTAATGACTCACAGACGAAACCAGCATGCTTTTCGAAAACGTTTTACCGCCGTAGTATTCGAACGCCAACGGCCAGGAAACACATCGATACCGATAGGCTGTCGGCTGTCGGTGGTTAATCAAGTACAAAAACCTTGACGCTATGACTAAAAAGCAGCTTCAACAATCAAATTTTAAAAGAATCAACTGTCTATTTGCCTGAGGTAAAAAAACATCCTTAGACACCTCGATTGTTTATGTCAATGGTTTGTGTAAACTAAACAATTCAGCATGTTCAGCGCCCCTAGCAGAGAAAGCACAAATTAAAGCATGCGACCAAATTACAGTAGCTCCACTTGCGCGCTTACGCTGAAACGCGCCTCAATTGATTTTTCGCCCTCTGTGGCCATTTATTGAACTTGAGAGTGTGCGGGGCCTGGGGAAACTAGCTCCGGCGCGCTAGCCCTGTCCACCATGTTGCCGTTACCGCGGCGGTTCCTGGAGATCGAGCAAAGCACAACGCCCGATCTGGGGGACGAGGCGTGGGAAGGTACCTCGATCCCCACACGGACAGCCAATTATTTATGCGAACACCCCCTGATATGCTTCTGCGAGCCCGAGCCCACGAGCCGCCTTGCTTCCAGCTTTGGTGTCCCCATTGCCGCTTTGGTGTCCTGGAGGCGCCGCCAATAAGTCCCCGTTGGAGCTTTGTTTTCCTGGAGGCGCTGTCAATAATGCGAAATAATGACACACTGTTACAATTAGTAAAAAACACGATTGAATAAATATAGATACGTCCAGCCGCCAACCTGTGCCGCTAAGTTCAGCACTACCGCGCCCCGCGACTTCTGAAACAACAGTCAGAATTCCGCCTCTGAAGGTGCAACTATAGTGACCTAGATAGGGGTAGTTGCACGAGGGCGATTCGTGCGCCGAGGCCGTTTGCACGGAAAGCCGCCAGATGTCGCTGCTGATCCTTTCACCGCAATAGGCATTAGTAAGAGGCGATTGGAGGATTGGTGGAAGAAAAGTAGGGAAACGACAAAAGACGGAGACGTACAAAAGCACAGTTTGCACTAGGTGATCAGAAAATTCGGGCGTGGTAGTTCATGGTGTTTTTTTTTATTTTTTTATTGTTTAACCTAGGTAGGACATTAGGCAGTATAATAGCAAGAGCTTGGTGGCGCAAACCACCGCCCCGTTCCAAAGGGGACGCTCATAACATCCATCCATCCATCCATCCATCCATCCATCCTGAACCGCTGTTGGCGCTGGTTCGGCGCGCTTATCGCAAGAGTACGATGGGTCCGAAGCGCATGCTTGGCTCCTGAATGCTTACATTGCTCACAACGTTAACAAAAAAAAAAGAATAAATAGTTTTGTCTATAGTGAATACATTTGTCTCGGAAGCTCTGAGCAGTGAGATTTTAGGTACAAAGCTGGCTACACGAAACTTCAAGGAACTACGTGGGTGTGCTCGGTATGAGCGGGCATACATCAAAATGCGTCCGCCGAGGCTGCGATTGCAAAGAAATATTTCTGAAAGAATGTATAAAAACATTTTATTCGGGAAAAAAGCATTGCTACCAAACAAGCGTTAGTGCAAATCTAGGCACCTAGGTCATCCTGCTCAGCTTGATGTGTTTAGCTCTCTATCGCTTTGCGCTTCTCGAGTAGTTTATACCCTTCACTAAAAAGTGGAGACGCGTGAGGACATAGAAGGAAACAATTCTCATGCTTACTTCTTCCTTGTGAAGGTCGCATCCAACACCATTGGAGCAAAGAAAATAACTTTTTACAAGAGCCACAACATCGCAGATGCTGTTCGTGTGCAGTTCTGAAACGCTGAAACATTCTGTGAATATATTCTCGAGAGCTTCAATGAAGGAGTACAAATGTTGTGACGAATACAAAAGTCCGCCCCAGTCACAGTGCTCAGTGTATTTTGAGGATAGCAGGTGTGCTCTGGCTTCTGTTCGTCTGACGAGAAGGAGCTGCTAACATGAGCAGCAGTAAAGTTTCAGGACGCATTTTCTTGCTACGTAGCCTGCTACATAGTATATTAGCCTCTGGTCACTCCTCTCTACTACTAATGATGAGTGGCTGGCGCGAGGAGCTTCTACTGTGGCTAGAGAGTTTTCAGCTTCTTCTAACCTCCCTTGAGAGAGCAGCTCATCAACGCTGTTTGGAGTAATGTTGGGAGTTTTGTCGTTCACGCTGAGAAGTGCATTTATGATATTAGGGTTGCCATTTGCACCGTCCACACTCCTTGCCATGTTGTAAAATGACAAACAGTTTACTTTGATAAGAAACTGGTCTGGCGAGGGGTGGGCATTACAGCCGCTGGATTGGTGAAATGCCGAACATATGCTCTACAGGGTCGGTGCTGAGGCGAGCGATCAACAAGTACTTGAACCTTACATTCTCTGTCAAGTACATCATGAGAGACAATATGCTAGCAATAGTGACTCTCAGTCCTGTCGCCGTGGAATCACTCAGAAACCCACCCTTGTTAATGGTACCAGCTTCCCATTTGTTGAGATAAACGAGAAATTCCTCTAAAGCTGCTGAAGTAGTCGAAGCAGGCCTCAAAGCTAAAATAAAATAAAACAGAAACAAAATACTCAAGTTAAGTGAAATAGGTTCACTGGTGTACAATCACATCATAAATGCAACTTACTCGTAGAACTTTTCCGTGGCCACTATTCTGCCGCATTTTATTTCAACCTCTTTCTTGTAGAAAGACATAGCCCTCAGGACACTCGTTCCGAAAAGTTGAAAGGCATAAGATACTCTCATCTTTTCAAATGAGTTGCGGCTCAGGTGTGCTTCGGTAAATCCTCGCATGACATTAAGTGTGTGGTCAGGGGAGTCCAGAAGAAATGCTTCTCGAACGGGTTCCATTGTCACCTAAGAGAGCAATAGAACTGCATGTGTGATTATCTAAGATTCAACACCTGATAAGTGGCCTAACCGTAGCCTACAGTAATGCAAGTAAGTTAGTAATGCAAGTACAGCAAGTTATGCTAAGGCTTTTTTTAAATCACAGTGTCATCTACATGCCATTCCTTCCGAAGTGATGAATCCAGTCTTCAGAAGGCCATTCCTCAGACACTTTATGAGATGAGGAAAATCAGATACGAAGTGCAATTTTCTCTCAGCATCAACTGGGTGGTCAAATTTGCAGGTAATATTCTTTGATGATGCAGACACCCCAGCCAGCCTCCACATCCGCCTATTCCACGTGGCTCCATCACATGTGATATGGTCTACGAAGATGCCAGCTTTCTCCACAATAATGACGGCCTCAATCATTATCTTTAATAAGATGTCTCCTTTGACATTTCCTTTGGTTGCAAAGACGCCTATAATCAGGCTCCACTTCCCCACAAAAGGCACAAACATAATTATCATTCCGTGGTCGCATTGCTGATACCTCTCTTGTGGCTTTGTGAAGTCACCAAGGTCGACAAAGCCTTGAATTTGACCTGATGATGAAACGCTGAAATGCTCGGAGAGCTTGATCTCGTCTACAAGAAGTCATCCGTGCCTTTGATATTCAGACATAGCTGACGTCTTCATTTTCAGAATATTCATTACTGTCATATTAAAGCCGAATGCCGACCTATAGGACTTCATATATTTCCTGAGTGTCGTCTTGCTTGGCAAGACAAGGATCTCGTGTTTGTGGATGTGATCATACAGGCGTGGGCTCTTGAGTTTCATCAAAATGCATATGAGAAGCCAGTCCTACGCATACTGCATACCCTTCCTGCTCGCTCTCTTCGATGCCTTGAAGCACTGCCGCACACTAGCCTGCTGCTTTGATGGAAGGCGCATTATGCTGTTCTCTAGCACCTCGTCTTCAATTCTAGCTTTTTTTGCTCCCATTTCCTCGAGCTTTTCCCTCAGACCAAGTAACTTTGTCTTCATGCGGCGATTTTTCTCTCCGAGAACCCGGAGCTTTGCAACAGGCGTCCTCTTCTGCTTCCTACGATTCACATCGCTTCTTCGAGTGAGTAAGGCCTTCCGCAAGTACTCGCATGAATGCAGGATGATCCTGCAGTGGGTTGAAAAAAGAGAAAGCAATCCATCACTGCACATATCAGCTTTGAATGCCATTATTGGGCTCTTCTACTATTTGGAACACTGATGAGTAAATCAATCAACGAAGAAATTCAAAATACGCGAGAGGAATCTGGAAAGCATAGTACTCATAATTGAGAGAAGAAAATAAACGAAAGCACACAACAAAACACACGTCCATGATATTACGCATTAAGTTTCATGTATATCGCGGCTGTGCACAACCTTTTCAGAGAAATTTAGGAATAAAAAATTTGTAGCTGCACACAGTCTTTCCGCAATAGCATATAATGACTGTGTATAGTTTCGCATACTCACCTGCTTCCTTTACACTTCCGTTGCACTTGCAGCTCTGGACAAGTCCATCTGCAACAATCATTTGCGGCTTCAGTCCCTCAGTTATGGGCACAGCAGCAAAATGTTTTAAACTGCCCTTTCCCTTGCAAACTTCCAAAGAGTGCTGCCTTGAGCAACTGCGTTGCCTCGTCTATCCCTGCCACACTTTAAGACACGAGTGTCTTCCGTAAGTATGTGCGGCAAATGACTGTACTAGGGCTGTCACCGTAGTTCATAAGCACAGTCTTCTCAACACTGACAGTGTTTTTCTCACAATCCAAGCAAGCCGAAACATACCCAACGCCGTCGCAGTTTGGGAACGTGTGCAGTGCCCAGTGCTCACTAGGTTTGGGAATTTCGCCTAGCTCAAAGGCGCGATTGTCAGCATCGTCTCCTACGTCCACAGTTCCACTGTAGCAGGTGCAGGTCATTCTCTTGTTGGCACCGTCCTTTCTTCTTTCTTTTAAGGGGGGGGGGGGGGTCGCGCGATGGGTTCTTCGAAAGGTATTTTGGGAGATTGGGCAAAATCGTGGTAACTGCGTCTGACGAGAGAGAGGGCTTCCAGCGCGGTGTACGTATCTTCTTCCCTTCGATCACGTGCACGTAATCTCTCAGGATGTATTTCGCCTCGAAATGTAGTTCGCACACGGCGTCAGTAACTTCCAGGGGCTTGTCCTTGCGGTGTAGATTCCGCTCCCAAGACCGGCGCATTTCATCATCCTCAGGTACACTGAACAGAAATAACTTTGGGGCATCTTTCACCCTGTAGTACCCAGTCTTACAGTCAGGCTCATAGCAGTAGTTCTTTCGCCGCGGTCTCACCATCTCATAAGTCAGTACCAGCACTTCTTTCAACACGCGCCACCAACAAAGAAAACACGCCGTCGCGTGGTCTAACGCGCGGACGAAATGCGGATGATGATAGTGATCTAAAGCAAGGAATGACGCTTGATTCTGCAACACGGCCCGATCATGCGGCTTCAGGCGAAAGGCGCAGTGGCGCCACCACGCGGCGCGTGGAGATGTCCGCGCGTTTCGCCTCGCCGGCGCTGCTTCTCTCCCCTCTCCCTCGACCCACTACCCCTATCTAGTTCACTGTAGTACAATCGTAATAAAAAATACTCGTCGCACACGAGCCCACGGCTCCGGGCGCAGGAGTGGCTGCGAGGCCACACCGCGGCGCTGCTATCTCCATCGGGCTAGGGTGCCTCGATGTCCTCCTCGCCCGCCGGGCGAGGAGGACATCGAGGCACCCTACATCGGGCTAAAGTCACATCGGGCGCCTACTTTGAGGGTGCACCGAGTGACGTCAATCTTCGCCCTCACTCTCGTGCGGCCAAGTCACGCGCTTGATAAATTTCAAGTGCGGCGTCCAGCTGTTTCGCAGCTGATGGTCAGTGCACACGAGGGCGCTTTCATTTGCTTCGTTTGCCGTGCTGCCGTACTTCTTAGCACGGCGGCGGCGGACAGCTTCCGGGCACGGCTGGCAGGTTCGGACGTTTTCTGCACTGTGAGCCTAGTAACGCTTTCGCCTTAAACGAGAACGGAACATTAGTCAGGACGGGCCTTGACACCAACAAAGTGGTGGCTATAGTGTACAAGAATATTTATTTATTTATTTATTTATTTATAAATACCGCGATCTTAAACAAGATCTCAGCAGCGTGGTACACGAGTAAGTTACAAAACAAAATAAATACAAAAATGGGGAACTGCACTAAAAAATTCTTCACACAAGCGCAAAAAAAAAAAATACAGGTGCAAAAACAAGCGCCGCAACGTTACTTCAGCGATTTTTCCAATCATACAGTCAAACAGTGCTATCACTAACAATCTCAGCAAGTGCAAAAAAGGATTTTTAATAAAGATATGTGTCGAAATGTGATAATGAGTTCTGTGCTACAGTTTCATCGGCCAGCTTATTCCAATTTACTATAGTTCTAGGAGAAAAGGAATACTTGAAGCAGTTGACACGTGTTGTAAGTGGAGTTACAGCTAGTGAGTGTCGCTGTCTGGTAGCGTAACCTGTTGTATAGGTCATAATGTGAGACGTGTCGATGTTGTAGTGACCATTTATTAGTTGGAAAAAGAAGTTTAAACGGCATACACGATGTCTATCAATTATAGAAGGCAAACCGCTCCGAGATAGAAGGTTAGTAATAGAACTACTCCCATATGTATTGTAGATGAATCGAACTGCTTTTTTTTCTGTAAGCTTTCTAGTTTTCCAATATCGCTTTTAGTGAACGGGTCCCATATAACTACAGCATATTCTAAAACGGGGCGGACGAGTGTTTTGTATGCCAATAGATCGACGTGCTGTTGATGTGGAGGATATTAATACGCGTCTTAGAAAAAACAACCTGCGGCGACAGTTTGCTATTACTGTGTCAAGGTGCTTTGACCAGGAAAGATTCTTTGTTATGTACAAGCCAAGGTACTTATATTGCGTTACCTCTGACAAAAAAGCGTTTTGTGTGCCATAGCGATATAGCAGTGGCTTCTTTTTTAAAGTTATTCGCATATATACTGTCTTTTCGAAATTAATGCACATTTGTCATTGTTTACGCCACTCAACTACCTTATTAAAGTCCCTGTTTAACCTGAGTTGGTCTTCTTCCGTTGTTATTTCATCGTACAGAACGCAGTCGTCATATAAAGCGTTATTTTAACAGAGGTTAGTGACAATATCATTTATATATAACAAAAAAAAGGGGGGGGGGGGCAAGAACGGATCCCGGTGGGACGCCAGAATTGACAACAGCTATATCAGAAGTTGTTTTATTTACAGGAACTGATGGCGGTGTGTAAAGTAGGCTTTAATCCATGCTAATATTTTATCATTTTTTAATCACAGCTCCTAGCTTGTGAAGCAATTTAACATGAGACAGCCTATCAAACGCCTTGCTGAAATTCCTGAATATCGCGTCTGTTTGTTTCCCTTTGTTTACAGTGCTAGCAAGGTCATGTATGATTTCAACTAGTTGAGTGGTCGTCGAAAGGCCACTTCTTAAACCATGCTGCGTGTTTTTAAAAACGTCATGTTCGTCTAGAAAACCAGTTATATGTTTATGAATTATATGTTCTAAGAGCTTACAAGATGTTGATGTTAATGAAATCGGTCTGTAATTTTTGATGCGAGATTTATCCCCCGATTTATGTAAAGGTTTTATTCTAGCAATTTTCCAGTCTTCCGGTAATGATCCTTCTTTGATTGACCTTGCAAATAGAATGTACAGTTATTTTTCCCACCATTCAGCATAACGCTTTAGAAAGCAGTTCGGAATAGCATCTGGGCCTTGAGATTTTTTAATGTCAATCTTTAACAATAATTAAGAATACCCTGTTTCGAAATAACAATGTCGGGTTGGGAAGGCAGTTCAGCAGAAAAGCATGGTAAACAGCCATCATCACTTCTGAATGCACTCTTAAATGGTTATTAAAAGCAGAACACACAGTTTTCTGATCCCGCACACTTCCTCCGTTTATGAAAAAGATGTCAGGAGATGAAGAGGCCGGCGTCACAACCCTCCAGAATTTCTCGGGAGATGATCTAATAAAGTCTGGTAGTAATGTGCTGTGATAATACTCTTTTATCTTTGACAATCTTTTCGTGAAGTTTTAAAGACAAGTTATCAATATCGGCTTTCAGTTCTTCGCCGTCCTTTATTTTGGCGCGTTTCTTTTTTTATCGCTTAAGTTTCCGCCTCATCTGTAACGTCTCCCGCGTAACCCATGACTTACGGCGCTCGGACTTCTTCACTATTTTAGGAACGAAACGTTCCACACAATCGAAAATGAGGCCTTTGAAAAAAAGCCAGAGGTCGTTTACGCTACAATCAAGGCCTTGAAAGTGATCGTAGTTAAAAGCTAGCACATGTATTATACAGTCATTCTGTGCTCTTGAAAAATTTGGAAAGTGCTGAGCCAACCGTCAAGACAACTGCTTTGTGATCAGAAATACCGGATGAGATGCAGTCATTTACCGGTACATGAGTACATACCGGTATATGAGATGCAGTCATTTATGGCGCCACTTACAAAAAACAAATCAAGAATGGACCTTGAATAATTTTGAATTCTTGTGAAATCCTTTAAAAGTTGTAGGAGATCAAAGGTGAAAGCTATGTCAGTCATAACACTTTCCGCACTCTGCATTTAATACGAAGAAAAAGCTTCTCAATTGATATTTGGCAGTTTCAAGTCTCCGGTTAGTATTAATTTATCTTCTCGCGTTACATTTGAATGCATATAAGTTGACAAGCGCTCCAAGTTATCAACAGTGGAGTTAGGAGGTCTGTACAAAGCTGCAAAGATATATCTAAAATTATTCACGTATAATTTACAAAATATGCTTTCTACATCCGGAACATCAGGCATTGTCTGTATCATAATGGAAGATTTATACAGTACAGCAATACCTCCCCCTTTTCTATCCCGGTCCCTACGTAACACTTTTCGATTTTTTGGTACGAATTCACTGTCAAATATGTCATCGCTTAACCAAGTTTTGGTTATTACGGCCACGTCGGGGTATAGTGAAAAAAGCATGCTCTCAAGCTGGACAGTCTTATTCACGACACTGTGGCAATTCATGTTAAGAATTGGGAAGGGCCTACTGCTTATGTTGTGAATTCATTTCTTTTTAGTAAGTTGAAATCGCTTATCTTTAGCTTCGTCCCATCCAAACATTACGCCGTCCACGCGTAACTTACGAAAGAACAACGTCACCTTAGCATTGTTTTCTTTTTCCTGTTTCGCACTTGGACACAATTTTTTTCTTATTTGACGCACTCCGAATGAAAAGTCTTCTCTTACGGAAAGGTTTGTTCCTTTTAACTTTGAACAAGATCTGAGAACGGTTAGTTTCTCACGATAATCCAAGAATTTAATTATCACTGGGCGGCCTTTTCCGCTCTTCTTGCCTAGCCTGTGACACCTCTCCTTGCCACTGAGACTGAGTCCCAATTTATCCTTGAAAAGATCATTTTGTAACATTTTTGTTAGGCTATCCGATGTTTCATTGTCATGTTCCTGTATCCCATAAACGATCAGGTTCTTCCGTCTACCTCTATTTTCTTGGTCATCTAACTTATTCTGTAAATATGACACCTGTGTTTGCAAAGTAGCGCCAGACGACTTCACATTTTTAAATTCTTGTTCTAAAGATTGCAAGAACAGACGGTTAGCCTTTAAACCGCTTAATATTTCCTTTATATCTGTTATATCTAATTCCATTCTATTTTGGCTCGCTAATAGGCTGTTCATGGTAGTCATCATGTTATTCTGACCATCAAGCAGCTTCATCAAGAGTTCCTTCTCAGTTGGACCTGGGTTTGCCTCAATATCGCCACATGATAAAAGATTCAACACAAAAGGAAGCATATCAGACATCAGTGAGCATGGTAGCAGCATCAGGAAACGGTTGTCATTACGACAGCACTTCGTAGGTAAGTAAGAACTAACCTGCACCGAGAAGCAGAACGGATTTTGAAGCATCGTTCCCGAAGCGCTGCTACCAAGCCCATAGGAGGTAACTTGCAGTGCGACCCGTTTTGAAGCCACTGGAAGTCCCAGGTGATTAGACGTCACAGAAGAAGGCGCAAGCGCAGATGTCAGGATGAAAGGCGTGATGTTCTCGCTGATCTCGCACATGTCACCATCCACTGATACCCCGATGACGCTATCACCAAGATTGTGACAATGAAATCCGTGAGATGCACAAGCACGGTGCGGTGACCACACTGTGATCAGGGCAGCGAGAACCTGCACCAAGAAGCAGAACGGATTTTGAAGCATTGTTTCCGAAGCGCTGTTGCCAAGCCCACATGAGGTAACTTGCAGTGCGACCCGTTTTAAAGCCGCTGAAGGTCCCACGTGATGAGAAAGCCCACGTGAGGAGCAATAATGTCCTAGTGGCGCGAGCAAACGCCAGTAGCCGCCGTCGGTGGCACTGCTGTGCTTTTTTCTAGTTGCTGGTGCGCGGTCGGGCCGGCTCAGATTCTTTATTCTATGCACGCTCTGCGGCTGTTTGCTCCGTGTGTTTTTCGAGCCGTGTTACGTTCAACGTGGCCATGCTTGTGAAAAACAGTGGATGATTTGAAAAAGAAGGTGTATCCCTGCATCTACTGCAGTACAGGAGGTACGATGCCAAAAAGAAAGATGGACTCCTATTGCTACGCTCCGGGCTGCCACAGCGATTATCCGAGCGCTCCGAAAGCGTTAGTGTTCGCCGCACCAACGGATAATGAACTTCGGAAGAAATGGGAGCGCAATCTGCGAAGGAAGCCTCTCACTGAATTTTCAGCGGTATGTAAGCGCCACTTTGAGCCTCGATACATTTTGAGGGATTACGTACACAACATCAGTAGCACCGAAGTGCGCTTTCATCGTGGGAAGCCGTCGCTGGCGCCTGGCGCGGTGCCTACTCTCCTGCCCAACTGTGCGTCCTACCTTTTGGTTGCACCTGTCAAAGACAGGCCGGTAAGGAAGAGGCCAGCCGCAGCAAGTGCACCGACGGTAAGCACGAGGCCACGTAAGAATGCACGGACCACACAAAATGAAAAAAAAGAGCGGCAGATGGCCAGCTCCGCCAACCACTTCACGAGATCGAGGTCGAGAGTGCGCAAGATGAAAACGGACAGCTCACGGAGAATGAACCGTTCGCAATTAGCTCGCTCCAAGCAGTAAACGTTCCCTCAAAGCTCTGGTGCCGCTTTAACTGTGGCAGTGAGTCAACCGTAGTTTTCGCGACAACGTAGGTACGAAAGCAAGAAAGGCTTGAGATATTGCATGAAAAAGTTCTGCATTTCAGTGGGCAGGAAGACGAAGTGTCTGCTCAACTGTACTTTAGAGGTGTGCTGTGCCAAGACATAGTTGTACGCTCGCATGCCGGTGCGAACCATTTGCTACACGAATCTGACAGTCGCATGATCTGCCAAGGAATAATGCCTGAAAGTGACTTTTATGACCTTTCACATACTTTAACTCCGAGGTTGCAGCCTGCTGCTGTGGTATTTGGGGCTCCAGCATCTAGTGACAGCCGCTTAATTTTCTATATCGCTGGTTGTGACGAGAAAGGGCATTTTAAAGACAGGCTGTGAAGCCTGCCTGAACTTACTACTGATCACAAAATGGGCAGTAAGAAATTTGAGGCTTGCAGAGTTTACCATATGAAAGACAACGGTGCTTTGTTATATCCTGCCTCCCCTCTGTATCAGTTTATGGCCAACTTAGAAAAAGACCTCAATTTGTTATAGTCTTCTTGAGTTGCACGCCCACAGTGTTTTAGATGCTTTAGATGCTGTTAAAGCCAGGCGGCAGCATCAACTTGGCTGCCCTAATCACTGCGAATCCATGACAGCAGAACTTACAGAACTTAAGAAGCGGCCTATCATAGCCAAATTTTTCAATGAGAATGAAGTTGAACTGGTTCTGAGCCGCGGCCATAAGTTGAAGAACACTAACTCGAGCATCTCGCGAGATTACTCGGAAGCAGTTCGCGAAAAGCGACGGAAACTTCTCCAGTTCTCGCGAGCTATGAAGAAAGACGGAGATCGAGTGCGTCTGGTTTTCAACAAACTGCACTTGAACAATGACGTTTACGAGTGGAACACTAATGAAGGCCAGGCTGTTCTTGTTTCTCGGCGCAAGGATCAATGATGTTCCTCCTCCTTTGTTTCATTAAGCTCAGTTTCATCTACTGGCTCACCCGTAAAATTTCACTGTAGCACTGATAACAAATTTCTCTTTTTATACACCAACGCTAGAAGTGTTATCGCTAATGGTATTGCACTCTCATCGCTCATCGATTCATTCCAGGCTTCTTTAGTGTTACTTACCGAGACCTGGCTTAACAACACCATACACGATAACAACATCTTTACGAGTGAATCCACTTTCAAGTTTTTTCGATGTGATAGGCAACAGCGTAGAGGGGGCGGTGTGCTCATCGCGATAAAGGAAGAATTCATCGCCGCACCCATCATTATCGATTCTTTTCTGGAATGTATTTGGATTTCCTTGAATGGTGCTCCATTTGGTGGGATAATTGGCGTTTCTTACCGTCCACCCGACATGTCTGGCGCGTTTTCCGAGGAGTATCATCGAGTGCTGAGCGAGGTGCGCGCACTTTTTCCGAGGTCGGCAATTATCATATTTGGCGATTTCAATTTTCCAAATATATATTGGTCGACGCTCTCCGTATCGGCCACGGATGCGGCCGCACATACCTTTCTCAGCACTTGTCTTGATTTTTCATTAACCCAACTTATTAGTTAACCAACACGATCCACTGAAACTTCTGCCAATATACTAGACTTAGTTTTAACTAATAATCCTGATATATTATCCGACGTAACTCATGAAGCAGGCATCGCTGACCATGATGTCATAACTGGATGCATTAACTTTTGCTTGAGCAAAAGAATAATTACCAAAAAGAAAATAAGGTGTTACGGTAAAGCCAATTTCGACGCAATTAACAATGAATTAACAACATTTTCAGGTCATTTTCTGCATGATTTTCATTCACGCTCCATTGAACAGAACTGGGTCCTCTTTAAGGCCACCCTCAGTTCACTCATTGACACCTACATTCCTGTGTTATCCATTTCCTGCAAAAGCAGTTCTCCATGGTTTACAAACAAGCTTCGGCGGCTTAATAACAAAAAGAAAAGACTTTACGGGCAGGCTAAACTGACTGGTCTAGTGAGTGCCCATGATAAACACAAAGCGTGTGAAAAGGCTTATAAGGCATTGCTAAAATCCACTCGCAATAACTTTTTTTCTCATGATTTACCATCCATGCTAAAAAATAATACTCGTCACTTTTGGCTTGTAGTGAACCCTGCAATTCCCACTGACATCATTCTTACTGATTCTTTTGGTGTTCCCATCCCCGATTCAGATTGCGCTCAACTTCTTAATGATACGTTTGTAACAATTTTCACTCATGAAGACGTTAACTCATTGCCAACTTTAAAGACAGTGGGAATCACAATGCATGAGGTAGACATCAGTGAGGCTGGTGTTTTATCTCTACTAACCAATCTTAAAATGTCATCTAGTGCCGACCATCTAGGTTTCAACAATAAAATTTTAAATACATCACATAGTATTTGTCCTATGTTAACATCTCTATTTTCCCAGTCACTATCAACTGGTGGTATTCCTAATGACCGGCGCATTGCTAAAATAATACCCATTTTCAAATCAGGTGATCGTGCTTCTCCCCTTAATTATCGTCCCATCTCCTTAACCAGCACTATTTGTAAATTACTCGAACATATCATACACAGTCAAGTCATCAACTTCCTTGAAGACCGTAACATTGTTTTTAAGCATCAGCACGGTTTTCGCAAGGGCTACTCATGCGACACACAACTTGCCGGATTTATTAACGACATACACTCACTAAGAGACGCCGGGTTCCAAGTTGACGCAATATTTTTAGATTTTTCTAAGGCATTTGACCGTGTTCCACACCATAGGTTGTTACTTAAACTTTCACAGCTTAACATTCACCCTACTATAATTGCATGGATCACCGATTTTCTCTCATCTAGAATTCAGTTTACATCAGTTAACAATTCCAACTCATGTTACGTCTGGAGTTCCACAAGGCAGCGTACTTGGTCCTTTACTCTTTCTAATTTATATTAATGATTTACCCAGTTGCGTGTCATCTAAAATCAGACTATTTGCAGACGATTGTGTAGTTTACCGATGTATAACAAGTAACACTGATAGCCACCTACTACAAAATGACCTGGACGCAATAAGTGCATGGTGTTCTAATTGGTTAATGCCATTAAATATTTCCAAAACTAAACTCATGTCTTTCACCAATAGGCCACGAATTCTAACCACCTACTCCCTTGATAACAACGCTGTGGAACTCGCAACTACTTACAAGTACCTTGGCATCAATCTTCAGTCAAACTTATCATGGAATAATCATATTAATCTTACCCTTGCCTCTTAAAATCGTACTCTCGGACTTATTAAACATAACTTAGAAGAAGCCCCAATGCATGTTAAGAAACTAGCATACACAACATTAATCCGTCCTAAACTAGAATACGCGCCTGCCATCTGGGATCCCGAACAAACTTATATCATCAGTAACATCGAAGCCTTGCAGAACCGTGCTGCGCGATTTATATTTTCAGATTATTCACGTTACACCAGCGTCACCTCGTTAAAGAATAAAGCTGACTTGGACAACTTAGCACTTCGCCGTAAAATTTCTCGCCTAACACTTTTCCATAAGCTTTATCACCATCCATCACTTCACGATGATTTCTTTCAGTCACCAACAGTTATTTTTTCACGCCGTGACCATCCATACAAAGTCAAACGCATTAACTGCCAGTCATCCCATTATGCATATTCATTCTTACCACGCACAATAACTGAATGGAACGCCTTACCATCAGTCATTGCCACGGAACCAGACTTGACTAAGTTTCAACATTTAATTCGCTCACGACTTGTCGACTAATCGTATTATTATTCTTTTTTTGGGACTTTTACAGTGTTTTCGATGTTTGTTGGTGTTTTTCATTGCAGTTGCCTTATGTTCTCCTAATATGTACTAATGTTTTCTCTGTAATAATTGTGACCTAATTATCTTGTATATTACCTATGTTTCACTGTATTATTACTTCTGTTACACTCTCTTGTTTTTAGTATGTACTAACTATGACCAGTGCTTGTGATTGCCCCCCCCCCCCCCCCCCATGTAATACCCTCGTAATGAGGGCCTTTGGGGGTATTTTGAATAAATAAATAAATACTGCTTTCTACATCACACCCAGGCTGCATTTCTTCACAAAGAGCGTGAATAAGTGTAATGAAAGAAGGCGCCAGGCATCAAAATATATTAAGCTCAGTTGATGTACCTAGAACTCCATGCTACAAAGTGTTTTTGGTTATGTGTTTTAACAGTAATAGTTACTTATGCTGCGATTAGGTGCTCAGTGTCTAGGGAAGGTACACTTTAGGGTTCCTTTATAGCTGTGCTATTTTCATTGTGAATAAAGAAAAAGAAGCACTAACCTGGATTCTTTTTTTTTTTTTTTGAGCGTCACTCTGGCAGTATGTGCAGAAGGGGTGGCGAATTTCTTAGGAGCTAGACTTTCGGGGAAAAAATGTGAGTTTGTATTGACACGTGTACTTATATTTAACGGGCGACCACGTTTCGCCGCCTAACAAATGTTATCGCACAGCGCGGGACGCGTCTGCATGTATCCGAAGTTTCTGGAAAGTTATCGATGCTTCTATCCGCTGTCTGTTGTCGCCGAACCTTGTGTTATCTGATTTCTTCGCGTGACTCGAATGTTGTAGAACTTTGTGGAAGGCATGCGGGTCCCAACGATTAGTCTGGAACATTCGATGAATGCTGTATAAAAGCTGACGCACTTGACCCGCTGATCAGATTTTCGACGATCGCCGACCGTGTTCGCCGCTATCGTTGTGCTACAAGTGTAGCCTGTTTTTGTGGGCACAGGTTCGCCCAATAAAAGTTAGTTTTGTCTTTCACAGTATTTGCTACTGTGTTCTTCAACGTCACCACCACGTGACATCTGGTGGAGGTTTCGTGTTTCGGACTGCAGGCGTGCGACAGTCTTTAACAGTCTACCATAGCTGCTTCCTTATTTTCTGGATTCTGAGTGAATAGTCCTCCGATAGCGAGTACTCAGTGTTCTTTAGTTTCTTTGCATTTCTCAGAAGTTGCATATTTTTGTTGAAATCAAAAAAAGCACATTATCACTGGGCGCGTTCGATTCGTTCGTTTTCTGCCCCAGCGGTGTATGCGCTGAAGGATGTACTTACTTTTATTCCCAATTTCGTTTCAAATACTTCTGCCAAAACAGCATCCCTGAGCGAATCCTCTGTCTCGGTTTCTAACTCCTCGACTCCATATATAATCAAGTAATTGCGTCGGAGTCTGTTTTCAAGGTCATCAATTTTTTAGGAGGAAATCAGTTTGGCCAGTTAAGTGTGAAGCAAAACGGTCACACCCTTCTACCCTTAGTACAGTCTCTGGCAATTACAGCCATTTCTGCTGAATTCAAACCAGCCTTCTATTAGTTTCAACAATGTGACATTCTAAGTTTTCCAGGATAGACTTAAGATCATTTGAAGATGCCTTTTGATTATCTAGAATCGCTGCCAATTGCTCAGGAACCGTAGGGCCAGGGTTCATTTCCAATGTCCTCACTTAAAAGAAGAACCATAAAGCCCAAAGAGTCAAAGCAGCTCGCGACACATTCACACAACACCCCTGGGCAAGGGATCACAAACAGCCTCAAGGAATCGCTCTTAAAGCCGTGACAACTTGATTTTCTACTACCCTGCTCGAAAAAGACGAGCCTGGTTTGCAGCGTCTGCATCCTTCGCTTGGTCCCTTGCCCACTGAAGAAGAAAGCTTGAGGGGCTGTGCCGGTCGGATCGGGTGATGACGATGTTGCTCCGATGTTTCTTTGCAGAACATGAAAACGTACGAAATTCGAGGCAATTCTTTCAGTCCGCAAGATATCAATGTTGTCAAGCGGCACAACTATCACTAGCGAGTGGAGCCCGCGCAAGTGCTCGCGGTCTTGCCGATGGTGCATTCTTGAAGGGGCACCGGTTCGTTGCATGCAGCGAGAACCTGCGCGAAAAAGACGAGCCAGGTTAGTCGCGCCTGCACCCTTGCTTGGCCCAGATATACTGGCTTTCAAGCATTATATGAGCAACAAGAAGCTCGGCGAATTGCCAGCTGGCACAGGCGATACCACGAGCGCAATCAAAGTGCCGGTCTGTATAAGACTTCGTTTGAAGACGACGTTGTCGATACTATAATATCGATGTGCCCTTCAAAATCTTCCTTTACACAATACTTTGTTAAATGCAATTCTTTTCTGTTGTAATGAAAGAACCATGTCCGTAAGAAACGCTTAGAAACACGGACCGCTTCAAATGCGGTGATTATGAGAGCAGCCAATCTGTTAGAAAAGGTCGCAGTGGCGACGCCTGGTGGCGTCAATAGAAAGAGGCACGCGCGCTCCTTCCTGGTCAGATCACTAGGACATTATTCTAGTACACTATAGTTTTAGTATACCGTAATTAAGTGACACCAGGATACATGCTAAAATATAACGGGGTCATACTGCGCACGCGCAGAACGCTATATCAGCTTGGCACATGGCGCGCCTCCACTATTTTCGGAATTTAGCGAGAGACGCTAACGCTCGCAAAGCCGTACGGACGCTAAGAAATAGCGTTGTCAAACATGGCGCCATCCATGGCTCTCGCTTCACCGTGAATTCTCGTGATGACTACGCTCTCACTCTCGTTGATCGCCCGTAACTGTAGAAATGAGCTTTTACTTCCTCTAAACTGACCTGAAACGCTAGTTATGAGTGCGCATAGCGCATACAATTTCTGAGATCGTTCGGCGATTCTGGCGTCCGTAGGCCTGACGAGACGCATCCGCATAGCAACAACAGAATGGTTGCTAATGGATTGTCTTGGCTTGCATACGTTTCTCACGAGGTGCCAGATGGCGTCCTGTCTTTTAACGTAACGTCCCGCAAAGGTGCTTGAGTTTAACGTACGTAAGGCAACAAACGCTATTCTAAAATGGTCTGCTATCAAAAAATGCTCCTTTGACTACTCTTGACTAGATGGCGAGCCAATCAGCTTAAGAGCTTGGACTACTCGCACCTGGATGGCACGGTGAAGTTATGCGCTTTGCGGCGCTTCGTGGCGTTAGGCTGTACTAAAGCTTTATCGAATAGTTTCCCGCGGATCACGATAACGCAAGCATTTAGGCTATACTAAAACTCTCTATACTGTTTTATTAAGGGCGCCGCCATTTTGCGATCACAGCGCCGTCTATCGTCCAGCGCCATGCTGATATGTGGGTTCGCGCTGAAGGGTGCAGGCGAACGTGCTGTTGACGACTCGTGGCAAGCTTTCGCGTTTTCCCGAGAGATGTCAACAAGTTGTTTTGATTGGGAAACAGCGTATCGTCACTAAGCTTTTAGCTTCAATATAGCCGCAATATGGAACGGCGACGAACCTAGAGGCGCTCCCGCAGCTCTGCCCACGATGGAAATAAACGAGTCAAGTCTGAACATTGTCGATACGTAACGTACACATGTAACGGGTTATTATTCTGTGTCTAGCCTTGAACTCTATTAAGGTATCACTCAGGCGACAACACTCAGAGGTCTCTCCATGTGTCGCGCGGTGGGCCGCACCAGCTTAAATATGCGAATCCATATCACTGCGAAGCTCGGAGGAAACGCGCTTTGCTAGCTTTCGTGCTCCTAAAACTTCGCCGTACAATTTTCTAAACATTATTTATCTGGCATCCGAACGCGTCTTTGTCGTCAGTAGAAATTGCTGTACTTTCACAAGCATTAAGTTTGTGTCCAACGACTGGTGGTTTCAGCGAATTCCAGCTATTCAAAGACTTGGATAATTCTACGCGAACTTAGAGGTTACGGGAATTCTTTCGTAGACGATCATGTGAAAATGGTACTCGTAATATACTTCCCTCTCATAAACATTGGACTCCCCCGCCACAGCGAGACAAATGTTTAGATTTATATATCCGAACGGTTTAGAGGGATATGCTTAACGCCTATAAAGGGCATGCGCCCTTTCGTCACTACCCATCTCGATTTGAAACCAGCGCCTTGGATCAGTTAAGCTCACGCCAAGACATTGTTATCAAACCAGCCGATAAAGAAGGAGCGATCGTAGTAATGAACCGCCAAGACTATGTCGATGAAGCGAATAGACAGCTATCTAACAGTGTGCTTTATCAAGCTCTTCCCAATGATCCCACCAGTGACGCCAAGGTTAAAGAAGCGCCTGTCGGAGACGAAAACACGTTCCAGTCTCTAATGCCACTCGGTCCAATAGCAGGTCGCTTCTATTACCTAAAATTCATAAGCCAGGGAACCCAGGACGTCCAATTGTTTCAGGCGTACACACTGTTACCGAGACTCTTTCTCGGTATGTAAACCAGCTAATTAAGCTAATGCCCCCAACCTTCCCTTTTATATAAAAGACATTAACCATTTCTTAAGCGAAATACTATACCTACCTATTCCCTCTGGTTCACTGCTTGTGACACTGTATGTCATATCCCTTTATACGAATATTCCGCATTCAGACGGCATTCGCGCTTTGTCCCTTGCCTATGGACAAGCTACAATTGACAAGCCCATTAGCGTCCTCACACTCAGCTCCATATTAAAACTCATACTGGAAATAAATAATTTTGAATTTAATGGTAGCCATTGTGTAAAGGTCAGTGGTACTTCTATGGGAACAAGGATTGGGCCGAATTATGCAAATATTTTTATGGGCATACTGGAAAGTTAATTTCTTGAGAACTGCACCCTAAAAGTTTTTACTATAGGCGTTTCATTGACGACGTGTTTCCGGTGTGGCCCCGTGGCGAATCGACACTGGTTAGCTTTATTGCTGCCTTCAACAGCGTTCACCCGAGCATTCAGTTTTCACAAAACCACTCAACTTTACAGATTGACTTCCTCGATGTTACAGTGTCAATAACCGGAAATAATCTGTCAACCAAACTTTACAAAAAGCCAACGGACAGGCGCCAATATCTACATTTCCAAAGCGGCCACGTTTGACATTGTAAAACAGCTGTCCCCTATAACCAGGCACACCGTTTTAGGCGTATATGCTCTGAATAAAAAACCTCAGTGCCCTTCCACTCTGTGAAAAACGACGACCAGAGAAGCTGTGTATGTGGGCCCCTTAATGGCGAACTGTACCTCCGCGGCGGGTCGGCCCGGCATGGCACTATCTCCAGGATCGGCCCACGTTTGGGAAG
This sequence comes from Dermacentor andersoni, assembly GCF_023375885.2. Lineage (NCBI taxonomy): Eukaryota > Metazoa > Arthropoda > Arachnida > Ixodida > Ixodidae > Dermacentor > Dermacentor andersoni. The sequence continues at coordinate 1,443,393 of NC_092817.1, read as the reverse complement.
TGCTTAACGCCTGCTTCACCTCCGTCGCCAGTCGGCCCGGCATTGCACTATCTTCGGGATCGGCCCACGTTTGGGGAGTGCTTAACGCCTGCTTTACCTCCGCCGCCGGTCGGCCCGGCATTGCACTATCTTCGGGATTGGCCCACGTTTGGGAAGTGCTTAACGCCTGCTTCACCTCCGCCGCGGTAGGCCCGGCATTTCACTATCTTCAGGATTGGCTCACGTACGGGGAGTGCTTAGCGTATGGGGAGATCTTTCCTTACCATGCCAACAACGGCGCGAAGATTTCCTTGGATGGTAGAGGTATACAGCTTTGCTGTAAAAGATTCCGATGCTAACTGCGCAGAGCGAGAGCGTACACTCGTGGACCGCCAGTACCATAAGAAAATTATTGATGACAATAAAACGAGCCAGTAACTTGAAAAGGAAAGATATTCTCGTGAAGTCATAGCCGGCAGCGACCACTCCTGCAACTAACCTTATGTTGACGCACGCAGCGTCAATTCCGAATGTTTCCGCCATTCTCAAACTGCATCAAGATATTCTAGACCATAGTGAAAGACAACAATTTTTTTCCAGAGGCACCACGAGTAGTGTACCGACGCTCAAGAAACGTTCGCGATTTAATAACCTCTTCCAAAATCGGCGCCCGCGTACCTGTAGTTTGTAGTCCATGCAGCAAGCGACGTTGTGAAGTATGCCCACATATGCTAACTACAATAACGGCGAAAAGCTCGGCTTCAAACTTCGCGCTCCGCATCAAAGGCAGCTTCAACTGCGACACGTCGAACGCCATTTATTTGCTTGAGTGTGGTACGTGCCACCTATAGGATATTGGTCGAACAGAAATGTCGTTTAGAATTCGATTTAATAATCATCGTTCTCATGCAAAGCGTTTCCTACACCTTCCACTGTCAAAACACCTATGTGCAACTGGACACTTTTTCGACGGTATTAGAGTGACCATACTGGAATCTGGTTTTCCTTCCCACCATGATCGTTTAGTCCGCGAATCATTTGATATACAAGTTCAACGCTCTTTCTTGTGGTATTAACGAAAACATCGGAAAACAAACCTGCATCACTAATTTAGATTGACCAGTTTATATATATCTTACTTGTGCCCGTGGTCACGGTGGCCATTTGTACGAGGTTTTCCTATGTTGGAAAAGTTTAAATTTGTGCCCGACGGCTGGCAACCACAAATATGGCATAAGCTGCACGGGTCGCAGAATTACTGATGCTACGGGCGTGACTATCGCAATTTTAAGACGATAGAAAGCTTAGATTATATAAGGCATGTTATACTGGTTTTTGTCCACGTGTGCGTTTTTAAATCCTTCGTTCTGCTGCAGTGCGTTATACGGCGCTAGCCATATTCTTTTTCTCGTGTGCAGCTTCTGCTTTTTTGGCACCGCATGATTATGTGATTACATGTAGTGACGTTTCCTATCTGCTATGTTTTCTAGAACTGCCCAGCTACATTTACTTTCTTTCACGATGTGCTCGCTTTGCATTTGTTTGGCTAGGGCTTGATTATGTGCATGTTCGTGTCGGACAAAGTGATAAGTGTCTGGTGTCCAGATATATAACTGTGATGCGACTACACTGGCATTCACTTCGACGAAGGCCCGTCCTCCGGCCGAAACGTCAGAAAAACATATGCCATGACGTCCGTCTTTTTTTTTTCTTTTTTTTTTCTTTTTCTCTTTTAAAGTTATACGTTCGGGTCGTGCGCCATACCCTACGTCTTGTATGCATATATATATATATATATATATGATCACCAAGAAAGTGGCCCCCATTTCCTCAAAATACGAAATCTCAACTTTTTTAGCTACTGGAGGGAAAGTGTGCTAATGTAACTGTTATTTTGAAACAGCCTAAAAAAAAAGGACAGACAACTTCAGAAGTGACACATGCCGAAAGAAAAAAATTCAAGGCAGTGTTGTAATGTGATTGTAATTGCTCTGCACATTCGACAGTGTCGTTTTCTTGTTAGCGCATAAAGCCCAAAATAAAAACACGAAACAAACCAGCCGGAAGATGGGACAAGACAACCGCTGCCCAAATGATTGGTCAACAACTCGCCTAAACTGTCGACATACCTGAACGTAATTTTCACCAACATACAAAGCCTGCAGTACTTGGTCCTCAGACTTCTGGCGCGCTATAACCTAAAGCTAGGGCGCTATAACGTAAAACTATTCCAAACTTTTCTATTCCAATTCTGCTATCAGCCCTCCACGATTGGTCAAAAACTTTTTTCGACCACCCCCACTTCACCTGTCTGTCACGCGACGTCACGAAGACCGCGATACCTCCCCATCTGATATGATGTGTACACAGTGATTATGCATGATTTGACAGAAAAAAGAAAAACAGTTATTTCTGATTCGACCCTTTTTCGCCATTAGCCCTCGGCTATTGGTAAAATGTTTTCGGGCTGCATCCACTTCCCCTGCCTGTCACGCGACGTCACAAAACCGCAAGAACTCACCGCGTCAAAGCGACGTGTACGTGATAAAGATTCATTAATATGCCGAACAAAACTGAATTTTCTTCTGAACAGCCGCAGGCTGCCCCGTTCCGAAAGGAATAGAAGATGGCTGCCGCCGATCGCTCAGATGCTGGCTACTCGCACCTGCCGGAGCGCATGGGTGTATTTGCGAATAATAAAACTTCTTGCGTGGCCGTGTAACGTTTTCGAGCACTTTCGGCACGTTTACCCCCTCATTCTGCCAACTCTTCTTTGCTGAGGATCCGTTTTAGCGTCATTCTTGAGCTTCCGTTGCATGCCGCCACGATTTTCGACCAGCCGCCGCAAGCTAAGTAAGGGAAAGCCGACCAATCGTAGAAGCCGGCACCACCCTCTTCATCCGGTTATCGACTTTCAGTGCAGTGGCTCGGCCCCATCGAATCCTTCTCCACTTGAGCGTTCTCCTCGCTTCTTGTCAGCCAATTAGATACGACAAGCCACTCAGTGTAGGCAATGTTATTCGTTTTTCAAGCAAACAAAAGTGACCTCCTATGAACGAGGAGAGCGTTTGATTGGTCTGTTCAAACAACCCTGCGGGTGACCTCCCGGTGCTTGCGTTGATGGTTACGCAAATTTGACGTCAGGAGATTGGAATGGAAACATATTGGAATAGTTTTACGTTATAGGGCCCCTATTCTGAACTTTTCTATTCCAATTCTCCAATCAGCCCTCCATGATTGGTCAAAAAATGTTGGAGCCTCCCCCGCTTCGCCTGTCTGTCACGCGACGTCACGAAAACCGCGATAGCTCCCCATGTTATGTGACATGGGCACACTGATTATGCATGATTACACCGAACAAAAGAAAAATGATTACTTCTGATTCGACGCCTTTTCGCCATTGGCACTCTGCTATTGGTCGAAAGATCTCGGGCTGCGCCGGCTTCGCCTATCTGTAAGGCCACGTCACAAAACCACGAAACTCACCGCGTCAAAGTTACGTGCACGCGTTAAATTGTTTTTCTTCTGAATAGCCGGAAACTGCCCCGTTCCGAAAGGAATAGAAGATGACTGCCCACTGATCGATCAGGCACTGGCTACTCGCACCTGCCGGAGAGCATGCGAGCACCAAGACGTAGGCGGCTGTTTCATGACACACATATCATGACCGATAATTTATGTTCTTCATGCGCTCTTTTCATACTGTGCCAATTTTGGTACATGTCCATTGAGTTACCGAAACGACCGTGAGAGCACCAAGACGTAGGCGGCCAGATCGATACTGTCAAAGTGGCAAATGTTTTAAAACATTTTGACAAATTAAATGTGCGTTCTTGAGGCACAACAACTTTAAGCAGATAAAATTACGAACTTGCTTGAACAAAGGAAGCAATTTTGACAGTGGCGAGCACATGACCATGCGCTGAGAGGAAAGCGACGAAGCCTGCAGTTTTTTGTCACCAAAACGTGTGCTGATGCTCACTGTGGTTATTTCATTCCGGTCGCAATTGCTTGGACACTCCCCGTGGTGGCGTAGTGGCTAAGGCGTTGCGCTACTAAGCTTGAGAGCGCGGGACCGGCCGCATTTTCATGGAAATCCAAAAACGTACCGTGCATAGGCTGCACGTTAAAGAACTCCAAGTTGGTCAAAATTAATCCGGCGTCCCTCACTACGGCGTCGCTCATAATAAAATCGCGGTTTCGCCCCGTAATATCTCAGGTTTTGTATGGACACTGCAGGCGCATTTCCTCCGGGACCGTGACGTTGCGTGCAAAGAGCGCAAACATCTTGGCAATGCGCCGTATGCTGTGTGTGAGCCGAGGACGGTGGCTCGATCTCGCAGAGGAGGCGCCGTCTTCCATCGCGTGCAAGGGGGCGCGCCATAAGAAAGGCGAACATTTTGATCAGGTCAACAGCGGTGCCAGTGAAAAGAGTGACACTCGGCATGCAGTCCGGCGCACGCTCTCATCGCCCCTTGTTCTGCGCCGCAGGGTGCGGGCGCCACTGAGTCCAGCATGCGGCCATGAGCGAGGCGGCCGGCGGGGACCTGCCAGAGCCCTGGCTGCCGCCGCCCACCAACGGCGAGCCGCTGCGGCTGCCGCCGGTCTCGACGCTCATGCAGGCCAAGGACTGGGCCACGCCGCCGCAGCAGCACGAGCTGCTGCTGCTGTCCTCCGAGGAGTCGTCCACGAGCGCCGCGCCCAGCCCGGCGCCCAGTGCGGCGCGGCCCTTCTTCCCGTGCGCGGTGTGCGGCAAGCAGCTGGCTTCGCGCAACGTGCACCAGCTGCACATGCGCTCGCACTCGGGCGAGAAGCCGTTCGGGTGCGGGCTGTGCGGCCACCGCTTCTCGCAGAAGACGTCGCTGACGCGCCACATGCGCTCGCACACGGGCGAGCGGCCCTTCCCGTGCGAGGTGTGCGGCAAGCGGTTCGCCGACAAGGAGCGCATCAAGATCCACATGCGCACGCACACGGGCGAGAAGCCGTTCGGCTGTCACGTGTGCGGCAAGGCCTTCTCGCAAAAGTCCACCGTCAAGCGGCACATGAGCGTCCACACGGGCGAGAAGCCCTTCGGCTGCCCCGTCTGCGGCAAGGGCTTCGCCAACCGCGGCAACCTCAACGCCCACGCCAAGACGCACCACCAGAGCTGAGAACGGCTCTTACTTAACGAGGCCCATATCACAGCGCTGCATGTTTTAACCCTTTATTGTTGTTGTTGCTGCTGCCGCCGCCAGCTACGTGCATTGTTGAGAGCGCGCTTATTTATCACTGGTTAGAGAGAGCCTTTATTTATACCTCTGTTGGGCATTAGCTGGCTGGGCCAGCCGACTGTAGGAATCTCGCCGAGAAGAATCTCTTTAGGGCATTATTACTTCGACATTCCAGGGGTTTGGGGGGACACCACTAGTCAACCGCGGGGTCTGCTCAAAGTCCTGTGTGGCCACCCGTAGAAGCCTCTGCGTAGCCTCCGTAGCGTAGTCTATCCGTCCAGGCAGGGCGGTGGCGCGCCGGCCTATTCGGCGGCGCATTCTGTGCTGCATCATGTATCGCTGTGCCTTCCGTTTCCACGGCTGCGAGCAACGGTGGTGGTACCTGTTGAAAGAAGCGTTCTGTTTTTGTTACGCTTTTAGAAGAATAAATTTCATTTTTCAGACTCTCTGTACCGGTGGCTTCTGCGCGCATGCACAGTGTGCCGCCAAGCGCCAGATGACTGGGACCTGTTTCAATTCATATGCATTTAAGCCTAGGAACTTTCGGCGTGAAACTTAAGGCATCAACCTGAATACTCAGTAACATCGCAATAAAAACAGTTGTCGTGACTACACGCCCTCTATTGGCTTTATCCAAATAGTTACGAGAGAGTCGTTCACTTAATGCTCACTTCTTTTTTCAATACCTGAACGATATATCTCAGCAACCTCCTCGTGTGACGAGGCTAAGCGATGGCTCGTCTTACACTTATTTCTTGCTGTCGTGATGAAGGGCAAGTTTATTTTCACATAAGAAGCGATAATTCTTGCAGTAATAAAAATACGACTTACGAAGTCTAAGCCCTTCATCAAATTTGTAAAGAAACGATCGATCTGACTGATGCCTCTAATTGATTCACTAATATCGTGAGTGAACTTCACCAACAGTGTCTCACACGTTAAAGCCTATCCTGAAGCGATGCTGCAGGTGGGACATAAAAAGGGGTTCAATAAAAGTGTAAAATAATTTTAAATGTTTTGCAGGCTAGATTCATTAAGAATATCGACAGGTAGTTCAGTTACTGTTTTGTCACCACCCTTGTGCATATTTACCTTTTACAAATAACACCGCAGATCACTTTTATACAGATATATTTCATACAGAAGCACAAAAAAGGGGGAGGGTGTCGGGGCGATCAATAACGCATATTCATGATCAAGTTTGATATATATCAGGTCTAGCAGCTCAGTGCTCTTTTACTTACTTGTAGTAAAGACATGACAAATATTTCACAAGTTTCAATAACATTTATTTGCGCCAGTTTTATGGTGCTCTTCAAACCTTCGACTCTGTTGAACGCTGACTTAAATATCTAAACCTTTCTGATTTACCTTGCTCATCTTCACGATTACATATATATTCAATTACATTTGAAATGACAACGTTAGATTGCTCGTTTTTTTTTTCCGTACTTCCACAATTCATTCGGCTTAGCTTTAGGTTTCTCTAAAAGACAATAACGGTAAGCACTTGGCGTAATAGTTCGGGGTAAACCCGCAAGGTAGAGACAAGTAATTAATAAAGGGAAAATGAGACATCCACCATATTGTACCAATGCCTCATAATCAAAGTGGTTTTGGCACGTAAAACCCCATAATTTAATTTTTTTAATGGCTACAAAGGAAACCCACACGGGTTCCTCGAAACAAAGCCTCGGAGTTAAGAAAAATTCGTATGGTCCGAGACTCGAATCCGGCACCCGCGACCACCGCCTTTCCGGCGCAGCCGCTCTACCACTTGACCCAGACAAGCGGCTAGCAGATGGCAGGGCGAAGTCGAATTCATCTAAAAACGCGAAGCAAATTTGGCAAGAATTTGGCGTAATAGTTCTGAGGAAACCCGGAAGGTAGAGAAATGTAATTAATAAAGGGAAAAGGAGACATCCACCCAATCGTAGCACTTCGTACAAGGGAAACCCACACGGCTTCCTCGAAAGAAAGCCTCGCATGTGAAGAAAAATACGTCCTGGTCCGGGACTCGAACACGGCACCCGGGACCACCGCCCTTCTGGGGCAGCCGCTTTACCACCTGAGCTAAACAGGCGGCCGGCAGATGGCAGGGCGAAGTCGACTTCATCAACTCGAACCAAATTTGGCAAAAATTTGGCGTAATAATTATGCGGGAACCCTCAAGGTGGAGAAACGTAATTAACGGAAAATGAGACATCCACCCAATCGTAGCAATTGCTACAAAGGAAACCCATACGGGTTTCTCGAAAGAAAGCCCCGCAGTAGAAGAAAAATTCGTCCTTGTACGTGACACGAACCCGACACCCAGCCCCACCGCCTTTCCGGGCAGTCGCTCTACCATCTAAGCTAAACAGGTGGTTAGCAGATGCCAGGGCGAATTCGAATTTAACTCGAAGCAAATTTTGCTAGAATTTGACATAATAGTTCTGCGGAAACCCGCAAGGTGGAGAAACGTAGTTAATAAATGGAAAATGAGAAATCCACCCATTCGTACCAACTGCTAGAAAGGAAAGCCGTACGCGTTCCTCCAAAGAAACCCTCGCAGTTGAAGAAAAATTCGTCCTGATCCGGAACTCGAACTCGGCACCCGGGACCACCGCCCTTCCGGGGCAGCCGCTTTACCATCTGAGCTAAACAGGCGGCCGGCAGATGGCAGGGCGAAGTCGAATTCATCTACTAATGGAAAAATGTTTGCAAGAATTCGGCGTAATAGTTATGTAGAAACCCGTAAGATGGAGAAACGTAATTGATAAAGGAAAAATGAGACATCCACCCAATCGTAGCAACTGCTACAAAGGAAACCCGTACGAGTTCCTCGAAGGAAAGCATCGCAGTTGAAGAAAAACTTGTCCTGATGCGGAACTCGAACTCGGCACCCGGTCCCACCGCCTATCCGTGACAGCCGCTCTACCATCTGAGCTAAGCAGGTGGCTAGCAGATGGCAGGTCGAAGTCGAATTCTTCAACAACACGAAAAAAATTGGCAAGAATTTAGCGTTATAGTTATGTGGAAACCCACAAGGTGGGGAAACGTAATTAATAAAGGGAAAATAAGACATCCGCCCAATCGTAGCAATTGCTACAAAGAAAACCCGTACGGGTTCCTCGAAAGAAAGCCTCGCAGTTGAAGAAAAATTCGTCCTGATCGGGAACGCGAACTCGGCATACGGGTCCACCACCTTTCCGGGGCCGCCGCTCTTCCATCTCAGCTAAACAGGTGGCTAGCAGATGGCAGGGCGAATTCGAATTCATCAGCAACTCGAAAAAATTTGGATAGAATTTGGCGTAATAGTTATGCGAAAACCCACAAGGTGGAGAAACATAGCTAATAAAGGGAAAATGAGACATCCTCCCAATCGTAGGAATTTGCTACAAAAGAAACCCGTACGGATTCCTCGAAAAAGAGCCTCGCAGTTGAAGAAAAATTTGTCCTGATCCGGAACTCGAACTGGGCACCCGGTCCAACCGCCTTTCCGGGGCAGCCGCTGTTCCATATGAGCTAAACAGGTGGTTAGCAGATGGCAGCCCGACGTCGAATTCATCAACTACTGGGAAAATGTTCGCAAGAATTCGGCGTAATAGTTATGTGGAAACCCGCAAGATGGAGAAACGCAATCGATAAAGGAAAAATGAGACATCCACCCAATTGTAGCAACTGCTGCAAAGGAAACAAGTACGGGTTCCTCGCAGTTGAATAAAAATTCGTCCTCATCCGGAACTCGAACTCGGCACCAGGTCCCACTGCCTTTCCCTGCGCAGCCGCTCTTCCATCTCAGCTAAACAGGTGGCTAGCAGATGGCAGGCCGAAGTAGAATTCACCAACTACTCGAAAAAATTTGGCAAGAATTTGCATAATATTTATGTGGAAACCTGCCAGGTGGAGAAACGTAATTAATAAAGGAAAAATGAGACGTCCACCCAATTGTAGCAACTGCTACAAAGGAAACAAATACGGGTTCCTCGAAAGAAAGCCTCGCAGTTGAATAAAAATTCGTCCTCATCCGGAACTCGAACTCGGCACCCGGTCCCACCGCCTTTCCGGGGCAGCCGCTCTACCATCTGAGCTAAGCAGGTGGCTAGCAGATGGCAGGGCAAAGTCAAATTCATCAACTACTCGAAAAAATTTGGCAGGAATTTCGCGTAATAGTTATGTCGAAACCCGCAAGGTGGAGAAGCTTAATTAATAAAGGGAAAATGAGACATCCACCCAATCGTAGCCAATGCTACAACGGAAACCCGTAGGGGTTCCACGAAAGAAAGCCTCGCAGTTCAAGAAACATTCGTCCTGATCCGGAACTCGAACTCGGCACCCGGTTCCACCGCCTTTCCGGGGCTGCCGCTCTTCCATCTGAGCTAAACAGGTGGCTAGCAGATGGCAGCTCGAAGTCGAATTCATCAGCTACTCCAAAAATTTGGCAGGAATTTCGCGTAATAGTTATGTCGAAACCCGCCAAGGTGGAGAAACTTAATAAAGGGAAAATGAGACATCCACCCAATCGTAGCAATTCCTACAAAGAAAACTCGTACGGGTTCTTCGAATGAAAGCCTCGCAGTTGAATAAAAATTCCTCCTGATCCGCAACTCGAACTCAGCACCCGGTCCCACCACCTTTCCGGGGCAGCCACTCTTCCATCTGAGCTAAACATTTGGTTAGCAGATGGCAAACCGAATTCGAATTCATCAGCAACTCGAAAATATTTGGATAGAATTTGGCGTAATAGTTCTACGGAAACCAGCAAGGTGGAGAAACGTAGCTATATAATAAAGGGAAAATGAGACGTCCTCCCAATTGTAGGAATTTGCTACAAAAGAAACCCGTACGGGTTCCTCGAAAGAAAGCCTCGCAGTTGAAGAACCGGAACTCGAACTCGCAACTCGGTCCCACCGCCTTTCCGGGGCAACCGCTCCACTATCTGAGCTAAACATGTGGTTAGCAGATGGCAGGGCGAAGACGAATTCATCATCTACTCCAAAAATGTCGGCAAGAATTTGGCGCAATAATTCTGCGGAAAAGCGCAAGGTGTTGAAACGTAATTGATAAAGGAAAAATGAGACATCCTCCCAATCGTAGCAATTGCGACAAAGCAAACCCGTACGGGTTCCTCGAAAGAAAGCCTCGCAGTTGAAGAAGAATTCGTCCTGATTCGGAACTTGAATTCGGCACCCGGTCCCACCGCCTTTCTGGGGCAGCCGCTCCACCATCTGAGCTAAGCAGGTGGCTAGCAGATGGCAGGGCAAAGTCAAATTCATCAACTACTTCAAAAAATTTCGTAAGAATTTGGCGTAATAGTTATGTGGAAACCCGCAAGGTGGAGAAACGTAATTAATAAAGGGATTGCGCAGCCTTGACCGCTTCCACCTTGACCAAATCGTCGACTTTCGCCTGCAGTGCCACCCGCTTCTCCCGCTCCTCCCTCAGGTATGCTTTAAAGGGACACTAAAAGTTACTATGAAGTCACGTTACAGTGATAAAGCAATGCTCTAGAACGTGTAAGGCGTCAATATAATCGCGAACAGAGCTTTAGTAACCGAGAAATTGAGGTAAATGCATGACACGATTTGAGACCCCCCAACGACATTCCGGTACTAGCCTGATGACGAAGGCACTCCTCATCATAATTTATGTCACTAGTACTCAACTACTCGTGTCAAAAAGATAATTTCATTAGGTTATAAGACGGAAGAAAATGCTACTTGTCTACTTCTGTTCAATTCTAAGAAAAAATAACATTTTAATGTTACCTTTCAGTAGTATGGGTGGTCGAAAGGTTTCGTTTTCGCTCGACTCGCGCGTTCGACTCTGCGCCGCGCGCGCTTTGAAGTTTCAGTTGATTCGTTATCGCATCGTGCTGCGCTGGTTCTGCTGGCTCGCGAAACTTGCATTTGGGGCAGCAGTGAGAATGCCACGTCCATGTCATGTCGTGGGATGCCTGAACGGTCCGCGGAACTTGGCCAGGGGCAGTTGCAACGGCGAATCCAACGTTACTTATCGCTGTGTGCCAACGAGTGAACCTCTTCGTTCGAAGTGGTTAAGTACCGTACCTCTGCCACAGCGCGTTGGCAAAGAGCCGAAAAATCGCATAGTGTGCTCGCTGCACTTTCGTCCAGAGGATTACCAGTTCAACGCCGACTTACTGAAGTCGTGTGGAGTGCCTTTCAAAGCAATGCTCTCCCGTAGCGCTGTTCCGTCGGTCTTGCCTGCAAATCCGAAGCGCAAGAACAACTGCAGGTCGAAGACGGGGCGGTGAGTGTGGCATTTGGTTTTCACGAAGGAACAGCTACAAATGCTCGAATATGAGCAGCCATGACATAGAGTTGCCATCGTAGTAGTACGCAACGACGCCGGCAGCGCGAGCCTTCAGCAGCAGGTCATGTTCATCAGTGCTTAAATCGCTGAAGTCGCGCCTAGCATCGCGAGCCAATGTGTCGTTGTCAGGGTCTTACATTGCAACTAGCGTCAAAGTTGGCGTCATAAAATAAAGAACCAGCTTATCGTCGAGCGCTTTCCCTTCCGCTAGCCGCCATAGCTTCGCTTTCGCGCTGCTGTTGGCTTTGTCCTGGTTCTGTTCCTGGCCACGCGTTTGCGTTTTGCGCAGAAAAGCCGTAGCGCTGTCTGCGGACGCCGTTTTACTCACCGACGGCGCAACGTCACTATGAGACCATGACGTCACCACTCCTCGATCGGAGGGCGGGTGAATTGAACTGCGCTAGAGGTGCGCGGAGACTTCAGAACGCATTTTCTCTTAAAATAAGTATCTTCTTCGCATGAAACAAGCGTTTCGAGGTTTCTGTGATGGTATTTAAACAGTCCACGTTGACTTAATATTAACCTTTAGTGTCCCTTTAAGCTCTTCGAACTTGGCTGCCCAAGTCTCTTCCAGTTCTTGGACTGCTTCCCTGACACCCTCGCACAGCCTGCACGTAAAGCTAGACCCATCAGCGTCTGCTAAACCCTGGAAACTGGTCTCGTCGAGGAAGCACCAGCGCAGGCCTGTGTAGGGTGCCTCCATGCGCGCGCCCTCTCGGAGGGTGGAGTCATTCCGTCATAGAGTTACTATACTGACTCGAGAGGACTAGCTACCCATGGGGCCCATGCATTGAAATCGGGAACCGCAAGAGCGCCGCCATGTTGCTACGCGCCGAGGTTGCCAGCTCCTGAGATGCTTGCTAGACTTGGTGACAGTAGTCAGTTTTAATCCGGCAACCGTAGCAGCGTAGCAGCATGGCGTCTCGCTTGTAGTGTCGTGATGTGTGCGGGCAGCCGCGTGTTTGGTCTTTATAAGTTGGTTATTTATGCTATGTTGCGGGACGGTGTGGGTGTGGTCCATGTTGGCCCTACAGGTGGCAGTTATGCAACCGAGGGATGATCCTGTTGAAGTTTCCGGCGGTATGCGGTTTTCAGCGGTCATGCCTGTTGCAGGAGTGTCACTCGACGAGGTTACGAGCTCGAAGCTGTGGTCAGACTCCTCGTTGGCGTTCCGTAATTCTCTTCGCACGGGCGCGGTATGTTGCAAAAGCCGCTTTCGCGATCTATCGTCGCGACGATAGATCGGTTTTTTTATTATTATTATAAGTACTGATCCAGCTGTAGGGCACATGTAACCGACAAACGGAAGTCTCAGGAGAGCACCTGAGATTATAATAAAGCAGGCGGCGCAGGAACTCCAGGTCACCCAAGGGACAGTGGGGGGATCAAAGCTCGAAGCAGAACGGTACGTAGGTTGGGGCCGCCGAGGCAGGTGTGTGCCGGGGAGTGTTCGCACGGACAGCTCCCCTGGCACGCGCAGCAGTGCCTCGCAAGGTCGAGATACTTTAAAGGCACCTGCGCCCATGATCTTTCTTTTGCCTCGGTGCAGTGAGCACGATTAACCAGAATAATATGGGGGGCATCCGGTGCAGTCGCGAATGCGTCATGACAAATGTAGCTCGCGTCGCCTGGCGTGTGTAGTAATATCAGAGTTGGTTGTATGAACTTTATGCATAATACGCTTTCTTACGGTACCTTAACGGAATGGGTCTAGAGGACGGTGTTGGCACATTTTTTTCGTACCGCCCTAATCCTATATTCCCCACTACAAACACACACACATACCCCCTTTTTTTATGTAAACATACAATTCCTTGCCATGACGGATCATAGCCTCCTTTATTTTTGAAATATAGAGGAGGCTATGGACCGATTGACCAGTTCAAGTTGTCAACTTGTCAGTAACTGTCATAGGAATCACTGTAATAGGCACAATTCCACGATCGGATTGTTTACTTTCATTTTTTGTTGTAACACTGAGGACTACATAGAACTTTATTTTGTATATGTGAGAGAAGTATGTGAATGTCACGAGCTTAAGCCAATGTGCGATACGCAGACAAAGCAGCTGCTACAATATGAACTGCATTGAGGGCCACACAACACATACGTAATTAAAGGTGCAAAATATTGGGGGAAGCTTCAAAATACGCTCTGTAGCACTGCAAAGTATAACATATGTTGTATGTGTACAATAAATGTTCAAAAATACAATGCATCAATGTCCCATTTGCCTTCAAGTTTATTATCAAGTTCAAGTTTACTGAAGTTTATTATGAGCATATGTACAACAGGAATCTATTGACACACCCGCAGTCAAGGTGGCTGTTCGAGGTGTGCTGGCTGCCTCAGTGTAAGAAAAAGAAATTGGGTGAATGTCGACACCAGTGCCACTGCTTCTTGCCTCTGACCTGCACGTGCCTCCGCGGCATCTTTGTGCACAAGTGTGCTGGCGTGGCGAGGCTTAGGAGTCATCCGAGAGAAAGAGTATCGTTTACATAGAGAAGTGGCTGTTCACATTGCCTGTCACTTTCCCTCAAATGTTACCTTGGCGACTAGGGTGACACCCGCAGTTAAGGTGGCTGTTCGAGGTGTGCTGGCTGCCTAAACGAAAGAAAAAGAAAGAAATTAGATGAATGTCGATACCAGTGCTATTGCTTCTTGCCTCTTACCTGCATCTGCCTCCACGGCCTCTTGGCTTGCGGAGTCTCTATGAGAGAGCTGCTGTGGCTAGGCGTATAGGCATTGTCTAAGCAAAAAGAAAAGGCCATTAAAATGGGGAATTATGGAAATAAATGCAGTTCTTATGTCTGTTTCTTGCACTGTTCTTGCCTAAAAGTTTTCAAAGACAGGGTCCAGAATACACCAGCACTTTGACTGCTTTTGCTGTTTACCTGCAAGTGTTGCTGCGAGATCCTTAGTATGGCTGCGTGCAGCATTGTAACACTTGGTGGAGGCATTCGAAGTGGTAGCAAAAAATATAAAGAATCATCCTTGTCTGCACGAATGTTTTCAATTTCTAAATACAGTGGTAACTATCACTATTAGTGCAAGGCCCCCCACATCTATGCGGCAAGTGCCATAGCTCGAAACTGAATTTTTCCTTGAGTGTTTCACAAGGCGTCTGATATGTCCACATTAGATATGATGTGTTTGTTTTTATTTATCCCAATGTGGAGAAAGCATCACTAAATTGTTTTTTATTTTTGCGTGTCTTGTTTTTTGGTTTATTTCTGAATTTATCAAGCAGCAGTCTCATGATGCTAAAGTGAATTATGTAATGGCAATCAGCTTTTGTTTTGCAGAAAAACAATGCATTTCCTGACCCATTGTTTGACATCCCCTCACTCGCATAATTTTGCAGAGTATTCTACCTATATTGACTTGCTTGACCTCCACTAAAGAGTCTTGCATATTCAAATACGACTCTTTCCTTAAAATCATTCGACACTTCTCATAATTTCTGTACCTTGGGTTTCTGATACTCTGCATTCACCATTTTTGCTTGTTTCTGACTAGAAATGTCTTCTTTAATTTAGAGCTTAAGTTTTACTTTTGGAACACACGGAAGGGCTTGCCATTGCATATCTGCATAAATGGGAAACATGTTTCATTAAACCTTTGCAAAATCCAATTGAAGATTGATGAATGCAGCTTGCAGTGTGATATGACTGAATGAGCCGTAAAAGTAACTCATCTCACTTGGTAAATTAAAGCACATATTAGTGTGATGTACAAGATACGTTACACTAACGTGGTGGGTTCTTTTGCTTATACAGCAAAATAATCGGTGCGCGAGAAAAAAATTATTTTTGCATACCCCTTGTACACACTGATTTAAGGAAAATGAACTGGAGCTGTCCACATGATGTACTTATTTTACCTGCGAGTATGATCAACAAAAATGTGTCCCAGCTGCTTAGTGGTATTCGGGATTATGTCAGTATTGCATATGTGCCTGTTGTCTAAAATAATTGAATTTTGAAAATGCTCGCAGGAATCTGATGTGCATATCTGCAGTTTATGGATACATGTAGAAGACTCAGCATCAAGTGCAAGTGAACGGTCCCACAGGCCCGGAGTCGATCATGCAAATAGATTCGCTGCACAAATTTCTGACCAGAAAAGATATTCCACATGAAACGGCATGCAAGGAAACGTTGAAAATATTGCACAGTTAATAAAACGCCTACGCTATTAATATGTGGGTTGATGCACTCGTTATGCAAAACGGAGGTGAGGCGTGCAGACAGGACACAAGAGTAGAGTATTTACAAGCAAACAAAACGAGCGCCGCCCACTTCTCTACTCCTGTGTCCTATCTACAGGCCTCACCTCTGTTTTGCATAATGAATCCTTACCAACTAGCTCAGCTTTCTGTCGTTCTAAGTCTCGATGCACTCGATTTCGTCCGCATTAGGCACTCGCCTCTTGATTACTTCGTGGCACAGAGATACTCGGCATCAGGCTGTTTTTCTGCTGTGACCTTTGTAGAAGCATGATTGTTCAAAGTGCAACAATTAAACAGATTCTTTGAGTTGCTTGTGGCTTCGCCAGTACCATTCCGGTGCGCTGGTCCGCCTGTCCAGCAATTTCCTACTGAAGGGAAACCTGCAAATAAAAACACCGCTCCGCATGCAGAAAAATGCTCTACTGTGACGCTTCTCAAACGATTGTGATGCACCACAAGCGCTGCCTACTCGCGTGATATTCTCAACAAGGAGATACATTCGTTTACTTACATGTGAAGGTATATGCCAGAGCACTTCGGGGCTTCGGTGGCACATAAGGCACGAGTGTGCCATAGCGTCCGATGTCGACGCGCGATCGCATGTCAAACCTAAACTGTACGAAACTACTACGCATCCCAAAAACAGATTCGAAACCGAAATTCGCGTCATCCTTTATTGCATGAATGCGTACATCGTGATTTACATAAGTCACGGACTTAGCGATCGCTTTCTGTAAACTTAATATTAACGTACCACCTTCATAAAGCCATCAGGTATGCGTTTTTAGATGACAAAGCATAAGGTGACCTGTACTTGTTTTCAGCTCTTTCAATAGTAATTGCGCTGGCCACATTGACCAGTACAGCAACAGGGCGGCGCCCTAGAGGTTCCCACTTTTCCGGCCCAGCTTTTCCTCTATAGTTGTTATACTAACTCTATGCATTCCGTGAAGGGGTCAGTGCCGCCTTCTGACCGCCGGCCGCCATTGCGCTCCCCACATTTCTTACGGTCGGTCTAGAGAGACACGTGCACGGCGTTTTCTGGTCCGAAATACCCGGGTGTTGCGTGCCCCAGTGCACGAACCACTCACGGAGTGACTGGAAGATGTGCCGATTTCCTAAAGAAACGAAAAGACGACACCTCTGGCTGGTTACGGTCAAGCGCGACAAGTGGCAGCCCACGGACCGGTCGTGTGTGTGCAGCGTAAGTTATGCTATTTCTGCATTCGTAGATATTCGTTCATTTGTGTGCTTTTTCCCGTAGCGTGTTCGTCTTGTATTCTTGATATCTGTCACATATGCATGCGTGTGTAACTCGCTTATTTCTGGATAACACAAAATGCTTTGTTTTTAATCCCGTGTTGCACACCGGCTGCAAGAGCGTCAAGATGTACATTACGCATACGTTGTGCGCTCTTTGTGACCGGCGTCTCGTACAATATGATATTGTACTTAGCTGGAAGAGCATACGCATGGCGCAGTAGAAGGTAAGGTGAGCTTTAAGCTTGCCTTTCATGTAATGACATACGGATAGTGTTGACGTGTTTTCCCGGCTTTATTCTTGTGCCGTTGTCCAACTCGGGCGGTACTTGCTGTCCGTGCGTGTATGTGTTCATGCGTGTGTTTTTGTGTGGGGGGATGAAACCAATGACCAGGCACGACGCATGTATGGTCATGACAAACATGTCATGTCACGACTCATCATGACTGATTTAGTGACAATTGGTGGTTACTGCTATGTATAGAAGCCACGTAGTTGTGCATTAGGCTTGAGTAATTTGATCATGCATTGTCTGTGCGTTCGCTATTTTTCCTCACCCGATGATCGGCGAATTATTTGAATATCGGATAAGACATTATTGATGATGATTTCAAGGCTACGTGTCCGTTTAACGAGAGAAATTTATTTTGGGCGGTGACAGAATTAGACGAAAAAGAGAGCTGTTGTGTTCGGGCTCCGCGAACTTTGTGGGCAGCGTGACGCCAGTGTTGACCTACAACATTGCCTTTTTGAGCATGCATATAATATAACAGGGTGCCACTTTTTATATTTAAAATGATTTCTTAGCTCACTACCATTGTTCCACCTGTCAGTATCGGCAAGAAGCTTTAATATTTTAATTTGGAAAGCGCACACGCCTTCAGTTCATATTGTAGAATTTCCTCACACTATCCCTGTTTGTTGAGAGAAAGCCGACAGTCTTTGGCTTCTTCCTGATTATATTTTAGCGAGCCCCTAAATTTCACTTCACACAGACACAGCGAAAGACGGCGAGTCTCGTGCCTGCGTATGTTTCGCGCCTTTAACCACGGTGAACAGTCACCAGCTAGCCCAACAAGACGTTCTTTTAAGGTCTGCGCGGCTGGCGTGGACGGCAATGTTCTGCTGCCAGCAAGTCCAGTTGGAAATTCCATTTTAAAAATAAAAATAACAGAATATTAAATTGGTACCTTCACACTCCTGATGCGAAAATTTCGTGTTCTCGACATATCATTAAAGCAGCACGCGTTATCAAAGCGAACTGTGCATGCAGCTGCGCTAGGGTGGCTAGAAGGGGAGGTGTGAATACCGGCGGCGCTTTCCTTCGGGCGCGCGTGACCCCCTTGCGCACCGATGCCACCAGGGAGAACGTGGCGCTGCTGCTCGCGGCGTGGTATTACGGCGTGGTACTCCCGCGCTGGCCTGCGCCCTCCGCTGTCAGTTGGTCTCGTCGCCTGTTTTGGAGTGTTTCTCCCGATATTCCGTCATTCGAGGGAGAGATGCTGTGGACCACCAAAGTTATGTTGAGCACCGCAGCGACGCACGGCTAGTTTATTACATTGCAGGTTATGTGGCGAGAAGACGTGTTTTGCCCACACATCGTGAAGACTGCGAAGCACCATAAAGGCAATATCCCCAGAGAGCTTCCACCAGAGGCATCCAAAGAGTGGGACCTTGAGGGCCTTTTATATCCGTCAGAATCGTTCTATAAGCTGGACAATGCCCTTGAAAACAAACTCACTCGTTTATTCAGTGTAACACCCGCCGTGGTTGCTCAGTGGCTATGGTGTTGGGCTGCTGAGCACGAGGTCGTGGGATCGAATCCCAGCCACGGCGGCCGCATTTCGATGGGGGCGAAATGTGAAAACACTCGTGTACTTAGATCTAGGTGCACGTTAAAGAAACCCAGGTGGTCAAAATTTCCGGAGCCCTCCACTACGGCGTGCCTCATAATCGGAAAGTGGTTTTGGCACGTCGAACCCCATAATTTTTAATTCAGTGTAACACGCTAGCATGCCAAAGCTGTGGCCGAGATTTTGCAGTCAATTGGTTAAATGTTAAAGATTGGTTGCCTAGATCATCCTGCTACCCTGACAGCCTCAGTTATACGTTTTTATTGCCTCACAAGGATTCACTTTTTGCTTAAAGGTGTCAATCAGCAGAGCAGTGAGAAGAAACGGAAAACACTGAAACATTGTGTGTTGTATATTTTTTGGCTCACTTGTTAATAAACGATTTCATGACCAGATCTGTTGCTTCACTGTCTGCAATCATAGTAAATTCCTTATATGAGCATCGAAATGACATGCTACAGGTCTGCAAGCGCAAAAAGAAGTGGTTTGTAAATACGTCCAGACTTTATCAGGTAATGTCTGCAGTTTACAGGTCTTACGGCACGCATAGGGTGATTGACTGCTGATATCGAGGACAACGGTCGCATTTTCAGGGAGGCGATATGCAAGGCGCTCGTGTGCCGTATGATGTCAGTGCGCGTTAAAGAAACCGAAGTGGTCGAAATTATTTCGAAGCCCCCACTAGCTCCTAACACCCAAAGCCAGCTCACGAAATGCGCACAGACAAAACGCGTTTTAATCTCGATACAGTGCGAACTGGGCCCGTAAAATTTCACAGGAGTAATGATTTGGGCTGACATAACATTGTTTTCATGATAAAGATTCATTCTTTGACGCTCGCAGAAAGCGCGCGATACCCGAAACGGGCTCACTTTCACTTCGCTGGTAGAGATGCAGCCGACGCGAGGCTGGCGAGGCGCTCATTTCGGCTGCGTGCTTACCCGAATGGATGGAATGGATCGATGTTATGAGCGTCCCCTTTGGAGCGGGGCGGTGAATTGCGCCACCAAGCTCTTGCTACTATGCTGCCTAATATCCTACCTAGGTTAACCAATGAAAAAAAAAAACACTATGAACTACCACGTCCAAACTGTCTGATCCCCTATTGCGAATTGTGCTTTTGTACGCCTCCGTCTTTTGTCGTTTCCCTACTTTTCTTCCACCAATCCTCCAATCGCCTCTTACTAATGTCTATTGCGGACCTGTTTGCTTTACCACTGCTCCCGCTGAACCCAAGGGCTTCAAGGAGGCCAGTGGTGCCTAAATCGACCGCTGGGTAGACGTCTTCACATTCTAATAAAATATGCTCCGTCGTTTCCCTAGCTTTACCGCAGCAAGCACATGCTTCTTCTTCCTTCTTATATCTCGCTTTATAGGTGCGTGTTCCAAGGCATCCCGATCTCGCTTCGAAAAGTAATGAGCTTCCCTTTGAGTTGTTGACCCCGCCTTGGTCAACAGCGCCGCCCCGCGGCATCGGTGCGCTGTGGGGTCACGTTTGCGCCGCCGGTATTCACACCTCCCCTTCTAGCCACCCTAGCTGCGCGATGTCCGTTGACTGCCTACGGAGCGGGCATCATAATGGCGGACGCCGTAACAGACGACGCGGTTGTCTTCACCCTGCACGGCGGCGGAGGGGAGCGCGCGCATCGAGGCACCCTAGGCATGCGTAGAGTTACTGTATATGCTACCAAATACCTTTGGGAGCATATACAGTAACTCTAGGCCTGTGTCGAGAATAGCGCCCCCTATATCTGTCTGCGAGGCTTGTATTGGCTGGCGTTGTACGATGCTTCGTCTAAAACGTGGATATGGCTACACAAATAACGCGTTCTTAAAGTAAAATCTTCATAAAATGCCTCCATTCACCCATGTTACATTTTCCAGTGAAATTTACTCACCTAGAATGCATAACCAAACGAAGGAAAGGAAGAACAGGCGACAAACTGTTTCAAAGTGAGTATACGAATCTTATCTTCTGTCCTCTAACTTTAGCGGCTCGCTGATGCTTCTTACGTTTCATATAATTATACTTGCAACAACAAGTTAGCATAGTTAAACAAAACATGTTTTTGTGTAATAATTAAGCTAAAACAGCTTTTTACGTGCTGTTTTAGTAGAAAATTAGTCATTGTGACAGACGCAACGGCGCTTGCCTGGCTCTCCGAGAACGATGCCAATCAGAGGTCACAATATACCGGTATTCCCATGCATACTACAGCGCAGCAGCGCCAGATTTCCCTCTAGGTAATAGGGTGAGAAACTCTATGGTAACGATTACTGGGCTGGCGAGCGCTCAACCAATGGTTTGATGAGACACCGCGAGTCCTGCCTCCAGGATCGCTAAAGACGCCGCTAAAATCTCGGAGGCAATGAAACGTGATTCCAGTTTGGAGCAGCCGCTGCCAGTAGCGCTCGCAGCCGCCCCAGGTGGAGAGGAGGAAAGAGGGGACGGGCCGGAACCAATTTCTCGTCTCACGACGAGACGTTCATTTGAGGGATCGCCAGCCCTTCTTGCGCAGGCGCGAGTAAGAGCGGGTGCGAGAGAGAAAATCTGGGAGCTTTTGCTCTTCGAATATGATTCTGCCTAGGCACTACGGAGGAGGTTTCTTTGCGCGTTAGCGCGTGTTGTAGGCGTTTGTCCCTATGCATGCCGGCATTGCGGAGTAAGGTCGAGTTTGTTTACGCTCGGACCCTGGCTGCCGGCGCGGTAAAATAGGTGAAGCAGCAGGCACGGACGCCCGATGTGGCGACCGTTGTGTCCGACAGGGTGTCTCGCACCTGCGGCGCTCGTACTAAGTCAGTCGTGGCGGATCATAGCTTGCGACCGTAGTAGAGCCGGAGCCGCATATACTGAAAATCTAGAAGGCAGAGCGCCTTGGCAACCGCGAACGCAAGTGAGTGAAAGGCCGCCGGTGGCGATGACTGAAGCGGGAGACACATGTTGCGATTTTCCGTGCGATCTGTCGTACGGCGCGTCGTGTGCGACTTGCCGCATGCGGCGATTCGGGACACATGGTACGAATGACCGAGCGGCGGGTAGCTCCGCCCAGAACCGGCGCCCCTGCGTGGAAGCTCGGAATGCTGCGTAACTTCGAACGGAAAGTGAAAGCAAACGTATTTGCACAGCTCTCTTGTTTGAAACAAACGATGGCAATATAAACACGCCTATGCAAGCACTGTAGACGTGTTTCCGCAAGGCCGCGTCAGCAGTAACGGCTCCTTTGACAGCCGCCGATGGCTATAGGAGCCGGCAGGCACAGCTCGCTCGGCCATCGCATCCGACACCGGTGGCGCTTGTGACACGATCGCTTGCAGCTCGTATAACGAAGCGTCTATGTTAGTCGGCACAACGTGTACACAGTTATCGTACGCTTAATTTGCAGCACATTTGATTTCATTGGCGCCGACGGAAGCGAACGAGCATGCCAGGCGAGCTTGCGATCGCTGGGAGACTGTGTAGGCCTAGCTCGCCGGCCGGCTATCCGAGGACGAGGGCCCATGCCGATGCGTCCGCAGCTCGTAATAAAGCGCCTAAATTCATCAGCACAATCAATGCCTGAACATTTATGTTTCTCTTAAGTGAAAATACGGTTAGTTTTCTCGGTGCCGTTAGTAGCGATGAGTAAACACGCCAGTCAGGCGAGCCGCTTCGTATAGACGATTGCTGGCGCATCTGCGCTGACCGCGTCCGATTGCAAATCACGCCAACTATTTACTATATCGCACAACGTTTTATAACATGCACTCTTTCGAGGCCACTTTATTCTATCAGTTATTTCGTGTCAGAAACAAATTGCAGCTTATTTATGTGCCGGCGAAAAAGGCCTTCGTTTCGACCAGGGAGATAAAAAAAAAAACAGACATGATCGGAGCGGCGAGGCGCTTGCTCGCCGGCCCCGCCCCGTCGGGTCTACGTGGCCGTGACGTTCGCGCTACCGGCGCTGTCATTGGCTGCGGCCGCCCGACCGATGCGGCAGTCGCACGACAATATTCAGCGAGTTGGTCGCATGCGGGGCGTGCGATTCGGCGCCGCGTGCGGCGGATTTGGTTGAAAACCTGTTGAGTGCGGCTGCCGATGCGAATGGTCGTACGACCGATCGCACCCAAAATCGCACCATGTGTCTCCCGCTTGACTCAGCACCAGCGCCGCAGGCGCGAGAAAGTCTGTCCGACGTATTCAGAGGCGAAGATCTGACTGGTGTTGCAGAAGTCGCGAGGCGCGGCAGTGCTGAACTTATCGTCACAAGTTGGCGGCTGGATGCAATTATATTTAATAAATCGTGTTTTTTTTTTTACTAATTGTAACAACGTGTCATTATTTCGCATTATTGGTGGCGCCTCCAGGACACCAAAGCGGCAACGGGGATACCAAAGCTAGAACCCCCCAAGGAACCCTAGCCGATTGTTGAGAAATGGTCAGAAACCAACTTCACTGGCCACCCGACTTCCGAAAACAGTTGTCCCGACGTCTACTTCCAGCTACTTCGGCACGCGGCCGGCCACACGGGCTGGGCCTCCGCCAGAGCACGACTAGACGCCGAGCGCGCCAAACGCTCGTCGGTGCGACAAGCCGGCAATGCATCGGGCCAGCTTTAGTTGCCGACTGAACTTTGGGTCCTCGTATTTTTTTGTTAGACAGCATAAAATATATTGCACTAAGTACTAACTACAATAATAACAAGCATTTTTCATGCTGCCACAGCTGATGCACACTGCAGAAGCACCAGACTGCGAATGTGGACTTCTTTAAGTTCTTTTTTAATGACTTTGCTCGTACTGCTGCTTGGTTTCAACTCACGTTTCGCTAAAAGGCCGCATTTTTTATTTGTCCACATTGGTAAACCGCTTTGCATTGCTGTTAAACTAGTTCGTTCGCAAATGGTCCGGTTTGACTGGGTAGAAGGTACCTTTTTGCATGAACCATGGCAAGCAGAAATACTAGTTAAACACTCTGTGAAAAACGCAAGAAGAAAAAATACGACCTCATTGCAAAATTTGAGTGCGAACGAACAAGCAGTGCAAAGGATTCTTTTAAAGCTTGTTAGAGCAAACGCGCATGCCTACTTCCAACGACAAGCTGATATACCCTCTGGTGACTCGGGCTAAGCGAAAATAAAAAAAAGAAAGTGAAGTAAAACAGTCCAGCGGCGGAGAAGAATGCGGGCAAGGGGGGAGAACTGAGCCCAAGGCCGGGTAGCGTTTCCGGGTAACCGCAGTGTGGAGCTAGGAGGGAAAAAAGAAAGACGTGCGCCACCAGGGAAGGCAGGCGGAGAAGCGCGGGAAACTTTCTTTTCTACCGTTTTTCTTTTCCCTCCATGTTTTCGACTAGTCTCTGCAGCTGGGTGACATGGCCTGGAGTTGCACACTGCGCTTGCGGCAGGGAAGCCAGCGGTGTCTGTCGTCAGTAAATTTTGAATAAACGGTGCGATCTATCTGAGCCCAAGATGAGAAATTCAGAAACACGCCCTAGGCAGCACCGCAAAAGCACTTGCACGCGGAAAAATTAACATGGAGGCATACGCTCTAGTGCGTCGCAATCAATATACAGACTATTTGAAATATCTTTTAAAGCTGTATAGGTTTTTTACCTATACAGCTTTACCTAATATAGTTATAAATTTGTCTGAAACCATGGAACGGCTTACAATAGGCAATATTATATAGGTTTCTTTTGCTTGTCCACCAAAGCTGCTGTCAACTTTATATGCTTCCACGTTTAGCGCTTTCATACGTCGCTCTTGCACAAGACGAAGGAATGACACCTCTTCCCAAATGGCAGACTGCGCACTGCATGTAGGCGCCTACGTAACCAAGCTCCCACGCAACCTATAGCTCCCATGTGAAAGAAAGCTTCGTCCTTAGAATATCCGACTCATGCATGTACTGCCTCAGTATACGAAACCGCATCCGTCGGAAGTCTCATTGTGGATAGCTTATATATGAAAGACGTCCCGTAGAATATTACCCTGCACTTCTTCTGACACACAGTTTTTTTCTGAGACCGAAAGTCCCTTCTCACGTTATATTCGTGTTCGCGTCATACACGTGCATATACGGTATGTGTTTAATCGGCTTCTGAGTGACGTGTCACACGGGATCATGCACGCAGCCCGACAGCTGCTGAGCCGATTCTTATATTTATGAAGCCGCGTAGGTGCAGCTTTGTCTCGCAGAGGCCGCCAAATTTAACGTCTTGTCATCGGTCACAAGAAAAGCGGGCATACTAATGTAACGTGGTGCGGAAAGTCTTCACGAGTGGTTCAGGCAGCAATTGAACAACACCTTGAAGTTGAGCCTTTAGGCCACGCGTTCACACGCGCCAGTGCGTTCCGACAGGCTGCGCAGTGCTTTGAAGAAGTGAGAGGCAGCAATTTCTTGTTGTTATTGTTTTTGCGTAACAAATGTTGACGGACGAATATACACAATGACGGAATATAGACCAGCTATACAAAAGCGATGACGGCGATTCATCACACGGGGAAAAACAGCAACCATCACATACAGACGTTAGTGACAGTTCATCTGGCAGTTAGACCAGCTTCCGGCTAAAGGATGGTTCTGTGTTTTTTTCTGGACTGATCTAACTCTAGTAATTAGAGCGAATTATGAAATCAGAATCAAATTTATTTGCGCCATATATGCGGGTGCGCATGCAACGACCACTATTATGAGAGCAAGAGTACGTGGAGACCAGTGTGCAAGTCGCAAGAAGAAGACATATCGCGTAAGTATTACAGTTCCTTTACCAAAAGGCACAAGATTTCAATACTTCAAGAACGGATATGTTTGTAACACTATTGGATCGTTCATCATTTCTTTCTTTTTTTGTAGGTAAATTATCGAGAAAATATTCTGTTTAACGGGGAACAAGATTTAATAAAGTGGATATTGCGTTAGACAGTTATCGTAATAGTCATATCTGCGCTGCAGAAAGAGTCAAGCAAAATTGTTCGTGAACGGCGTGTTAATTCTAAACGGCCCTGTCGTATCGCATCAAAAATCGTCAAAACGATATAAGCGCAGCTAGGCGACTCGCGGACTGTACAGTTCAGGAAAACATTGGATGTTTTCCCTGGGTAGTGTGAAAGAAGCGATTATACGAAGCCGAACTGTGAAGAGATGTCAAAATCTGCCATTTTTGCAGCTATTGTCAATTCGTCTAAGAATAATTAAGGCTGCAGTCCATCGATGTCAATCTACAAATGAAGCATTTCTGCTGTCGACGTGTCATTTGACTGGGAAGAACTAGAGTTATATCAAATTCTTCCAACGTTTGCTCAATGAACTAATGACATTCAACAATCAAGCAGTTAAGAATTAATAAATTCATGGTAGATCATGAGTGCTTTCTTATGCGCCGTCACCTGTGAGGCATATCCACCATTTTCGTGCAAAGCTCCCTGGAACGCGTACTGACGGTGAATGCATGCACGCACATATCGAACTTCGTGCACGTATAGACGTGATGCTTTGACGACGAATATTTATTAAAATTCAAATTATTTATTTCTGCCTTGTAAAGGTACAGACAGCGGAGGCGCACAAGAAGATGTCAGATACAGCTTGACAAAGCCGCAGCCCCCTTTCGCTTGGCAGCGTCTTCGTAGCAAGACTTTTAAAACAAAGATAACTGCACAGTGTAACAACAGTATTACAATAATGAGCAAGAACAAAAGGAAACAAAACAAGATTATACAATATTTAAACAATATTCACAAAAAGGAAAACAGAACCTACATGGTAACAAACATAGCACCCAAACTACTGTTTGACGCATTGAAGATGTCAAAATTATTATATATATTAGCTATTACATATTCGTATAGAGCTACCAATCCGTGCAAAATCTAGATCGGTGGTTTTCATTACACACGCACGCACGTACACGCACAACACATGCCAAGCCCCCATAAGGTAAAGGAAACGCTTTATTAAACAAACGTTCCTTCGATGTTAGAGTACGGCAGCTCTGCCTGGGACCCAGAGACAAACACAGCCATTAATCAACTGGAACGGATACAAAAACGCGCCGCCCGGTTCGTTACCGCCAACTATGATTTCACTCAGAGCTAATCACAAATACGTGTTAACTTGGGATGGCCACTTCTCGAGAACCGACGGAAATATTTGCGACTTAAACTTTTCTTCAATATTTACACAGGCAAGACTGGTTTGTGCAGGGACAGATACATGAAGAACCCAAGTTACATATCCACCAGAACAGATCATCCGCTCAAAGTACAAGAGTACAAATGCCGTATCAATCTATATAGGCATTCCTTCTTTACAAAAACTGTACATGATTGGAATAAACAGCCGCCTGAAATTGTCGCAGCAACGTCATCTGTGTTTGAAAATTTGTTGTCGAAACATTTATATGTTTAGTTCCAAAATGTATTTTGCTTCGAACAGAATAGGAGATTAACATTTCCTGTCCACGGCTTCTTGCCTTAATCGCTGTTTTTTAATACATTATTATTATTATTATTATTATTATTATTATTATTATTGTTATTGTTATTATTATTATTATTATTGCGTTGTACTATGTAATAAATTGTATTTATATTGTATTTCATAATAACCTTAGGTGTAATGTTGCATTAAGTACTGTATTTTTCAATATTAATATTGTGGCGTATTATGTATTAGATGTATCCTTTTGTACCATCAATCATCTGTATTTCCATCATTTTTACATTCCTTCCCTCTACTCTAATGCCCAACATTGGGCGCTGCGGGTGTGTAAGTAAATAAATAAAGAAGGAAACAGCGAAAAAAGAAGAAGAAAGGAAAAGTCCGTCTGGCACCGTCGCATCTCCCTCTCCCAGAAGAAATGAAGAGGCGAAGGGGGCTTTGCTACTCGCAACGCCGCCCGCTCGCGGGACCGCAGGGCAAGGGCGCGAGATCCCGCCAAATGCTGGATGGCAGCTTGTTGGATGCCAGCTCGTTTCGCGTCTCGACAGTTTAGTGGACTAGCTGGTGCATTTGTGCTATCATGGACTGCGCATATAAACGCAAACTACACAAGGTAACAAATGGACAAGAAGAGCGCAAGCCCTTTCCATGAAGTGGAGCCGCCTTGTCTCGCCATTCAGAATATGCATACTCGTAAGTTGCATTTTAATGTTACGTTGTGTAGTACATGACCGCCTTTGTCAAGTGAGCAAAACTCGCTTTGTATTGCGCAAATTGTTTTGCAATGTATGATGAACTCCTTGTTTCTGTGTTGCTGTTGTTGTTTTTCTGGCAGGAAGAAAAAAAGAAGAGCTTTATATGAAAACTGATCAAGCGTTCGAGAGTTGGGGCTAGGAAATGTGAGACGTACTTTCATGTATATATTTTTAATATTATTTTTTCGTCTTGTAAGCGTGGCGTATTTTCCTTTATTTTTTTTCTAGCAAACATTGGAACGACACTGATTAAATTGAAGCATGGCTTGCGAATGTCCTGCTACGCTCGAAACTGTTATCACCATCCGGGAAGAAACCAGGTAAGACGCTTGTCTGGTTGTCACTGCGGAAAAGTCATAATTAATTCGAAGTCGCTTTTGTTCCCACAGATGAAAAAAGAAAACTGTAAATACCCAGTACTGTACGATATACGTTCGGTGCGTTGCAGGTAAGAATGGATTGTGTGTGGCACTTCTCCGCATACGGACTTGAGTATATAGATCTAGGAACATCAGACAAAAAGGCATGTACGTGCAGCACTGTGCGCACCGATATGTAAGTTGTTGCTCAATTGTTCTGTTGTCACATTTTCATAGTTTACCTGTGAAACTTTGTCACTGCAGTCTCGACGTTGCGTGAACCTATATAATTTGATCTCATGGCTCTTTGCGAGCTACTTTGTTTGTGCAACCATGTGTTGTGGTATTCATTGATCGCGTTGCCTGGATGTATATCTTTTGCAACAATATTCCGAGCCAAGTCAGTAAATCAATCCTTCCTGTCATCATGTTTGCTTGGGCGGTTCTAAAGCGTGAATCACGTCGCAGAAGTTGAACGCACTAATTTTCACTGGAAGTGCACAGTATGTGTCTATACATACATGTGCAACGACGAAATAATAATTTTGTCTGTGGCTGTGCCAGGATCAGGATTTCTTGCACACAAATGTGAAAAAGTCCACTAAATCATCTGCATGGTTCACAGAGTTATTCATTATTATATTATTTGTTTGTTTGTTTGTTTCAGTTTGTAGGAGCACTGTAACTATCCAAGCTTCACTCTCGACGGGGACAGAGAAATACCGGATGCTGTGCCATCCAGAGCCAAGAACATGGTACGGATGAAAAAGAGACTCCCAGGCAGTACGCAAAACTATCAGCACTGTCCTTTAGCTGTATCGTACTATTTCAGGCAACAAAGACTACTTGCAAATTGTTAACACTGCACCACGAAAAAAATAATGTATTTTATGATTGCAAAATAAACCCCTAAAGAAGAAAACATTGCGTTCACGTGTTTCTTTTGTTGTGTGTTACGTATTTATACTAACGAGTACAGAGAATAATTAGTGGCGTTTAATTATGTTTTACATGTAAATTATGCGCGCATGTCGCTTAAATTAATTGTCAGCGCGAGTTAAACGTCTTTAATAAGCTGTATATCGTTGACCTGAAAACGTAACATGCAGCAAAAAAAAGAAAAACCTGATGTGTTTTTTAATATAATAAGAAATAAAGAAAAAAACGTCCGCACCCAGCCGATGCCAAACGGCAAACCGGTGCTTTCGAAATGTTGGGTCGTAGTCGGCCCGCGTGCAGTGTGCACTCGGCCACGTCGGCTACAGGGGTCGGGCCTAAGTCGATTGCCGATGGTCGTTAGACGTGAGGCCAGTGTAAATCCCCGATGCTGGCCCCCCATCAGGTACCGACGTCGGGTCAGAGACGTCGGCCAGAGACGTTGGGCCAATATTGTAACGGAGTCTTTCTGCTGCTTGGGGGACTGGTCCGTGGATTGGGGCTCGCCAAGGCCTGCGCGTGCCAGGAGTGTGATCGGCTCTCCGCTATCGCGGACAGCCAATTTTTTATGCGAACGCCTCCTGGCACGCTTCGTCCACCGCGGCCCCAGCCCACGGGCCGCCCTGCTTCTAGCTTTCATCCCCCCGCTACCCCTTGAGGGGCCCTGGAGATCTTGCGCCGCCTGCTTTATTCTAACCTCAGGGGCTCTTCTGAGGCCTCCGTTTGCCGCTTACATGTGCCCTCCTGGAGCAGTGCTTGCGAAAAATCCAATATATCGTCGCGACGAAAAAGGCGACCCGCGACTTATACAACACCAGTTAGAACCTTGCTCCTTCAGACACAGCGATCACCATATGGGGAGCCCGTGCCCACTGCTGTTAAGAACGGCCAGCTGAAGTGCAAGTTTTTCCAGCCACTTGCGAGAGGGGCGGCAACTTTCCTTGGCGTTACGCTCTAGCCTCGTCGCCGTTGTGACTGAATGAGTTCGACGAAGCAGGCTTTGTGCCGCAACACGACACCGCCAACCGGGTCGCCCGCGAGCGGGGGAGATGCCGCGGGAACGTCGGCTGCGGCTCCTTCCCACGCGCCGTCAGAGACGCAAAGCAAAGGGGCACCCGGCCGCGCTGCAGGGGTCAGCCCCGAGTTCTACGAAGTCCGTGTGACGTCGGTTCCGGGCCGTGAACCTGTGTGTGTGTGTGCGTGTCTCTGTGTAAGCCGTCCCGGGGAGAGGCGGCGTGTTTACAATGACTGGACGAGCGTTTCCGTCCCCTTGGAATCAAGAGGCGACCGAGTGTTTATAAACCGCTGTTGTGCGGATGCTCGGCACACTCTAGCAGTCGTGTTAGATTGCCGTACTTTCTCTCGCAGTCATGCTAGACTGATGATTTGCATGTAAATACTGTAAATAAACCCATATTCCTCGTTCTCGATAAAAAGTAGTCCTTCCCTTCATCAACGTCCTCAGCGTGGATAAGTTGGACGACGGCATGGGCCAGCTACCTTCGATTTCATGCCTGACTCCAATCTTGACAACGGGTTACGAGCTATAGGATTGAGCCCCCAATCCTAACAACTGGCTGACAGCGGTGAGATGGACTTTGCGACGTGGTGCTGTGTCTGCGGTGTGTGCTTGGTTCTTGCTTTGACTCTCTAGGCTTCATTTTGTGGTTGTTCTGTTTAGAACAGTAGGGAACCTAGATTGTTGAGTGTTAGCTAGGCCGTGTTTACCTAGGTATGTTTAGCGAGCAGGACCAAGGCAGTAAAGCAGAAATTATGGAGTTAAGGACACTGCTGAGAGACGAATTGTCGATTGTTGGTGAGGAACTGGGCCTAAATGTACGCAAGGAAATGCTAAAATCGGAATTATTGCAGCTAATTTCCGAACAGGCCAGTGAGGAAGAAATTGAAATGGGGTTGGAACTTCTGAAAAACATAGAAGAATGGGACAGAGAAGAACGGGACAGAGAGAGAGAGAGAGAGAGGAACGCGAGTTAAGGAAAATGCAACTTGAACTTGAAAGCAAACGTTTGGAGTTGTCTCAAGGAAGTGAAGGGGCTCTGGGACGATCAAGTGAGGCAGAATCATACCGCATGGACAGGCTATTAAAGCCATTTGAGGTCGGGACCAACCTAGGCTTGTTCCTATGCAATTTTGAAAGGACTTGCGAGAAGATCAACTTCGGTCCGAGTACATGGCCACAGCGGTTGCTGTCTATGTTGCCGTGTTAGGCGGCGGAAGTAATCGCCAGACTGAGTGCACAGGATGCATATGATTATGCAAAAGTTAAGGCTAGTCTCCTGAAGAAATACCGCCTTTCAGCCGAAGCTGAAAGCTTCGGCAAGCTTTTCGGCAAATGTTTAGGAGCACAGGCAAGAAAGATAGCGAGGGCTATCCGGAGTTTGCATACGGCTTAAAGGCCAACCTAGTCGAGTGGCTGAAAAGCGCGGAAGCGTACGACAGCAGAGACATGATCATTGAATGCATGTGTCTAGAGCAGTTTTACAGCAGCATCCCACAATCTGTGAAGCTGTGGGTGCAAGACAGAGGAAATGTAAACACTGTGGAAAGGGCGGCTGAATTAGCCGAAGAATACGCAACGCGTAGAAAGTTGAACGCCGAGGACGGAAATTGGGACGGTCGAAATGGACCGCGGAAACCATTTCCATTCAAAAAGGGTTCGCAGACGAGACGACCGGAGCCTGTAGACATGGCGGAAAAGCCCGCAGAAAAGAGCGAGGAGAAAGCTAACGGCGAAACTGTACAAAAAGAGCAGAAAAGAACATTCGAATCTCTTAGACCAATCCGCTGTTATAAATGCCACAAACTGGGACATATAGCTGTAAACTGCGGGAAGCCCAGTGTAGTTTTTCCTACGTAGAGAAAAAAGACGAGAATATGGAACTTTCGAGCCCATATCTTCACGACCTGCAAGTTAATGGCAAACCATGCCGAGTGCTAAGAGACAGTGCCGCCACGATGGACATTGTCCATCCATCTTACGTGACGGTAGATGACTTTACTGAAGTAGCATGGATCAAACAGGTTGTAGAAGAACACAGCGTGTGTCTGCCCATGGCCAAAGTCAAAATCAGTGGACCATTCGGGGAGCTAGCTGACTGAGGCTGCAGTTTCCAAATTTTTGTCACTGCAGTACTCATGCATTTTTTCCAATCCTTCGAATCAGTTACTGCGTGACAAAGGGCTTAAATTAGGAGAGGGCGTAGTACAGGCATTGACGCGAGGCCAAGCTCGTAATATCGCGTCGCTTTCGGCTGAAAATGCACAAGCTGCTCCAGCAGAAGCAGAAAAAGGGATAACTTCAATACCCGAATCCGAGCTAGGCCCGAAGGACAAAAAAAATCGTTGAGGAGAGCCTGCCAGCTGACCAGCTCAATGAGAGCGTATCACTAGAGTGTCTAAGTTCAAGCCTGCAGGAAGAGCAAGCTGACGCAAACGCAAGCGAGACAGGGTCGTTATTATCACCGGCCTCAAAGAACTTTGATCAGCTCTTACGTGTGGACAGAAAGTCGCTGGCAGCCGAGCAAAAGAATGATGAGAGGTTAGCTAAATTGCAACACACAGCTAAATAAGGCATTGGTAGGCGCAACGTGACGACACGAGAGAGGGGCGGATTGTTGTATCGGCACTACAGAGATCAAAAGGGTAGGATTCTAGATCAATTAGTCGTACCTACTAAGTACAGGGAGGACCTTTTGAGTCTCTGTCATGGAAATGGGTGGTCCGGCCACCTAGGTATAAACAAATCAAAGGAAAGATTGCTTATGAAATACTACTGGCCAGGCTGTTTCAAAAACGTAGAAAACTTTGTAAGATCATGCGACGCCTGCCAGCGCTCGGGTAAACCAGGAAAGACATGAAAAGCTCCACTAAAGGTAGTGCCCTTAATGACAGAGCCTTTCAGACGACTTGTAATAGACACGGTAGGGCCTCTACCAAAAACAAAATCAGGTTACAGGTAGTTGTTTACCATGCTGTGTCCGGCTACAAAGTTTCCAGAAGCAATCCCTCTGAAAGAGCTCAGCTCCACCGAAGTATATAGTAGACGCGCTTTTGACAGTCTTTGCAAGAGTTGGGTTTCCAGCCGAAATTCAGGCGGATCAAGGGCCAGTATTCACCAGCGCGCTGACTTCCACAGTCTTGCAAAAGTGCGGAGTGAAGTCAATACACAGTTCCGTCTATGACCCTCAGTCAAACAGTGTACAGAAGTGGCATTCAGTGCTTAAGCGAGTTTTGCGTGCGCTCTGTTACGAGCACAAGGAGGACTGGGAGAACTGTCTGTCGGCAACTTTGTTTGCTTTGCGAACGGTTCCACATGAGGCTACAGGGTTCTCGCCAGCAGAACTAGTGTATGGGAGGACACTCCGTTCTCCACTAAGAATGTTAAGAGAGATGTGGGAGGAAAGAGGAGAGAGTCCAACAATGGTAGAATACGTGCTAAATCTGCTGGAACGGCTAAGCGCAAGCCAAGAACTAGTCGGAAAGAACATGGGAGTAGCTCAAAAGAACGCCAAATTCTATTACAAGAATGCGAGGCTTCGTACGTTTAACGCCGGAGACAAGGTAATGATCCTCAAACCTTCAAGAAAGAACAAGCTTGAAGTTCACTAGGACGGGCCCGTTAAAGTGTTGCACAAACTTTCAGATACTAACTATGCTCTGAAAATGCCCGGTCGCAGGAAGGAGGTGAGGATATATCACTGCAATTTGATGAAGCCGTATATAGAGTGGAGCGCAGTCGTTAACTGTACCATCAAAGAGCAGGATGACACTAGTCCCAAGTTTAAGATGTATAAGGAGACATCCAACTCTGAAATCGGCCTATAAGAGGTGGTAAAGCATTCGGTAAGCTCGCACGCTCTTAGACCCGAGCAGCTAAATGAGCTAAAAGGGGTGTTAGGGGAATATCTTGACAGATTCAGCGATCGGCCGGGTAGAACCGAACTAATAACGCATGAAATAGAGCTGACATCGACCGAACTCGTAAGATCAAAGCCTTACAGTGTGTCGCCAAGACAGAGAGAGATTATGGAGGCAGAGAGTTGGGAGTTATTAAGCCCGCTGAGAGTGACTACACGTCACCGCTAATACTGGTAGAAACCCCCTAACAAGGACCCTCGTCCGTGTGTTGACTACAGGAAGTTAAATACCATCACTAGGGATCAGCTGTACCCGATACCCAACATTGAGGAACGAATTGAAAGAGTTAGCGCTGCTAAATACATTTCAACTATAGATCTCGTGCGGAGGTACTGGCAAGTTCCCCTTTCAGAAAGTGCCAGCCGCTATGCCGCCTTCATCTCACCTGTAGGCACTTTTCGCCCTCTCGCACTCAGCTTCGGGCTGAAGAACGCGCCGTTTAGCTTCTCTAAGTTAATGGATATTGTCCTAAAAGACTTGCAGGAATTCGCCTTGCCATATCTTGATGATGTAGAAATTTTTTCGGACAGCTGGGAACAACACGTCTCACCTCAAACAGGTGTTCTCACGGTTGAGGGAAGCCGGCTTAACGATGAAAGCGGAAAAGTGTAGGTTTGGTTGTTCGCAGGTTACTTATCTGGGCCATGTTGTCGGCCAGGGCATGAGACGGCCGGCCGATCTGAAAATAACTACGATTGGAAGATTTTCTCAGCCGCGCACGAAAGCAGACCTTCGTTAATTTTTAGGACTTGTGGGGTACTATCAGCGGCACATTCCGAATTACTCGCAAATGGCAAGTCCATTAACGGACGCCCTCCGAAAGGGAGCACCGAGTAGCGTACACTGGGATAAGTACAAAGAGGACGCTTTCCAAAGTTTGAAAACGCTATTGGTTTCTCGTCCTGTGCTTCGCGCGCCAGACTACACAAAGGAATTCATAGTTCAATGCGACGCAAGCGACAGAGGTATGGCCGTGGTACTTAGTCAAGTCGGCGACAATAACGAGGAGCATCCTATCCTCTATGCCAGCCGTAAACTAAATGTAAGAGAGGAAGCCTACAGCGCTTCAGAGAAGGAATGCGCTTGTTTACTTTGGGCCGCCCAGACGTTGTTGTGTTACTTGTACGGAGCGAAATTCATCTTCGAGACCGACCACTGTCCTCTGACGTGGCTCAATCAAATGTCACACAAAAATGGCCGCTTGCTCCGATGGAGTCTCACTCTCCAAGAGTACAACTTCTCCGTTAGATATAAGAAGGGAAAGTTGCATAGCAATGCGGATAGCTTGAGCAGGCTAATTCGAATTCTGCGTTTGAGGGTCCCGCCTAAATTTTAGGGTTACTAGTGTTAATTTCGTTAAAGAAGATCCCCTCTCATTTAGCAGGATTCCCTCCTTGATTGCTGAACTTGTCAGCACGAAATTGCTTCAAAAAATTGGCATAGCGAAATGCAGCATTTTTTGTTTCTGCACTTATGTTTTCTTTGAAGCCTAGCGGGTCTAAAGTGAGAGCCAAGGTACGTCATCTCGGCGCAGAGCCGTGTTGTGGGGTTTGTTTTGCAGTTGCCTGTCCTTGTTGGACGTTTTGGGGCGGTGACTTCATTACGCAAGTGGTCGCTGTGAGCTAAGGCATCACCCCCTGGCCACCAGCCGTTCTCTTCCTGCCCAGCGGTTGTCAGCGCTGGACAGTCGAGATTTTTCGGGCCATGGAGGCGCTGTTAAGAACGGCCAGCTGAAGTGCAAGTTTTTCCAGCCACTTGCGAGAGGGGCGGCAACTTTCCTTGGCGTTACGCTCTAGTCTCGTCGCCGTTGTGACTGAATGAGTTCGACGAAGCAGGCTTTGTGCCGCAACACGACACCGCCAACCGGGTCGGCCGCGAGCGGGGGAGATGGCGCGGGAACGTCGGCTGCGACTCCTTTCCACGCGCCGTCCGAGACGCAAGACAAAGGGGCACCCGGCCGCGCTGCGGGGGTGAGCCCCGAGTTCTACGAAGTCCGTGTGACGTCGGTTCCGGGCCGTGAACGTGTGTGTGTGTGTGTGTGTGTGTGTGTGTGCGTGCGTGCGTGCGTGCGTGCGTGCGTGTGCGTGCGTGCGTGCGTGCGTGCGTGCGTGCGTGTGTGTGTGTGTGTGTGTGTGTGTGTGTGTGTGTGTTTAAGCCGTCCCGGGGAGAGGCGGCGTGTTTACAATGACTGGACGAACGTTTCCGTCCCCTTGGAATCAAGGGGCGACCGAGTGTTTATAAACCGCTGTTGTGCGGATGCTCGACACACTCTAGCAGTCGTGTTAGACTGCCGTACTTTCTCTCGCAGTCATGCTAGACTGATGAACTGCATGTAAATACTGTAAATAAACCCATATTCCTCGTTCTCGATAAAAAGCAGTCCTTCCCTTCATCAACGTCCTCAGCGTGGATAAGTTGGACGACGGCATGGGCCAGCTACCTTCGAATTCATGCCGGACTCCAATCTTGACAACGGGTTACGAGCGATGGGATTGAGCCCCCAATCCTAACACTGCCTCACCGAGCGGGCAACCAGCGGCGGAGCGTAAAGACAAACACGACCGCACTCCGCAATGCCAGCTTGTCTAGGGGACAAACGCATACAAGACGCGCTAAGAAACCTCCTGCGTAGAGTCCAATCAGTCGGCCGAAGTGAACGGACGTGTCGTCGGCGCGCTCTGCAACCACCGAGACGGCGCGGCCTTCACCGACCACCCTTGACCGGGCCGCTTTCGCCGGGAGTCATATGGGAAGCGGCTTTCTCGCCGTTTCCCACCGACCGCCTTTTCTTCCCGGGACTTTTCTGCCGCTCCCCGCGCCTCTACAGCTCTGAAGCAGTTCCAACGCGGCTGCCCCTGCCGGGGCCGTAGCTGCCTTGGCGTGTTTTCTACACCATGAATGAAGATCGCCAAGCGATCAGCTCTTCCGGGGCCCATGTTCTAAACGGGCGTGCAAAGGGCCTTCGGCCAATTCACCGCTCTGGTTCGATGGAGCATTTATCTACCGCAACGTTATTTTCCAACGAGCAGAAGACGCAATCGGCGACGGAGAACGCCGCCGCGTGTTCTTCGGCAACAACGAAGACGCCCGAGGTGGATACTGCGGGAGTGGCCGCCGATCCCATCGTCGCCAATTTTCCTTCCCAACAACGAGAGGTGGACTTTGCACGATG
This sequence comes from Dermacentor andersoni, assembly GCF_023375885.2. Lineage (NCBI taxonomy): Eukaryota > Metazoa > Arthropoda > Arachnida > Ixodida > Ixodidae > Dermacentor > Dermacentor andersoni. The sequence continues at coordinate 1,405,966 of NC_092817.1, read as the reverse complement.
AAAAGATCATTCTGCGGCCTCACGGAGGAGTTCGTCTCGATAAGTAGACGCGCCCAGAACTCGCCAGTGCTCTATGGAGTGCAGCCGACTTGACCACCGAGGATCGTCAGGACGTCATATTCCGACTGCGACCTCAGCAGAACTTGCCAATCATCAGCACACCCCAGTCACACGTTATCTTGGTCAGCGGGTCTATCCCATCACAACATATTTTGCGGCCCCAGACAACTCATGCAAGGGAATTGTTCCTGGTCTTTTGCCCGGTACACCGTCTTCCAAGCTAGTCGATGAGCTTTTGGCTCCTGGAACTCAAATACTTCAAGCATGAATGATGGGTCAAACCAACGTTGCGTTGGTAACATTTGAAGGACTTAAAGTGCCTCGCTACGTGCGTTTCTATGGTGTAGAACTCCGCTGCTACCCCCATCGACCCCACCAACTGGTTTGCAAGATATGTCACAAGCTCGGCCATTGGGGTGATTACTCTCCTACGCCGCACGTGGTCATTTGCGCGACGTGCGGGACTGACAACCCCACCCCGTAACATCCGTGCACCCCACATTGCAGATCCTGTGACGGGACCCACCTTACAGCGGATCCAAACTGCCCTCGGCGTGCTAGGCAGACACTGAACAAAGCTTGGGTGCGGAAAGCTCTAGAGAAAGAGCAGCGTGAACTCCAACCTTCCAGCGATCCGACCACTACCACAGATACGGCGGAGACCCGAACGTCGCGCGCCCCAACGAAGGAGACCAGACAAGTCCGGTCGGAGACTCGTTCGAGATCCCGTCGCAAGTTCCGGACCCGCTCCAAGTCTCGGTCCCGATCCCGCGAGGCATCGGTGCGCCTCCCAGAGAAGCGCCCTCCTTCCCCATCTTCCAACAACCCTACAAGAAGGCCCTGCAGACCAACGCCCCAGCCAAAGTGACCCTGGTCCCTTCAGGGGTGCAGCGGACCCCGGAGAAGAAAACAGCAAAGGAGGCGCCTCTGGAGGTAGGTCGGGCGGAGGGTCCTTCACAGCTCGCTCCGCCCCGTAAATCTCTCCCTACCCCTTCCCCTATTACCAATTCGTTATCAAACCCCGATCCTCTAATAGTAATAGCCCGCCTACGTCGTGATATGGAGGCGCGCTGTGAGCGCCTGCAAAAACAAATGGACGCGCTGGTGGCAGACATGAGCACTAGTATGCAGGTGGCTCTGGACAGGATAGAACGCCAAAGGGAGGACCGTCAAATAGGGATTACGGAGCAAGTGAAATCATGCATAGAGTGCACTTTCGCGCGCATGCAAGTTCCTTAGCTTAGCGGTAACAACGAAAGCGCGCTTTCCGACCAAGGCTCTCGGCCGCAACCTTCAAATGTGGGCACCCGGCGCCCGCATCCCTATGCACGACCGCCTGCTTCCTCTCGCTGTGATGATGGCGCCGCGTAACGTGGAGCAACTAGTGGTGTGGCAGTGGAATTGTAGGGGATTCCGCCGAAAACCTGGTTCCCTACAGCAGTATATCGCCACATCCACGAAGCCTCCCGATGTCATCCTCTTACAGGAAATCAATTGCACCCCTTCTTTATCCGGCTACAGCACGCTCTCGGGTGTCTCTCCTCTTGTAGGAGCCTTAGTTTCGAAACATGTTACATGTCGCATGCATACCACTAACACTGACATTCCTCACCAAATATTGGAAATAATTACGCAAGGTAAACGCAGCGAGAGTCTATACTCAATGTATACAGTTCCCCCCGTTCGCGAACGCACTGTTTTCAGCACCTACTAACAGAATTTGGTAGGTATGGACGGGTTTGTGTGGTGGCTGGCGACTTTAACGCTCCGCATACTGCACGGGGTTACGTTAAATCGCAGGCTAAAGGGACCCGCTTATGGAATGCCATCTGTAACATGAGATACTGTTGGAATCGCACCGCTGGCACGAGTTAATGGGGTCTCGGTGCTGGCGCCCGTTATTGCGAATGGGTCGCAAGCCCCAAGGGTAGCGTTGGCCTGGCGGCCTGGGGCACTGGAAGCATCCGAAGGTCTCGGCAAAGCAAGAGAAGACTGGTAACAGAACAACTTGTTTATTCTAACATAGCAAAAGAGCGGCCGGTCAGTTCGACCGAAGTGGAGAGACGGGAGAGCACGTAACTCAACAGTACAAATCGGAGCCTCTCCCTGGCGTCCGGGGGCAGCTGCTCTTATACTCTCGGCGTCGCGGTCCAAAAGGGAAGGTCACGGGATGAAGGTCACGGGACGGCGGAGCATGAGCCCACGACGGCGCGCACGGTCGAGCCGAGAGACCTGCTGAACCGAGTGTAGTGACGCATCGCCAACCCTCACTTGGGGAGCTCCGCTCCCCGGCTGCCGCGCTTTGACAAGCGTGGGCACACACACACACACGCACACACGAAGACACGTGGCACTGAAACACGCCTGGACACGCTTGGCGGGGAGGCGTTGCGGCGGCGTCGAACGGGCCAAAATGTCCGCCGCTTTGAACGAAGCCCCGGCGTCCGTTGCATCCGCGCCGGCATTACCGCGCGTTGTAGGCGAAACGTAACAGACCGCCCCGCCGGGGGAAGGAGATCCCGATGGTCAGGGGACTGCATCCGCTGTCCGGAGGGATGTCGCTCGATGATGCTCATAACCGTAGTCGGGCGTCCTTTGGCGTTTCTTGAGCGCAGCGCACAGAGAAGGCCTCGTTCTCACGTTCAGGTGCACACAGGACACTGCAAAGTGACTTCGGGAGAGTTGACATTTTTGTTCTCGTTTCCGGCAAGCGTTAGAACTACGCCGAAAGTCAACCGCTCAGTTAGCAAGCACGGCACAACCCTCACTAAGCCCTGCCAGGCTCTTTCCCCTTTTATACTGCTGCCTAGTTCCTTACAGTAGTTTAGCAGCACTCAGAACGCGTCCACAAATCGGAAAATTGCACTAGAAAGCACATCATCACTTTGAAACACTATACAAAAGCAATAGGTTAAAAAAATCCTGCCTCAGGAAGAAAAACATCAGTAACAAGCAATTTTGAGGCTGATTCCCACGTTAGGGGCTTCGACTTAAGCCATCGGCGTTACCGTTGAGACTCCCCTTTTTGTAACGCACCTCAAAGGAATATTGTTGCAAAGCGAGGCTCCAGCGCAGGAGGCGGCCATTTTTGGGAGAGATGGTCTGCAGCCATTGGAGAGGGCAGTGATCCGTTTCAATGATAAACCTCGAGCCGGCTAGGTAACATGACAATTTCTGAACGGCCCACACGATACACGCACACTCTTTCTCGGTGGCGCTATACGCCTGCTCACGACTGGTCAGCTTACGACTAGCATACAGGACGGGGTGTTCTACTTCTCCATTTTCCCGTTGGCACAGTACAACGCCCATGCCTCGCTCACTAGCATCACACTGAACAACGAACCCTTTTGTGTAGCCGGGCGATCGTAGCACAGGCTGGCTTGTTAGGGCGCTCTTTAGGGCGCTAAAAGCTCTTTCCTTCGTCTCATCCCAGACGACTGTTTGCGGCTCTGTCTTTCTTAGAGCATCCGTCAAGGGAGCCGCGATATCAGAGTACCTGGGGATGTACCTCTGATAGTAGCCGGCGACACCTAAGAACGACCGAATATCGGTCTTCGTGCGCGGTTGCGGGAAGTCTCGCACAGCGGCCACCTTTATTTCAGAGGGGCGGCGACGACCCCGACCAATCACGTGTCCGAGGTAGACAACCTCGGCCTGTGCTAACTGGCACTTGGGAGCCTTGACTGTCAAGCCCGCATCGCGCAGGCGGGTTAGCACTGCCCGCAAGTGCGCCATATGCTCAGGCCAGGATGCGGAGAATATCGCTACGTCGTCTAGATACGGTAAAGCGAATTCTTGCTGTCCCCGCAACACTTTATCCATGAGGCTTGAAAAGCAGTATGGCGCGTTCTTCAAACCAAAACTCAAAACTTTAGGACGGAATGTCCCCATTGGTGAAATGAACGCCGCATACCTACTAGCCTCTTCTGTAAGTGGAACCTGCCAATAACCCCTGACAAGATCTAGGGTGGAAATAAACTGAGCGCTACTCACTCTCTCAAGGCGCTCCTCGATGTTAGGGATCGGATAAATTTGATCCTTAGTGATGGAATTAAGCCTGCGGTAGTCGACGCAAGGACGAGGTTCCTTGCCCGGTACCTCAACTAAAATCAAAGGGGAGGTATAATCACTCTCACCCGCTTCAATAACACCGAGCTGTAGCATTTTCTTTACCTCAGCCTCCATAATATCGCTCTGGCGGGGTGACACCCGGTACGCCTTGGATCGTACTGGCTCTGGGGAGGTAAGTTCTATGTCATGAGTAAGGACAGAAGTCCTACCAGGCCTCTCAGAGAACAGACCTTGAAACTCTTGTAAGAGCTGGTGTAGTTCGGTTTTCTGCTCAGGCGACAGCGATGCTTTACTTATTAAGTCACTAATGACTTGATCGGTGTCTTTCCTGTTCGTCACTGAGCCTAGTCCCGGAAGCTCGACCGGAAGCTCTTCTAACTTTCCCGCATCGGGAATTTCCTCTCCAGTATCTGGTGCCTTTAACGCTACAGGCTCAATTTTATCCCGTTCGGGCGTGCTCTGAATACCAGCTTGCTGCGCCTCTGACCCTTTCTCATCGTTCAACAACGTCGGCCCCGCAACTACCGCCTTTGCAGCGAGCTCCCGAACCTTCGATCTGGTTAAGGCCTGAACGCTAGCCTCACCAAACAAAAGCCCCTTCTCGCGCAGGAGGTGATCGGACCTGTTCGAAAATAGGTACGGGTACTGGGGGGGCAGCATAGATGACACTGCGGCCTCCGTCTCAAGTGCTCCGAAAGGTCCTTCAATAAGCACTTTTGCTACCGGCAGACACACGCTATGAGCTTCCACTGCTTGCTTGATCCATGCGCACTCGCCCGTGAACATATCGGGTTCTACGTAAGAGGGGTGAACTACATCCATTGTAGCTGCGGAATCGCGAAGCACTCGGCACTCTTTCCCGTTCACGAGGAGGTCTCGCATGTAAGGCTCGAGAAGCTTCATGTTCTCGTCAGTGCTGCATATAGACAAAAACACGACTTGTGTTTTTGTTTCTGGACACTGCGCCGAAAAGTGACCCGGCTTCTGGCACGTATAACAAACGCGCGCTTGCCTCGTCTCGAACCGCTTTCTGCGTTCGGCTTCGGTTGCCGCCGTCTCCTTACGTTCGGTCGGACTGCTTTCACTCGCATCCGAACTACGTGTGTCCCCCTTTGCTCTCATGGGGGTGAACTTTGGCCTCTCAAACTTGGAGCCAAATTCACCCTTTTGACCGTCCTTAGCTCCACGAGCCCGACGCGTCACAAACTCCTCGGCTAACTCAGCGGCTCTAGCCACCGTACTAACGTCTGGCCTATCCAAGACCCAGTACCGCACGTTCTCAGGTAACCGACTATAAAACTGTTCTAGCCCGAAACACTGCAGAACTTTCTCGTGGTCACCAAACGCTTTCTCTTCTTTGAGCCACTCCTGCATGTTTGACATAAGCCTGTACGCAAACTCTGTATATGACTCACTTCTGCCTTTCTCATTTTCCCGAAACTTCCGACGGAACGCCTCCGCTGACAGCCGGTACTTTTTTAGCAGACTCGATTTCACTTTGTCGAAATCCTCTGCCTCCTCTCTCTCCAAGCGAGCGACTACGTCGGCCGCCTCGCCGGGTAGCAAAGTGAGCAAGCGCTGTGGCCACGTTTCCCGAGAGAACCCCTGCTTCTCGCACGTTCGCTCAAAGTTAACCAGGAACAAACCAATGTCCTCTCCAAGCTTAAACGGCCGCATCAGGTCAGTCATTTTGAACAATACTCGTTCTCCTGCACCGTGTGCCTGACTTCCATTACGAGCGCGTTCCATCTCTAACTCGAGACGCTTCATTTCCAAAGCGTGTTGACGGTCGCGCTCTTCTTTTTCTTTCTCTTTTTGTTCTTTAAGTTCGCGCTCATCTTTCTCTTTCTGTTCTTTAAGTTCACGCTCCTGTCTTTTTGCCGTCTCCCTCTCCTCAATGGTCTCAAGGCATTCCGACAGCTCGTCATCCTCAGCTTCTAACTCAAGAATAGCCCTTAGCAGTTCTGGTTTTCTGAGTTTGTCTGAGACATCCAGACCCAACTCTCTCGCAAGCTCCAGCAATTTCGGTTTGCGCAACGACTTCAAATCCATGGCTGCTCTGAATGCTGCTTTCTCTACTGCCTACTATTGTCTTGCCGCAAACTAACCCGGTAGCAACGACAACCACAATTACCAGCTCTGTTTCTAACACTAACAAAAGCCTGGCAAAACTCAGAAGAAGAAAGTCCCGCACTCACCAAACCTTGCAGCCAAGACTTCAGCGCAGTCGTTCCGCTGCAGGCAACCAGTCATCACACAGGGCTCGTTGCGCTGCTCCCGGATGGTCGTTGTGCTGCTCAGCATACAGTCAACCGCATCTCTTCGCTGCTGGCCTCCGTTGTCGCGATCTCACCGCTGGCAACCAGTTGTAGGAATCGCACCGCTGGCACGAGTTGATGGGGTCTCGGTGCTGGCGCCCGTTATTGCGAATGGGTCGCAAGCCCCAAGGGTAGCGTTGGCCTGGCGGCCTGGGGCACTGGAAGCATCCGAAGGTCTCGGCAAAGCAAGAGAAGACTGGTAACAGAACAACTTGTTTATTCTAACATAGCAAAAGAGCGGCCGGTCAGTTCGACCGAAGTGGAGAGACGGGAGAGCACGTAACTCAACAGTACAAATCGGAGCCTCTCCCTGGCGTCCGGGGGCAGCTGCTCTTATACTCTCGGCGTCGCGGTCCAAAAGGGAAGGTCACGGGATGAAGGTCACGGGATGAAGGTCACGGGACGGCGGAGCATGAGCCCACGACGGCGCGCACGGTCGAGCCGAGAGACCTGCTGAACCGAGTGTAGTGACGCATCGCCAACCCTCACTTGGGGAGCTCCGCTCCCCGGCTGCCGCGCTTTGACAAGCGTGGGCACACACACACACACGCACACACGAAGACACGTGGCACTGAAACACGCCTGGACACGCTTGGCGGGGAGGCGTTGCGGCGGCGTCGAACGGGCCAAAATGTCCGCCGCTTTGAACGAAGCCCCGGCGTCCGTTGCATCCGCGCCGGCATTACCGCGCGTTGTAGGCGAAACGTAACAATACACACTGCTTACCGACCCAGAGCACCCCACTCGGATAGGCAACAGCGTATCTCGAGACACCTGCCCTGACCTTACCTTCGTGCGCAATTCTGGCCCAGTCGGTAGTGACCACTACATTGGTAGTGACCACTACATTGTGGCGACCACCTTGTCATTACGGGGTGCGCTCAGGCCCGAGCGAAATGTGCGTATAACGGATTGGGCGAAATTCAGGGAACGTCGCCAGGACCCACCGTAGGGCCAAGCGTACGAACGCTGGCTTGACTCTCTCACACAAGATCTAGAGGCCACCACGTGCACACTGCGCACCACAACCGAGACACCAGACATAGACCCGCATTTGCTTCATCTTTGGAATGCCCGCAGAGGGTTGACACGACGATGGAAACGACAATGCCTCAACCGCAAACTTAGGAAACGTATAGATCAAATTACATGGGAATCCCAGGAGTATGCAGAGACTCTTACGAGGAATAACTGGCGAGGATTTTGCAATCGCCTCTCAGGCACATTGGGCACAGCAAAAACGTGGCCGATTCTTCGCTCACTCACAGATCCCACCACAACAAAGGGAAAAACATTTCAACAGCTGCACATCCTAATGCACGAGTACAGGGACGATGTCTCGACACTCCTCAGAGAGCTAGAGAAGCATTTCATACCCACAGTCCCGCCGCCGCAGTACCCTGACTATCCTTATGTTGGCGAGGCGAACGAATTGCTCGATGCAGACATCACATCTGACGAGGTGCGGGTGGTCCTACAAGACCTACGCCGCAACACGGCACTGGGAGCCGACCACATCCGATTCGCCACCCTTCGTAACCTCAGTGACGCGGATATTAACCACCTCACCCATATCTTCAATGATTGCTGGCGCAAGAGCATGCTTCCCCAAGCATGACGACACGCCGACATCACACTGATCCCCAAACCGGGCAAGCCTGTTAAAGTTGAAAACTTACGACCCATCTCCCTAACATCCTGCATTGGTAAGCTCATGGAGCATGTACTCTTGCGGCGTCTGCAGCCCTTCCTCGAAGAAAAATCATTCTTTTCTAACTCTCAATTCGGCTATCGGGCTCATCTGTCTGCCAAAGATGTGCTTTTACAATTGCGGGAGGAGGTCATAGGACCTCCGTCGTCCGCCCAAACGAGAGCACTCATCGCCTTAGACCTAAGAGGGGCATTCGATAATGTTGAACATGACCTCATCCTTCGCAATGTTGCAAATTCACACTGTGGAATTCGTATGTACAACTATATCCGCGCATTTCTTCGAAATCGCACAGCCACCGTAGGAATGGGACCGCATCGATCCGGTACGATTCGCCTAGCTTGTAGGACGTGCACGGGACACCCCAGGGCTCAGTTCTTTCCCCTACTCTATTCAATATTATATCACGCTCGCAGGGCTCCCCCGGCTACTCGACCAGATCCCTGATGTCGCCCACGCTATTTATGCGGACGACATTACTATCTGGTCGACACGGGGTTCTGACGGAGCCATCCAGGACCGACTGCAGCAAGCAGTCGATACAGTTTCCGAGTACGCGAGAAAATGCGGCTTAAGATGTGCTCCGCAAAAGTCGGAGCTCATAATCATTCGCCCCCGCAGCCGTTCGTCTACTCCCCCTATCACTGTGCACGTGGATGGCACACCGATACCATAGGTTAATCGTGCTCGTGTCCTCGGCCTACACGTCCAAGCGGATGGCAGGTCAAACTATACTGTTGCCCTTCTATCCAGACAGATTGAGCAAATTCTGGCCATGATCCGGAGGGTCTCCAACAGGCGCTCGAGCCTTCGAGAAGAGGACCTGCTGCGCTTGGTGGAGGCATGCGTGATCAGCCACCTTACATACCATCTCCCATTTCAGCGATTGACCCAAGCGCAACAACTTCGTATAGACGCAATGATTCGCAAAGCGACGAAGCTGGCCCATGGCCTCCCGAACTATACTTCCACACGCCGTCTCCTCAACTTAGGGACACAATACACACTAGGCGAGCTGCTAGAGGCACATTGGGTCAGCCATCGCCAGCGCCTCCTACTCACTCCTACTGGCCGCCATCTTCTCACACGGCTAGGATACTCTGTCCCACCCCTTGAGTCTAAAACCCGTCCAACGATCTTGTCGTCAGCGATACGCCAAGCACTAAGTATTCATCCATTGCCACGTAATATGCACCCCGAGCATGACAAAGGGCGGCACAAAGCCCGTGTACGATACATTGGCCGCATGCTTGAAAAAATCCCGGAAGCACATACTTTATACACGGACACATCACGCACTCAAGAGGGCTATACCTCGGTAGTTTTTGATGGCACCGAATTCCTGAGAGAGTCTGCTGCAATGCACGGAACAAATGCCGCTTACGGAGAAATTATCGGTGTTGCTCTTGCAATTCGATACGCCATCCGTGTTCCTGAGGAAGTGTATATATTGACGGACTCGCAACAGGCATGCCGGGCGTTCTTATCAGGACATGGCATCCCGAGAGCGGCGCACCAAATTCTCAAAGAGATCCGGCAAAATGCACCAACCACACCTCCCCGCATCCACTTACTCTGGACCCTTGGTCATACCTCGCTGCCGGGTAACGAACGCGCACATGCGGTTGCCCGAGAAATTTCCCTCCGGGCGGCTCGGCGTGGTGGGGCGACTAGTTCAGAGTGGGGGGATCCCTTGCTCCGTTACAAAGACATACTCCGTCATTATGCACGCATTCGTCGCACCCACGCCGCACCACCACCGTCCTTCTCGCGGGAGGAAGCAGTGGCATTACGCCAGTTACAAACCGCAACTTTTCCGAATCTTGTCTCTCTCAATAAATTCTACCCGCACTGTTATGCAGATCGCTGCCCTGGTTGTGGCAGCTCGCCCACAATCTTTCACGTCACGATTGAGTGCACTGCAAATCTCTTTCCTCCCTTGCCAACTCTCCTTTACCCCCTACGCAACAAAGAGCTGTGGGACGATGCCCTCCGCGACGGACCTCCCGAGGTCCTCCGAGCTGTGATACAACGGGCTCGAAACATCGCCGGAATCATCTTAGGGACCCTGGACTGAGGGTTCCTCCCACACTGCTCTCGCCATTCAAATGTTAATAATACAGATGTTTTACTCTCTCTTTCCTCCGTAGTGCCTAGGCAGAGTCATATTGGCCTCGTGCTCCACCACTCGAAAAGCTGGCGCCACCATCGGCGTGACGTGCTATTATAGGGATCACGTGGACATAGCGGCCGCGTCGGCTGCTTCGGGAGGGCCGAAGCGAGCTGAAAACGAGAGTTTAAATTCCCTCGTACGCTGCAGTCCTCATTTAGTGGCGATATTTTGCCGTTTCGAGTGTCTCCATTCAGGCAGGTACCCAAGGGGGGGGAGGGGCCGGGGGGGCCCGGGCCACCCCCCCCCCCCCAAACCCACGCCACCACTTCTCACACGCATTCCTAAAGCACTGCCAAATCAATGTTGAGACGTGACAGCTATTCGGCGGTCAATATTTTGTTGCCTTTTTCACTCCTTTTGGATGGCGGTAGTTGTCGGCGACTCCCTGGGATGTGAAGGCCAGTTTCCTCATCAATTCGGTGCCCGCGCGATTAACTCGAGATGCATTCAGTTGTCGCCGTCTATTCAACGGTCACGCGCATCGTTGTTGCTTCGTTAGTTCAACCTTCTTCGTCTAGACTGATCCAGGGACCGGGAAAGGGATTCAGTTCGTGGTCAGATGGTCTGTATGCACGTGGAACGAGTTGCGGTCAGAGAAAATGGCAACTGCGTTTAACTTTTCTTTTTGTTTCATTATTTCCTCGAGTGACGGCTCGCCGCGACGCTGACAGATCCTCGGAACCATATACCCGTGATATGGGTTAAATAAGGTGGAAAATAAGATAATGCGAGACAGCGTCCATCATCAAACCCTGCAATAACCCTTAAAATCATAGGCAATATGACTGTCACCCGTTAACTCGCCTGGCTTTTGCCTAAGTTTACAGCACTTTTCGTGCAAAATTGGCAACTGGAGACAAGACTCTCAAGGAGTTAAGCGATCTACTAAGCGACCTACTAAGGGAGAAGGCCGAGACAACAGCCAAACAGGACGAAAAAGTGAAAATTAACAAATTGATCCATTGTTTATGAAACTATTTATGGATCAACATCTCTTTATTTAAAGATGAACAGAGAAAACGCCACCGGAAGTGGAGGACAATTCCGTGTGTTCTGAATGACGCTTCTACAGTCATCATTAGAGCCGCCTAACGTAACCACGTCTCTGCTGTGCTTATGTAGGTGTTTTTCTAACCTTCCGCGGTGGGCGCAGTACGTCTAGAATCGCAGCTTCCTGCGCCATAAGCGGTCGTACGCGACTGGCGGCCACGCATCGTTACGTAATTTCCCTAATAACGATACGAGTTGGTTGTGGCGCTTGTTACAGCAGTAAACGAGGGATCCAAAAGAACTGTGATTGTTCCGCAAATATATGTTTCTGTATAATTCTTCCAGAGCTAATTAAAAAAATTGGCTGAAGGCTTAGCTTGGTTAAGCTTGGAAGATTGCGAAAGCAATACCCTTGGCTGCGCCTTGGTTCGGCTGATGGTGTGGACATGGTTGCCCTTTGTTAAGCTTATGGCTATGCATCATCCGACATAGCGCAAGGCAGCGCGCTGACCACTGCGAGGAGCCGAGCTGTAGCCCCATTTATCCTCCTAGCGTGACGTCACACCAGCGAGCGCCCTCTCTAGGTAGCGCCGCAGCAGCGGCGCTCAAGGCTTGGCCTCCACCACGGAGGAAGGAAACTAAGGAGAGGCCCTACCCCCTCCGCGCGCTAGGAGAAAAGTGTGGCGGAAATGACGTAGTAGGTTCTCATTCTTTTGCTGCTTTTTTATTTATTTTTGTTGTTGTATGGCCATGCCTGTTGGGCCACAATGGCGGCGTTGTTATGGTTTTGAGCGCTCACACGTGTTGCTCTGGTAGGTTTCGGGCCGTGGCAAAGGCGCTGAGTGGGCGGGTTTGCGTTAGTCACCGTGTCTTGTTGCGCTGTGTTACCTGCACCGTTCTCTGCCAGATGTTGCGCGAGCGCGCGCGACACCACGCGCAGCGCGGCGTGGTTTCGCGAAAGATGTAAACAAGAGAGGAGGGTGGCCCAAAAGGCGGAGCATCGCCATGAGCAACGCCAAATTCCGGCTTCACTTTTGCTTCACAAAGAGTGACGTCAGGGCCTCTCCTTAGTTTCCTTCCTCCGTGGCCTCCACCATCGATGCCGCGAGCTGGGGCCCCGCCTCTCGCTCTGGCGTGACGTCACACCAGCGAGCGCCCTCTCTCGGTAGCCCCGCAGCAGCGGCGCGCAAGGCTTCGCCTCCACCATCGATGCCGCGAGCTGGGGCCCCGTCTCTCGGTCTGGCGTGACGTCACACGGTCACGTGACGCGCAGCTGTGTAAGGAGGCGCTACGACTACCGATGGGCCGAAAGTGCGAGCAGTATTGCTTTCGCAATAAAAGCGCTAATATAGTCGGATACAACTTAAGTCTGCAATGAAGCCCCGCCCACGCCCTCATCACTGCCAGCCACTGTTCCTTCGCGAGGCTGCAAATAATTCGTACTTCAAACTTTTTCTGTTACCCAAATAAGGAGGTAACCACAAAAATAAAATTATTAGCGTGCAATTTTATATCTTTTCCCTCGCCTATATGGTAGAATGGCGAATACCTAATTCTTTATTGAACTGAAATAACATGCTTGGCTTCGCTACAACTATTTGTTGTGAAGTTTCACTTCAGTTGGCAGTGAAGTTTCATGAGTAAATGAAGTGAAGTTTCATGAGCAGTGGAATGAACCGCACCGCGCACTTTTGAAGACTCCATACATTTTGTCCATGTCTGTTGCACACATCATTATTTCAGCCGATAAAAAGACTCTTCAAGAAGAGCAGACACTCCGGAGGTATCAAGTACAACGCCATATTGAAATGGCCGCATGACGACGATTTTGTTTGCTTCTGTGATTGGCTGGCGGAATAACCTAACTCCGCGCGGTCAGTGTGCCTTTGTTGCCAACTGCTGTTCTTTTTAAGTTCTATTCTACTAAAGTAATCTTTATTTTACACTTTTGCTTCTTTACTGGTCCTTGGCAGTGTCCTTTCTGCGCTTCTTTCCTGCGCGAGTCCTTTTGACGTGGTTCTTTGCCAGCTAAAGGAGAGGTGTATCGCACAGGCATACGTGTAAAATACACCTTATTTCATTTCTCTTCCGTGGGTTTACGCGTTTTTATGGCGAATGGTTGGCGTTATTCACATTTGTACTAGTATAGGTACCCCCCCCCTCATTTGCATAGAAATGTTACCTTGGGTTGGGCCCCCCCCCGAAAAAAAATCCTGGGTCCCCCCCCCCTCATTTGCATAGAAAAGTTACCTTCGGTTGCCCCCCCCCCCCCCCCCCCCCCCCGAAAAAAAATCCTGGGTACGTGCCTGTCTCCTTTACAACGATTGAAAGCACTACAATTGGTAGTGGCTGCTTTTGAAGGCGCGCCACATGGTAGGCTACTGCTCGGTGCCGCAGTGCCGGACGTACGCAACGGAGCCCGGTGTCAGCCTTATTCATACGTAGCCGCAGGACAAGAAGCTGCGTGAAGCTTGGCTCGCGAAACATAAAACCGGCAGGCAGCCATCGGCTACAACTCGGGTATGCAGCAAGCACAGACGCGAGGAAGATTTCTGCTACGGCGCCGGGAGTGCGATGTTCGGAAAACGCGCACTGAGACGCTCGCTCGAGTCTGCTGCCCGACTAATGTCATGACGGTTTGGTCTATGAACTTGAGAGTGATCTAAAGAAAGGAAGGGACGCTTCTCGATGCTATAGATACTGGCAAGTTCACTGGAGTGGAAAGGGAGCGGTAAGAAGCACATTAAAAAAAAAAGCATGGCATATGGTCATGTTTGTGTTATGAATTAATGCACTGGATTACAAAAAAAAAGAAGCAGCGGGAAATCGCACGCTGAGAACACCGATAAACATACAGTTCGACGCAACTGGAGAAATAATATTGAAACGTCCAAGAATTTAGAAATAGAAGATTGAATCGTCGCGACGGCATATCACAGTCCCCGTAGGCGTCGAAGTCTCTATAATGAAATTATTTTTGAACAGCTCTGATAGCGCCCACGCAACAATGATTGCTTGTATACTGTCAAATGCTCATATTCTGCGGCCTAAAGCTCATGGCACGGTGCGAAAACGCGCACGCGGCGCAAGCGAAACAGTGCGCGGGCAAGCATGCAGACGCGCAGTCGGTCGCTGCGAACCTGTGCAATCGCTGCATTGAGGCTTCAGTCTATTACGCTACATTTAGTTGTACAAACACTATAAGAACATGTTTGACATAGTTTGCTCTCAGCGTTTGCCTACCTCTCACGCAAGAAGCCGGTTCGAGAGACTCCATCGCGGCGACCGCGCGCACTGGCGTTCACTGTACGTATTCGGTAAAGAGATAGCGCCTGTCAACGATTTTGTGCTTTCAGTTTGCCCAAGATTATTATTTAGACAGTACAAACTTCTCTCGTTTCCAAAGTACTTACAGACATGTCCGGGAGAGCTCCCGCGTGATGTTTTCAGTGAGCGCTGACAGCAAAACCTATAGGGAGCGCGCCGCGTCATCCCTCATACTACGCCAGCGAGGCGCTTCCGATAGATGGCGACTCCGTAACTCCTCGCCGCCAATATTCAAGGAACAAAAGCCCCCAGATCATAGAGTTTCGTATTAGTACAACTAGAGGGAAATCTGGCGCTGCGATCGTTCAACCAACCAACCAAACTCTGGTATATTACTGTGGAGACGAAGGAGACAGTCTAGGTTTCAGTTTTAGTGCAGCTAAGTCTCTGTGGGATGTTTTTCAACGATACAACTGATCAGGAGCTTACAAGGCCATGAAATACCCCGAGCGGCCGAGTACAAATATCTCGGGGTATGGATAAACAAAGGGCAGATGTACACGGAAAAGCACGAGCAGTCTCTCATAGCAAAACGGACATCATCATCATCATCATCAAAAGGGCGAAGAGATGCCGGGATAATTTATTTATTTTATTTATTTATTTTACAATACTGCCGCTCTCAGCCGAGAGCCTAGCAGACGGGCATGAACACTTTCTTTTCCCTACATAAATACATATGCGAGCTACACAAAGAATGAAAAAGCAACGATATTCAACAAAATACAAAAGATAAGGTAGATAAGGTATACAACAGAACACTAAACAAAGCAGAATAAAATGAACAACAACCGGGGCATATCATAGACAAAGCAAAAACGTGAAATATTTGGGAACAAACAAGTGTACACATTTTTTTTTCTAAGTACTGTTAGTTCAACATAAAGAGAATAGGGAACAAACATGAGAAGTCGTTAATAATCTCTTGTGCTGAGCTCCAGTTGTGAAACGAACAGGGATAAAGAGTTTGTCGCTGTTAATGACGAGTTAAGTTCATTCCATTCTCTGATTACCCGAGGAAAGGATGAGTACCTGAATACGTCATTAGAAAAGGAATACTCGGTTAGCCTATGTTCGTGTTGATGCCGTGTTATTCTAGATTGCGAATATGAAATGTACTGGGTGATATCAATTTTATACTGACGGTGTAGCATTTGAAACAGAAATTTTAGTCGACCTTGTTTCGCTCTCGTCGATAATGTGTTGAGGCCTGAGGAAGCTAAGAGACGTGAAGGTGAGTCAGTAGAATGATATTTGCTATGAATGAACCTTGCGGCTTTTCTTTGTACGGCTTCAAGTTTAGTTATGTTAGTTGCTGTGTAAGGAAACCAAATTGTGTTAGCGTATTCTAAAATAGGTCTCACAAATGTTTTGTAGGCCAGAAGCTTAATGTTCGTTGGAGCGATCTTTATTTATTTTATTTTACTTATTTATTTATTTAGTAATACTGCAGGCCTTAGAAGGCCCAGGCAGGAGGGGAAAGGTACATACAAAAAAAGAAATACAATAGATTGACGAAAAAAAAAGCTCCGGAAAAAATGTCATAGAAAGTACAATTGCATAATGAGTAAAGCACCTCTAAATAATGAATAGAGAGTGGCAGATACAAATTGAAACACTGTTTCACAAGCACAATTTCAAAGCACAGGAAATGTAATAAAGAAAAAGGAGGAGTGCATAATTCAAAATTACTACAACGCGCAAATAAATAAATATTGCACAACGATACAAATTGAAACGAGATTTCGTAAGAACAAGCACTAATATTAGATAGTAATAGACGCTATTGAGTCAGTGCTGAGAAGTTTGTTATAGGGTAGGCTGTTCCATTCCGTTACTGTTCGAGGGAAAAAGGAAGGCGTCTTTTTAGATAAAATAGCTTTCGTAGTGCAGTAGTTGTAATCTTAGTTATGTGTGTTTCCCAATTGAGGTTTGATGTCAGCGTTATCCCTAAATATTTCTGTTGCTCAACTATCGAAAGAGGCGTGCCATTAACGATATAGGTGAAAGGAGAGGGTTGCTTTTTTTGTTGTTACTGTCATTGCCACTGATTTATTGACGTTAATAGACATTTGCTACTGGGAGCACCACTCGGCTAGCGTGTTAAGGGAATCAGAAAGATCGACATGGTCGTTATGGCTGTTACTTTCTTTATATATCACGCAGTCATCCGCGAAGAGTTTGATTTCGCACCCTATATTATTGGTTATATCGTTAATAAAGATCAGAAATAACAGTGGCCTGAGTACCGAGCCGTGTGGTACTCCAGATGTGACAGGAACGACATCAGATGGCATGTGGTCAAACATAACAAATTGTGAGCGGTGTGTTAGAAAAGCTGTTATCCAAGCAGAAACTTCTCCCTTCCCGATGGCTTGCTCCACTTTTGCAATTAGCTTAGTGTGACTCACGCAATCAAAAGCTTTAGATAAGTCAAGTAAAATCATGTCAATTTGAGAACGATTATTAATACTAAGAGCAAGGCCATGAACTACCTCTGTTAGTTGAGTGATGGTTGATAAGCCAGATCGAAAACCGTGCTGGTGAGGTGATAGGATGTTTTCACGTTCTAGAACTACTGTCATGTGTTTTAGAATGATGTGTTCTAGTATTTTGCATGAAGTGCTGGTGAGAGATATGGGTCTGAAATTGGCAACATTATTTTTGTCTCCTTTCTTGTGTATCGGTATTATTCTAGCCTTTTTCCAGTCGTGTGGTAGATTAGATGTTGCTAGTGACTTACGAAAAATGTGTCCCAGATACCTACTGCACCACTCAGCATATTTTTTTTAGGAATTCGTTTGGAATTTCGTCAGGGCCGTTTGCTTTCTTAGGGTCGATGTTGAGGAGAAGATTGTGGATTCCGGCGTCCGTTATTATAAAGGGATCAAGCACTGACGTACAGGATGGTGGAAGAGGGGGGAGTGTACCATTGTCTTCCGTGAAGACTGACTTGAAGAAATTGTTATATTTGTTTGCCGTTGCACTTTTTCTTCTTCAGTTAGTTTGGTTGTTGTCTGCTCGGTACTGCGCAAATCTTTCCAGAATCTTTGTGGGTTATTTTTTAGGAAGCTAGCAAGAGTGACACTGTAGAAATATTGTTTCGAATCTTTTAGTTTCTCCTTGAAATGCATAACTGCAGATTTTAACTTCAAGGTTGTAGATGGTTTTGGGTTATTCTTGTTTGCCTTACGAAGCCGATTTGCGCGCCGTTTAGCATGGATGATTTCGCGAGTGATCCATGAATTCTTAAGGTGCTCTTTTTTCTTTTGCATTGGAATATAATTAGTTATACAGTGCAGGACAATGATCTTAAAATGTAGCCAGAATGCATCTACATCAGTAGATTCCTGAGATGTTTTTTCCAAAAAGGAATCGAATTCATGCGACAGATAAGTTAGTATGCTGGTGTCATCTTCTTAATCTTCATCTGCATAATGAAACATAGGGCATTGTAGAGGTACAACAGGTATGATGTACTGAGAAGTAGTTGGAAGGGAGTAATGGCGCCGGGGCTTACTTTCGGGAATGCCGGCCCTGTCCTTAGGGCAGAAGTGCAGTCGAGACTAGAAGTAAATCAGAAAGCTGTTGGAAGATTAGCACTAGGTGCCCACGGGAAAACCACAAACGAAGCAGCACAGGGGGATATGGGCTGGTCATCGTTCGAAGCGCGGGAAGCTCAGAGTAAAATCCTATACGAAAAACGCCTGAGGAATTTGGACGATAACAGGTGAGCAGCTAAGGTATTTAAATACCTATACAGAAAGAGCGTTGACTCACAATGGCGGAAAATAACTAGGAAGCTAACCAGTAAGTATGCCAGACACGAGGACGGAGAAAGACAGAGCATTAAACGACAGGTTAAAGACGCGGAAGGTAAAAATTGGATAAATTCAATGGAAATGAAGCATAGTGTTGAACTATATCGAGACTGAAAACAGCAGATCAGGAAGGAAGCGTCTTATGATAACCCAAGAGGCAGTGCCCTTCTCTTTGAAGCTAGGTCGGATGTCTTAGAACGCGGAGCTATAAAAAGAAATTTAACGAAGACACATGTACTGTGTGTGGTAAATCTGTAGAAACAATAGAAGACCTCATACTAAAATGTGATGGTATCCATCCCGATGTCGATGCGGGCACAGCCACGCTTCCTGAGGCTCTAGGGTTCAGAGATAACAATAGTCATGTAAATAAATATGCGGTGGAAATTAGCAAAACGCGATTGGAGGATTGGTGGCTCAAAAGCAGAGAGGTGGCATAAGGTTAAAAGTGTAGGAAGACGTATTTAAAGAAAATGGCGAATTTTAATAACCCCCAACGCAGTTAAACAAAAATGAAAAAGCTGAGCATGGTGGCAATGCCATCACCCCGTTTCAAAGGGGACGCTCCTACCTTCCATACATCCATCCATCATGGGAATGAAGACGAGCCATAGAGTTTCTCTGTAGTGAGAAACTTTATGAGACGAGCACATCATAATTGGATTTCTCCGCTCTTTGTGCGCATGCGCGAGGAGCAGTAGTTGCGAGGGAGAAATGTGGAGACTTTCGGCCCTTGAGATTTCTCTTCGCCTAGGTACTACGGGGAAGAAAGTTGTTAGCTCCGTTTGTCTCTATCGAGCTGGCAGACAGAATGCGTGGCCGGCAAGGCGTAGAAGCCGTGTCCGAGGTGAGTTTGTTGCTATTTTGTTGCGACGTAGCATATTACATTTTTATAGTCCCTGGGGGATACCAGAAGAGGGTTATAGCGCCGAAAAAACACAACACACAGCAAGCGAGACGGGACAGGCGCAACTTCCAACTGTTTATTCACCGCGTATGCGAATGAATATAAGGTCAAACAAAGATGGGTAGCAAGAACCACACATGCGCACGAGGTTTTTACAAAAAGCGGATAAAGATAGGTGAGGTACACACGTATCTCACGCCCGTGTATCTAAAAAGGCAGTTTCATTCTTATAAATGGAGATAGATGGGGCGCTAACACAATCGCTACAGTTTCTTTGAATATAGTAGGCCTCCAACAGTTCACGGGCTGTCTGGTCCTTACTTCTGCTTAAAACCTTTGCTTCTTTCAGCCTTGCCACACACTTAATCTTCCTTTCTTCTCCGCAGGCTTTACAATGATGCGGCAGATGAGAACCAGTACCATTTTTTAAATCGCGATTATGTTCCGCTAATCGGTCATTAATACAACGTCCGGTTTGTCCGATGTACTTCTTTCCACATGTGAGAGGTATCTGATATACGACACCCACGGCACATTTAACAAGTGGGGCTGCATGTCTCTTTTTACAGTCAGTTTTTTTTACCTTGTTGGGATCAGTTTTCACGCACAAGCCAGCCAGTTTCTTTGGGGCAGAAAAAACCACAGGAACCCTATATTTTGTCGCTACATGCTTCAAATTGTGCGCTACCTTATGGGTGTACGGGATGACAACCGGTCTATTTTTGCTTTTGGGGACGTCATCTTGGTCGCCCCTCTTTGTACTTTCTTTTTTCAATTTTCTCAGCAAGGCTTCCGCTACTCCGGTTAAAATCGAGGTTGGAAAGCCTGCTTTTTCCAACTTCCGAATCTGGGTGTTAAAGCTTTCCTCTGCCTTATGGCAACAAGATTTCTTCAGCGACGCTTCCAGGCACATCTGAGCAATGGCGCGCTTTACTGTCTTTGAATGGGATGAATCATAAGGCATTAGTTCTTTTTGTGCGCGAGGGCGATACATCCAGCAAAAGCTTTGGTCATTAAGGGTGATGTCAACGTCTAAAAACTGCAATCTGTTGCCTTGGGCAAGCTCATGGGTGAAGTCTAAACCTTTTCCAAGTAGTTTAAAACCAGATAAAACTTCTTGCACTATTTGTGGGTAAGATGAGGAAACCTGTTTCTTTAAAATAATTAAAAAATCGTCAACGTATCTAAAAGTTTTCAGCACTTTGGCTTCGTCGAAAGTATCTGCCAGTGACCTGTCCATCTGCGCGAGAAAGATGTTACATAGCACTGGAGCGACGCAGGAACCAATGCAAATTCCTTTTTTCTGAACAAACAGCTGGTCTTCAAATAATACCACCGTGCAAGACAAGTAATACTCTAACAATGCCAAGAAATTCGCAACAGAAACACCGGCAGAGTTCTGGAAGGAAATCGCCCCATTCTTTTCAATGCACGACTGTACAGCGGCTAACAACTCAGTCTGTGGGATAGAATAGAACAGGTCAACAACGTCAATGGAAAACATATAACCTGAAGACTTATTGTCATTCAAAAATTTAACAACATCAAGAGAGTTCCTGCAAGAGAATGGGTCTTCGACATCTAACCCATTAAGTTGCCTTAGCAGGAAACCACTAACATGGCTCTGCCAAGCCCCTCTTTCACTCACGATACATCTGAACGGGATTTGTTCCTTATGGGTTTTTGCAGTGAAAAACACGTGCAAGCTATTTCCTTTACAAAGCCGAATACCTTTAGCAATTCTGTCCAAGCCAATACTTTCACACAGAAAAACCGCATTAGATTTCAGCTTCCCCAGATTAACCACAGTCTTCCGGAAATTCCTGTGCACAGCTTCATGAGCCTTCTCGTTGAACATACCAGACGGAATGATGACGAATCCGCCCTGCTTGTCCGCTTGGGTGAGTCGCAGCTTCTGGTCGGCGAAGAACTCGACGACTCTTTTGGTGGTCGACTCATGTCTAGCTCCGTTGATGGGCGCGGTCCTCTTGAGGCTGTCCACGCCATCTAGCAAGCACCTTTCCTGGTCCTCTGGGTCAGCTTTACCGGCAATCCTTCGATTCAAGGAAAGTAGCTCATGCCCTGGAATCCTAGGCTCGATGCTGTACTTCGGGCCCTTCCTAAGGATGGCAACTACATCATCCGGGATACTAGTACCCCCCAGAACCCCGAGCGCCATGCTGCTGTCTTGGTTTCTTCTTCCAACACATTTTGTTAGTACCGGCAATGTCTTTTTCCACATGAATTCACTAGTTTGGGCGGCCAGCCGCCTGAAGGACTGAAGTTTCACGCCTGCAATGTTCGCAGAGTTCTGGGAAAAACATATCCATTGCAGCCAATCGTACAGAAGACGTACCTGACGCCAGAGTTCTGCGCGTAAAATTTGGCATATCCTTTTGACGTGGCCAAGTGAAGGTCTGGTAGAACCAAACAGGCAGGAGATCTCGTGTGGGACTAGGCCTTTTCTTATGCAGAATCCCATCTTCCTAGCGCGGCAGGAGATGAGGGCAATATGGCTGACTAACACTGAAAGAGGCGGCGGTCTTGCAGAAGGAACACAAAGAAAGGGGCCCACTGTAGAAGAAAGGCCCCTACTCCATGCAAAAGAAAACACTTCAAAACACTAGCTAATAAAGATAAAAGAGTACTTAGGTACGAACGAAGTCGCTGAAGCCTCGTGCACAGGAGCGTCCGCGAGCCACGACCACCGTGATCATCGTTTCATCCTAGACGCCAGCGCTCGTTTCTCCCCTGGTGGACCGATTTCATCTCCAACGGGTGTAGGTTTCCGCCGCCGGTTCCCTTCACGGTCGCGCCCGCGTTCAGTTCGCGCTGTGCGCGAAACGTCTCTTGTTTGCGACGCGTCGCCTCTTCGGATGACCGGAAATTATGATTGTGTTGTTAACTGTCACGACAGCAATATAAATATGAAAGGGTTGATGCCACCAGTGAAATTCTGCCGATTCACAAGAAAATGGTACGAAAAAAGCAGACGACAGACATGGATTACTGCGGTGCGCCGAGCGAAGTAAACAATTGGCAAACGAAGCAAGCTCGTTTATTGATCACTCCTGAGTGTATGATGCTTCTTATATGTAACCCACATGAATTTAATAATTACTCGGTACATAATCCTTTTATTCATATAAAAACTTTCATTTGTTCGACGAGCGCTTGTCATGTCCTCTATCTCGTGTTTTGTTTGTGTGTGCGCTGCCCAAAAATGGAAACCACTTCTGTTGTATGCGCTAGCAGTGGTCGAAGTTCACGTGTGCCGAGAAATTGAATATGTGCACGATGCATTGAACATGACCGGAGTTCATTCCCGCATCACCACCGCACCGATCGATCGAGTTACTGGACGATACACACCCGCAGATTGGTCGCGCCGGCATTGCTGAAGCAGGAATTATTACTTTCAACTTCCGTCTCTTGAGCACTGTTAAAAAATGGCCAAGCTGTCTACATTGCTGCCTCTATTCCAGATTGTACGGGACGTACTAGTTAAAGTTGTGTGCGCATGTCGCACTTGTGCTATGCAGCGATATATTTTGTTTATTTCCGCACAGTGTCGATGGAAGTCCGTTGTCGCCATCAGAGACAACACGGATTTGTAGCAAACATATTGTGAGAAACTGCAAAAATGACTTTAGCTAGTATGTGCCATATGTATGTGCCGCATCGTATGTGCTGACGATTTTTCCGGCGGCACATACGATGTCGTTTCCAATTACCTGTTCAGCGTCACTTACATGGCTAAGCAGACGCTGCCCTTTTCGCCGCATTGCAGCCATAAAAATAATCGTAAAGCGTACCGATCTTCTTAAAGGCAAATAGAAGCGTGTACAGTCGCCTTCCAGGAACGGGCCGTCAAGAATGTATGGAATCAGTACGTCGTGTATGACTGCCCTGCACCTTTCAGCGATGAATTTACCTTCGAGGCGTATCAGTGGGCGTCGTACAACGCTTAGTAAAGAATACCGGCTCATTTCACGCAGTAACGATGAGATCAGCGCACTGCAACTGACAGTAGAACGCTCCCCGACAATGCGGCCAGCGCGCGCCGCCGTAGCAGACGACGCCGTTCAAGATCCCGCCCCTCGAGCACCTGAGCAGCCGCCGCCTGACTCAAGCGCTCGCCGCATCGCGATGCAATGCGCTCAGAGTTTTCCCCTAAATGTGAAACAGACTGTACATCGCACATCGAATAAAACGTCCACGCACACACACGTAGGCACACACCGCGCGCGGTACGAAACATGCCCAAACACGCGCTGTGCAAGAGGCAATCAAGGCGGTGCGAGCGAGAGATGGGAGAGGCCTACCACCCGCTAGTTGAATTTTGCCCCGCATGCGGCGCTCTCAACGCCGCTGACGTAAAGCCCCTCAATTTTTCAAAAGTAGCGCCATTCTTAGATCTTTCCGCCACCCCGCTCACCCTGGCGCGTCCTCCTCCGCGCCTCCTGTCGCCCCAGCCTCCTCCGCTCCCCCATTGGTCGATCTGTGTCACGTGGAAGCGGGCGCCGCGCTTTTGTATATTTTTTTCTTTCCAACGCGGAGCAGGCGCCGCGCTTTTGTATATTTTTTTCTTTCCAGCGCGCGCCGACCTCCATTGTTGGGCCTGCGCGACGAAAATACAGCAGGCGGACTGACGGAGTGCGTTAGCGTAATAGAACGTGCAGGGCAGAGAACATAATTGCGATGTCATGCTGCTGCGCCTTCGGTTGCCGCAACAGACACAGCGAGGGCAAAAAGCTTTTTGCTTTCCCGTCCGGCGGGCGCAACGCAATAAGAAGTGTGGATTCGCAGGATCGGGCGGGCTGACTTCGAGGAAGTGGCAAAGAACGCACGGCTTAGTGAAGTAAGGGCCACGGCTACTCACAACCTCTTATCTTGAGCCTAGTTCACGCCTTCCGCTTCGAAAAAGTGGGTGTTCGTGCTCTGCGTGGTTTTTAGCGCGTTGTTTGACTTTCTTTTTTCGAATGTGCTCTCTTTGTTTCATGTAGTATCGTCTTGCGGTGAAATGCACGCATCTGCAGCTGGCCTATGACATAAAAGCGACTTTATTCAGGGTATGTTTTGAGCTCCACCAGAAGTTAGCACATTCTCGACGCTATTGCAAGGCTCACTATGACTTACGGTGCAGTCTTTTAGCTTCGAATGTACGCCCGCATGTATTGATTTGGTTTGTGGTGATTAATGTTTTTAACGTTCCGAAGCGACTAAAGCTAGGATGGAGGTCGTAGTGGATAGCTCCGGATAACTTTATCTAGCTCGCCTGGGGATTTTAACGTGCACTTTGATCGTAGAGTCGTACGTTGGCCGGTAAATTCCTCGTTGGCGTTTCATAATACTCGCGCGCTAGCGCTGCTTTAGAAGTTGGCGCCTCGGCGCGATTGTATTTCTTCAATAAATTTTATTTACTAGTGTAACAACTTGTCATTATTTCGTATTATTGACGGCGCCTCCAGGGCACCAAAGCGGCAACGGGAACACCAACGCTAGAACCAGCGCTGGGTGGGGTTCGCCGAAGCCTGTGCATGCCAAGGGGGTATAAGATCGCGGACAGCCAATGTTGTATGCGAACACTCCCTGCGACGCCTGCATTAGTGTAATGTTACGTGCTCTTCAGAGGCCTCCGTTAGTCATTACATGTGCCCCCCTGGAGCAGTACTTGTAAAAAAAGAAACAATATATCGTCACGATTACCAAAGCACCCCGCAATGAAAAAACGGCCCTGTTGCCAGGCATTGCTGACCGCACACAGCCGGAATCTCTCACGCGCCGACCGAACAAAAGTGTCCTGCAGGTACGTAAATGAACCCTACGAAACCACGTACACATACTTTCACGCTGTCAACATCTGAAACTTTGGTAATTACGCGCGTGTTTGAGTACACCGCGTGCTTGCGTCGTGTTTCAGCAACACGAACTCTCAACGTCGCGCGCTTTACGCCTTAAATACGCCTTGAATAATGGTCATTTTCTCTATTTCCTCCGCAATTCTAACACGAAATTCTAAAGGCCAGTTACCGACTGACGAAGAAAGATCTCCATTGAAAAAACTGCTCCACAGGGCTCGAACGAACTTTTCTGCGGATTTCCTCCCGTAGCGTGTTAGCCGTCGTCTGCTAGGGCAGGCCCACCACCGGCGGCGCCACCGTCGAGGCCGCGCCGAGCGGAGGAGGAGGGAAGCGAATGGCGCTACTTTGGGAGATTGAGGGGTTTTACGCTGACGGTGCCGTTCTTGTCCATGAACAAAATATATCGCTGCATAGCACTAGTCCGACATGCGCACACAACTTTAACTAGTACGTATAGAATAGAGGCAGCAATCTAAATAGATTGGCCATTTTTTAACAGTGCTCAAGAGACGGAAGTTGATAGTATTAGCAGGTATTAGTAATCATTTCTGCTTCAGCAATGCCGGCGCGACCAAGACGCGGGCGTGTATCGTCCAGTAACTCGATTGATCGGTGCAGTGATGATGCAGGAATGAACTCCGGTCGTGTTCAATGCATCGTGCACATATTCAATTTCTCGGCACGCGTGAACTTCGGCCACTGCTAGCACATAAAACAGAAGTGGTTTTCATTCTTGGGCAGCGCACACACAAACGAAATACGAGGAAGAAGACAGGGCAAGCTCTGGTCGAACAACTGAAAGTTTTTATATGAATAAAAGGATTATATACCGAGTAATTATTAAATTCATGTGGGTTACATATAAAAATCGTCATACACTCAGGAGTGATCAATGAACGAGCTCGCTTCGTTTGGCAGTGGTTAAAGACTAAACCCCATTAGCGCGATTTTGTGCGCGACAGCGACGAGCGACGGGTTCGCGCGACGGATCGGGCCGTCGCTTGAACAGATCGCTTGGTCTTGTCGCGCGATCGCTCGGTTTTGCAAATCTAGAATTCGTCGCTCGTCGCCCGGAAGTGCTATGAGCGACTAGCCAATAGCGCAAAGCCGGAACTGGACGTACATAACTCCAGCACTTCCGATTGTCGCACGGAACGAGCAAACAATTGAATTTTTATACGTGCAAGGATAAGAACCTACTGCAAGACTTTCAGAAACATTTTATGCTGCTTTTTACAGTAAAATACATCAACTTAAGTTAATAAAGCACGCGTCACGCTAGTTTCGGCGCCTATATTGCTGCCCTCATACCGGCAACACTGGGGAGACGTCGCTTGAAGTCATCGCTCGCATGGGGTGCAACTTGTAGGCGACGAGCGAACGCGACAGCCATCTCCATCGCGTCGCTTGTCGCTGTCGCGTGCAAGATCGCTTGCATGGGGTTTATACTTTACTTCGTTCGGCGCACCGCAGTAATCAATGTCTGTATTCTGATTGTTTCGTACCATTTTCTTGTGAATCGGCAGAATTTCACTGGTGGCATCAACCATTTCGTGTTAACATTGCTGTCGTGACAGTTAACAACACAATCATAATTTCCGGTCATCCGAAGAGGCGCCGTCGCAAACAAGAGACGTTTCGCGCACAGCGCGAACTGAACGCGGGCGCGCTCGTGAAGGGAACCGGCGGCGGAAACCTACACCCGTTGGAGGTGAAATCGTTCCGCCAGGGGAGGAACGAGCGCTGGCGTCTAGGATGAAACTTGGCGTGCGGACGTCCATAGAGGCTAGAAAATTCTAGCATAGAGCTTCCTACAAAAATTTCTATGAATTCTAGTACACCCTATGATAGAGTTACCTATGCACTCTATGACGGTATATGTGTCTGCGAGACCTGAAGGCGATGGTGGCGCCATCTAGATTTTCAAGAAAAAATGCCTCATCGCGGAGTCCTCGTTGGCATAGAGTTTCCTACGAAAATTACTAGAGGGAACTCTGGCGCTGCAGTCGTCCTACCATGGAAATGATGGGAAGTACATGGATTTGTCTGATCTTCGTGCCTGTGGATTCAGACGTTCTTGTGGCTTTGTATATTACGCTATATAAATCTTATTGTCGTATATTTCAGCACAATCTATAATCTTCGAAGTGTAGAAGACGTCAGAAACGCGTACAATTGCTATTAATTGCAATGATTGAGCTTGTCCAGGTGGCCAAATCGAAACGCGCCAAGCGTCTCAAGGCACTGGCATGCCCTCGATAAATTCATCAGGGCGTTTCATTCGCTTGTCGATACATGCATCCGTGGCTTAATGGTTTCAATATCAGGCTTCTGTGCTAGAGTCCCTGTGTTCGAATCCTGCCGTCGGGCAATTTTAATGGCGTTTATTTAAATATTTATTACGCAATACACTGTTGAAAATGACGAGATTACAAAGTCGTTTGAAGCCAAAAGGACGAAATTTAGGCAAATCCATGTACTTCCCATAATTCCCATGCTGGGACAACCGCTACCATTGCAGCTCCCGTAGACACTAGCGCCAGAGTTCCCTCTAGTAATTTTTGTAGGAAACTCTATGCTCTTTGGCCCCACTCCCCCAATCTAGAACACTCTAAATGCAGCGACATAGAGTTTCTCACCATATTACATAGTGAGAAACTCTATGAGCATGCAGCGACAAGCGATCGCATAAAATCTTAGAATCGGGTGCACATCATTCTGCGCCATGGAGGAAGGAAACTGAGGAGAGGCCCTACCCCACGGAGCATAGAGTTTCTCACTATAACACCTAGAGGGTAATCTGGCGCCACCATCTATGGGAGTTTCTTAAGGGGGCACCGTGCCGTCATGGGAATGACGGTATATGTGTCTGCGAGGCTCGTGTTGGCTGGTGTTGTAAGAGGCTTCGTCTAAAACGTGGATATGGCTACGCAAATAACGCGTTCTCAAAGTAAAATCTTCATAAAATGTCTCTATTCACGCATATTACATCTTTACTCACCCACGATGCATGACCAAGCGAAGAAAAGCAAGAACAGACGACCAACTGTTTCAAAGCGAGCGCGAACCTTGTCGTCTGTCCTCCAACTTTAGCAGCACGCTGATACTTTTTACGTAACATGTAGTTGTACACACAATAACAAGTTCTCATAGTTAAACAAAACATGTTTTCGCGTAATAATAAAGCTAAAACAGCTTTTCACGTGCTGTTCTAGTAGAAAATGAATCATTGTGACAGACGGAACGGTACTTGCCAAGCGCGTCTTCAAGGTGTCCTGTCTCTACGAGAACGATGCCAATCCGAATCCACAACATACCGGCATTCCCATGCATACCACAGCGCAGCAGCGCCAGATTTCCCTCTAGGTAATGTAGTGAGAAACTCTATGCCACGGAGCAAGGAAACTAAGGAGAGGCCCTGACGTCAATCTTTGTGAAGCTAAAGTGAAGCCGGAAGTTGGCGTTGCTCATGGCGTTGCTCCGCCTATCGGGCCAGCTCTCCTCTCTTGTTTACATTTCTCGCGAAACCACGCCGCGCTGCGCGCAACCGTGCTGCTCGGACGCGCGCGCTCCGCAGCAATACTAAGCAGACGTTAGCACGTTAGCATGATTCCGCGAAACAGGGCAAAATTTCCCGCAGATATTCATTCGTCCGTTGCCATTGCCGTGGCGCGGTACATTGCGCACAGCGTTGCATGCGCGTTCATTTCACGAACTTTAGTTCCTCCTGTCCCACCTGGCCACAGCAACATTCGGGAGAACACGGTCCAGATAACGCAGCGCAACAAAACACGGAGACCAATGCAAACCGGCCCGCACAGTGCCTTTGCCACGGTACGGAACCTACGGAGCAACACGTGTGAGCGCACAGAACCAAAACAAAGCCGCCATTGTGGCCCGAAAGGCGTGGCCGCTACGGCAAAGAAATAAACAATCAGCAAAAAAAGAGGAGAACGTACTACGTCACTTCCTCCACACTTTTCTCCTAGCGCGCGGAGGGGGTACGCCCTGACGTCACTCTTTGTGAAGCTAAAGTGAAGACGGAAGTTGGCGTTGCGCATGGCGTTGCTCCGCCTGTCGGGCCAGCTCTCCTCTCTTGTTTACATTTCTCGCGAAACCACGCCGCGCTGCGCGCAACCGTGCTGCTCGGACCCGCGCGCTCCGCAGCAATACTAAGCAATCGTTAGCACGTTAGCATGATTCCGCGAAAGAGGGCAACATTTCCCGCGGATCTTCCTTCGTCCGTAGCCATTGCCATGGCGCGGTACATTGCGTACAGCGTTGCATGCGCGTTCATTTCACGAACTTTAGTTCCTCCTGTCCCACTTGGCCACAACAACATACGGTAGAGCACGGTCCAGATAACGCAGCGCAAGAAAACACGGAGACCAACGCAAACCTGCCCGCACGGCGCCTTTGCCACGGTACGAAACCTACGGAGCAACACGTGCGAGCGCACAGAACCACAACCATGCAATAGAGCATAGAGTTTCTCACTACATTAAGTGAGAAACTCTATGCCATAGAGTTTCTCACTATGCAACAGACGCCGCTAAAATCTCGGAGGCAGGGCTACGTGATTTAGGTTTGCAGCGGCCACCGCAGCTAGCGCTCGCAGCCGACCCGGGTTAACCCGGGTGGGGAAGAGTAAAGAGGAGAAGAGTAGGAACCAGCTTCTCGGCTCATGCGGCAGGCATCTAGTAAAGGAGGTATTGCTCTATGCCATAGAGTTTCTCACTACATTACCTAGAGGGAAATCTGGCGCTGTTGCGCTGTGGTATGCATGGGAATGCCGGTATGTTGTGGATTCGGATTGGCGTCGTTCTCGTAGAGACAGGACACCTTGAAGACGCGCTTGGCAAGTACCGTTCCGTCTGTCACAATGATTCATTTTCTACTAGAACAGCACGTGAAAAGCTGTTTAGCTTTATTATTACGCGAAAACATGTTTTGTTTAACTATGAGAACTTGTTATTGTGTGTAGGACTACATGTTACGTAAAAAGTATCAGCGGACCGCTAAAGTTGGAGGACAGACGACAAGGTTCGCGCTCGCTTTGAAACAGTTGGTCGTCTGTTCTTGCTTTTCTTCGCTTGGTCATGCATCGTGGGTGAGTAAAGATGTAATATGCGTGAATGAAAACATTTTATGAAGATTTTACTTGGAGAACGCGTTATTTGCGTAGCCATATCCACGTTTTAGACGAAGCCTCTTACAACACCAGCCAACACGAGCCTCGCAGACACATATCCCGTCATTCCCATGACGTCACCATAGACGGTGGCGCCAGATTACCCTCTAGGTGTTATAGTGAGAAACTATAAGCCCCGCCGTGCGCGCGTGATTAAGGCGGCCGTGCTCTATGCAATGCTTCCTCTAGAAAGATGCCTGCGGCGTCGCTCGCTTACCCACTGTAGCTGTCGCGCCTTGAGTTGCGGTCAGTTGTGAAGAGATGGCGCCACCTACTTCCCTATCTCCGCCAAGGGTGGCTGGGGGGGTGTGGGGCACGACCTACTGAACTCCAGACCTGCACAGATCTCCCTGCTCCAGCACGTCTGGTCTAGTTCGCCCTTTTTGCCGCTAGGGACAGAACATACAAGCAGAGTGGCGCTAGTTATAACCTGTTCGTTGTCGTCTGCTTCTGCGATCTGTTCAGCGCTCGTCTTGCCATTTCGGCAGGCACAAAGCGCTTGTATTGGCGGCAAATGAATAAATTCACAAATATACAAAATAAAACGGATATTTGCGAATGCTTTGCGTTCGAACAGTGAAACTAGAAGAGGAGGTGTGGTGCAACAAATGTAAACAACGAGCTTACGTGGCAGCTGCAATGCTAGATCGACGGCATAAATGTCCCTTTCCTAGCCTCCGTACACTCTAAGAAGAGATTACACCCTTTGGCGTGCCCCTTCTGCCACACAACGATAATCGTCATCTGCCTTGATGCGTTTCCTTTCGTTATCGCTGCGAGCCCGGAACTTTCCGGTAACGAACGGCACGCGCGTTATCAGAAGGGGCACTCCAAAGGGTGTAAACTGTTCTATGCTGATAACGCGCGTGCCGTTCGTTACCGGAAAGTTCCGGGCTCGCAGCGATAACGAAAGGAAACGCATCAAGGCAGATGACGATTATCGTTGTGTGGCAGAAGGGGCACGCCAAAGGGTGTAATCTCTTCTTAGAGTGTAAGACACTGGAAAAATTGTTTTAAAAGATTTATAAGATAATCTAGCTTTCTTGAGTTGATTACAGATAGCCTAATGTCGTAGATGACATTAGGATCAAGGAAAGGTGAGCATATCTTGTTTTTAATGTCGTTGGATGTCTATCTCAGTAGAAAGCTTGCAAAAGCGATCCCAATGCTTTAAAATGTGCTGCACTGCAGGCCTTAAATCATGTCACGGAACTCTTTTCAAACTGTAAAGCTAGCTTTTCTGCGTGGTACGGCGGCAGCATAACGGTGTTGCTTAAGATACGTACGCACTTAAGCTGCGTACGTAATTAACTTTTTGAACACACGACGCATTCACGGACAACTTTTAAGAGTTAAAATGAGTGGTAATCGTTCTGTCGTCGAACATTACGGTGGTTTCAAGTTTCTAAAGAGCGCAGAAGCGAATTTTACAACGTGTACAATGAAACTGTTGTGTACGTTGCAAACTCTATACACAATGTGATTTATAATAATCTGCTTGAAAAAGGCAATATGAGCGGCTATTTAATGCTATTTTAGAAAGCAGCGGACTACACGCTCCAACATTTTTTAGGTTCGGCAGTCAACTTTTGGAGCCAAGTGACAGATAAGCCTTGTGACATCACTGTCACTGTAGCAAAAATCATCAACTAGACAAGCAGTTCGTTACAACACAACAGCCGCCGTATACTAATCACAACGCCGCACCAGTCAACCGTAGAGTAGCAGACATAGAGTTTCTCACTACATTGTTATAGTGAGAAACTCTATGCCATGGCCCATAGAGTTGCCCCAAATTTTCTCTCTCTCTCCCCACTCTTACTCGCGCCTGCGCACAAACGACTGGCGATCCCTCAAATGAACGTCTCGTGCAAAAACATCGAACTCGAACAAGAGTGTACACTTTTCTATGGTGTACCTCTGCTGATTGTTGCCGCACGAAACTGGACCCGTTGCCGCGGATATTTGTCGTGCATGTGTAAAATAAAAGTAAGCAAAACGAGGGCCATGGCTATTCGGCGTGTCGTGAGCGTCGCTGCATCAATATTCGTCTTCGTTTTTGTTGTTTACACTGCTGCCGACCTTGCAAGTTTTCTGTCTTGGAGTTACGGCAGTTCTCGCAGTGCCGCGATCCAAATGTCTCACAGTGAGTATGTTATGTTGCATTTTGCTGGGGCACATTGTAATGCTCGTTTTAATACACGTGCCACCCGAAATAATCCATACGCGAAGAATGAACGTAACGTGTAACTGGAGCGAAAAAAAAAGCCATAGGGCTCTAAATGCACAAGAGTGCCAGAGACAAGGAGTAGCGCGCGCGTTCTCAGTAGATTAACAATGCACGCCGCGTGTCCGATGTAGTGGACAAAGAACGTTCGACAACGAGGAATGCAGCAGTAAATAAGTTGGAGTGCAAAGTGCACGCCACTGCGAATACCCGTCACCGTGGACGCCTGACGAGGTAGGGAGAGCGCACCAGCGCCTGCGCGTATCCCAAAGCGTTGCCACGGGGTTCAGAGAATTTTGGTGATAATTCGTAACTTTAGCAACGCGTTCCCCGATTTCTTCACGAAAATTATGTTAACGCAATCGTTAACATGAGAGTCTCGTAGCAACGCCAGTAAAACACTCGTACGTATCAAAACACATCATTATGCCTAATATTGAACAGGAAATTCAATGGCTAATTGCGTAAGGTGAATCTCTGTTTCCCTTAATTACTGTGTATCAAGCTCCATGTTTTGCAACGAGCGGAGAGGCATTAAAAAGAGATACTGCCACAGTGCATTGTCGCGCCGCTTCCATACAAAAGCGTCTTGAAAGCTATACATACGGCTACGCTCTCTATCGTATTTCTAGCGCAGATAACATATATATATATATATATATATATATATATATATATATATATATATATATATATATATATATATATATATGTACCTTGATTGTTCTGCTGCAGGGAAACATTTCTAGTTATCATGTTGGCTCAGTTATCAGTGCCGTTCGTTACACATTCATTGTCAGCAACAAGAACAAAGCGCATATGCAAATAACATTCATAATTCTTGATCTGAACCGGCACTTATTAAATGCAGATTATTATAACGTTCCGGCAGAATAAACCATCGAGGAAGTGATAACTTTCTGGCCCCTTGGTTAACCCCCTTTCTTCTCAAATAACAATATGCGTCCTGTGATGACTACAATACCATGATCGCAATTTACTTCCAAACATCTCTTCAAACAATTTGGACAGAGGGTCACCGAAATTGAGTGAAACTTGCATTATATGATACTATCGAAATTCTAGTACAAAGCTTCATTCCTGTATTTTTAATCTAGAATAACATAGCATGCCCGCAATGCCAAAAGTGTGATTGAGTGATGGGCGACTTGCAAACTAGTGCCTGTCCTCTTCCTTGTGTAGCCATGGCTGTACCACTCACTAGAAGATCTGGCTGGAAGACAACAGTTATCTTCACTGTTACATTGGCAAACAAGAAGGCACATGACACTGCACTGTCTTGGTTTTGTTCGAACCCGTTTTTAGTACTGTTTGTTTTGCCAAGTCATGTAAAAGCTAGTTCATCGACACACATTATGTAAACAAATCAATTTGTAAACAAAATTTTAGTTTTTTAATATCATTTCTAAGAATAGCATAATTTGATGCGAAATGCTGTATGTCTTAGCAATGAAGAACTTTTATGAGAAGTTGAGTAAAGTGTTGTTTTGGCAACACAAAAATGTGCATTCTCGTTGTTAAAGCATTCTTCTCCAGGAAATGGTAAGGGTTTGTCTTTGCTTGGTGTACAACCTCCACACACACACACACATTATATATATAGAGAGAGAGCGGGGTGAAGGAGGGGAAGGAGTGGTAGTTGTCGGCGTCAAACCGCTCTGAAACACATGCCTGGCTATGCCACTGGTCACGTCTGTAGTTCGCAGCCAGCAGTAGAGGCATGCTGCACTCTCGCATTTATGCAGATTCGCCTGGTGAGCTGATCACAAGCTGGGATTGTGTATTGTGAGTATCCTCTATGCAAAAATAGCAACAGGTCGGAGACTATCAGATTAGCATAGATTCGTTACTATTGCTTGTATTTACCACTACACAGTTTCTTGCACTCTTGAGTGCATTTGTGGCCCCTTCCTGACTGATGCAGGCCCCCTGATGTGCATGCTGTGGGACATTGGCCTTGCGCTGCAGTTCTGCTTCCAGCACAGTGTTCTTTGCTGGCCAAAAGTATGCAGAGCATTTGAAAGCCTCTGTGGAGTTCTCTCAAGAAGTGTTTACTTGCTTACCAGCTGCCTGTCACTAAAGGTAACAATGTCGGTGGTGGTCCACAGCCGGGTGTACAGAACAACACTGTTTTAGCTCCTGATTCTGCTGTGGCTGCCAGTAGACAGTCACACTCTGTGGGCCATCGAGGAGGGTTCTCCTCTCTGGAGGACACTTCCTGCTACCCATGGTGTCTGCTGGGCTGTCATCTACATTGGCTGCGTCATCACAGACCTTGGTGAACTGGCTGGCATCAAACAGGTAAGGCTGAAGTGTATCCCTCATTCTAGAACTCCACAAGCATTCCTGAAGTCAAGTTAATTCTCCCTTCGCATTCACCTTGGGGAAGTCTTGGCAAGCTGTTTATTAGACTATGTGTAGAACTTACATATGAAGTCTTACTTTGCTTACCCGAGAAAATATGCAATCTGCACTGAAAAAAGAAGGGTTAACTAATGCATGTAATTGTGCACTAAGGCAGATTGCTAGTACTGGTCTGCTTTTCTTGGAACCAGTGGTGTGATTCATGATTTCTAGGAAAAGTACATGTATTGAATATGAGTGGCCTTAATTTCAAAATTGAAACATACTAAAAGCTACTAATCTGGAAAAGGTTCTGTATCATGTGCTGAATGCATGCTTTTGCAAAGGCATATGTTATTAAAAGCAGCTGCATAGATTCTGCAGTTTGTAATGAAATCGGTGAAGGTATAACATTGAGAGCCTGTGTATGACATGCAAACATGTATACATATGGCAGCCATGTCATTTCTGCACTGAAATGAAATTCTTCAAAAATGGTTAGTCTCGCAACAGCGTTATTACACCTTGCAAGTGAATGGCACTTTAGAAATTTGGGTATACTGCTAGCACAAGAAAGACATGCAGCACACAAGGGTGGTGAATTAGGCACATTGAAAAGACATCTTGTAAATATACCGCAAAATGCCTCTTCCATAGTCAGCATTTTATAACAATGTTTAAGGGCAGTAAGAACAGCAAAATACAAAATTTTATTCTTGCAAATTATGAACATGTGCTTGCCTTGCATTGATTGTGACTAAATATATATATATATATATATATATATATATATATATATATATATATATATATATATATATATATATATATATATATATATATATATATGTGTGTGTGTGTGTGTGTGTGTGTGTGTGTGTGTGTGTGTGTGTGTGTGTGTGTGTGTGTGTGTGTGTGTGTGTGTAGGGTAATGAATGGCTTGTCCTGCTTTGCATAGATTGACTAGAATACATATATTATGAATAGCATGTCTAAAAAAACTAACCCCACATCATAACAGGGCTAAGGAGGAAGAAAGGCGTGTGTCAGCTGGTGGTAGGCCCTGTGGCTCTTGAAGAATCTTGCCAGTAAAAAAAATATGATAAAAAAGAGCAGACTCATTTCGAGCAAAACCACTAAAAAAGAGCTGACATAAGCATGGCTAAGAAATAATCTCTACATATTAAAAATAATAGCGAAGACACTATGCAAAAAGAGACTCTCCCCCATTGACAGCTGTCAAGGGTGCATAACTGTATAGTTTCTGTAAAGCACACACCACTTTCAAGCATTATAGGACTGATGCCATGCTAGTTCTATGAAATTATGATATTTTAGGACCTCAGTTAGCACTCATGATGCATAGCTGCTTGTTTTATGCCTGGCTTTTCGCTGGCTGTCTCCGCAAGACTGTACAATGGCATAGAAAACAAATACAACACAAACAAGCACCATCATTCAGAGACCAAAAATATAGGAGTGCAGAAACAAATGCAGGCATAAGCATAGTACCATAAGACTAGTATAACTCATTCTATAATTTAAAATGCCTCTCCACGTTCATGCAAAGCATCTCCTATGTTCTTTTGCTACATGGAAGTAGACAGTTATTATAGCTTTCCTTTACTTTGCATCTTGCAAGCAAATGGCCCTGAACATCAATTACAACTGCAATGACTGCATGTCATGCTTTACTTGGGGTTCCCAAAATTTATTGTGTCTAAAGTATTATCCATCAAAATGTATACAAGTTTCCCTATGACCACAGTAAAGCATGATGTCACAACAGCATGCATAGATGGTCCTTGGAAGCTATCTGGCCATTGTCAAAACTGATGTATGTAGGGATTAGAATCCGAAGATAAAATAATAATTCCATGCCATGCACTGAATTCTTATATGGAACCAACATTTGATATTATTGAGATGTAAGCATACTAAATGAGGCTCACTTAGTAACATCAGTGTAGTTTAATTTTCTGTGTAAAAACTAATTGAACACTAAGCTTAAGGCAACATGCTGACTTCTAACCCGCTCGCAAACTGCAATTCTTCAACCAGGCGGCTGTCATGTTGGTGTGCCATCTCCCTTTGCGCCTCCTATCAGTTTGTCGGAGCAGATAGGTGCAAACTTTGAACTTGCATTGCTACAAGCTGCTGGAAGTGTGTGCTGCTGATGTGCGTCAGAGAAAAGCCTACGAAACCACTGTAACAGCTTTAGTGAAGCAGACATGCTCCTGTGCTTTTCCATTGAAGAAGACGATGAAGACAACCACCATGATTGCTTGAGTGTCTCTGCTGCTGGCTGACACTCACACTCATCTTTAAACACAGCTTTCAAGCTTGCACACTACCCTTCAAAGTCAGCTTGTCTCATGAACAGAATGGGCTTTGACAAAAATAAATTAGTTCAATAACGCATTTGTGCCAGGCAAAGGGCCTACGAGAGTAAGGATGAATGAGGATGGACCTCAAACTGCAGCTGGAAAAGGGCTTCAGTTTCCGGGTAACAGAATTATGTTTTCTTGTATATTCGTATTACAATCCGAAGCTATTACGTCTGCAGCGTGAGTGTAAGCCGTACTTTACACATTTTCTGATGCAATTTACTTTTAAACATTAAGTTAGCTAAATAAGGCAATTGCACTTGGCGAATGGCCTAGGAGAATAAAGATTTATGCTGCACTTCCACATGCGTGCATGTGCGCATGACATACATCTCTTTTGGTGGTGGTGGTGCTTGTGTAACATCATTTAATGTCAGTTGGGCTGGTGATACTTGCCTAATGTCCACACCAGCTTCGCTGTACATCCACTTTCACAGGGTGGAATGGAGGTGGACCTTCTTTTTATTCTCCATCACAAGATGAACGCAGTGGACGTATATAAAATGCATGTGCTTACGTCTCGATGCAATCAGTTGGAGGGACGCAGATATGTTATTCCCATCGTGATGCAGTCCTAGGACCGTGAATGAAGTAATATATGTGTGAAGTAATATATGTGAAAAAAAAAAATGGTGTAGCTCACGTTTATATAATTACAGCACCAGCTTAAAAAGTTGGCAATCTTCGACCATGAGGAAACTGCGGCAACTCAGTGAGAAGCCGTTTCCGATGTAACAATTTTAGCACAGACAATCATTGCTAACAGCATTCAATAATCCTACACCAACTAAAATGTCATCTCAACTAGATGAGTTTATTAAGTTGTGTCCGTGACATCGGACATGCCGGGAGTAAATTCGAAAGAGTAACTGACACGCAGTAATTAATGTGAAACAATTAACCAAATTGGTCATGGTGCTAAAACTGTGCAACAGAGCTTTCAAAAGAGGTAATAACTTTCATCGCTTACTCAAATGAAGCTGCACCTTCAACACAGAAACACACAAACAACGCGATCATGCGACGTGTGCACGAAACTGACCTGTTGAACTCGTTAGAAAGCGCAGAAGCCAGGCGGAGGCACCAGAGGCAATGCATGCAAGCGGCCAAGCCACAATTGCGCACCAACTGTTGCACCACGCCGTGTTATATTAGCCTGTGAAAATTTATTCAAAATGTTTTTGTTAATACTTATACTTTTTTTAATTACACAGTAATTGGTCATATTTTTATTGGAAGCTCTTGTTGTACTGCCATCAAGGGCACACGAAACTATGGCCCGGCTTTCAGTTTGGGCTGACACGGTGGATTTGAATTGGCAGAAATTGGAATACGTGCTGTCACTGTATAACTTACAGTGAGCCTTGCGAACTTGTCTCGCGCATATACATTGAAGTACACTAGTTGATTATTATATTTTGCCTAGTGCTGTCATATAACGATAACATACCGATATTATCATACCACTGATGGCGTTGTCGAAGGAATTGTTTCAAGCCGGTGGTAAAAAGAATGTGCACAAATTTTGCTTGTAACACTTGGAGATCAACTTTCAAAATGCACACTAGAGCCTGTATGTCTCCATCAGGTCTTACAACAGAAGTATTCAAGACATTTAAGCTGTACAAAAGACATCTAATCTTGAGCTTAATACCTCTGTCAAGCAGGCAAGTTAAGTGCACTTACTGGGAGTGCACTCCAGGACCTTGAGTGACACTTTAGCTTACACAGTGCTAAACAGTAAAACAGAGCACACTCGCACAAAAAAAAATGGCGACAGATGAAAATAATGTTTTTTGAAAAGGTAGATTAAAATAAAAAACTTTATAAAAATTGATTGCTTCATTTGTACTATAAATAAAAAACAATCTTAATCTATATTTACTCAACAAAAAACGAAAATATTTTTATCATAAGAGCGTTACAAGTCAAGGCCGGCCAAGATGAATGCCTAGCCAATCCAGAACAATATGGTGGTGTGTGACGTGACAAGGTGGCATTTAATCCTGCTAGAACAGAATATCCGTGAGTTCTGATTATTTTGTTAAAAGGTGTTCAACAGCTAGAATGAACTTCTGTGTCCTTTTTCTATGCATTACATTTTGTATTGTTGAAATCGCTGGCAGCGAGGCTTTGCACTCAACCAGCAAAGTGCGTTCCGTGAATGCACTCTGACCGGAGTGCACTCTTTTCTGAGTACACTCCACTTGCAACGTTTAGATTTGGGAGAGTGCACTTAAAACCGAGTCCACTCTCCGTAAGTGCACTTAACTTGCCCGCTTGACAAGGGTATAACTTACACTAGCTGAGTCAAGTTAGGCCAAGCTAAGTCAGGAACGCTTGTAGCTGACTTTTGCCTCCTGGCAATATATATATATATATATCAATCAGGATGGTTGGTGTTTTTCAGGTCTGGTCCAGAGGCAACCAGCTGAATGTCATCTTCCTTATCTATTCCCCTTATCCATGGTCATTCGCACTCTTTCTGCCCCCTGTTATGAGAGCTTGTGACATTTTCCCGTTGGCAGACAAAGCCTGCTAGGCAAGTCAGTCAGTTGCAAATGGATTGTAGGGCTTCAGGCAGACAACGTGCGTGGCTTTGGTTTTGGCTATGTGTCTCCTGTTTGTGAGGCATGCTGAGGCGTTGACATAGGACCCAACATAGTGGGCCAAGAACTTCTGGCACAACCCGTGCTTCCGTAAAAGCGTCCAGAGCTACACAAGATCACCAGGATCTAAATATACATGTAGGCAACGGCTGTCGTAGCGGGTCTTTGACCAGTCCTGTGAAGCCAGGGTGCGTAACCGAGAAAGGCGTCGCACTACTGCTCGTCAGGGGATCTTGGTAATAGAGCCACTGTCATGAGTGAACTAAGGAAACATGATGTCAAGCGTGTAGTGAGGCGGACGAGACATAAAGAAGGAAAAACAGTGAGTAACCGGTGGTCTCATGTCTTGCGGTGTTGAATGCATAGATGACAAAAGGATACTGTCCCAGTTCTTATGTGCGGAATCGACATACATGGATAGCACGTTGGCAAGCGTTCTGTTTGCCTGTTCAACCAGACCATTAGTTTGTGGATGGTATGGCGTCGAATGACAGAAGCTAGATGACCACAGACGAAGGGTCTCTTCGACAACGTCTGCAGTAAATTGTCTCCCACAATCGCTGATTATGATGCAAGGAGGCCCATGTCAGAGAATGATGGAATATAGCAAGAAAAGATAAACTTCTGTTGCTGTTGCCGATGGCAGAGCTGTCATCTCACAATAGCCGGTCAGGTGGTCTACACATACAATAATCCAACGATTGCCACTGCAGGATTGTGGGAAGGGGCCCAGCAGCTCTATACCAACTTGTTTGAAAGGGGTGCTGGAAGGCGAAACTAGCTGAAGTCGACCATGCTGTGTGTTTGTGGATCGCTTGCAACGCTGGCATTTGGTGCAGCTGGCAACATATCGCTCAGTATTGCGTGTGCGGCTAGGGCTGAAGGCAAGCTCTGGATCTAGCTCGACGCAGTCACTTTGTATTACTCCCCAACCTGTAGCGTGGGAATCTAGGCTACGTCAGGTTCGAACGAATAAGGCAACCAGCGGTGTCAACTGTAATAAGGTTTATTGCTACCAGCAGTAAAAAACACTGGCAGAGGTACGTTCTCTCTGTAATAGTAATAAATAGGCTGGCCTCGTTGCCCGGGATAGTCAGGCAAACGAGGTCACTCACGGGTTGCGGCAGGTACTCCAGTCCGGCAGGTTAGGGGTCCGACGTCAGAGAGAGGGTGGTCTCACCCGGTGGCACTGTCTTGTACTTTTTTACCTGGGCGAAGGGAATGACCTCCTTGGCCGTCAGCTACCTGCCCGCGAGTCGGGGAGGAAGGGTGCGCGCGCGTCGCGAGAGCGAGGAAGAAGCGGGGGAGGGCGTAGTGCGCCTCTCCCGTGTCCATGCCGGCTTTGACCAACACAGTTCTCTAGAGGGTCGTCGTCGCGTCGTCTCAACGCGACGACGCGGGGGAAGATGGGCGCGTGTGCTCCCCACATGTGACGCATCTTGGGCCAGTAAAAGCGCTCTTGAGCACGGTAGAATGTTCTTGCAGAGCCAAGAAGGCCTGAATTTGGATTGTCGTGCATAGCACATCGTACTTAAATGCGGAGGATCTTGCGGACAACCAAAGGGTAGCGCACGCCAGTGGTCAAGTAGCTCATCTTACACAGGACGCCATCATGTAGGCAAAAGCGGATATCTTCTGAAGGCTACCTACCTACCTACTTTTGTCATCGCACGCTGGTCGGTCGGTCGGTCGGTCGGTCGGTCGGTCAGTAGGCAGGCAGGCAGGCAGGCAGGCAGGCAGGCAGGCAGGCAGGCAGGTAGGTAGGTAGGTAGGTAGGTAGGTAGGTAGGTAGGTAGGTAGGTAGGTAGGTAGGTAGCCTTCAGAAGATATTGACACGTGTACTTATCTTTATCGGGCGACCACGTTTGGCCGCCTAACAAATGTTATCGCGCAGCGCAGTACGCGCCCGCATGTAATAGAAGTTTCTGGAATGTTATCGTACACTGTCTTTCACCGCAACTTGCGTAACCTGATTGCATGTATGCGCGACGCGAATAGTGTAGAACTTTGTGGAAGACACGCGGGTCCCATCGGTTAATCTGGAACAGCGGACATTGTTTAACTGCGCAGTTAAACAATGTTCGCTAATATCAACCAACTCGCCCAACAACAAGCTCTTCTAAACTAATCTGGAACATTCGACGACTGATCTATAAAAGCCGACGCGCTTGACCCGCTGATCAGATTTTTCGACGATCGCCGACTGTGTTCGCCGCTTTCGTTGTGCTATAAGTGTAGCCTGTTTTGTGGGCACAGGTTCGCCCAATAAAATCTAGTTTTGCCTTTCACAGTATTGCTACTGTGTTCTTAACGTCACCACCACGTGACATCTGGTGGAGGTGCTTTACGTTGATGTACCGGACGCCCCCGACAAGCCGTAATCCAAGCCCGGACCGCAAAGACAACACCAGCGCCGTCCCGGAACATCGAGCAAGCCGCCGTCTTCAACAGCTGCCCCCGGAGCACGGACTTCTACCTGAGAAGACCAAGAAGATTGTGGCCAAGGAAACCCCAATGGCAGCCCCAGCGTCCCCCATCGTGCTGCAGCAGCCCAGGGAGCCTCCGACGTTCCGCGGTTCAACATTCGAGGACCCGGAAACCTGGCTCGAGACGTATGAGAGGGTCGCCGCATTTAACAGCTGGAACAGCGACAACAAACTGCGTCATGTCTATTTCGCATTGGAGGACGCCGCCAGGACGTGGTTCGAGAATCAAGAAGCCACCTTGACGACGTGGGACCTGTTCCGAAGCGGCTTCCTGCAAACATTTACAAGCATCGTGCGAAAAGAGCGAGCCCAAGCTCTACTGGAGACCAGAGCGCAGCTGCCGAATGAGACGATCGCAATCTTCACTGAGGAAATGACACGTCTGTTCCGCCTCGCCGACCCGGAAATGTCAGAGGAGAAGAAAGTCCGCCTACTGATGCGTGGTGTAAAGGAGGAACTTTTCGCCGGAATGGTAAGAAGCCCACCGAAGACCGTCGACGAGTTTCTTCGTGAGGCGACGAACATCGAGAAGACACTGGAATTGCGGAACCGGCAATTCGACCGACGCACCA
Source organism: Dermacentor andersoni (assembly GCF_023375885.2). NCBI lineage: Eukaryota > Metazoa > Arthropoda > Arachnida > Ixodida > Ixodidae > Dermacentor > Dermacentor andersoni. Next base: position 1,362,885 of record NC_092817.1, on the reverse strand, counting down.
AGCCCACAAGCTACGCCGGCGTTCAATCAATGGCCACCGACAACCTGCGCGAGACCATCCGGGCAGTCGTACGAGAGGAGCTTCAGAAGATCTTCCCTTCCTCGCAACCTCAAGTGGCCTCAATCGCCGAAGTTGTCAAAGAAGAAGTCCAGCGATCGCTCGGAGTTCCCGAGGTACAATCACACAATCATCGCAGCCCCAGCCAGAAGCGATGACCTACGCCGCCGTCGCCCGCCGTCAAGGTCCCCCTCCACGACCGCGCCAGGGCCCTGTAACGGCGCAATTCCGTCCACAACTGCCGCCGCCGCCAGCACGCCCACCCGTCGCCCAGCGCAGCTACCCGAGGAAGACAGACGTTTGGCGCGCTCCTGACCACGCCCGCTCTACTACCACTGCGGGGAAGCCGGCCATGTGTACCGCCGATGCCCATACCGCGACCTGGGATTGCGAGGGTTCGCCGTCAATGCACCGCGCCCTCGGGTAGGTGAACGCCCTCGTGACATCGCCGACTACCTTGCCGCTACTCAGCGGAGCCCTCGACGGCCGTCCCGTTCGCCGTCACCAGGCCGCTACCTGTCGCCGCAGCGCCGACCATACACCGGCCCAGCCCGGGGCCGCTCTGCGAGCCCATATCCGGAAAACTAAAAGCAGCAACCGATGGAGGTGCGGTTGCTGTTCGTCGAACTGACGAAGATCCTCCACCACCGACGAAGACGCAGAAGAGACCATCCCGACGACATAATAACGACACGCCGCCGTCCCGACGAAATCAGGAAGCCAAGACTACACCGACGAAAGACGACTTGACGACGTGACGTTCCAGCTCCAGTTCAACACGACGCAGCCGTGATCCGAAGCCAAGACCCAACTGCAACGCCAGACAAAGAACCACCGACCTCGACGTACTTCTCGACGGCCACGCAGTCACTGCCTTAGTCGACACAGGGGCCGATTACTCCGTAATGAGTGGACACATCGCCGCCCAGTTGAAGAAGGTTAAGACTGCATGGGAGGGCCCCCAAATTCGGACCGCTGGAGTACACCTCATTACGCCGACTGGAATCTGCACGGCAAGAATAACCGTTCATGATCGGACTTACCCTGCCACCTTCGTCATCCTCCAACAGTGTTCACGAGACGTCATTCTCGGCATGGACTTCCTGAACCAACACGGCGCAATCATAGACCTGAAGTCAAAATTGATAACACTGTCGGAAGATCAAGCGATACCGCCGGAGAGCTTTCGTAGTCACCACGCCTTGAGTGTTCTCGCAGATCAAGTGAGCATCCCGCCTCGCTCGAGCATTGTTATTTCCGTCGGCACCGAAACACCCGCTGACGTAGAAGGCGTCATCGAAGGCGACCAATGTCTACTGCTAGACCGTGAAATTTGCGTCGCAAGAGGGATCGCTCGACTGCATGAAGGGAAAACTGAAGTGTTGCTGACAAACTTCAGCCAGGAGTTCAAGCACATCAACAAGGGTACGACGATCGCGTACATTGAGGAAATTCTGGAAACCAGTAATGCGTTTGTCCTCTCGGATTCTGCCGCATCTACCCCGACGACGATGGTTCCCGAACCAGACTACGACATTAATCCAAGTCTCCCCGTGATTAAGCAACAGCAGCTCAGAAGTCTGCTCCGACGATACAAAGGCTGCTTTTCGACATCATCGAGGATTCAACAAACGCCAGTCGCCAAGCATCGCATAATCACCGAGGAATGCGCTCGACCACTCCGCCAGAGCCCTTACCGAGTTTCGCTGCGAGAACGTGCAGCTATAAGAGAACAAGTCGACGAAATTCTGCGCAACGACATCATCCAGCCGTCGAAAAGCCCGTGGGCATCCCCTGTTGTCCTGGTGAAGAAAAAGGACGGAACCCTACGTTTCTGCGTCGATTATCGTCGTCTGAACAAGATCACGAAGAAGGACGTATACCCCCTCCCACGAATAGACGACGCATTGGATCGGCTCTGCAACGCTAAATACTTCTCGTCGATGGACCTCAAGTCTGGCTATTGGCAAATAGAAGTCGACGAAAGAGATCGCGAAAAGACGGCCTTCATCACCCCAGACGGCCTCTACGAGTTCACGGTGATGCCATTCGGACTGTGCTCGGCGCCTGCACGTTCCAGCGCGTCATGGACACGGTGTTAGCAAGACTGAAGTGGCAGACCTGTCTCGTTTATTTGGATGACGTCGTCGTCTTCGCCGGAAATTTCGACGATCACCTCGGGCGGCTTGCGACAGTACTAGAGGCCATCAAGTCGTCAGGGCTTACTCTAAAGGCGGAAAAATGCCGCTTCGCTTACGATGAGCTTCTGTTCCTAGGCCACGTAATCAGCAAATCTAGTGTCCGTCCAGACCCGCAAAAGACAGCTGCCATCGCACAGTTCCCGCAACCCGTCAACAAGAAGGCAGTGCGTAGATTCCTTGGCATGTGTGCCTACTACAGGCGCTTTGTGAAGGACTTTTCACGCATCGCCGAGCCGTTGATACGTCTAACTAAAGGTGATGTTGAGTTCAAGTGGGAAACGCCGCAGGCCGACGCACTTGAAGAACTCAAACGACGCATGCAGTCGCCGCCGGTACTTGCGCACTTCGACGAGTACGCCGATACTGAAGTCCATACTGACGCCAGTAGCCTAGGCCTCGGTGCCGTTCCAGTCCAGAGGAGAAACGGAGTCGAACAGGTGATAGCTTACGCTAGCCGGTCGCTGTCAAAAGCGGAAGGCAACTATTCTACGACCGAAAAGGAATGCCTCGCCATCGTTTGGGCTACAGCTAAATTTCGCCCTTATCTTTATGGCAGGCCATTCAAAGTCGTCAGTGACCATCATGCGTTGTGTTGGCTAGCGAATATAAAGGATCCTTCCGGACGACTGGCGCGGTGGAGCCTCAGACTACAAGAATACGACATCACTGTAACCTTCAAGTCCGGACGAAAACACTCCGATGCCGATTGCCTATCACACGCACCCATTGACCCGCCGCCGCAAGATGACGAGAATGACGACGCCTTCCTTGGAATGGAAGGCATCGAGGAGTGTGGACGCACTCGCATCACGCTCCGCAATTTCCATGTTTTTCGTGTGGTCCAGTTCTTCGAACCTACGAAAAGTGCACCTCATCGTTTCCGGGAAGTCAAGCGGCAGCCGGGGAGGCCAGAATTTTTGCCCTTGGACCATTTTTCGCGGAAATACGACCAAGGGATTGCTACCTCTACAAGTGAGCCAGTGTAAGCCTACCGACGAGTAGTGAGCGGCGGCAGCCGCGACGCCGGCTGCGACTCCGTCACCGCCGCGACGCCGACGCAGATGGCGTCTCAAACTCCTGCGCGTTGTGCGAAAAGCGGTTCAGCGGGAAGAGCCTCGACCAGCCATTATTCCAACACCGTAGAGCACATGGATTGCACGGACATCCGACCGCACCAGGTGATGACCACCGACGCAGGGATAAGCCCATCACCGTCCACCATCAACAGCGGTGAGAATACGACCGACAAACGCATTCAAGACGCCCAAGAGGGATGGACCACAGTTGTGTCCGTCAGGGAAAGAAAGATGCAACGGAGAGAATGTGCGCAGGAGCACCGGAAGAACGAATCTCCAAAGAACGCAGACAAGCCAAGATTTTGCCCGAGATGCAACGGGAAGAAACTACCACCCTTACCAAAGGACGATTTCAAGGTCATTGTGAGACCGCATCAAGGATTCCCGCTTCGAGCAATTACAACTCCCGTGATGGCCCGTGCTATTATAGAGGCTTGCAATGAAAAGATCCAAGGTAAGCAGTTTCTGCTACCTATTAAGCCTGGATCGAACATTGTAATTGTTTCAACCCCAGAAAAGGAAGTCGCAAACACATTGCGCCAGATTACATCACTCAAGATAAATGGAAAACCCCATGCGGTGAAAGCGTATGTAGCTCTGGGGGACGGAGCAGTACGGGGGGTAATCCACGGACTCACCCCACATACGCCCTCAGACGTCCTTAAATCGAAAATCAGAGCGCGCACGCTAAATGTGGAAGTCGCTCACGCACGAATGCTGGGGGACACTACGAGTGCCGTCATTGTATTCTTCGGAAACCTAGTACCAAGATATGTGTACTACGAGGGAGGCGAAATGGCCTGCTATCCGTACCGAAATACAGTGCAAATCTGCAAAACATGTCAAAGGATGGGTCACAGAACTGATGTGTGCCCACAAGCGGAACTGTGTGTGTGTAGGATTTGTGGAACGGAAGATCCTGCAGACGGACAGGAATGTAACCCGAGGTGTGCCTCGTGCGGTGAAGCCCACCTAATGGGGGACCGAAGCTGCAGAAAGCGTCTAAAACAGGTTCGCCGACCAGAACCGTCGTCAGGACGCCAAGAACGGAAGCCATCAAAGGAACGCAGCCTCAAGCGTAAACAAAGGTGGTTCGAGTCGGAGGAAGAAGAGCACGGATATACCACGGAAAGATCTATTCCCTTCGACCAGGAAAATTTCCCGGATGTACACCGTCAAGAAACCGGGCGGGGACCAGAGAAGTCCAAGATGAAGAAAGCAACACCTCAACACCCTCAGTCCAGGGAAACCATTGGCCAACCACAAATGGTGGCACCAAAGGTAAGCTGGGCGCAAGTTGCAGCTCCCACTGCACAACATCATACGAATCACAAATCGGTAGCGGATCAGAAACTTATAGAAGAAAATAGATCACTAAAAGCCAGTCTGGCAGAATTGAAGAAAGAGGTGGCTGCCCTTAAGCAAACAATACACGACTTCGCAAACAAAACAAAAGAAGCGTCTACAACACATGTTAGTAAACCCACACCAACACCAGAAGAGCCCATAGGCAAGCAGCTGGAAACAATCACACGTCAAGTACAGATAATGTTCGCAGAATTGCGTGCTCTTAAGAGACACGTAGGCGACTCCCTAAGCTGCATCAAAGTAACCACACGAAAACGCATTAATGATAGCCCAGGAGCTCCTACCCGTCGTCCTAAAGTGATAAAGACGACGGATAGCGATAGTACCATTCATGGCTGACACGACACACAGAAACACTGAAAACCTTGAGGTATGGCAGTGGAATTGCCGTACTTTACGTAACAAACATGCTGCCCTTGCATAATATATACAGTCAGCGCTTGTCCTACCCGACATTATATGCCTACAAGAAATTGGGCAAATTACACAAAAACTAAAAAGGATACGAGACGTATTCCAATCCTGATTATCCTAGGGTCGCCAGCTTTGCGAGAAAAGACCTGGCCCTCAGCGTCACGTATATGCCACAGCACGACACACAGCATCAAATACTAACGGCGTGGCCATGCAAAAGAAATAAAGCCGAGACTGTAATCGTAAATATATACAGTCCTCCTCGAGAGCGAGCACCATGCTTCGATACCCTACTAATTTATGCAATATCAGACATGGAGCGAAAAGACAAGCTGCTAGTGGTTGGTGACTTCAATGCACCACACTCCGCCTGGGGTTACAACAAAGACTCAGTGACCCGCCGTGGTTGCTCAGTGGCTATGGTGTTGGGCTGCTGAGCACGAGGTCGCGGGATCGAATCCTGGCCACGGCGGCCGCATTTCGATGGGGGTGAAATGCGAAAACACCCGTGTGCTTAGATTTAGGTTGGTTTAGGACCCAGGTGGTCTAAATTTCCGGAGTCCTCCACTACGGCGTGCCTCATAATCAGAAAGTGGTTTTGGCTCGTAAAACCCCATAATTCTTTTTTTTAAAGACTCAGTGAAGGGAAAATCACTAGTTGAGACGACAGATCGATACGGGTTAGAACTGATTACAATACCGAGGTGTTACACACGTTTAGGCAATAGTGTAGCGGCGGATACCACCCCAGATCTAGCTTTCTCGAGCCATCCATGGGAGATGCGGTGGACAAATTTGGAGGAAAATTTGGGCAGTGACCATAACATTGTCTCGACAGTATCAATTCCCCCAAAATCTGTCGCTCCCTAGGGAGGGCTTGCATTACAGACTGGACTGTATATCGAGATGAACAAGAGCAGCTCATTTTCACAGAAGATATTGAAACCTGGGTGGAGCAAATACGCAAAACACACGAAAGAGCAACGAGGGAGATTGCTACAACATCGGATATAACAGCGGTAGACAGCCGCCTCATACATTTATGGGAAGCATGCAGAAGCCTGACGAGGCGATGGAAAAGACAAAGATTAAATAGAAAGCTCAAAATACGTATAGCTCAACTAACACAGGAGGCTAATGCTTATGCACAAACACTAGAAAACAATAATTGGCACCAATTCTGTGAATCTCTACAAGGAACCTTACACACAAAAAATACATGGGCCATTTTGAGAAGCATGATAGATCCTGCAAGTACAAAAACAGCGACGAACCGAGATCTGCGATTACTTGAATGCGAATTTCGAGACGCTGACACCCATCTCCTAGACACACTAGAAGACATGTATATAGGAGCAAATTCCACTCAAAACCATGATACTCCCACATATTTAGGAGGGAACAATGAGGAGCTAGATGCCTCTATATCGGTGGCAGAGGCTTTCGCAGCAGCGCAAACTTTCAAGGAAAATACGGCGCCTGGACCGGACAAAATAACAAACGCCATGATTCGCAATCTTAGCCTCAATGCTTTAACAGGGCTAACAGATCTTTTTAACAAACATGTATGGACTGAAGGAGGTCGAATCCCACAGGCATGGGAGCATGCAGAGATAATTCTAATACCGAAACCAGGGAAACCGAGGGACATAAAAAACCTCCGACCCATATCCCTTACCTCATGTCTGGGTAAGCTTTTTGAAAAGGTTATACAGATGAGACTCACTAGGTACATAGAAAACAGCAACCTTTTCCCGGAAACTATGTTCGGCTTTAGACAGCATATGTCGGTACAGGACGTGTTTCTCCTACTGAAAGAAGAAGTATTAAACACAGAGAGAGGAAATGCAGACAGATTCATAGTGGCATTAAATACAAAAAAAGCTTGCGATACCATCTCGCACGAAAGCATTTTAACGGAACTGTCGAACATGCACTGTTGGCAGCGGACTTATGAATACATAAAATCCTTTCTAGACAACCGCACAGCCACGATAGGGCTTGCACCCACCCGCTCAGATGTTCTACAGACCCCCAAAAGAGGAACGCCGCAAGGTTCAATTCTTTCACCGCTACTCTTCAATATAGGGATGAAAGGACTAGCGGTGAAACTACAACAGATCCCAAACTTAGGACATGCGATTTACGCGGACGACGTAACTCTCTGGACCGCAAAGGGATCTTTAGGGGAACGTCAGGAAACCCTCCAGAAGGCAATTAGCATTGTTGAGGATCGTGTAACAAAAGCTGGCATTAATTGCGCCCCGGAGAAGTCCGAACTAATCCGAGTAAGAGCGCCTTATACACGAAAGGACGATAGACTTCCGATAAAGCTTGCTCTGGGAGGTCAAACAATACAGGAGGTATCTAAAGCTCGGATACTCGGACTATGGATACAGGAAAATGGAGCAGTAGGGCACACGATCGCAAATCTCGGGAGAACGGTTAACAGCGTGTCTAGGATGATAAACAGAGTAGCAAGAAACAGAAAAGGCTTCAAGGAGGGAGAGACAATAAGGCTCGTACAGGCATTTATCATAAGCCGTGTAACCTTTGACCTTCCTTTCCAAAAAGTATCAAACTCAGAGGAAACTAAAATAAATGCCCTTATACGCACAGCTTATAAGGCGGCGCTTGGTCTACCGATTTGCACTAGTACGACCCTTTTTAATGCAATGGGTATTAGCAACACATTTGAAGAACTCGTGGCTGCAACACTGATTGCACAACGAGAAAGGCTCAATTCCACGGAGCAAGGTCGAACACTTCTCCGTCGATTCGGGTATCCACTCAGACCGGCACATTGTAACGACCAAACAGAACTCCTCCCACCGAACATACGAGCTCAGATCTCTGTGTCCCCAATCCCTAAAAACATGAGCGAGAAATACTACAGACAATGGCGCCTTGCATGGGGCAGGACACTCGAACGCAGGTTCGGTAGAAATCCGGAGGTTTATTACACGGACGCGTGCAAACAGGATAGCAAAACTTTCACTGTGGTAGCCACAAACGCACAAACTACTATTTCCGCAACAGTCAGAACAGAGTCAGTGGCCACAGCAGAGGCTACTGCAGTGGCTCTGGCTATACGTGACGCTGAAAATAGAGCACGTTCTGCGTTAATACTAACCGACTCGCAGTCGGCATGTCGCCTTTTCATGGCAGGCACCCTGCCCAAACTCACCATCAAAATCCTAGGAAGAAATCTCACGGAACACCACGCTATTACGTGGTGTCCGGCGCACGCCGGAGTGAGGGGTAACGAAAGGGCGGACCGCCTCGCTCGAGAATATAGCATCCGAGCGACGGAACGCACTCTCGTAGAATCTCCGATCACAGCAAAAGATATCTTGGAGGCACAGAGACGAGGAAGGCAACGGTATAGCTTTCCAGACACATCCTTGGACTCTGCGCAAATGCGGGACTGGCGCCGACTACAAACCCGTACATACCCACACCTACTCCTACTACACCACATACACCCCACCCGGTATCCCAACACTTGCCCTTGGTGCGGAGGGCGGCCATCTCTTGACCATATCACATGGTCGTGCCAGAGTCGGCCACAAGAAATCCAATCACCCCTTATGGGGCAAAACTCCAACAGTAGGCAGTGGGAGGTGTGGCTAGCCAGCACGGTGCGGGAGGACCAATTGGCCCTTCTCGAGCAAGCCCGGCGTGCCGCGATCGCCAGTGGAGCCCTAGACTGAGGGACCCACCCACTGGACCTGAATGTAATTTTTTTTAATAAAAGTTTTATACTACTACTATTCCTTGGAATGATAAGCGTGGAAGACTTCGCTGAACAGCAACGGGCAGACCCGGAGTTAAAAGGCCTCGTCGAATATTTGGAAGGGCACATCGACGTTGTCCCCAGGGCATTTAAGCGCGGATTATCTTCCTTCACGCTTCAAAACAATCTACTCGTGAAGAAGAACTCACCAGTCCGCGCCAACTACCTTCTTGTTGTCCCGTCAGGACTTCGTCCAGAAGTATTGCACGCCCTACATGACGATCCGACCGCTGCACACCTCGGATTTTCCCGGACACTATCGAGGATACAAGAAAAGTATTATTGGCCGCGCCTGACCGCCGACGTCGCCTGTTATGTCAGAACATGCCGAGACTGTCAGCGACGCAAGACACCGCCGACAAGGCCAGCCGGATTACTACAGCCAATCGAACCTCCTTGCCGACCATTCGAGCAGATCGGGATGGACTTGCTGGGACCCTTTCCGACGTCAATAACCGGAAATAAGTGGATCGTCGTGGCGACGGACTACCTCACCCGCTTCGCTGAAACTAAAGCACTGCCGAAAGGTAGCGCAGCCGAAGTGTCGAAAACATCCTGCTGTGACATGGCGCACCAGAAGTCCTCATCACCGACAGAGGAACGGCCTTTACAGCGGAGCTCACCCAAGCCATTCTGAAATACAGTCAGACAAGGCACAGGAGGACAACGGCCTACCACCCGCAGACGAATGGTCTTACGGAGCGGCTGAATAAGACCCTCGCCGACATGCTAGCGATGTACGTCGACGTCGAACACAAGACCTGGGATGCCGTCCTGCCGTACGTAACATTCGCTTACAACACGGCGGTGCAAGAAACAACACAGATCATGCCGTTCAAGCTGGTCTACGGCAGGAACCCGACGACGACGCTCGACGCCATGCTACCGCACGTCAGTGACGAGGAAAATCTTGACGTCGCTACCTATCTGCAGCGCGCCGAAGAAGCCCGACAGCTCGCCCGCCTGCGGATCAAGAACCAGCAGAGGACCGACAGCCGACACTACAACCTCCGACGACGCTTCGTCGAGTACCAGCCCGGCGACCGTGTTTGGGTATGGACCCCAATACGCCGACGAGGACTCAGTGAGAAACTACTGCGACGCTATTTCGGACTCTACAAGGTCATCCGACGTATTGGCGCACTGGACTATGAGGTCATGCCAGACGGCATTTCGCATTCACAGCGGCGCCGCGCACGATCTGAAGTGGTCCACGTGGTGCGCCTTAAACCCTTTTATGGACGCTGACGAACTTCCTTATTGTGTTGTTCTCTTTGCTACGAGTGCTTCTTTTTTTTACTTTCGTTTGTTTGCAGCATCGGGTCGATGCTTTTTTAAGAGGGGGGTAATGACACGTGTACTTTTCTTTATCGGGCGACCACGTTTGGCCGCCTAACAAATGTTATCGCGCAGCACAGTACGCACCTGCATGTAAAAGAAGTTTCTGGAATGTTATCGATGGTTCCGTACACTGTCTTTCACCGAAACTTGCGTAATCTGATTGCATGTATGCGCGACGCGAATAGTGTAGAACTTTGTGGAAGACACGCGGGTCCCATCGGTTAATCTGGAACAGCGGACATTGTTTAACTGCGCAGTTAAACAATGTTCGCTAATATCTACCAACTCGCCCAACAACAAGCTCTTCTAAACTAATCTGCATGGAACATTCGACGACTGAGTGCCACAGGGCTCAGTCCTTGGGCCACTTCTTTTTCTTATATATTTAAATGACCTAAAACTTGACTCTCCTGTGCGGGCCCGTTTTTTCGCAGATGACTGCGTAATTTATCACACAATTCTCACCGAAGGTGACCAGCTCGTTCTAAATAACTACTTGTGTGCTGTTAGTAATTGGTGCCAAAACTGGTCGATGACATTAAATGTCACGAAATGCAAACAAATGACCTTAACCCGAAAGAAAGATCCACTGAAGTATTCGTACAAAATTAATAGCGCTCCTCTAGAACCAGTAGAACAATTTAAGTATCTTGGCGTAACGATCAGCTCTAACCTCAGTTGGAGCCCCCACATTAAAAACATGGTTTCAGTAGCATCCAAAAGACTATGGCTAATAAGACACCGGTTAAAACATGCAACCACTAAAACGAAACTTGTAGCTTATACTTCGCTCGTGCGTCCCCTACTGGAATATGCTGACGTGATCTGGGATCCGCACACTAAAACAAATGTAAAAAGTATCGAGGGGGTTCAGAGAAAGGCACTGCGATTTATACACCACGCCTACGGAAGACAGGTATCGATATCTGATCTTCTTAGCCACTCCGGTCTTCCTACCTTGGAATCTCGTCGAAAAATGCACCGTCTGAAGATGCTATTTGCAATAATTAATAATCATACCAAATTAGACTTCCACACTTACATGCAGTACAACAGAACCCGACAGACTCGACACAAACACGACAAAACAATTATAATGCCTCAGTGCAGAACCAACACATACAAGCTGTCGTTCTTTCCAAGAACGATAGCAGACTGGAACAAGTTGCCCTACGATGTGGCCACCTTATCATCACCCGATGCATTTTTTTCAGCAGTCAGTTCTAGCCAATAACCTTTGTGAGCTCGTTTTTTTTTTTCTTTTTTTTTTTGGATTTGAATGTAACGCGTTTGCATCTTGTTTTGTTTGCTTTGCTTCGCAGTAATCTTCTGTGTGCCTATGTGGTTCTCTGTCTTAACTGTTACTGTTGTTTTCTTGATGGACCGTTAATATGAAAAGCGTCATGTACCCACTCCTGCCCTGGCTACCAAAAGGCGGCCGGCAGTATTGAATAAATAAATAAAAAAATAAAAAAAAAGCCGACGCGCTTGACCCGCTGATCAGATTTTGCGACGATCGCCGACTGTGTTCGCCGCTTTCGTTGTGCTATAAGTGTAGCCTGTTTTGTGGGCACAGGTTCGCCCAATAAAATCTAGTTTTGCCTTTCACAGTATTGCTACTGTGTTCTTAACGTCACTACCACGTGACAATATTCTGCTTTTGCCTACGTGACGGCGTCCTGTGTAAGAAGAGTTACTTGACCACTGGCGAAGAATTTTTTTAAGGTTCTGTCGCTGCGCTGTACGGAGGTAGATCTAATGAAGGACATACAGGAGAGATACATAGGGGACACTAGCAAGGAACCCCTACCTAACTATGAAGGCGTAGGCAACTCCAGCCTAGACGAACCCATCAGCGAGGCGGAGGTCCGGGCGGAGATTGCCAAGCTCAAAACCAAATCAGCTTCAGGCCCGGATGGCGTTAGCAATAAAATGCTTCGCAATTTAGACGATAACTCTATAACTGCATTAACTAACTTTATGCAGAAGTGCTGGGAAGAGGGTAAACTACCAAATCAGTGGAAAACCGCTAAGGTGGTGATGATCCCAAAACCAGGCAAGAAACTCCAGATAGAGAACTTAAGACCTATCTCTCTAACCTCTTGTGCAGGCAAGCTTTTGGAGCACGTTATTCAAACGCGGCTCAATAACTACATGGAGGATAATGACCTCTATCCGCATTCGATGGTGGGCTTTAGGCCCAGGCTCTCTACCCAGGACGTGATGCTGCAACTAAAACACCAAATCATCGATGCGGAAACGGGGGACGCAAAGGCAATCCTAGGGCTTGACCTAGCGAAGGCCTTTGATAACGTCACACATAAAGCCATTCTTGAGAACCTTCAGGACTTGGGAGTAGGCGTACGAACCTACAATTACATTAGGGACTTCTTGTCCGACCGAGAAGCAAAAATCCAGATTGGAGAATGCCAATCGGATGACATTAAATTAGGCAGCAAAGGGACCCCACAGGGCTCTGTGCTCTCGCCCTTTCTTTTCAATGTGGCCATGATCAAACTCCCTGAAAGACTGCAGGCTATTGAAGGACTAAATCACAGCATATACGCTGATGACATTACGTTGTGGATAGCTAGGGGCAGCGATGCCCAAATAGAGGAAACCCTCCAAAGGTCTATCCAGGCAGTTGAGGGTTACGTCGGACCTAGGGGACTTAAATGTTCACCGCAAAAATCGGAACTGCTTCTATACCAGCCAAAAAGCAGGGCCAGTAAGGAGGAACCGCAAATCTCTCTCACGGCTGGGGGGATCCCCATTCCAAAAGTGGACAAAATCAGAGTTCTGGGACTTTTGATTCAGGCCAACAACTTTAATGGCGAAACAATAAGGAAACTAGACGGCTGCGCACTGCAGACCATGAGGCTGATCCGCAGGATCGCCAACAGGCGGTCCGGGATGAGAGAAGCGAATCTGGTTAGGCTAGTCCAGGCCTTTGTGATAGGTAGAATAGCTTATGTGGCTCCCTTCCTCAATCTTAGGTCATTCGAGAAGAAGAAGATTGAGGGCATCATACGTAAAAGTATAAAACAGGCGCTGGGGCTTCCCATCCGCACTGCAAATGAAAAGCTTTTAGCTCTAGGGCTCCACAACACTCTTGAGGAGATTATTGAAGCAGTGAGGATCTCGCAGTATGAGAGACTTGCGGGAAGCCCTACGGGCAGGAAAATCCTAGCTAGGCTGGGCATAAACTATGAGGGGCAAGAAGGCATCAAAGTCGACCTGCCGCGAAGCGTGCGGAATCGACTAATAATCCCACCACTACCTCAAAACATGCACCCAATCCATCACAAGGAACGCAGAGAGAAACGGGCGGAGGCTCTTGAGAAGCGTTTCAAAAACTCAAAGGACGTGCTCTACGTTGATGCTGCAGACTATGGCAACGGTCGCATGGCGCTAGCTGTAGCGAGCGCTGAAACTAGATTGATAGCCAGTGGCACAGTTCCAACGGATTGCTCTCAGATTGGAGAAGAATCTGCCATAGCACTTGCAATTGCGAGTACTTCAGCCAAAATTATAGTCAGCGACTCTAAGGTTGCGGTGATGAACTTTGCCAGAGGCAGAATTTCTCCCGAGGCGAACAGAATCCTGCAGACCTGCAGAGATAGCAGGAAAATTGAAATAATCTGGGCACCTGCGCACGCCTCCCTCGCTGGGAACGAGGCGGCCCACGAATTAGCTCGAGGACTTACATTCCGAGCTGGTGGGCTAGCCGAAGGCTTCACGGGGCGAGACCGCTTAGTGTGCTACAGAGAGATCACACAACACTACAGACTAGGGCGGGTTAAATATCCTCCGGCTGATGCATCCTTAAACAAGAGCCAGGCCTCCACTTGGCGTCGCCTGCAAACCAACTCGTTTCCAAGCCCGGTGTCGTGCAGCCTCTACTACCCGGGTCAGTACTCCAGCCAGTGTAAGCTATGTAAAGCCAGGGCTAATCTTAATCACATTCTGTGGGAATGCCCACAGGCTCCCTCTGAGGGAAGGATAAAGTCTTTAGAGCAATGGGAGACCTTATTACTCAGCTCCGATCCGGAGATTCAACTGAAGACCGTCCAACTGGCCGAAACCGCCGCTAGGGTCCAAGGACTCCTGGCCGTCGTCTAGGTGGGAAGGCTTAAAGCCTTCCCTACATCTGTTGGACAAATAAAGTTTTACAATCCAAAAAATTGACCACTGGCGCGCGCTACCCTTTAGTTGTTCCCAAGAGTCTCCGCATTCAAGTACTATGTGCTATGCACGAGAATTCAAATTCAGGCCATCTTGGCTCCGCAAGAACATTCTACCATGCTCAAGAGTGCTTTTACTGGCCCAAGATGCATCACATTTGGGGAGCACACGCGCCCATCTTCCCCCGCGTCGTCGCGTCTAGAGCCGGCATGAACACGGGAGAGGCCAAGAGAGGAGCACTACGCCCTCTCCCGCTTCTCTCTCGCGACGCGCGCGCACCCTTCCTCCCCGACTCGCGGGCAGGTCGCTGACGGGCGAGGAGGACATTCCCTTCGCCCAGGTAAAAAGGTACAAAACAGTGCCACCGGGGGAGACTCCCTCTTCCTGACGCCGGACTCTAACCAGCCGGACTGGAGTACCTGCCGCAACCCGTGAGTGACCTCGTTTGCTTGACTATCCCGTGATGATTAGAATGACTAGATATGCTTACGAGTGAGCAGTAATGACTAATGACTGAAATGACTTGTAATTACAAGTAATGGCTATGAAATGACCAATTTGTCTAACGACAACTTTTAATGACTACAGTTGATTAGAAATGACTAAAAATGCTTAGTAATGACCAGTAATGACTAATAATGACTGAAATCACTTGTAATGACTATGAAATGACTAATATGTCTAACAATGAATTTTAATGACTACAATTGATTAGAAATTACTACATATTCTTAGTAATGAACAGTAATGACTGAAATGACTTGTAATGACTACTATGACCAATATGTCTAACAACAACTTGTAACAATTACAATTCATTAGAAATTACTAAAAATGCTTAGTACTGAGCAGTAATGACTAATAATGACTGAAATGACTTGTAATGTCTACTAATGACTATGATATGACCAACATGTCTAATGACAGCTTGTAATGGCCACAACTGATTACAAATGACTAAAAATGCTTAGTATTGAGTAGTAACGACTAAAAGAAAGAAGAGAAAGAGAAGAGGCAAAGAGAAAGAGGGGAATGATAAGAGGAGGAAGAGTAGGCTTTCGCCGTTCACATCTGAAGAGAGATCTTAAGAGACACTGTAATTTTTTCATTGCTAAGGCATGCAGCCACTTCGCATCAAATTATGCTATCTTCCTTATGCTATTCTTAAAAATGATTAAAGAACGAAAATTTCATTTACATAATGTATGTTAATTAGCTTTTACATGACTGAATAATTAACAGTGCTAAAAACGGGTCTGAACAAAACCAAGACAGTACACTATCGTGTGCCTTATTGTTTTCCCATGTAACAATAGAGATAACCATTGTTTTCCAGCCAGATGTTCTAGTAAGTGGTACGGCCACAGCTGCATACAGAAGAGGGCGAGCATTAGTTTGCAAGTCGCCTATCACTCAATCGCGCTTTCGGCATTATGAGCATGCTATATTATTCTAGATTTAAAAATACAGGAACGAAGCTCTGCGCTAGAACTTCGATAGTATCATATGACACAAGTCTCACTCACTTTCGGTGAGCTTCTCTCCGAATTGTTTGAAGAAATGTTTGGAAGTAACTTGCAATCATGGTATTGTAGTGATCACACAACGCATATTGTTATTTAGTCACACTTGGGAATTGATGTGGTAGACAGTACGAAGCATGGCTGCTTCCTGTTTAGAAGTCTTTGTGAAAATTGTGGCATCTGTAGTTCGCAGTAAAGCAAGGGCCATTAGCTCTGAAAGATTTGAAAGTGTTGTGTCTCCTGATACCCATCTATTCTGAAAACTGCTGAGACATTTAGTTAAAATGGGCTTTGCACAGCAATTAACTCTTTCCGTACCACGCCCATTGGGCATCATTAGCCTGTTAACAATGGTTTAAAATGCCACTTTCGAGACCTTCCGTGTCGCTCATGGACGCACTGCGCTATCCAACATGAAGGATGAGGACTATATTTTTGTTTTCTAAGCAGTTAGATTTTTTCCCAACAGGCGGTAATTTTTGAATTCGCTCTGAAGTTTCGCGATTGTCAAAGTAGGAAGCAAAAATGGCCGCCTCCAGGAGCGGCATGCATGCTTTGAAAGATCACAGGCCTCTTGATTCCGCTGTGTCTGTGGCCGATTTTATTGATGGACTGAGCAGCAGTGAGTCTGAGGATGCTGCCTTTTCCTCAGACTTAAGAGCGACAACAATGCAAACCAGCCCGGAACATTGGCGACCGCCGCCCGGCAAGCCTGACTGTAGTGCTTGCAGTTAAATTTTTGTAGTGAAATACCTGTTAAATTAAAATTTTTGATTTTTTCATAGATAGTGCCTGTTAGACGGCAATACATTTTATATATCTTATAATTTTTTTTACATATATTTCTTAGTTGGTACAAGCATGTGTTTACTCTTTCTAAGCGTGTCTTATAAATGCGATCCATCACAATGAAGAAGTGATTCGGTTGTAAGGCGAGGTCACATGCTGCCATCAGTGTTCTCACAGTGCATTTCCTAACCACTGGCACGGGGACTTGCATTGTTGGCCGTGGTGCTGGAAAGTGTGATGGTACCAGCAAATAGGCGAGCTTCGAGGACTGCGCAAGCGGGGACTGCTCGGGGAAGAGGGATGGTGGCTGGGGCGTGAGGAGGAGCACGCTGGTCATGAGAGGACGTCTGAAGGGTGTCGATGGAGACAGCGAGCTGGTCAATCTGACTGTAAGCGGGCCATGATAGAGGACTCTAGTGTTGAAGAGAGAGTGGCAACAGTACAATTGCCTGAGGGTGGTAGGTTGCTGGTGTCGGTCATGTCGTAGTCTGGAGTCACCAAATGTCACGAACCAAGTGGTCGCAGCAGAACGCCAGACAAGAGGACCAGCGTAGCAGGCTCTTAGAATGGACTAGCACATGCCATACTTGCAGCACGAGCATGCGCCACCGAACTTTATTTTTGTCATCTTTCGCAGTGCCGATTGAGGGCGCCGACCGAGACCGTCTGCGCATAGTGGCATCAGTGGAAGTTAAACAGTCAGTTAGGATTATGCAAGAGCTTTACAGACATTGGCCAATATGTGTGGCAACGCAATGACAAATCTAGGTGTTAAATTTAGCACAAAAAAATCTGGAGTTATGATCTTTAATGAAGAGACAAGTAACTACATGGTGTCGATTTAACAGCAAGTCACACCCATAATCCAGCAATATAAGTACCTCGGCGTATACATTAATGAAGGAAATATTTACTCAAGTACCCACCAAGATAATCTGAAAATGAAAGGGAAGTGGAATGCTGCAATAATGAAACAGGGCACTTTGGGGTTGCTCGTACCTGACGTCGAGGTGATGCTAGTCTTCAGAGCCTGCGCAATATCTGAGAGAACAGCTCGGGCATCCGTTTGATCATTTGAGCCTGCCGACTTCCTCAACCAGCCAAAAAAATGACTCTGTTGGGTGAGACAACATTTTCCTCGTTAAAACAAAGTGAAAGCACATCTTTTCAAGAAGATATTGAATGCACTCAACATCTGAACGAGTTGTCACCACCAGGCATTTGTAAGTCTCCTTGGTTAAGAAGTTCTTTGCTGCAGGCACTTCATGGCTTTTGAGATTGGCCAGAAAGTCAAGGAAGCTTGTTTCATACCAGATGAACCGTTTGTCACTTGTAGATTCGAACTGCTTGCAGTCAGCATTGTTCTGGTGTATGTGCTGGGTACAATTGCTTGCATCCATGAGCATGAACCAGCGGTGCACAGTGTCTATGAATTTAACCGTCAGTCCGACACCTGCAAAACTTAATTGCTTCACATGTGTGGCCCATTTGCTCTTGCACGAGCTTCAGTGCAGGAGACAGAACTTTAATTGTTGTTTTCACATTCATTATTTTTTTCAATATTTGTGTGGAACACGTGTTTCTTGTCAAAAATCACACTGGCTTTACAAGGCTGCCTTGCTAAATTTTGTAGGGAGACTTTAAGTGGTTCGCTGTTATTTCATTACCTTTTCTGACATCATGTGACAGAAACGTGGGATCACAGTTTTTGTTGCATGAGATCAGAAAAGGTGGCGAAATAACTGTGATCCCATGTTTTTGATGATATGGCACTGATCGAATGCTAGAAAGAAAAGCTTTCGATTCAGTTGTCCAGGGTGCTCAATGCAATGCCTAGCTCTTCCGTTGCATAGAACTTGGAATGCCACGTCATTGATTTTGTGGTTGTTGGTGACGGTGCACATGACGAAAAATCCAATGTCTTCAACTTCGTTCAGGATGTGTCGCACGAGTGTGTGCAGCCTGCGGACAGTGTAATTTCTCTTGGAAAAGTAGGCCACGGGTACTTTCAACGAAACTGAAAGGCCATTGATGACAAAGCATAGGAGCGAGTTTGCCAGCACAGACTCATTTGTTGTTTCTTTATGAAAGCTCTCACCATAGTCTACTTCGCTGATGAAGGCGTCCCTTTGCTTATGATAAAGTAGCCACTGTTTCACTTGCATTTCATGTACAATTAATGAGCACGTGCTGGCTTGAAATGAGGGATGAGAAGCAAACTTAGTTGGCCGTTGCTTCGCGAGTTCAGTCGCGCCAACTTCTCAACGTGATGATACCATAAAACGCTTCAGAGTGCTTCGACTGGGCAGCCGGAGAATGCCTGCACTCGATCCTAGTATGCTCATATGCACGAGTCAAGAGGTTACGCAAAACTGCAGCATGGTGCACTGTCAGATCATACCATGCTGGTTTATTCTTCCCGAAATCCTGGACATGTTTGCTAATACTGATGCAACCAGGTCTTTCTCTTTCTCGGCAACTTGGAGGAATGCAGGAACAAATCACTCTTCCTTGAGATTTTGTATTTCCTCTTTGTACTTGTTGACGGTGTTCTTTTTAGCCACTCAATGTGTTTAAGTTTCATTGTTTACGTCTTCAGTTTCATTTGTCCACTCTCGATTGAAACCAAGAATTGTGAGGACGCCTGCATAGATGCAGTGCTTGCTAGTGGCGTTTTTCATGGTTGGCAGTGTTTCGGTACCATAGGTTCGGTTCGACCGGCAAGTCGTCGAGCGGATGCGAACACGACTCCATTTGGTAGTCATCAATGACTGCTCTTCAACAGTGGTGGGCTGACTAGCTCAGCAGCCGTGCTCTTTCACTGATGCGTCACTCCTCTCTCTCCTTTTTTTAGGAGGCTGCAAGTACACCGGATATTCAAGGTGCCGGGAACAAGCCTCACACACACATACGCACGCACGCACGAAACCTTCGAATGGTTTGCCACCGCTCATATCACACCGCCTCGCAAGGCGGAATGGTGTGTTAGAACCTTAGATGATAACACTACAAGTAATGCAATCTGAAGGTGACCATAGCTAGTTGGCTGAGTGAGGTAACAGTCCTCAAGCACACGCATTGCAACCTGTTAAGCCACCACAAAGATGATGGCTAGCGCTTATTGCCCCTTTTTGTCGTCCGCTAGCCAGAGAACTTCTAGAGAGTAGCCAGACCAAAATTGTCCTCGCTGTTTCTGGCAGCCCATGGGTAGCCAGAAGTGGGAAATCGAAGAGGCCCAGTATTAGGGTGCCTCAATGTCCTCCTCCTCCGCATAGGGCGTGGGAAGAGGGCAGTGGTGGGGGAGGAGGAAATCGATGCACCCTAGCAAGTATAGTATGAGTAGAGTGACCTACAAAAGTTAACTCTAGTATGGGGTGCGAGCGCCTCTTGCGGAAAGCTGAGGCATAAATCGAGGACGACGGGAGAGGACAATAGACAGTCTCCGCTGCACCATTGTGCAGGCTTGAAAAACTATAGGAGGCATGTATGTGTGCCCTGGACCGGTTCATTGCCACCGCACGCTAATCTAAAAATACTATGTGTGTTCACAGTTCTCAGGTTCACAGGTCACAGTTCTTATCTGTAGGGTGTCAACTTCCTTCAGGTGAAACACGGGCTGCTAAATATCATTGCGTCAGCCACATGTAGCCTTCGAGCCACATGTAGCCTTCGAGCCATATATGCCTTCGAGCCACCCCCTACAACTCTATCGAAATCTCGATGGCCTTTGAGCAACGGAAGCGGAAACAGCGCGAACATGCCCTCTCGTTCACTGTGTGCTCGTACTCACGGTTAGAAAGAACAAATTAAACCAAATGCTCTAAAAATACTATATATGGGTGTTATTCATTATTCAGTAAAGTGTTTTTGCCACTTGACATGTGCGAAACACAACCTACTGTATAAGGGGCGACCTGCGCGTGCGGCGCTGCGCCAGCGCCGCTGATTTGTTTTTGCTTGTGTGGCTTTATTTAGTTTTCCAAACCGCCGCCGCGAACAGTGGCGCTAGTGCTCACCCCCACCTAAAGCCCCTTACCCCCACCTACCCCAATCCCGTGGCCGGCCGCACGCACCGGCAGCAAGCATTTTCAGCGAGAGCACGGAAGGGCGCAAACGCATGCGCGCGATGCAATCGATTAGCTGAGTGCTTGGTGATCTGTTGGTGTAGCTAGATCTTGGTTACCAGAGTCTATTTCAGTGACACTGTGATTCTCAGCCCCGTGGGCGCCGGCTTTCGCGTTTGCGGCTTCTTCATGCACGATGGTTTACTTCTGCATACCGTTGTGAAAGTCAAGCGGCCGAGCATCAAGAGGAATTTCATTTCATGAGTTCCCCGTGACCGATATTAAAAACCAATGGTTGAAACCCGAACAAAAAAAAAAAAAATGGCTGGGGCTTAGCTAAGGTTAAGCCTGGATATCTCGAAGCGAAAAGGTTCGGTGATGCTTATGGTTTAGCTTATAGTAATGCTTTATGATTTAGCCTATGATTATTCTTACGGTTTAGCTTATGGTTATGCTTTATGATTTAGCCTATGGATATGCTTACGGTTTAACTTATGGATATGCTTATGGTTTAAGTTATGGATATGCTTACGGTTTAGCTTATGCTTTATGATTTAGCCTATGGTTATATATGCTTACGGTTACACTTATGGATATGCTTAAGATTTGGTAAGCTTATGGCTATGCTATACCTGCCTTATGCCTTGTGTAGTGATGCAAATTGCTTATGAATGATATATACCATAAGTTATGCAGGATTATTAATCTTCTTTATTCATCGTTGTTGGGCACATTATCTTGCGATTTCTGTACAGCCATAAACACAGCTCTAGTGCGTATCGGTAGTATCACTCTCTTGTTCCATGTTGAATGCGCACGCCTGTTCTCTGGCAAGCGGTTATATAGTCGGCCTCCGCAATAAACACGCGCTTGCGGCGAACGTCAAATGACGAAAGCGACAAAAGCGTGTTCGGAGTCGGCGCGCATAGCACGCCGACTCCGAACACGCTTACGGAGCCAATTCCGACATACGCTGGCTCGCGCGAAGCGCGGTGTTGACTAGCGTAGCGAAGCTTTTCGTTTCAAAATGCCAACTCCAGAAAAGAGCTTAAAGTGTAGTGACTATCTGTGTGATGGCACAATAAAGCGCCCTTGGAATTTTTCAAGCTAGACTTTCGTTATCATTTGGTAAAGCGGCGTAAATAAATACGTCAATAACAGCACATTTTTACGATTGTGGCATGCAATGCAATTAAAACTACTCACGTTCTGCCGCGCTCTCAACGGCACGTCACTTCAGTGAACGGGCCGAATGCAGCAAAGAAACGCGTGGGCCCTGCAAAGCGGTACGTAGTGCGTTCATTGCGTCCGGCTCGGGACTAGCGAAACCTACGGGAGAATGAAGTGCGGGCGCGCTCAGGCCTCGGCTAGCGCGGAAAGTGCACACCAGACCATATTGGCACCACAGCACTAACCAACATTTTAGCAGACAATGAGGGAAAAAAAAAGCTCTAAGGGTTTGCACTATTTCACTCCTAGCAGCCGCGCGGCCGTGCCTTCAAAGTAGTTTAAAATTTCATTGCACTGCACAGCCAAGATACCAAATATCTGGGGCATGTATCGCATGTATCGACGCGCATTTTTCTAGCCGCACCCTGTCAATAATGTGAAATGCCGAGTTTACTGCAGCTCCTCTGCGAATTTTTACCGTCATCGCCGTACTCCTGAAGGCAGGGCCGGAGCGTTTCGGGTGTTGCTGTGAGGGTGAGCACTGGCGGCATCTACCGGCACGCTTGGTCCCTACTCAATGATCACGTGGTATTTCTTTGGCCGCGCGCTGCTGTAGGTGACCACGGGATGTGCAGGTCGCCCTTTATACAGTAGGTCGTGGTGCGAACACACACCAAAACGGCAGTTGCATCGAGCGGCGCAAACGTTGCCGCAGTTTCGCTACTCAACAACTTAAAAACTAAACATATATGTATGGCAATGTATAAACAAATTTTTTAAATGTATGAACAAACATAAAATAAGTTATAGTGCTTTTAAATGGTTTTAATGTTGTTTAACTTTTCCTGACATGAAAACGAAAATAAAGATCCGCAGCGCCACACAATTTTGCGAGAAACGCCTGAACCACTCAACGACCTTTCAAAAGTGCCGCACAATTAGCATTGTAGCAGCGCGACAACTCCTTTGAATCGATAGAGTTGTGGCGTTTCAAAGGCCGTTGACTGAAAGGCCTACCAAATGTGCCCGTGTGACACATGTATTAGTTATATTTTTTACGGGTAAATGTGGACTGCATTGTATTCTGAAAAAAGTCAGTCTATATTTCGGAAGTGCCATGAACATTTACTGAACCAGAATGGCCAAAATATGAAAAAATACTTCGTAATTTGCAACGTTACACTGACATACTGGCCTTGCGGTTTCGGTACGAAATACAATAAGGCTACTATGAGTGTCATTTTCTCTTCTAGTTATCTACCTACTACCACAAAAACAATGAAAGTGGTTTTCTAAGAATACTTTATTAATCTAGTCTAATTCTGTGTTTCACTTTAGTGTCATTTAAGGCTACATACCCCCTTGTGTCACCCTGTGTGTCCAATCTAGGGTATCGACCAAGGATGGGCTCGTACCAATGTCGCATACGCAGTGTCCAAGTGGTCTGCTCAGGTACATGCCCTGTGGAACCATACACAGTGAACCAAGTTGTCTACTGGGCCAGCCAGCAGAAATTTGTCTCTTCAGGCACCCATTGGCCTGTGCTGTCCACTCTGCAAGGCAGCACATACCTCGTGGCCTAAGCTGTAGTAGTAGACAACTTGGCTCACTGGGTATGTGAAAGACAGCATACTGCAAACTGGATCAAGTTCCCAAACAATTCTAGTCAGAATGCACAGGCAGCTTTCGAACGCTGTGGTTGCATGATGCATCGGCTCCGTCTTTTTTCGTGTGCTGTGTCCAAATTCTTGCCTCGACTCTTGTGATTTTTGGATCACTGGTGCTGTAAGTGACCCGCTGTCGAACGACACCTCTTCAGCGGAAATCGGACCTGTCATCTTCAGTTCATCGCCGTTTATTCGAAACATCCGAACCCCCACGCCCCTGCCGCGCAACGCCGGCAGCGTGCGTCGGCGGTAGCAGCTGCAGCAGCCATGAGTCAGGACGGCGTCGTCGATAGCGTCGACATGACTCAGGAAGAGATCCTCGATTGGCGCGAGAAACTTATTTACTCCGACACCAAGAAGCCTTCGCCAACCTCGCCCAGCACCCTCAAAACTCCACCACAAGTAAGCCACATTCTGCCTCGTCCTCCTCCACTTCCAGTCGCAGAATACAAAATAATTCTTCGTGTACATGGTGGAGTCAACTGCGCCAACATACATCCAGTCTCTCTCCGCGACATCGTCATCAAGTCCACTGGTCTCTCCACGGCTGCAGCATCGCTAGATCGACTCCGGGCCAACGAGGTTAACAACACAATCATCATAAGCACTCCCTGCATGGACAGGGCTGATCGCTATTTGAAGATCGTCACCCTCACCATCATGGGCAAGAGCTACGAAGTCTCCACGCACGTGGCAGACCCTAAAAATTCGTGTAGGGGTATCATCAAGCTGCCGGCCTCCCTGGTAGAAGGGAACGTGTTGGCTAACCTTCAAAAGTCCAATCCAGCTATCAACATCCTAGCTGCTCGAAGAATGGGCTCTACAGACTCCATCCTGGTCACTTTCGAAGGCTCAAAGGTCCCCTTCTACATTGACTACCTCCGCACAGACCTCCGCTGCCGACCATATCGACAAAAAGTGGAGGCGTGTACTAAGTGCCGGCAGCTTGGCCATCGCCAAGACGTCTGCCCCAATGTGACCATATGTCTCTGCCATATCCTCCTCAGGACCACAACTGTACTCCCACATGCATCATCTGCACCGGAACACACGAGACTGGTTCCTCAGAGTGCAAACTTCGTTACAAACCAAGGACACCGCCCCCGGCACCTCCAGAGTCTAAACTGACACTTCCGGCCAGGAACGCTGTACAGGCCCCCAATCAACGCACTGGACAAGAGACGCCGCAGAGCAGCTCTGGCCGCAAGAACACTGCAGCATCGGCGTAGCTCCCATCATCGAAGCAAGCTTGGCCTCCGCTGACCCCACGCAACGAGGAGACACCGCCCATCAACCATAAAAAGGTGAGCTGGGCAGGAGTAGTCTCCCACAATAGCAGCTCCTCACAATATGCTGATAGCTCTCTCATCAAATACTTGCTAAGTCAGAACGAAATGCTTAAAAACGAAATCAAGCAGCTCAAAGCAATGCTCCACCCCCCCATCGATATCACTGACACTCCTGTTGCTACTTCCAAACCACTCCCACAAACGCTTGCACCCACACTCACACGTCCTCCGACAGAACACATGGACACACTTGCATCCACTGCTACGACGGAAGCCGCAACTCCAATGCTGCCTTCATTACACACGCAGCCCCCACCCGCAAAAAGGAAGAATGCCGAAATAACAGACACCGAGAACACCGTTGAAAACGCCATATTTGTCCTCACTGACCGCATGGACATTCTGGAAAACAAACTTGTTGCCCTTGAAAATCGACTACAGAGCAAGCTTGATGCATTTATTTGTGAGGCATCTGCACAGTTTTGCCGGTTTCAAGAGCTAATCGACAGCTGGGGAAGACGCTCCGCGACGTCACAAATTCCCGTCCTTCAAGATGACAATGATGAAGCCAGCCCGTAGTCTAGTCATCTGGCAGTGGAACTGCAGGGGGTTCCGCAACAAGCGCGCATCTCTAACACTATTTCTACAGAGTCTTAACGAGCTCCCTGACATTATAGCCTTGCAGGAAACACACGGGAAAGTCACGCTACCTGGATACGATACGTTTCAAGATCCTCACATAGACAAGCCCAACACTGCCATACTTGCAAGGCGACATCTTTCTGTTAAACGGGAAACATTCAGCAGTACTGAAATCCCCCACGATTTCATTAGAATTCTACCTCAAAGCCACACACAACCCACCCTATGCGTGTTGAATGTTTATAGCCCTCCCAATGCTCGACACCACCGCTTTGAGAACATGCTTGCCCAGGCCAAAGCTAACGCCAATAAACAGCCGCTAGTCGTAACGGGCGACTTCAATGCCCCCCATCAAATGTGGGGCCACTCCGCATCCACTCCTAAGGGAAGAGCTCTATGGCAGCACATACAAAATCAAGGTTTCACCATCTACAATGACTTCACTCTTCCTACCCGGCTAGGAAATAGCGTCAGTAGGGATACATCCCCCGACCTCACCCTAACTCACCGCATCACTCAGGCGACGTGGCAAAACCTCCAAAACAACTTGGGAAGCGACCATTACATCCTTGAACTCCGTGTAGATTTTAAGCACAGACCGCTAGCCACAAAACCACTAAGGCTTACGAATTGGACGGAATTCAGAAAATCTCGCTGCAACACTAACGAAAGAACCATTACTGACATTGAGCAATGGGCGAACGCCTTGCAAGCAGACGCAGAGGCCCATACCACCACTCTCCCGCTAGACACACCCTTGGCCACAATTGACTCCAAGCTATTACACATGTGGGAAGCGAAGCAAGCTTTACTTAGGAAATGGCTAACAGCACGTTACAATCGTAAACTCCGAATCCGAATAGCCAAATTAGACTCTCAGATCCAACAATATGCTATCAAATTGGCGGCGCAGCAATGGACTCAGGTTTGCGAAGGAGCGCATGGTACTCTCGGCACTAAAAAGACCTGGCAATTGCTCCGGCACCTGCTCGACCCCACCACGTCTAGGACGCACAACAACCACCAGATGAATAAACTGCTGCATGAACATGCAGCCGACCTGCCGACCATGTTCAGCAACCTGGCTTCCAAACATATGCCCCCTCCTACGCAAATACCCATGCCTGACTATGCTGGTGAACCCAATGAGGAGCTTTGCAGCCCCATCACAGAAGCGGAGGTTCGACATGCCCTCAACCAAGTGCGAACCACCACGGCACCAGGCCCAGACTCTGTGACTAATGAAACGCTTCGCAACCTCGATGAGCAATCCATAAGCAAACTCACCGAGTATTACAACCACTGTCTCGAAGAGGGAGAGATACCCCAACAATGGAAAGCAGCCAAAGTGATATTCATTCCAAAGCCGAATAAGCCAATTCACATTGATAACTTCCGTCCAATTTCTCTGACTTCATGCATAGGGAAGATCTTGGAGCACGTAATCCACCTACGCCTCTCCAAATACATCGAACATAATCACTTGTTCCCTTCGGAAATGACTGGCTTTCGCAAATCTCTTTCTTGTCAGGATGTCATGTTAAGGCTCAAAGAAGACATTATCGAACCGAGCGACGCACGTGACACACAAGCGTTGCTCGGCCTCGACCTCAAGGGCGCCTTCAACAACGTGTCCCACTTGGCCATACTACGCGAACTTAGCAGTATAAACTGCGGGGAGCGAATCTACTGCTATATACGCAGCTTCCTCACGAAGCGTACTGCGACGCTACAATTAGGCAGCGAACAATCTGGCCAAATAAGTTTAGGAAGCACTGGCACGCCCCAAGGGGCAGTACTTTCCCCCCTCCTCTTCAATTTGGCTATGCAACCTTTAGCTTTCACTCTCAAGAAGATTCCTGACCTCCGATTCACACTGTACGCGGACGATATTACGCTGTGGATGACCGGAGGTTCTGATGGGCACATCCAACACACACTCCAAGCTGCAATTGATCAGGTCGAACAAGTGCGTCACGAGTTCAATCTCAGGTGCTCCCCCACCAAATCACAGCTTCTCCTTCTACGCCCCACAAGACGCTTCAGGACTTCACCCCCGAATATCCAACTCACGATTGAAGGGCACCCTATACCCCAAGTAGACAGGATAAGGGTCCTAGGATTACACCTCCAATGCAACCGAGCAAATCAGCATACCTTGCAAACACTACAAACAACGGTAGATAATACGCTCCGCCTGATAGGGAGGATCTCCAACAAACACGGAGGGCTTCGAGAGAAGGAGCTAATTCAGCTAATCAAGGCTTTTGTCTTAAGCAAAATCACCTTCGCACTGCCGTATCTCTCACTCTCTAGGCAGGAAGAGGATACTGTGAATTGCTTGATTCGCAAGATACACAAAGTCGCTCTTGGTGTTCCAATTAGAGCATCCACACAAAGGGTGATGGCCACCGCCACACTAAATACCCTTCAAGAATTAACCGAAGCCCATCTATCATCACAATACCATAGACTCACCACCACTGAAGCTGGGCGTGAGATCCTGAGACAACTTCATCGTGCTCCACCATTCAACGAGAGTAGGCGACATCAACTTCCTCCGAACATACACGGCCAATACCACATCCAGCCCCTACCCAGAAACATGCACCCCGAATTTCACGTCAAACACCGCAAACATCGAGCCAAGGCGCTACAACGCAGCTATGGACAGGCTGAAGGAGTGTACTATGTGGACGCTGCAGCCTACACCCCTAAACATCGTTATGCTATAGCGGTCGTAGACAACCAGGGCAACACTGTTTGTTCAGCATCAGTCAAGACCACCTCGGCGGGTGACGCGGAAGAGGCCACCATTGCACTTGCATCGGGCCTACCCGATTGCGACGTCATTATTAGTGACTCTAAAACTGCTATCCGGAACTTCAGTAACGGCTACATTAACAACCTCGCGCACTCTCTGCTTGTAGCTCACCCACCAGAAAAAGACATCGCTCTCGTATGGGCTCCAGCACATCAAGGACTCCATGGCAACGAAATGGCTCATGCTGCTGCTCGAGGATTCACGGACCGAGTGGCCGCAAATATGGGCCGAACTCTAACTCCCAATGACTCCCAACAACACACCAATAAAGACACACTCGTCACATTCCATGAAATTTGCACACATTACAGAAACCAACGCCTATTGTATCCACCTCTCTGTGTGTCTAGAACGCGCCAGAGAGAAATACTGTGGCGACAACTACAAACTCGCACCTTTCTTACCCCGCGCACTTTGCACTTATTCTTTCCCGCCACATACCCGACACCCAAGTGTCGCTTTTGCCCTGTCCCCATAGCAGATCTCTCCCATATCATGTGGCAATGCCCCTTCAAAACTCCCCCCCGCAAGCTCAAACCATTAATTAGTAGCGAGGAGCTGTGGGAGACTGCCCTGCGCAGCTCCGATCCCACCCTACAGGACCGAGTCCTGAGGTGGGCTGAGGAGGTAGCGGAGGCCTACCACGACTGGTAGACGGACTTCTAGCCACATAATGTGGTGATGGACGCCTGCTGGGACTGGAGTACTTAGACCTCCCTCTCTCCCCCCCGGCTCCTCCCCTTTCTTAAAAGGGGAATAAAGTTCATTCATTCATTCATTCATTCATTCTAGTCACATTCGAAATGTGAAAGCACTTTTTGAACCTTAGTTATTGATACTTGCTCTGAATCATAAACTCTGGCACTTGACTTGCTCTGAATCATAAACTCTGGCACTTGATACATTGATGCACTCCAGCCCCTTTGTTCTTGTACAACTGCATTCAGCTCATGTCTCTCTTCTTTGTAGGTTTGGTACAGTGCAGAAAGCAGCAGATACACCAGCTCAAAGTCATGGCAATTGGAGCACTTGCTGCAACACATGAGGCATCCCAGCTTTGTGGCACTGAGTGTCATTCTCTGGTTTTACCCTCTGATGACCCTGGACAGGGCTGTTCTGGCACTCATTTTCACGCTCTACCCTTTTGGCTGGTTCAAGGCTCAAGTGAAAGATTACAGATATTGCCACTGCTTCTGGAGATCCAAGCTGGTGGAACTGTTTCCCAAAGCTGCAGCACAGTGAGGCAGCTTTGTGGCTTCACTTTGTCTGTGGCTTCAAACCTTGAAGTCATCTCGTTGCAAGAATAGTCATCCTGCATGAGTGATCATCATGTAGATGGCAACACAAATGTTATTGTTGCTTTCATGTGGACATTAGCCACTGTTGCTAGCTCCTGCAACTTTACCCACTGTACAAAGCATGATTTGTGCACAAATCTCTGCATTATGTATGTAGTATTATCCTTAGCTCCACACTGCCATCTGTATATTCTGCACCAACCCAGCTTTCTCAGCAGCATTCTGGTGAGGATGTGCCAATTGCGTCCCTTGCAATAAACATGCTGCACACATGATGAACTCTCATGATATTGGGCATATTGTTCTTACAATTACGCATCATTAATTAAAAAACAGAGTAAGTGAAACATTTCTCTGTGTACTGCAACAATGATGAACTGCTTCTGATACAGTTCTATTTTGTAAGATATTCTGTGGCAATAATGAGTGTGTATCACTCTGTTCTCGATATTTACAGCTGGACAGGGAAACAGCGCATAAGACAAGGACAGTGCAAGATCAGCAACACATGCGCTGACTAACAACATTGTCTTTATTGCAACAAGGCAATATATAGAACCAGGAGAGCCCCCCACATGCGTCAAACGTATCGTCAAGGATAAAAAATATTGCCTTGTTGCAATAAGACAGTGTTGTTAGTCAGCGCATGTGTTATTGAATGTCCTCGTCTTACGCGCTGTTTCCCCATCCGAATGCCACACCAACTAGTCCAACATCGTGTATTTACAGCAGCTGCCTTGATGTGCATGTTGCAGGAGTTGAGTGCATTTTATAGAGGCTGCTATGAGATCTTTGTATGCATACATGCATCTCGATGGCTCTGCTATAGTATGATCACATGAGTGACGCATGGCTTGGATGACTGATATGGCTAGCTTTAAGCATGTGCAGGACAGGAGGGGGTGGCCAAAGATTAGTCCAAACCACAGTGGATGTACATGTTTGTAGAAAGCCCTACCAACAAAGCATAAATACTGCCTTCTTGTGTACTAACTTAAATGAACACCAGCAATTTTATGACATTTCTTGCACTGAAGTGCGAGCTACTGGCTGTACCATTTTGCACCTTTCATGTTGCATATCCAACAGCATAATAATAATCCATGATAGTATGGGCTAGTTAGTATGATTACAAACCAGCCCTATCCAACACGTGGTATCAAAGTTGAGGGCCTAATCACATTACTTAACAAACGTGTGCATATTACAAAAGTATATTGCCAGCATAGGTTGGCACACTCACTTGCACTCCTTTCAAAGGTGTGAATGTGAGTGAGTGCCGATGAATGAGAGTGGACGTGAGTATGAACATCAATGAGTACCTGTGGGTGTGAGTAGGCTTGAGTGCGAACGTGGATGAGTACCTGTGAGTCTGAACAGGCATGAGTGTCAACATGAATGAGTGCCGGTGTGTGTGAATGGATGTGAGTGTGAACGTGAGTGTGAATGTGAACGTTAGTGACTACCTGTGAGTGTGAATAGGCATGAGTGTGAACATGAGTGTGAACATGAGTGAGTACTGGTGCATGTGAGTAAGCGGGAGTGTAAATGTCAGTGCTGATGAGTGTGTGTAGACATGAGTGTGAATGTGATTGAGTGTCGATGAGTGTTAGTAGACATGAGTATGAACCTGTGAATGTGAGCAGACGTGTGTATAAATGGGAGTGTCGGTGAGTGGGCCTATGAACGCGAATGAGTAACTATATACGAGTGTCGCATAGACACGAGCATGAACGTGAGCGACCATCATCGAGTGTGAGTAGGTGCAAGCGGAAATTTGAATGAGCACCTGTTGGTTTTAGAAGATGCGAGTATGAGCAAGGAACGAAGAATATGAAGGAGAAGAATTTTAGACAGGCTTATTTTCTGAGTTGATAGGCAGGCATAGAATGCAAGATGCAAAAGACAATGTACGTCTTTAAGACTGTTTCCTTCTCGATAAGAAGAGTGCCCTTGACATGTTTTAAACGAAAGTGGCCTCACTTCGGATTTAGAAAAAGTTTAGAGACCGCGAAGTGGGTGACCACTTATAGCTAGAGCTTACCATTCTATTATCATTTGTAATGCTGTTTGCAAGGCCCCTCCCACTCAGCTTAAAGGGACTGCCGGGAGGCTTGGTTGGAAACAGCAGTCCTAACACAGATTAGGTAGGAGGAGCCAATGGCCGGCTTTGGCAATTTCCCGTGTAGCTCCGAAAATTCTGTCAAGCAGGCATTGCACCGAAGCAGTGCCCTCCCTTCATCTCTATGTTGTGGGAGATACGTTGGTTTCTCCTCCGTACTCTTGGGACAAAGGAACGACAACACAGTAGTGCAAACAATCACAAGGGCATTTATTGCACCTTTCATAGATCAATGCCTGCTAGCCGAGTTGCTATCCCCAAAACATGCCGATGGGCGCGCGACAAATCTAGAAGTCTGACTTACCGCGACCGCATTGCGAGCGAATATGTTCGCCCCATGCTGGATCCCAACGCCTGGTCGTTCGCGTGTTCGGTCACGTCAACGGTCGTGCGTTCGAAGGCGGCCACGCGAGGCGGTCTCGCAGAAGCATGGTCGCAGCGCACGCGGAACGTCCGGCGCTGTTCGCCGACCCGCCGGGAAAGCGACAGCCCCTTGTCCCTCGGCGCCCGAGTAACCCCGCCGCGGTGCGACGGTCGCGCCATCTCTCGCACCGCGCTTGTACCACTCCGAGCGCCGCGGGCCACGCGAGCCGTGCGGGAAAACAGCATAGCAGGGGATGCGCTATGCGGGAAAAACATCAGGGGACGCGCGAGAGTCGCGCATCCCCACAATGTATATTGTGAAATGCTATCATACGTGACATATATGCTTGTCAGACGTGCGTGTGTATAGTTCGGCTTTCACTCACTTTACCAGTCCTCGCACGATGCTGTACAACCATCCCACGGGTGACAATACATGGTCTCTGCAATGCATGGAAATGTTGCTAGATGTTTCCTTTGTCTTATATGCCTGCAAAGCCTAAATAAGCAGGATGAATGCGAAATTTAGTAACTGTTCTTAGCAGTTGCTCTCTCGACCATTGCCTATTCATTCAATGTGAATGTCAGTGTTATTAGTGTTGTAGCACTGCCTATGCCCAATGCCGCCAACATTATGCAGCTTATAAACATATAAGCAAGTGAAAAAGCCAAGAGCAAGCGCTGTGTCTGTGTGTCTGTTTCTTCCTACGTCCTCGTACAGTCGCGCTTATACACTCTACCATGGAAAAAGCCATAGCATTGCACTATAGTGATAGACGCCCTGAACATGCGATGATTGCACCACTCAGCAGCAGAGCGAAGCTTCCATGCATCAGAAGATAGTGGAAAACACATGAATACACATGGATAAAAACACATAAAAACACATGAATCTGTTAGCAGAACTAAGTTGTAAGTGAAAAAAAAAAAGACAGCACATTATCATATGGCAGAAAATGGAGCGAACGCCCTTGCACTTTTAATACTGCACTTTATACTCACGTCGCAGCAGTGTATGTGTGTGTGTTTGTCTGCTACTTTGAGGTAAGTTGTCATAATAAGAATGGGTGATTAACTAGCCCAACAGCCGATCACTTGCCCTATCTCTCACCCTCTTAGCTCAATACTAGCTCACCCTTAGCTCACCCTCTTAGTGCACCAATGCTAGGGCATAAACCTGTTTTGGGGCACTTTCAGAAAATAAATAAATGAAATGAAATACGACTAAAGGGAGCAAGCATGCACACTCTCATCAGGCTATGCACACACGCATGCGTCGGTGCACATTCGCCTAGAAAAACAAGAAGGTGGGGGGTGTCAAGTGTGATAGAGTGCAGCGAGGACAGCTGATGGCATAGGTTGGTGCACTCGTGAGTGCACTCACTCACACTATATTCAAAGGCATGAGTGGGAGCGGACTTGAGTATGAATGTGAGCGAGTACCTTTGAGTGTGAGTAGACTTTAGTGAGAATGTGAGTACGTGCGAGTGTGAGTATGAATGCGAGTATGAGTTGGCGCCAGTGTGCGCCTGAGTAGGCATGAGTGTGAATGTGAGTGAGCATAAAACATCACGTGAATTAAAACACATAGGCACTAGCTACAAGGTAGAGTTTATTTTTTCAGCTAAACACAAACTTCAGACAATTTGTTCGCATATTCGCAAGAAGCCATCGCAATGTAACATTAAGCACACCACAAAGTTTGTAGATTGTGCAATGGGCATAGTATATATAATCCCGTTCAGTTGCACCAAGGTATATAGGGTTTATCCGGGAAGTAGTAGGACTGATATTTTTCCCGCCAAAATGTGGTGAAGGAGGGGGATGTTACTGCACTGGTTGGGTGGCGGGGGGTCTTAGCTATGAGCACACCAGTCGCCAGTCATCTGCAAGCCTTCACGGAGTGTAGATCGAGTTTAAGGTGAACCCCTTTCAAAGTGCTTTTTCATCTGCACAATGAATCATTTGTTAGAGCAGCATTACACTGTGAAGTTTTGCATCAAACTGGGTAAAACTGCAAGTGAGACCCATGACATAATCAAGACTGCTTATGGGAGTGATGCCATGGGTCGATCAAGCGTTTTTGAGTGGCACAAATTGTTTCGGTAGGGAAAAGGGCATGTTTAAGATGAGCAATGGTTAGGACGTCCTTCAATGCCAAAAAAAATGATGAAAATTTGATGCAAGTGCGAAATCTTTTGAACTCTGACTGCAGATTGAGTGCGCGGGTGATATCAGAACAATTAAACTTGCCAAAAACTGTTGTGCACGAAATTGTGATTGGTTTTCATATCCAGTAGAATACCTGACTCTACTGTATCAGTTGAGAATGGTTTGTCAGATCATAAGATGGTTTGCTTGAATGTACCACTGCACACAAGAATCTGTAAGCAAGCATATGTCGTGATGTATGTTAAGGATTATGGCCGTGCAAATGACACGTCTATCCTAGACGTTTTGGAAGAAAAGTTTAATTAATTTGAATTAGCATCCAACCGCAAAAGTGTAGAAGAACTATGGGACCGACTTAAAGGCATAATCAAATACTGCATAGATCATTTTGTCCCCACACGTATAAAGAAATCAAAGCAAAGAAATCCATGGATTACTAGGAACATCATACATCTTAAGCGTAAGATAAAAAGATTAAGGAAGAAAAAAAGCAGGGCAACAGAACTTTCAACAACCAAATAAATGCTGAAATCTGCATTGGTGGAGTCTAAGAAAACATTCTTCAATAAAACGCTTACAAAGTTCCTCAAATGCTCGCCACAAATGTTTTGGCAATATTTCACAGATAGAAAGGATGAAATAGAACAGATAGCGGATGGCGACGTAGTCGTGACAGAAAAAGAAGATATTGCAAACGTACTTAATCAGTTCTTCCAATCAGTTTTCACCAAGCATAGATGTGATAGTGACGATGATCCTTTAGTCTGCGCAATACAATACCCAATGGAAGACCTACGCATTACAAGGGAGGGCGTGTTTCAACATTTGCTTACGTTGGACGCAAAAAAATTGTGTGGCCCAGATGAAATACCGACGGCATTTCTTCAACGGTACACTGAATGGATGTCGTATTATTTGCAGCTTTTATTCGAAAAATCTTTGCGGGATCATTCAGTACCTCAGGACTGGCGCGATGCCACAGTCATTCCGATATTTAAAGGTGGCAATAGGCTATGTGCAAACAACTATAGACCAGTCTCGCTCACTTCTGTGTGCTGTAAAGTCCTAGAGCATGCAATAGCTAGACATATTCTGTATTTCTTAGAACAAAACGATTTATTATGCCCAGTTCAGCACGGTTTCCGATCTGGCCTTTCGACAGTGACACAGTTAATCGAAACTGTACATGAGCTTAGTAAAGCTATAGATGAATGCCAACAGATAGATGTTGTATGTATAGACTTTACAAAGGCATTTGATAAAGTTGCACATCATAAACTGCTTTCCAAATTGAGAAGCCTAGGAATTAGTGAAAATATAGTATTGTGGATTCAGGCATATTTAACAAACCGTTATCAAAGGGTCAGAATCGGGAAAAGTGAATCAGGGAAGTGTGAAGTTGTGTCTGGAGTGCCGCAGGGGTCTGTTTTAGGTCCGCTATTGTTTTTATTGTATATTAATGATATTCCTTCTAATGTTGATCCGCCTGTAAAAATTAAACTATTTGCCGATGATTGCTTAATTTACACGCGTGTAACCTGCGCGGAAGATCAGATTAAACTAAACAGCTGCCTGCAATCATTAAACTCGTGGTGCCAAAGTTGGGGCATGGTAATTAATTTTAAAAAATCTACATACACTCATGTAAGTAAAAAACGGAAATTTATCAGATTTGAATATAATATAGGAGAAAATGCCTTGGTCGAGGTACAGAGTTTTCGATATTTAGGGGTGACAGTGATGCATATTCTAGGCTGGCGTATTCACATTGAGAATATCTGTTCGAAGGCTTACCAAAAGGTCTGCTTCCTTGGGAGAAAGCTTCCAGATGCGACTAAAGAAATTAAATTGGTCGCCTACAAAACGTTTATACGACCAGTTCTGGAATATGCAAATGCTGTGTGGAGCCCTCACCAAAAATGCTTAAAAAAGAAGGTGGAAAGGATTCAGCGGATTGCAGCACGCTTTATATGCTCCAAGTATCGCCGTACTGACTCGGTTACAGAGATGATACAGCAGTGTGAATTAGAAACGCTGGAAATGAGAAGAATAAAACATCGACTCAAACTTTTTTCCAGATAATGCAAGGGGCATTAAAAATAAATAAAGAACATTATGTGAAAGCGCCTCTAAAACGTAATTTAAGAAAAAACCACAGCAGGGTGCTACAACCTATTAACACACGTACGGATGTATATCGGTATTCCTTTTTTCCTGATGTAATTGAACTATGGAACAAACTGCCAAGTGATGTTGTGGAGAGTGTGAACGTGCAACAATTTGAGCTGGGTGTCGATATGTTTTAGAGAAATGGTGTGCAAATTTTGAATTCTGATTCATGATTGCTCATTGAAGTGCTTATGAAATGTATATGTTCTTCTTCCCTCCCTGTAGCGACCCTCACTGGAGGGTTAACAGTATGACCAAATAAATAAAAACTTCGGATTGACGAAAGTTTGTGCAAAAATGGTGCCAAATGTGTTAACCAATGAACAAAAACAAATACATCTTGTGATTTGTGAAGAACTTCTTAATTTATTAATTGTGTATGCGACGATACAAATTTTCTAGACAATGTTGTCACCAGAGACGAGTCGTGCCTTTTTGAGTACGACCCCTGCAACAAAGTGACAAAGCTCTGAATGACACACCCCAGTCTCACCTCACCCGAAAAAATCCCGCATGAGCAAGTTGAAAATGAAATTGATGTTAATCATCTTTTTTGACTGCAAAGGAGTGGTTCACACAGAGTTTATACCACCTGGTCAGACTGTGAGTGCTGTGTTCTACGTGGAAGTACTTAAATGACTCAGAAAATGTCGCCCGCATCTGCTCAACAATCACTGGATCATGGAGGCTCCATCACGACAGTGCGCCTTTGCTGTCATGGACTTCGTGACCAAGCATGGCATCACACAGCTTCCCCAGCTACCCCACAGCCCAGATGTCGCTCCTTCAGACTCTTCCCCCGACTGAAAAGGATCATGAAAGGACAGCACCACAGCTTGGTCCAGCCCATTCAAGAGGCCATGACGAGGGAGCTGAATAGCATTCCAGTTTCTGCGTTCCAGGGAGCCTTCAGTGATTGTCAGAGTTGCTGGAAACCCTGTGTTTATGCAGAAGGGGCATATTTTGAAAACTACTAAGTCCATGTGTCAAAATGGGGAAAAAAATTTTTTTTTTTTTTTTTGAAGATTTAGTTCTACTACTTTCTGGACAAACCCTGCACGTAGGCCAGTTAGGGTGCTGTGCCAACATGTGTTTAAGAGAACACTTGGTATCAGTCAAGTTAAAAATTTAAATTGAATTGTGGGGTTTTATGTGCCAAAACCACTTTCTTATTATGAGGCATGCCGTAGTGGAGGACTCCGGAAATTTTGACTTCCTGGGGCTCTTTAATTTGCACCTAAATCTAAGTACACAGGTGTTTTCGCAATTCGCCCCCATCGAAATGCGGCCGTCGTGGCTGGGATCCGATCCCGCGACCTCATGCTCAGCAGCCCAACACCATAGCCACTGAGCAACCACAGCGGGTGGCGTCAGTCAAGTCATCTGGAGCATCAAATCTAGCTGCCCACTGTAGGGATTGCAGCTGTTGTCCTGTTTTGAAAGAAACTGAGATTATCTTCAAGAGCAACAACCAGCTAACCCGTGAAATGGCAGAAACCTACCCCATGAGGAAAAAAGGGGATGACTGTGTCAGCCACCCTTCGGTATCTCTACACGATAAGGAATTTAAGTTTCTTGATAGTTAGACCATCTTTAATTTTTAAGTTCTGTCTCTGAATGCTTTAACCCATGTTCCTTGACACGCATGTGTGGCTTCCCCCACCCCTTTCTTTGGGCATGCATATATTTGTTTCCTTTCAATAAAATTTTTCAGTTGTGAGGAAGCGACTTGTCCTGTTAACTCTCTTTGTTTTCATCTTTCGTGCACTAAAACAGTTTTCATGAGTAAGTGCCTGCGATCGTGAGCGGATGCAAGTGTGAACGCGAGTGTGAAGCCTGGAAGAAGTAATGGTGAGTAAGTATAAGCGAGTGTTCACTTACACGCTGACCTGTGATTGCCAGAATTTATCGGTTGCCTAGCTTGCACAAAAGCCAATGTATTTGGCTGCATGTTGCAGAGCAAAACTCGGGGAAATTAAGAATTTTCTTGCTCATCATGTAAAACATCAAACCCTGACATACTGAAAGTAAAGCGCAAAAAAAAAAGCACACAGACAGTCGAAGTACTACATAACACATGTGCCATGTACTCTCAGCTTTTGCGTGCTTCCTTGCACGTTACTTTCAGTATGTTGTACCAACAAGGCTGAATT
Organism: Dermacentor andersoni; assembly: GCF_023375885.2. NCBI lineage: Eukaryota > Metazoa > Arthropoda > Arachnida > Ixodida > Ixodidae > Dermacentor > Dermacentor andersoni. The sequence continues at coordinate 1,324,202 of NC_092817.1, read as the reverse complement.
TTTTCTCTTATCAAACCTTGAGGCCACCACATTGCAAGGATAGTTATTCAGCATCAAGTAATCATGTAAGTAGGTCACAAAATGCTCACACACCTTGCAGACTTTGCATTGTACCTTGTCACGGTGAAATTGCTTTCAGGTCAACCAATTTAATCAAGTTCTTGATAGCAATGCAGCCCCATTAAACAAATTAGATCAAGGTACCTGCTGCTTCCTTCTCTGTTTGAAGAAAAATCCACACCTGTTCTTAGAGATGCGCAAGTAACATTCTCTGTACAATTTAATTTTAAAACAAAACTAAGTAAATGAAACGCAGCAAACTTGAGTGTTCTGCAGGAAGAAACAAAAATTGCCTTTGGGCATCTTCACATTCACTCGAGTGAATGACTGCGCCTAACACGACGCAGTTTTGTCAGTGATTGCTGTTCACTTTATCACTGTAAGAGAATTTTTGTCATTCACCTAGCAGCTTTATCACTGTTTCACCCTCACCAACTATGCAGCATTGTTGTGAGCATGTTTCGCACTGTAGTGCAAAGAAAAATGAGACTAAATAAAGTCTTGCTGATCAACCTTTACTGACTTTCTTTCGTATGACAACAGGCACGAGGGAGCCAACGCCTCACATAAAGCATATGTGCAAGTGAGGAACTTCACCATTGCTTTCGGTTGCATCAGGCAACATCGCAAAGGCACCCTCACCTCTAAGATAGCTTCGTAAACTGAACATGAACCAGACACATTGTGATGCTTCACTGGCCATACTGAAAAGCTCAGTGTGACCTTATCATGGCTGATGGTGTCAAGATCACCGTGTACGAAGGAAGGTGTTCCAATGGTGCGCCGCTGCAATGGGAAGAGAATGTCAAATGTTTGTTGCCGCTAGGGGACAGCACCTGTTTTGGTAGCCTGCCGGTTCTTTGGTTTCGCTGGGGTTTCTATGGAAGTCTGCAGAAGCCTGCATGCCAATAATTAGCTGTAAATTGTATGTTACGAACTTCAGTCTTCATAATGATTATTTGTGAGCTCTTATGGAGCATGGTGCTCACGAGTCTGCATTTTTTTTTTCTTCCATCGCCAGCCAGTATTTCAGCAGCGGCAACCTGTGTCGACATAAGCCTACAAATGTTCGCAGATTTTGCGTGCATGTTGCCTAGCGACTCTTACCTGGAATATTCTTTTGTGACATTGACTGCACCCTAAACATTGCTTAGGTGCCTTGCATTGTGGTCTAGTATGCAATCTAAGCATTTTCTTTTTCCCCTCTCTCCTTGCACTGATTTGAACAACAATGCAACTCATTTTTTTGTAAGAGAACTAGTGTTGAACAAGGAATAAAGTATTGCTTTTCCTTCATTGAGAAAGTGGCAAAAACGACCACATGCTTCCATACTAGTATGCCAATCAAAACATTATATGTCTGTGATGACTTCACATGTATATATGTGAAAGAAGTGCTTTGTGCCCAGTGCAACAGTGGCTACGCTTCCTGTGATAAACGAGTGCAGATTTCCTGAGCCCCCAAAACAAACAAAAAAATACTGCAGCTGTAAAATAAAGGCCATAATTCAACCGACAGACTACGTCTGCAAGAAACACTTCTGCCTTTTCCTTGCCAAGATGTGGACTTCTGGCCACAATGGAATTGTGCTAGCAAGTGCCTGGCAAGTACGTCTTGCAGAAGAGGCATACTAATTGCGAC